>NC_132905.1:56813485-57447189 GCF_047675955.1 Chlorocebus sabaeus | reverse complement strand
TTGCCATCTGGGGGGTACTGAATTCCCCAGTATCAACTTTCTTGCCTGTAAAGAAGGATGATAACTATCTTAAAACTCAGTGGGTGTATTTCTGCAAATATTTATACAGAATCTAGTGTGGTGCCTGAATGTTAGAGAAGCTTAATAAACAGTAGCTGTTATTTTTAACATTAGAGGAAATTCTTTAAATGCAACATGTCCTGGACCTAGACACTTTATAGTCTGCCTAGTACTAAAGCTTCTGTTTCATCTAAGGGAGCTGAAGATGAGACCCACCAAGTGGATTGTTTTAAAGCCTTTGTCTTGAGTTCGTAGCAAATGCTTTATTATGAGCTCACTCATATTTCCCCACCTTTACCATTTCAGGCCCTTTCTACTGCTGTCCCTAGATCTCTTTGCCTGGGGGTTTCCCCTGGGCCCCAAAGTCCACTCTGCCTGGGCCCAGCAAGCTTGAATGCTGGGGAATTAATATCCCTTAAGAGCAGTCTTGAAGCAATAAATGATGAAAGCTGGTGGATAAATACTCTAGCTCCCCTGCCTCCTTATGTGAGATAACTTAGTGGCTCTCCCGTTAAACTGTCTCCCAGTTCCCACAGAAGAATTAGATCTCAGTTGCCCACAGTGATAACTGGCTTGCTAACACACTTTCCTCCGCTCCTTTCTCTTCCCTGTCTTCCTTCCACACTGTCCCACAAGCACTTCCTGGGATCACCTTTCAAATCAACTGTTTGCACTTGAGTCCTTGCTTAGAGTCTCCCTGGGAAACCCAAATGCAGGCGAATTTCAATTCAGAGGTGCAACCCCTGGGTGCTGCTAGGGTTTGTTTAAACGAGCCAGTATTATTTGAAGAAAGGCAAATCCAGCCAAGATGAGACGGGCCTTGCCAAAGAACATCAGGCACATTTTGATGATGCCAGTAGGGCTGATGTTGGAGCTCTTTATTATAAACTGGAGCCATCTGCCGGCCTGTAATAACCTGAATATGAAAGTCCTAACCTGGGATGCAGTTAAACTGAATAATTTCTGTTTGTGGTTATGCATTTAAATCTTCACATGCTCTGAACGGCAGATTGAAATTCATAAGTACGTTGTTTTACAAAACTGGCATGAAGTCCTTTCAATACAATGTGCAAAATTCATTAGTATGTTGCATCAAGAGCTCAGTGTTTTCTCTTTGTTGTTATTATGCTTCGTTTTTAAATAAAGGAAACTTGTAGGACCACAGCCTTGCAAATGTCTCGCAGTGATGCCAAGAACCTCTCTGTAAGCCACTTTCTAAGCAGCAATTTCCTTTTTGTCCCATAAAACTCCCCAAAGCACCTTAGGCGAACACTGAAGCGAGGGCTATGTTTGCAAACTGCAACTACAGCAGACATTTAATTACACTGAATTCATCAAAACCCTAATTGAGACAGGAACTCAAACCTTATAGCTTAATTACTTTAATTTCAGATGGATAACAGATTTGGTCATGTGCAACCCTCCATGCTGAAATTCGTAGAGGGAGGCCCACGGGCACTTGCTGGTAATTCTCCCAGCCAAATGAAAGTGCAGATCAACATAAATAAAATGCTAAGTGAGACCCATGATTGGATTTATTAATCGCTTCAATTCCCAATATCCAGCCTTTGCCATAACATTCCACTGCACCAACTCCACCGCTTGGGAGAGCTTCTCCCTGTGTGAGGCTGGGAAGCTGCCATTTCTTTTTTTTTCCCTCCTACTGGCAGACAGCACAGAAGTACGTACGAGTCTTTTGAGATTGTTTTTCTATGAACATCTCCTTACTTTGATTTCCATTTAGAAGATCTTCTCCCTGACTATCCCTTCCCTTCCCATTGAGTATCCTGTGTCCGTTAATTAAGATGTAGACACCCTTGACTGTTAGATAAGTTCTATCAATGAGTTGGTCAAATTATCACAGTGATTTTGGTGGAATTTGGAGGTGAGAACCCCAGGGATGCATATTCTGAGCATTGCTAATGTCGTCTAACTGAGACTGACTTACCATGTAAAACAGGTGCTATTACCATGTAGAACAGGTGCTATAGTTCATCCTGATGGCAACACTAGGAAGTGGGTGTGCTTATACCCACTCTATAGATGAGAAAAATGAGGCTTTGAGAACATAAGTAACTTCTCCAACGTCTCACAGCCAGAAAATGGCAGAATCAAGACACAAACCCAGACCCACCTGATTCCCCAGCCCATGTTCTTTCCAAAACATAATTTTGCTTTCTCTGCAAAGACTTGAAGGATCCTATACAACCCTGAGCTGGATGGCCTTGAAAATCTCCAAGTGGGCACAGGACAGGAAACTCAGAAGGAAAGGTTGGCATCCAGAGTCATCGCGTGGACTGCTTCTCCCAACAGTCATGGCTGTTACTTCTGTCCATGGCTATGGGGTTGTGAGGCGAGCCAGCAAAGACCTTCTGGAGTGAGTGAAGGGACAAACACCAGCATTTTTTGGAGTTCAGAGAGCCCTTTGCCTTTGATGCAGGTGTTCCAACCAAGCTGGGATGAGCCGCGTTGCTAATGAGTGATGAGCCACACATGCATCCAAGCCATTTCATAAGTAATTAGTTGTGTGGCACTGACTAGATGCTCCCTAGTCATTTGTTTCATTTCTCTACATTATCTCTCTTCCTCTGGGCTTGCTTTTGAATCAAGCTTCAGGTACAAATGATGAATGAACTAATGACAACACTAATAACAGCTAGACTAATAACCATACTGCTGATGGTGACAATGCCAATTAGGAGAGTGCTAACAGCGACAGACTCTTCTGCTGTTCATCTCTGGAAGGCCACGGGCAGGTGTCCAAGGCAAAGGAGAGCCAGGGAAGTGCAAATAGCACCAAAGGCAAAGGCAGAGACATATTTTTTAAAAAATACTAACTACATTTATGGGAGATTTAGAAAGCACATATTGTGGGTCCACAAAATCTAAGACATGAGCTCACTGACTGAAAGGATGACAAGAGGGAAATCATTCAGTCTAGGGAGCTGAGCAGAGTTCAGTCACCACGTACTGGGAGCCCATTCTCCTGAAAGAAGGAACCCGTCCACCTGTGGGCCCTGGAGCTGAGTCCTGATGAGACCCAGGTATCCCTCTGCATGTCACCTGAAAGCAACTGACACACCAGGCAATCCAGACAAATCAATAGACATGAAGATGACGGAAGTAAAAATGGGCAATGGAGAATGCAATGGTGGACTAGGGGTGTCCTGCATGGAGACCCTTGAGTCTACATCAGCGGAACGGGCAGCACGGGGTGCCCCTTGCCGCTGTTGTGAGGCGAAGGGTGAGGGGAAGGCTGCCCCGGGGCTTTCCTTAGCCCCCTGACCCAATCAGCTGCTTCTAGTAGAACAGCACACTGTTCATGTCAAGGCTGCTGATCAAGTGATTACGATCAACAGTTTCCTTGATATTGTAAGTGGAGTAGCCTCCACGAGCTTTTAGAAGTGACTTTTACTAGAAGATACACAAAGTTGTGGGTATTTGGGAAGAGACCTCAAGGTTGTGTTTTTTCTGAATAAAATTCCCATGAAGAAATTTAGGATATCAGAGTTGGCAAAACAGTTGCAAATCCTGCAAACAAAGCTCCAGGCGCTGCTGCAGTGTCCTGTAGTCTCGGTCGCCCAGAGCCTCCCATGCAGTGGCTTCTGAGCACCTTTCCCAAGCTTTCCAAAACAGACACCAGTATTCATAAAGAACACAGATACCAGGACACCACCTGGAAGTGGCATCAACTCTATAGGTAAACTGCAGGCTTGCAAAGCCCTTCATGACCCCAAAGGCACGCTAAAACAGAGAAATGAAATGTTCTACTATAGTCGAAAAAGGTTAGACTGTGTCCTAAACCATGATGACTGCACATTGTGTTTAGCAGATTCTCGTGTATTTTACTTCCACTGAGCAAAAATCATACCTAAAAGTGTTCTAGGCTATTCTAGTTCAGATCAGTAACATACCAAAATGAGTGTGGAACCCTTCAGATTATAACCCACATCTTTCAGGCTGGTTAATTATTTATGTGGACCTGAGCATTCTATATTCCATCAACATGGAGACCAACTAATGGTGGCTTACCAGTTTCCACTTCCAGCTGGGCCAGCCTCCTGGGATGTGAGGTCCCACATCACTGCTGCCCAAACCACTGGGCCCTGATACAAGTTGTGTTCCAGCAAGACAATCTCCTGCCTAAACTCCAGGACTCCCCTTTCCCCAATATCACATGTGCCATCACAAAGAAGCCGCCAGTCTTACCTGCCCAGCAAAGAGCCCACAGACACCAATGATGCACAGGATGTTGAATACCGCTGAGCCCACGATGGTGCCAACTCCCACGTCGCCTTTGGTGATGAAGACCCCTGCAACACAGATCCCACATCAGCCTGGCTGCTGTGGCCCTGTTGCATTCCAAAGTGGGCGTGGGGAACCTTTCATAAGCATTAGATTGTTCTCAGAATCTACAGGAAACAGCTGAGGGTGGAGAGAGCTTTCTAATCTACAGAGGGATGACTGCTGCACAGGAGTGTGGGGGGCTCGGGGTCTGGGACAAGTTCATACACAGTAAAAGCATCACTTAAATAAAACAATAGTAGATGGGAGGCTGATGTTCTACTCATTGGGGCCCCTGGATTATCATTTTCTATGAGGGGCAGACAGTCTCGATCTGGGGGCCATCTCTTCCCAGAGCCCCTTTCCTTCAGACAGTGAAGGGCTGAGATGTCCCTCAGTCTGTCACCTACCTATGACCGATGTGAACAGCTCTGGGGCCGAACTGCCCGCCGCCATGAATGTGGCCCCAGCCACATCTTCACTGAGGTGCAGGCGCTACAGAGGAGCAAAGACAAAGCACAAGTGAGTTGGGATTCCATCTGGGAAGAGAAGTGACTGTGACAACAAGTTCAAGCCCTGAGAAGCAAAGGCTGGGGCTTCAGCGAGAGCAGGAACGATGGGACCTGGGGCTGGTACTTAGTCCCTCTCAGCCCCCTTCTCCTTCTCACAGAGCCCAGTCACTGTTGCCGAACCCCTACTGAGCCAGAGCTCCTCTCAATGCCCTCCTCAAGGGACAGGTTTGGGGAGGGAACTGCATGTCCTTATGAGCTAAAGCCTCTTGGGAAGATCTAGGAGTCTTCAACCCAATTCCCCCAGGGGCTGTGCAGATGACAGTTAGGAGTGGAGGTGGGCCCATGGGAGGCCACAGCAGATGATATGTCTGAGGCTATGATGGGGGCAGTCACCTGTTTTCTGTGGGAGCATTGCCCAGTTCCCTCAGTGTGGCCAGATATTCTGATTTTTAAGAGATGCCAATAATCCAAACTTTGATGCAAAACTTCCAGATTTTTGTGATACTCTGCTGATCTCAGGCTAAATGTGGCTCATGGTAACCAGTTTGTGAGTCTTTACTCTAGGAGGTTATGGAGGCATGTTGGGGTGTGGATGTGGGGATCACCCTCCTGAAACCCACTCCCCTTCCTTGAGGCAGTCTGGAAACCCCGGGATGGGAGAGTGGGAGTGGGGGCTTAAAGCTGAGAAGAAGGTAATGAGGCATCAGCCCTGCCAAGATGGAGTTTATACAATGAGCTCTCCATGTTACCCTGTTTGTTAAACGAAAAGGTGATTTGCAAGAAGACAAGGCAATTATACATTAGAGGCTGGTTACCAGATTTTGCATTTCTGCATTCAGTCATGACCCAGAAAGCGTGCTGCTGGCTGCCAGCATACTTGGAGTATGACAGTTCCCTCCTGGTAGTCAAGCTTGAGTGACATCCTCCTCTTTCAGTGGCACCAACAGCTGCACTTCCTTGCTTAGCCAGAGAGGGGCAGTGTGGCCCTGGTGTAGGTCACTGGCCTCCATTGACTGACTCACAATAGGCTGCAGGAGGAGTCCTAATTGAGGATTTTGATCTAGGATCCTGGGTCGCTTCGCTGTCGGCTGGACAGCGAAGCTTCACATGGGATGCTGAGCAGACCCTAAGATGGAGGCACAGATACTGCAAAGTTGCAAGGTGAGGCTGTGAGGGGTGCCCAAGCACTCCCGTCCCATGGAGCTAAGAGTTTGTGAGTGAGGTAGCCTGACCCACAGCTCGCAGCAACCTGTATGCTTTGCCAAGACCTGCCAGGAGGCGGGAGCCGTGTGTTGCTGTGGTTCTGTCCTGCTGGGGTATTAGTTGTAGTATCCAAACCTTGGGTTCATGACCAGTTCCCCTCTCTCCTTCATCTAGCCAGTTTGTTTCTTCCTTTGTATCTTCTTATACCCCTCCATCATCCTCAGTTCACTTCAGCCCTGGCAACATCTCACAGGACTCTAGTCTTCTTGACTCTGGACTCCTATCTACCATGACAGAGCCCTCAAAAGCCCTCTCCAGCTCCTTCCAGAGCTTGGAATAATTCCTAACGCCCAGCCTGGCATGCAGGGCTGCCGGTATGCTGGTGCAAAACCCCATCTTGGTTTTGCGGCTCAGATGTTCTCTCACCAAATACCCTTCCTCAAAATACTTGGCCACTAACACCTTCCTCTAAGGGCCGCTCTAATCCTGCCCCTTGCACAAGCCCTTTCTTGATCTCCTCCCAACTCTATCCCTCACAGCATCAATCTCTCCTTCCCCCACTCTCTCTCTGCACTTCTGCACTTGCCAATTCCCCACCACTTCCTCCAGCCCCCTGTGGATATTAACCTGGAGCTGCTCTGCAGCTAGGAGCCCTGGGATGGGATGGGACACACTGTGTGTGATCTAGTTTCTTCCCAGCCCTTGGCATAGAGCTTGGTCCAGGCAGAGCCCAGCTTAGTGCTGACATCAGAGGGGTGAGTAGTGTTCCAGAACTATTGTCACATCTTCCGCTGCTCAAATGTCCCACTGCTGTCCTGGAAGCCTCCACATGGGTCCCAAAGCCTCCCACCCTCCCCATCTGACTTCATCTTTCCTAGATGAGCCTCTGCTCAGCCCAAGGCTGCCACCTCATGGTCCTTGGGGATGCCAGGCCCTTCCCCTCACTGAGCTTTGGTTCATGTTCACTCTTCTTCTTGAAATGCCTCTCTCCCTTTCCACCTCAGTGCAGCCGAGTCTGTCTACTGTGGCTTATAGGATTTCTCTAAACTCTGGAGACCCTCTCTGCATGTCCTACAATGATATCTCTTGGCTGTTCAAAATCTAGGGGCTGCCATTTCACACAAGCAGAAAGTGAGGTCCAGACACAAGGAGAAAGTGAGGTCCAGACAGGGGAGGCAGCTGGCATGGAGCAGGTGCTTTGCAAGCACCAGGGCCGGACCCCAGTTTCGGATCCTGGATCACTGCCTTTATCTCCTTCTCTTTCTCCCAGTTTCTCTTCTTTGCCTTTTCCAGAACTCCACATTTTTCTGCTTTTAACTTTAAAGTATTTGAGACTGAGTGAGAATCTGCCCTGACCTCCAAGCAATGATTTGTTGAATCGTGTGGATTTCTCTCCCTACTCATCTTTCACAAAAGCTGGAAACAACATCCTTCTGTGTTTTTCTGCCCTACTCCCAGTTTTAGTCTATGAGCAACCATGAAGCACACAATATCGAATCATTAAAAGGTGATTAGGGAAAGTACAGGCAGTAAACAGAGCCCAGGGCCGAGAGGCCCTCTAGGCCACTGCTGGTGGACCCACACCATGATCCTCTCATCTTGTGAGAAAGTGTAACTCCAGGGAGAATTGATCCCATGACTCTTAGAAGATGTAAACATGTCAGGATGTCTATCTCTAAATATGTAAGCTCTGACCTCAGCCCACCCACCATTCACAGACATAACGTTTCCCCAGCAATTAAGGCTGTTTAAGGTCCATGGAGCCAACACTATCTTTACAGGAGACAGGCACGGGGCACCTACTCTTGTTATATGAATCTTGCTTATAAGACCAGATTCGGGGTGGAAGGAGGGAGAGCCCAGGAAAAGGCGGTTGCTCTTCTGTGCCCACTCCTCCAGTATTGCTGTGGGTCCAGGCAGTGCAGCCAGTTCTAACAACACCATGACCTGATCCAGGCTCATCTCTGGATAGTGGAGCAGCAAAAAGTCTGAAGACTTGGGACTCAGGCTGACTTGGGCTCAAATAGTGACTCTATCCCGTGACCCATGGCAAGTTGCTCAGCTTCTCTAAGCTCTGGTTTCCTTGTTTGTAAAGAGGGGATAATATCAGTCACCTGGCAGAATTCTTGAGATGATGAAAGACAAGTAGACATAGTCATACACACTGTTTAGTGACTGAACCATATCAGGGACCTAGTAAAATAACACCCCCCACTTAACCATTTTCTTTCCTTTTCCTCTCCTTAAAACTTTTTTGGTTAAAAGACTCACCCTGCCCTCTTTTTCTGCCATTTTCTGGCTCTTTGATTGCCTCCCCGTACAAGGGCGTGGATATTCACAGGTTCTGTGGATTTCCTCAACTGAGTAGAACACGTGCTGACAGCTGTACTGACATTTCCAGAATATAATTTTGATGTTCACACCAAAAAATTTGCACGGGAAAGAGAGAGAGTGGTTTTGCTCTGCATGAAGAATAAACCACCCAATGGTGGTATTTCAGAGATCACAGAGGACTCCAGTTACAGGTGAGGAACACCTCCTCCCCTTCAACATAAGGTGATCCCACTCCCACGTGGAAGTCCTCGGATAAAGGGCCTTCCCACCTGTCCACTGTGCATTTCAGACGCCGCCTCACTTATTCTGTGCTACCGTGGAAGGGAGCCCCTCCTGTGGCTTTCTAAATATTCTTATTGTGGCACACTTTTTATTTATTTAAGTATCCAACACTAACTTCCAGGATGTAGAAGTAACTGTTTAGGGTATGTGGTTCGCTAAGTCTGTGGTTCCTGGACCAGGCAGCAGCCTCAGCATCACCTGAAAAACGTATTAGAAATGCAAGTTCTACCCCCTCCCACTCTCCCAAGACCTACTGGATCAGGTACTCATGGGAGAGAGAAGGAAAGGGAAGACACAATCAGTTTTGAGAACTACTGGCATACAGAAACGGAGTTCCGGACAAATGTGTCTGAGGGAGATGCCTTCTGGAAACAGGGATTCTGAATTTAAAAATAAATAAATAAATAAAATGGAAAGCTTTCAGATAAAGGAAACTACATTTCCAAACAGACAAAGAGTTGAAAGAGGCAAGAGAATGAAAGAGTTCTAGATCTGCTGAATATTTTTTGATGAAAGGGGTTTAACTTGCCGTTCAGCCTGGCATGCACTGTGATGATTTCTAACAAGGACACTTTCCTGATCTCTGTGGCCAATTCTTTCATCTCAGTGCTTCCACTTGGAGCATTTCTGTATACATACAGAGAGAGGAAGCGTAGCAGAGGTATGCAGTTGGAGGTTTTTAATCCTGTGAGGACCCCAAGGATCATCAAAGGAGAGTTATAGAGGCAGAAGGAAACGCAGGAGAGAGGGGTAGAGGAAATGACAGAGAGAAAGGAAGAGTGAGTTTAAAAGGAAAAGAAAATGGGGAAGAAAAATACAAATAGCACCATTAGTTAGGTCTAAATGGAGTTGGGGAGGTTGGTCCTGTGGGTTTTCGTCTGATTATTGATCGGTGTCATGAAATGCTCAGTGGACTGATGGCACTTTTGTGCTAATAATGACCATTGCTCTCAAACATGCTGATGCCTGGTGTTCCCACCGCAGCTGCCCTGCAAGGGCTCTCCAGGATCTTGGTGAGGAGGCTGGAACAGTACAGGGCACAGGTTCAGTCCCCAGTCTGGCTCACACATACCAAGAATATGAGGCACGTACCTCACAGATCTTTTCCAAGGAAGGGACGAAGAAGTCATCACACACAATGGCCAGCGCATAGAACATGTATATGGCCTGGAAGAGAGGAGATAAAAGGGGTTAAAGTTAGAGCGAGGCAGGGCCAGGAAGATGAGGGTCCAGCCACCTTCTGCTTTGATAATGTCTTCTGTCATCGTGAATTCAACATCTTAAATACCAAGTCTTTGCAATGCCCACAACACTCCCCTGTGACCTGGTCCCAGCTTCCTCTCTGATGTTGTCACCTGCCGCTCTCCTTTTGCCCACCTCCCTTTCCATGAAACATGCCATGGATTCCTGTCTCACGGCCTTTGCACTTGTTCTTCCCTCTGCCTGGAACACTCTCCCGCAAGATAGCCCACTGGATCACGCCATCACACCCTTCAGGTCCCTGCTCAGATGGCAACCTCTTTCGCCCACTTCCATTTCTCTCTATCTCATTTATCTGTTTGGTTTTTCCTGATATATTATATGTTAAATTAATTCACCTATTGTCTGTCTCCTCCACCAGAAGTTCACGAGGATACGATGTCATATAATTAATTTCATGTAATTATTGCCATATCCCCAGCAGTCAGCACAGGGCCTAGTATATAGTAGGTACTCCATAAAGGTATGTGAAATGAGGGAATAAATAAATGAACACTTCCAACTGGACCTCTTTACTCACCAGATCCCTGCAGGAAAGCTTTGCAAACTTGCTTCTGCATCTTGGTCAGCTATGACCAGGGTATCACCTGGAATTCTACCTTCTGGCCAGAAATTGCCTCTCCACTCTATCCAACCCCATGTTTCCTCTCTCACTAATGAAATCTTACTAGGATTTCAGTGTTGATTGACCACTCAACATCCTTCTCCCACTCTTTCCTAAGAAGACCCTAGTTTTGTCCAAATATCCACCATGCCGCATGTGGAAGGTGACCCTATCCTTTTGTCCAGGAGTGGATGCTGACTGGTCAATCAGTATGTAGTATTCATTAACTGTGGCTATCGGTTCAGAGGTGAGCACATGACCTAGGCTGACCCAATTAGAGAGCAGGAAAGGCTTTTAGTTTTTGCCAAAGGGAGCCATTTCTCACCCTCTGTTGCTGGTTGTGGAGGAAGAAGCTGGGAGCCCTCATTGCCGCTGACAGTCATATTGAAGGAATCTGACTTGAGAGGAAGTTGACCCTGAGTCATAAAAAACCCTAAACCCTTGATAACATCCCTGAGCCCTTGATCAAGTGCCCACCCTGCCTCTTGACTTCATAACATACCATGAGCACTGTTGAGGCCAGTTTGATTTAGAACATCTCTGTTACTTGCATCTCAAAGCATCTAATAGGTGTGCTTCAAGTTCCAGCAACCTCAGCAGTGACATTGCGTTCATTTATTGACCTCCCAGTCTCTTTTCCTTTTGAGAAGTGCTCCTCAGAATGGGAGTCATACATCCTCTCCAACTCACACAGGGCGCAGACACATGACCCAGGATAGCCATAGATCATCCATGCCCTGTCACACAGTGGAGAGTCAGGGACAGGTCTGTAAGGGGCCAAGCAGAGATAAATGGAGAAGCTGAGGGAGAGACATCCTCTTTTTATAGATATAAACACCCCACATCTGGAGCTGCTAGAGGCAGCTATGACAGTTTCCTGAGAAGAATGCTGCTGTCACAGTGAGAAGCCGACCCAAGAGATGGGACAGGCACACGCACACACACAGACACACACACATCCCAAATGACACCATGTGACCCCTGACCCCAGCTCCAGTCTAAAATCAAAGTGGACTTTCCAATTTCATGAGCCAATAATAGGCCTTTTACACTTAAGCAGTTTTAAATTTCTGTCACTTACAACCGTCCTTCATGAAGCCTTCTGTGGCAACCCAAGCATGAAATGACCTCTCTTGCCTTTGACTCTTGGCAGTTGCACTAATGTACCCCCAGGGTCCCTGCTTTGCATGAGTTTGTTTGCTTTTTCACATATATGCTTGGTCTCTTCCATGAGATCGTAAGATTCTAAAGCATACCTTAATGCTAGATCCTGTGGAAATATCAGACTAATGCAGAAAGACATATGCACTAGTATTTTCATTCCACAATTGCTGACTACAATAAGTTATCAAACCTAGCAAAATATACCTTGGGGAATGGGTTATATAAACTGGTTCATCATTCAATAAGACGCCCTTAAAAGGGATTGTATAAATCCAATATGAAGTGACAAGGAAAGGCATTCGCAATACATTACTAAATGAAAAACAGCATTACAATCTCTTTTTTATTACATAATCTATGTATATGTGTACATACACACATTATATATTTGCATATAAGAGTTTGTAAAGCCATTAATCAAAATAGCGGCTACATTTCTCTCTCAGTTGGTGTGACTCTATCTGTATTTTATAATCCCTAACAACATTTTCACTCTGAAATAGTATTTCTTCTGTAACTTGTGTAGGTGAGGGGAGATTTTAGAGGTAAGAACTCTGTCTTATACTTCTTTAATTTCTGAGGAGCCTGGGATGCTTGACATGGAGAAAAAATCGCAAAAATAACTCATTAATAGATCCATTCATAATCTGTACAAAATTATTTGCCAATGGGCTTTTTATTGAAAACGTCAATTAAGAATAATTCTTGCTGTATTTTGTAGCCTGGGAAAAATCGGAAAATACATTCCCAAATTGTAATGGACTCAAACCCTCTTTTGCTGTATGACTTGGCTGATTCAATGATATGCAAGTTTTAAGATTAGCTTTGAAAGGACACTCACATTCGGTAATCAGGATACAGAATTGCACATCTGTGGATTAATCAAGATCTAAATAAGCTGTCCATAGCTGACATATTCAACTCACTGAAACAGCCAACACTGCCTAGAAGTCCATAAACCATCTCACCAAGAATATGTTCCAGTATTACGTATTGATCTGGTTTTGTGGCAAGAAGTTCCATCTAAAACACTGTTATATCCATGCTTGGAGTGGGGTGAGAAATGAGATCTGCCAAACACTCAGGACTTTTGAGGATAGTGACTGTCGAAAGCTGTGTGAGTTCTCATGAGCTGGGTAGCATGAGGCGGGGATGCTCACTGTTAACCGGATGCCCTTTGACATAGCACCTTTGGGCACCCAGAGAGGCCTGGAAGGCGATAAGCCCTTGCCAGCTGCAGAGCCCTTCCTGGCACCTGAGGGTGGGCCTGCCACTCTGGCTACAAAACACTGTGCTCTAACTCTCTCTCATGTTACCCACTGGAAAACAGGTTCCTGCAGTACAAGCAAAGACAACAAAGGAAGAAAACATAGGTTCAAAGTCAAATTTTAAGATGCAGAAAACCTACTGGGAGTGTGACGTTGATGGTACTATCAATACAACTAGCACAAATAGCTTTAATAGAGTAAGACATCTTTAGGTTACTTTGACCATTCTTTTATTTTCAAAGGATATATTAATATCATTGACAATAATAATAATAATCACATTTGCCACTGTTTGTTGAGACAGGAATTCCAGGCATGCTCCAGGTATATTAACCGGACTTTCTCAGTTCTTCTAAATCTTGTATGAGGCAGGGAGTTACTAGTCACATTTCCCAGATGATGCAGAGCATGTAGGAACTTGCCCAGGTACACATGGCCAGCAAACGGCAGGGCTTAAATTTGACCCCAGGACTCCCTCCAAGCCTTCCCGCAGAGCCCAGCTATTTCCCTGTATAAAGATCATTTTTGGTTCACCACCCCATCTCCACTGTTTCTGATGTTCAACTCATCTACTAGTGAGCTGTCTTCTCCAACTGCAGACAGCGAGGGATATTTTTAGAATTCCAGCCATCCACTTTTTGGGGCTGCCTGTCAGAGCCATTGAAGTTCTTTATCAATATTATTATTTTTACCAGATGCACTACAAAATATGAGACAGATTTGAACTCTCGAAAATGCTTGGGCTGGCCCAACACCCTGAGGCAGCCCAAACATGCTGTAACTCACCCTGGAACCCAAGCCCATGGCTTGGCTACGGCAGCCGGTACAAGTGAATGTGGGGTGCCTTTTGGAAACAATGAATGATGGGCATCTAGAGAAGATGGGGGGTCTTTTGGAATTTCATCTTTACTCTCATGACCATCTTTACTTCTCTTCCCAGGGAATTTTTCAGAACCCTCTGAGTGGGAATCTGCTTTGGCATTGATCGTGTGTAGCCTGTACTGTGAGCCGTGTTTTATGTTCATGTCTCTGGACTCCTTTTTGTTTTATGTTCATGTATTTGGCCTCCCTTCTACTGAGGGTAGCATCTGTGTCCTCACGTATTAATATCCACCCCACCCAAGCGTGGGCTCTCTCTATATGAAGTGATGGATCCCAAGGAGGGTAGTGTTCATGGAGTAGCTGGTGTTGCCTTTTTTGTTTTTTTTTGAGAGTGTCTCACTCTGTCACCCAGGCTGGAGTATAGTGATGCATTGCACTCATGGTTCACTGCAGCCTTGTTCCACCAGACTCAAGAAATCCTCCTACCTCAGCCGCCTGAGTAGCTGGTGCATGCCACCATGCACGGCTTTTTTTTTTTTTTTTTTTTTTGTATTTTTTTTTAAGAGTCAGAGTTTCACCATGTTGCCCAGGCTGGTCTCAAACTCCTGAGCTCAAGTGATTCACCCACTTGGGCCTCCCAAAGTGCTGGGATTGCAGTTGTAAGCCACTCCACCTGGCCTGGTGTAATCTAACAAGGGAAATGCCCAAGTAGCATGGACAGGGTACAAGCAGTTGCTAAAAGCAACAAGCCTGGAACCTTGGAGGAAGCCCGGGGCATGGTGTGGCATCTCCCATCAGGTCCTAGACTTGAAACTTCCAAGCTGTGTGACTTTGTGTGACTCTTCTTACCTTGCTTACCCCTTCAACATGGGCCTCATCACTGCATGCTCCCTGGTGCTTATAAGGCTGTTGTGAGAAGTAAACGAAAAGCAATGAGCAAAGGGGCTTAGACATAGCACAGCCCTTCATGCACTGCCATTGTCGTGGCAACAATAAGGATGCCATGAGAACATGCCCAAGCTAGCCTGCTGGAGGAAAAGAGACATGGCAAGCAGCTAATCCCTAGACGTGGGTAAGCCCAACTGAGACAGGCCCAGCCCAGCACAAGTTCAACAGTTCAGCTGAACCAGAAAAACCCATGAACCAATGAATTGTTTATTGTATGTCACTGAAGTTGTGAGGCCATTTGTTACACAGCATTATTGAGGCAGTCAGTATGTTGATAGTGTCCTTTGATGTACAGGTAACAGATACAGCCCAGATAATTAAAAGAGCCACAGTGAAAAAAACAATATTGAGTAACTTCCAAGAAGCAGACTTGAAAAATTCCTAACAGACAAAATGACAAAGTAGAACTTTCAGGGATAGCTCCACTCAGCTGAAATAATATTTATATGTTTAAAGCATACACTATTCAGAGGCCACCAAGGAAAATGATGATTCTATTCTGAGGCAGGCCTGCCTTAGGATTTGAAGAGTTATTTATTTATTAATTCAACAACATTGTGTGCAGCACCAACTCAAAGCCAGATGCACTGTTTGGTGGAAAGCGTCTAAGACTTAATAAGTTACTGTCTTTCAACAAAGAAGAATGGCCTGAGGTCCAGTTGGAAGTACCCAACATAAGAAGTTCACCTTAACTCAGTGTGGAGACCTTAGGATAGAGTTCTGTAATGTCGCAGATGCTGTTGGTGGCCTATTCATTAGTTATTAAAGCTTTTATTTTGCAAACACAACTTCAATTTTGTTCTGAGTAATGATATGCTCAACTCTTCTAGCCTTCTTGGATCTAGTCATGGCCATGTGACACAGTTTTGGCCAATGAGAAGAAAGCGCACATTCAGCTAAAGTCACCCTATCTTCCAGCCTGCAACTTGGATGTGATGTCTGGAATGGCAGCAGCCATTTATGACTATGAGATAACAAGCCCGAGGATACACACCAACATGCTGAGGGCAGCAGGGCACTGAGGATACCATGCACCATCTGGACTCATGCCTGAAATCAGCTTCTTCCGTATTTCTAACTATGTGAGAAAATGACTTCCTTACTTGCTTCACTCACCATTAGCCAGGGGGCTCTGTACTTGAAGCCATGTCCTTCCCTAACTGATGTGGGCCACAAAAGATATGCTGGGTAGAGGTAGTGCAAGGAGAAGATAGAGGAAGTGGCTGTTGACCCAGGATTCTGAGAAATAATTAGTACCTCATCAGGTAATTTCAAAGGTTGATTGGGACTAATAAAGCTAAAGAACTTTGTCTACAGTGGTTAAATGGAAAAACACCTAAGATAACAGGAAATCATCATGGCCCATGACATAATAGAGGTGAGCAGGCTCTAGCTGGAATGTTGATCTACATAAGGGCTTCTGAATACTGAGGGCAAATGTATTTGAATAGCAGGACTTTAACCCTGCTGTTTTATGTTGCATCGACAGTCAGCGGTTTTCACAGACAATTTCTTTTTACTACATCATCTGCACTCCTGTCTCTCTGTCTTTAATTTCAGTGAAGGTGTTGTGGAGAAGCAATTTTTAGGGAAGCACTACAGAACTGTGGCCTTGGTGGAAATTGTTCTAAATCTTAAATCTCCCAGGGAACATGGCTGGAATAATAATAATAATAAAATCTTCCTTTTCCTCCTCTTTTTCATAGTTTCAAGTGATCACATATAATTAAGCTTGGAATAGAAAAGTTACTTTTTAAAAATTTATTTTCCCTGATCACAGGCTCTGTATCTAATAGCCCCATGAGGACAAGGTGGAACTGACCATGGGTCTGCTGTAGGGTGCTGCTACCAGTGTGGATATCATTGTTCTGGAACCATTCATTGATTCTAGTCACTAGAGAGAAATGCTCAGTCTCACAGTCCAGGTTCTGAACAAGAGGATTTGGGGTGGGAGTTTGCAGGGAAGAGGAATGCAGCAGAAAGCTGTTGGTGCCCCTTCCCTTCACCATATTCTTCAGGCCACATTAATTTAGAGAGCTCCATTGACTTTCAAAGACCAGAGTATTCCTCAATTTGTTTGAAGACTTTTGATTTAACCACACGAAGAAGTCAAGAAATGCTTGAAAATTAACACCCATGGGAGCCCTCAAATGTTGAGAGTTGGCATATCAGTACCCGTGACTGGGCTAACTCTATGCTGTCTCCAGAGTTTCCCAGCTGAATTAAGTTTCAGGTGCTCAGAATATTATGTTGCATTGCTGGCTTGGTTATGGACCTAGTTTTTTTTTCTTTTTTTCTTTTTTTAGAGATGGGGTCATGCTCTGTTGCCCAGCCTGGAGTGCAGTGGCATGATCATAAATTAGCCTCAAACTCCTGGGCTCAAGGGATCCTCCCACTTCAGCCTCTTGAGTAGCTGGGGCTATAGGCATGCCAACTGTGCCTTGCTAATTTTTTTACACAACATTTTTAGAGGTGGGGGGCTCCTCCCTATGTTGCCAAGGCTGGTCTTGAATTCCTGGGCTCAAGCAATCCTCCCCTCTAAGCCTTCTGAGTTGCTGGGATTAGAGGCATGAGCCACTGCACCTGGTTCAGGTCATGTACCTTTTATTAGTAGCTTTTACTTTCCTGTCTCACTTCCTATTCCCCTACTGATGTTTTCTTCCTCTTTTCCAATATCACTTACATTTAAATCCTTGTCTCAGGGTCTGCTTCTGAGAGAGCCCACATTAAAACAAGAGGGAAGTGAGTTAAGGAAGATTGTGAAGGGAATGAAATAAAATTTTAAATCACAATGGGCCACTCTCAGAAACAACTGCCTTCCTAAGGTATATGGGACCCTCCCCTGAGTCCCACCCTATGGTTATTTAGTCATTTGGCATTGGGAAAGTCTTTGGGAGCCATTACCAGCTGAATTAGTTATCTAGCAGGGGCTCAAATTCCAAGGGAAACGAGCATATGTGAATGTACCTGCACCATTAACATAAATCCTTGGATTATTTTACTTTAAAGGAGTTTAAGGTGCCCGATGTGTCCTTGGCCATTTAGTGTTCTTCAAGGTCACCATACTGGGGTCCCTGTTTTGGAGTCTTGGGAATGAGAGGTTTGCCATCTCTGGAGAAATGTTTCAGCAGGAAAAAATTCTTCCATTTTCCCCCCTTGGTTCTCCTTCCTTTTCTCCTCTCTCTCCCTCTTCCTCATTGAAGATGCCTTTTTCACAGTGTCCGCTTGCTGAGATATTGACTCCTGTGTTACTGAGGAAGTCATTTATTTCTTTTGGTTGTCAGTTTCTCGGGTGATCATTGCTGCTTCCCCTCGAAACCCACTGAAGGAAGGCTCTGGGAACAAGGTTTGTGCAGCTGGGCTGATGCTGATGTACCCCCTACAGGGCTATACTGTGAGTCCAGTACACACCTTCTCCATTTACCTCCCCACCTGCAGCAGGGGACAACGGGCCTCATCTAGCCTCACAGGTGGGAACCTGCGGCACAGAGAAGTTCAGCAGCTCAGGCCACATGACTACTAAGTGATAGAGGCAGGATTTGAACCCAGGTGACCCACTGGGTTCAAATCCTGACCACCACACCACACCACACCACACCACACCACACCACACCACACAGCATTCCAGGAAGAGGACAGCCTGCTTTCTATTTGAGGAATGTCTACAGCTCTAACCTCCACCAGGCCTCAAATCCCCTTCTATGGAGACTGAGGCTCTTACCTTGGGATCCATAAGCCCCTCTATCCTCCAAAGAGCACTCAGAAAGAATTTGTGAGTTTGCTAAGGATGTGAACAAATTACATCTTTGTTCTCACTAACCTGTAATTGGAATTCAGCACTTCCTTCCACTATGAATACGGGCAATATGCCACAGTAATACTGGCAAAACCTGGGAATATGTCCCCAGCAGAAGTCACAGATCTTTCATATCACATTACTCATGTTTCAGAGACCTCCAACTATCATTTGTGTTCATCATTACTTCAAAAATAAGTAGCTATGAAACCTAATGCTAGACCTTCTATCTAATGTATTAACAAAGTATCCTATGTTACCATATCACTTTATTTATCCCAGAGTCACCAGGAAATGCAGATAAAATGGGGGTCCCTAGCATCACTCCAGAAGATCTATTTAGCAATCTGGGTTGGGCCCAGGGATCTGCATTTCTAACCAGCACCAGGTGGTGCATGGGATCACACGGGGGACATTCTTGGACATTTCCTGGTCTGTTTCCATAAAACTCCTTGAGAAGGGGTCAGTGATATGGTTTGACTCTGTGTCCCCACCCAAATCTCATGTTGAAGTGTGATCCTGAATGTTGGAGGAGGGGCCTGGTGGGAGGTGATTGAATCGTAGGGGCAGCTTCTCCAATGCTATTCTTCTGATAGAGTTCTCCAAGATCTGCTTGTTAAGAACTGTGTAACACTTCCCCCTGCTCTCTCTCCTGCTGGCCATGTGAAGATGTTCCTGATTCCCCTTCACCTTCTGCCATGATTGTAAGTTTCCTGAGGTCTCCCCAGAAGCAGAAGCCTATACAACCTGCAGAACTGTGAGCCAATTAAACCTCCTTTCTTTATGAATTTCCCAGTGACAGGTAGGTCTTTACAGCAGTGTGAGAACAGACTAATACATCCAGAATAATGGGGAGGTCTAGCGTACCTGTCAGGGTCTGGGCAGAAAGCAGAAGACAATTCAAAAGTGTTTGACCAAAGAGAACTCTTTTCTGACTGAAGAGAATTTAATGAAGGACTTATTTCCAGCAGTGCAGTCAGGATTAGGGGAACCAGCAAAGATGGTGGAGACCCCCAGAGCCTAGCAACAATGGGAACCTTTGGCCTGAAGGTGCAAGAGGACATGGAGTTGCTGCAGCCTGGTAAGTGTGGGGAAGGGGGTTAAAAGCATGTAGATGATCACAGGAGTGGAGGGAAGCAGCTGCTGCCCGACCCTGGAGAGCCAGGAGGGAGCAAAATGAAGTGCCCAGGCCTCTCATTCCTCCTGCCCTCCCCTCTCCTGTCGTAGCTTCCCATCAATTGAGGTGAAAGCTAGAGGTGTGGGAGCCCTGGGGCTAAGGTCCTTAGAGGCTGATCTCCCTGTCCAGAGCAGGGCAGGAGAAGAATGGAGAATGGGAGAGAAGTTGGAGCAGAGAATAACCACCCAGGAAGCTTGAGAAAGGATGAAAAGGAAACGGGAGGCACAGGTGGGACAGGAGGGCCACAGGAGTGGAAGGATGAGGAAAGGGACACGAACAAGTCCTTAAGTCTAACTCAACATAAAGACATCAGGCCTTTATCACTTCCTTGCCTTCACTGCCGATTTACTAAGGCCCTCAAATAAGTACATACATGATGAAATCATTGTACAAAACAAGTACATGCAAAGCATCAGGACACAGGAAACATAAAAATACAAGTAGTGTGTCAAGAGGAAGAAACAGAAGAACACTGATATGACATCTTGCACTTTACATCCCATGTGGATTTTTGCTGCCCAGAAATGCTGGGGGCTGGCCAGGGAAGGGCAGATCCATTACAGCTGGGCAGGTCTGACCTCCCACATGGGTTCCCTGACCCACTCTTTCTTGGGTTCCTGAGCTGGACTGCTTCCTGGGATTTGTGAACCATTTCCATTTCTAACTGAGCCTATGTATGTTTTCTTAAGTAAGACAGAGGAGAGCAAACCTAGTTGGGGAATGGGAAGGACTAATATCTCCGGGAGAGGCTGCATCACTAAAAAAGCCTCTGTGTATCTCTCCGTCTATTTTAGTCACTGTTCATATATACGTAGTATATATTGGATGTATCAACATATACAAATATTGTACATATTCCCACATATCTATTACTTTGGATTAAATGTTTTAAACTATTTTTATTGTGGTAAAATACGCATAACATAGTTTACCATTTTAATAATTTTTAAATCTACAGTTCAGTGGTGCATTCATACCATGAAACCATCATCACCATCCATCTTCAGAGCTTTTTTCATTTTCCCAAATTGAAACTCGGTCCTTATTAAACAATAACTCCCCATTTCCCCTTCTCCTTAGTCTCTGGTAACCATCATTTTCCTTTCTACGAGTTTGACTGCGCTAGATACTTCATACAAGTAAAATCATATGATATTTCCTCTTTTGGAACAGGCTTATTTCACCTAGCATAATATATTCAAGGTTCATCCCTGTTGCAGCCTGTGTTAGAATCTCCCTCCTTTATAAGACTGAATAATATTTTATTATATATCTATACCAAATGTGCTTATCCATTTATCTGTCTACGGATGGTCTGTTTCCACCTTTTAGCTATTGTGAATGATGCAATATTCTTTGAGTCCCTGATTTCAATTCTTTCGGGTATAATCCCAGAAGTGGAATTGCTGGATCATATGGAATTCTGTTTTTAATCATTTGAGAAACTGCCATACTATTTTCCGCAGCAGCTGCACCATTTTACATTCCTAACTATAGTGTCAATGGGTTCCAATTTCTCCACATCCTTGCCAACACCAATTATTTTCTGATATTTTGATAGTAGTCATCTTAATGGGTGTGAAGTGGTATCTCACTGTGGTTTTAAACTGCATTTCCCTTATGATTAGTGATTTTGAGCATCTTTTTATATATTTATTGGCTATTTATAGATCATTTTTGCAGAAAAGTCTATTCAAGTCCTTTGCCCATTTTGAAATCAAGTTGTTTGCTTTTTGGTTTTGACTTGTAAGGGCTCTTTATATATTCTGGATATTAACCCCTTATCAGATACATGATTTGCAAATATTTTCTCCCATTCTGTGAGTTGCCTTTTCACTCTATTGACTGTGTCCTTTGATGGACAAAAATTTTAATTTTTTATGTATTTCAATTTATTTTTTCAGTCACTCTAATGCGTGGGTGATGATCCATATATCTATTTTTCTGCTGCAAAGAGAAGGTGATTGAGACATGGTTTTGGAGTTGGTTAAAAGTTTATTTTTTTCTTTTCAACTTTTAGGTTTCAGGGATAGATGTGTGGGTTGTTACATGGGTAAACTGCATGTTGTGGGAATTTGCTGTATAGACCACTTAGTCACCAAGACAATAAGCATAGTACCTGATAGGTAGTTTTTCAATCCTCACCTTCCTCCCTCCCCCTACCCTCAAGCAGGCCCCAGTGTCTGTTGTTCCCAGCTTTGTGTCCATGTGTACTCCATGTTTAACTCCCACTTATAAATGAGAATATGCAGTATTTGACTTTCTGTTTATTAATTTGCTCCAGCTCCATCCATGTTGCTACAAAGGATATGACCTCATTCTTTTTTATGGCTGTGTAGAATTCCATTGTGCATATGTACAACATTTAAAAAAATCTAGTCTAGTGTTGATGGACATTTAAGTTGATTCCATGTCTTTGCTTTTTGTGAATAGTGCTGCCTGCAATGTCTTTATGGTAGGACGATTTATATTCTTTTGGATGATTTGTAAAATATTCTATATACTGGGTATATACCCAGTAATAGGATTGCTAGGTCAAATGATAAATTCTGTTTTGAGCTCTTGAGAAACCTCCAAATGGCTTTCCACAGTGGCTGAACTAATTTACATTCCCAGCAGCAATGTATAAGCATTCTCTTTTCTCCTCAACCTTGTCAGCAACTATTATTTTTTGACTTTTTAATAATAGCCATTCTGTCTGGTGTGAGATGGCATCTAATTGTGGTCTTAATTTGCATTTCTCTAATGATTAGTGATGTTGAGCATTTTTCATGTGCTTGTTGGCTGTGTTTTTATGTCTTTAAGAAAGTTCATTTTTGAAAAAGTGAAATCCCCTCTCACTGCCATCCTCTTGAAGCCCTGCTGCCAAGTATGATGGAGAAGCAGAAATGTTCCCTGGTTTTCCTGGCAACCCTCCCCTGGCAAGCGCACACATACTCTGTGAAGCATGATTCTAGAGGAAGATGCCTTCCTGGTTTGAGTCCATTCATTATTTTCCAAGGAAGGGCCTCTCTTGTAGCATAAGGAATGTTAATTCCTCCTACATCTATATGGGTTTCCTTCCTTTTCAAAGTATTACCCAGTAGAAGTCTTCATTTGGTTTATACAAGAACAGGCATGGATGACTGAGGTTCTTTACTCCCATTCTGTGGTTGAGGGAAAGAATGACAGGCACAGGGTGGAGGCAGTGAGCAATGAGAAGTATGGGAGTCCCTGGTGTTGTCAGAGGCTACTGCCTGGGCCATGACCTCAGCTGCCCATGGGAAACAGCAGGGTGTGGGAATGTAGAAATGAATGAGGTAGGGCCCACTGCTCACTAAACAGTGGAGGCCCGTCTTTGACTCAGCCAGTTATTGCAAGAGAATATGTGTTTGGTGTGGGCAAAGCTTCTGATTCTTCAAGAAAAGCTGCAAAGCTGGGCTTCTAGATACAATCTCTTGATTTTAAGTAATGGTCACTAAGTAGCCACTCTGTTCTCAGATCCTTCTCCCTTGCTGCTGCTGCCTCTGTGCCAGGCACACTGGCCTCCCGGCTGTTGCTTGAATGATCTTGGGACAGTTTAGTTTACTTTTGTATCCTTAGTTCCAGAGCAGTACCTGGTACTCTTTCTGGAATTTGAATGAATAAATGAATGAATGAGTGAATGAGCTTTCAGTGGACCAAGCCCTGGGCTCAGTGCTTGATGTGCATTAGCTCATTTCATCTTCCCAATAACCAATGTACAGAAGTTGGGCCTACTGAATCTGTGATTCACAGATGAGTAAACTTACATTTGGAGGAAATAAGAAAGATGCCCGATTTACAGAGTCAGCATTCATCCAAATTTAGTGCCACATGACTTCAAAGTCCCTCATCTGAATCACACAGCCTACACTCTCAGTAGACTCCAGCCACTGAAGATGCAGAATTCCCTACCTGTCTGGTCACCATCCCATTCATTCATTTAAAGGTGCCATTTAGTGTGAGAGAGAAATTGGCTTTCAGTTGATAGGAATCAATACAAGGAAAAAGGCTCTGAGGTCTTGGTTGGGTTCCTCGGAAGTAGACCCTCAGATAAGAATCCATATGCAATGGGAGACCAATAAGGTAGTGACAAAGGCAAGACAAGGAAGCAGCCAATGAGGGGTATGATGCCAGGTGACACCTCAGCCTTAGTCTCACCCTGCACAGAATGTGGATTGCACCACAGAACTTGTCTCACCTTGAGGCAAAGCAGCTGGAGTTTCCTACTACTATAGCATCAGTCATTGATTATTGATCCCCTTGAGAATGCAAATTCCCAGGTGCTTCCCACGCTCAGTGCATCCAGGTGAAGTGACTCCAGTAGCCTAAGGTAGTTCATTGAAGGTTGTAGGGGTGAAGCATTAATAGCAAAGCACACAGAGCTGCTGGATAGACACATAAACAAGTAAAGAGAATTAATGTGGATCTATTGGAACCCCAACATGTCTTCTACATATGTAAGTGGAGCCTTTGAAATTAAAGCTAAATCTAGACTTACTCACTGTATTCCACATATGCACAGAGGAGGGACACCTAACCTAGGTTTTAGAGAGTGAGAGGATGGAGGCCAGGTGCGTTGGCACACGATGTAATCCCAGCACTCTGGAAGGCTGAGGAGGGTGGATCTCCTGAGGTCAGGAGTTCAAGACTAGCCTGGCCAACATGGTGAAACCCCATCTCTACTAAAACACAAAAATTAGCCGGGCAGGGTGGCGCATGCCTGTAACACCAGGTACTTGGGAGGCTGAGACAGGAGAATTGCTTGAATCCGGGAGGCAAAGGTTGCAGTGAGCTGAGAGTGAAAGGATAATGTGGTAGGATTATCTGGAAGAACTGATACTTACATAACATCTGAGAAGATGAACAGGCATTAGCCAAGCAAAGTAGTTAAGAAGGAAGTGGCAAGGGAACAGAATGAGTAAGAACATGGTGTCAAAAATTAATGCAGTTTATCTTGAAAACTACAAATTATTCACTGTTGCTAGTATGTAGATTATGAGTGAGGGAGCACAAACAGATGAGACTGGAGGAACAGGTAAAGTTCATTCCGGGAAGGACCACGCTATTTGGATGCATAAGTTCAGGTTGTCTGTCTTGAACAGGAATCACTGCTGACTCCATTAGATGAATCTTATCTGATGGTGATAGTGAATGAGATTTTGATGGTAGTGGTGATGATGATGGTGATGATAGTGATTGTGATGTGATGATGGTGGGGACAATGATGATGATGATGATGATGATGGTAATGGTGATGAGGAGGAGATGGTGATGATGATGACAAAGATGTTGGTGGTGATGATAGTGATGATGGTGGTATTGATGATGGGACTTCAATCCTGTTTGTGTGACCCCAATCCAAGCCAGAACCCATGGATCTAACCCTGATTGCTTTCAGCAATATGAGAGGAAGCTCAGAATGCCCGTGACCTCTCCTGGTTCATCAGATTCTTTCTTCCCTTTTATCCTCTTCCACTTTTCAATGATACTCCCTCCCCACTACTCCTCTAAACCCCAGTGGCATACCCTGTGGGAGTTCTGCTGATCCCAGGTAAAGACTGGCTGGCTAGAGGCCCTGTTTGCCAACACTGGGATCTTCCTCTTCAGGCTTACTTGAGAAGTGAGAACAATGACTTCTATCTAGGTATTTATTGTAAATATTAGATCATTTAAATTTTCTAGAGGCCTTTTAAATTTCAAAACTCATTCAACTGTCTATAAGACGATAGAGTTCTTTACTTCAAGGTTGGTAAGAAATCTGCTTCTTGCCTAAAGGTTCTTATTAGTAACCTGAGCCTTTCTGAGGGTTATCACAATAAGGTAGGAATTTTCGTGCCAGAGTTAGAGCAATGTTTATTGCCCAACATTGTGCTTTTAAAAGATACAAGACTGGTTAAATTTATCAAGATTTTTGCATTCTTGCCTTTCTGTCACTTTCTTGTTCTCTCTGCAAACTCAGACTCGGGAGCTGATGGACATTGCCGCTACCCAATAACATCAGACAGTGGAACTGGTGACCAATCAAGGGCAAGCAACCACGACTTCCAAAAACAGAATAGGTCTGGGACACGGGACGCCAGCAGGCTCGTAATCTGGTGCCTCTTCAAGCCCATATTCTTTAAATATTTATTCAACATTTATTCTGTGTAGGAGGGAGGAGAAAACTAATCTTCTATTAATAAAAAAATGTGTATAGAAATAAAGCCTCTTACTAATTCATTTCCCCTGGCACAAGCATAGTCAATATTCTGCAAACAATTCTGCAAAATTTCTCCCACTTTCTTTTCATTGTTATTCTCTTTCAAGTTTCTTTTGTATGCTTCTCAAGCAGCAACTTGTGGGTGAATTTGAAGTTTTAATATTTAATATTTAGATAGTGAACACATTTTATTTAACACGGGTAGCTACCACACACTGTTCAATTTTAAAATCTCAGCTGGCGGGGACAATGTGAGCACCTATGAGATATATGTAATATGTATATTTAGGCTAGTAACAGTAGAAGAAAAAAAGATCCTTCAGGTGGCGGGGATGGGTTTTTGTCTTCAGTTCTGTGGATTAATTTGTCTTCAGTTGTGTAATGACTTCTGTGACGTGGAGATCCAAGTTAAGCAACACCATCTTTCCAGTTTATTATAATGATGTTTGAGTGCCCATTGTAGATCGGCACCCTGAGAAGGTGCTCAGGGGTCACCATGCAATCTAGCTTTGTGCACCCGGCAGCTAAAAGCCATGGTAAGATTCCCAGGTTGGGATCATTTCTTTAACCGCTTCTCTATACTGTATCCTATTGCCAGAACTGACCTAATCCCATAAGATGTGTTCCTGGGGTGGAATATGATTTCTCATTAGTGGTGATGGGCCAACTAGGTCATCCTAGGGTCTCTAGCTTGATCATTCTCATGATAGGTACAAAGAGCTAACAAGCTGGATGGCAGTGGGTAGGGGTCCAGTCTGAGGCTGTGTGTGTAAATGAACAAAGCTAATAGACTTGTGTGGGGTTTAAACTCTGACCTTTGGTTTTATTGCTTAAGATTTAGTATAGCTAATGAAACCAGACTGAACCTTCTTATTACAGCACTTTCAACTTCACACTTCAATGACAACCCATTAAAATAATTACCAGATGATTACGATGGACTTTTAACTAGGAAGTTCAAAACCTCTCTTGCTAGACAATTAGCTTAGTTAGGCACATGGGCTCTTTGTCTCTGGCTGATATAGGCCAGTTTGAAATCCAGGGAAGCCTTGGTACCTGGATATCAGTACAAATGACTCCTGGTCTCAGCATGTCCTTCTTGCAATCCGTTCATCCAGTGTGCCCTTAGAGAGCAATCAAAACTCAAGAGAAAGATGTTCTCAGACAACATTTTGGTTCTACTGTTGTTAGAAGAACAATGTGAGATATTCTCATTGTTAATGAGAAGGATCTACACTTGCAGTTTGCAGATGCTAACACCAATGTTAGGAGCCATGGCTGCAAAGCAGAGAGCTAAAATTTAATCATGCTTCCAGTTACCTTCCCCAAGGCTCAGAAAAAGCAAGAAGCAGAGTCGCAAATGGGAATCCAGGAGATCGTGTAAAGGCACACTGGGGTAAGGCATGCTGAAGCATGAGATAAATAAATTCCCTTGAGGTCATAAAGAGACTGGAGTATAGTGGTAACTTTGAGTTTTTGCCGTTCTCTTCTGCACCTTACAAAACAGGAATGGAAGAAATTTGTTAGCTGGTTACCCTTGCTCTCCCCAGATGTAAATAAGTCAGTGAAGGTAGTAACAATACTGTGGTTACAAAGCAGGAATCAGACAGCCTGGGTCCATATTTCAGCTGTGTGACTCGAGGTATTTTAACCTCACTAAGGCGTCAGTTTCCTTTGTGTGTAAAATGGGAAAAATAATAGTGCCAACCTCATATGGTTGTTTTGAAAGTGGATAAGGCATGCAAAATTCTTAGCACAATAGCTGGAATGTTCCAAGCATTCAGTCAGTGCTAGATAGTTTTATTGTTGCTGGGGTCATTATTATTTTAAACAACTGTTCAAAAAGTGGGACCTACTGAGCAGAAGTGGACTTGGGGAAGCTTTGCATATGTTCTTCTTTACAAAATCACCAGGAATGGTCAGCAGGCTTATTCTTTGACTGCATCTGTGGGGGCCACTTCCACAGAAACAGACACATAGGAATGGTACGCTGAAGAGGTTGGTTTATTTTTCTTCCTTTGACTCCTAAGAGCTTTTACCCATCCAAAGAAACCCAACCCAGATTTCACGTTCTAACAAACACATGATTTAGGATTCCCCAGCGGTCAAAAGGGATGACCAACGCAATGGTAAAATCCAATCTGCCCCTGGATCCGATGTTAATTACAACTGAAAAGCAGATGGTATCTAAATCTAGGCCCATCTGTTCCACATCTGTGGGACATTTCCCCAGCGGAGAAGACAGAGCCATAGCCAATTTCTTTGTGCCCCAAGAAAGACTGGGATTTTGCATTTAAGAAAATATCTTATTATTTGTCATGATAAGATTCTCTCTGATCTACATAACCACAGAAACATTAGGTCAGACGTCCAAACAAGGAAAGGTCAGCGGAAATACTCCCGGAATGTAGACGGCTTACTGGAGCTCAAGATGCTACCACAGTGAGACAGTCTGGAGATAAAAAAATATTTGAATCTGACTTGCCTATCAGTTTGCGAGACAGTCCTCCTCCCCATCCACACATACATATAATTCTAATTATTAAGTGGCCTGAATGGAGAAATTATTTGATTGGATTCCACTAATTATATGTACATATATTTTAAGGACTGACAAAGAACTACCACTTCTTCGAAGAATACAAAATGTACTAATTGAACAGAAGGAGGAAAGTCATGTACCTGTAGGGAATGCCAGTGCCACTAAGGTCTGGTCAGGTGGGGACTTTGAATCCACTGACATCAGCCAATAAAGAAAGCAATATTTAATGGACACTGAAGGTCCCTCTTCTTGGTTATATTTTATCATCAACTTTACACCAGACAGGGAATTATACCTCTGACTGTGGATCTAATGGGAGGTGTTGTGGAATAGCAGTGATCCAGTGTTTAAAATGTCTGGTACATGGAGCAGATGTACCCTCTGCCCACTTCTGACAATGGACAACGTAAGATACACTGGCAGCTTCCTACCCGCGACAGCTTCCTACCCACACCTCACCCTGTGACTTTCTACTTTTCTGCCTGCATCTCCTACCAGTGCTAGAGAACTTTTCTCAGTCCATGTGCAGAGCACCCTGAAAATGTCCAGGTTTTGACAACACAAGAACAATGATCAACAACAGAGAGACAGGAGTAGGAATTGGTGCCTCAGTGACCTGATCTTCTCCACCCTCCTTGGGACGATTTTGGGTTGTGGTCTGCACAGTTCATCTGAGACTCTTCCACAGGATCAAGCCCCAGTTGTCCTCAGTGTTATCATCTCTTTAATTCCCCCTTTGTTGGCTTCCTCTTTTTCTGTCTCATCTCTCTCACTTCCTCACTTTTGGTTCCTGGGGATCACCTCAAACAAATTGCCTGCACTTGGGGCTGTGCTGGAGTAGGCTTATATCTCATGAACTGTCATGAGAGACAATTATTAAAAATTCAGGACTGTTGTAAATCAGTTGATGTAACACTAGTAGTTGAAAATTTGCCATGTGAGTATTTACACCACGGAAATCTGCAAATGCTACATGTCAGGGTATTTATTTATTTATTTATTTAAGGAGAGCCAGTTGTTAAATATTTATGAGCACACTGCTGTCTTCACCCAAGTCCTCAGCTAAGATTTGCTTTTGGGAGCACAGAAACCACAAGTGTGGGCAGCAAGTGCTCACAGAAGCCAACACATGAATATTTATGGTAACAAAAGAATAAAAATTTCTCATAATCATTACAAATATTTCTGCACTGAACAAAGGACTAATGATTCTCAGGGCACTTAACTGGTGGAAGAGAATCTGTTACTAGATTTAGAGTTAAGGGAATAGGTAGAGAAACTAAAAGGAAAATATAGCAGGAGCTGTTGCCACTTGAAAGTCCTCTAGAAGAAAATACAGAAGAAA
Organism: Chlorocebus sabaeus; assembly: GCF_047675955.1. Classification (NCBI taxonomy): domain Eukaryota; kingdom Metazoa; phylum Chordata; class Mammalia; order Primates; family Cercopithecidae; genus Chlorocebus; species Chlorocebus sabaeus. Next base: position 57,417,386 of record NC_132905.1, on the reverse strand, counting down.
ATCTTTGTGACCTTGGGTTACACAATGATTTATTAGACAGAATACACAAAAGGAAAACGAAAAACTAGGAAAGAAAAAAGATTGATAAAATGAGCCACATCAAACGAAACCAAACAAACAAAACTTAACAATAAAAATACTCTGCTCTTCAAAAGATGCTGCTAAGAAAATGAAAATGCAGGCCATAGACTGGGAGAAAATAATCACAAACTACGTATCTTATGAAGTACATGTATTCAAGATGTATAAAGAATACCTACAATGCAAAAACAAAAGAAATAATCAAATTAAAAATGAACAAAAAATTTGAGCAAACACTTCATCCAAAAAGATAATGAACAAGAAGGTGATGAAAAGATGCTCATATTATTTGTCATTAAGGAAACCAATAGAAGCCACAATGAGATACCTCCACATACTCACTAGAATGACTAAAGTAAAGAAAGCTGACAATATCAAGTGCTAGTGAGAGCATAGAGCAGCTGGAACCTCAGATATTGCTGGTGGGAATGTGAAAGGTAAAGCCATGTTGTAAAACAGTTTGGTAGTTCCTTATAAAATTCAACCTATACTTACATACCACTCCCAGATATTTACCCAAGAGAAACGAAAAATCCGCAGACACTAACTATTGTGCATAAATGTTCATAGCAGCTTTATTCATCATACTTCCAAACCAGAAGCAACCCAGATGTTTATCAATTAGTGAATGGATGAATGAACTTTAGTACTTCCATACAACGGAGTTCTTCTTGTTAATAAAAAGGAATAAACTGCCTCTTTACACACAGCACATGCATACAACTATACAGATGGATCTCAAAAGCCTTATACTAAGTGGTGAAGGTTAACATTATTAGTAATAAGGCATATCAACACCATTTACTGATATGATATGCTGACAGCTGTACAACGTCACTGTGGTATTCCTGCTGAAAATCTATAACTTCAACCAAATCATGAGGAAATAGATGACAACCCTAAACCGGCCCAAGCTCTTCAAAACTTTGAAGGTCCTAAAAATAAGCAAAGACGAAGGATCTGACATGGAGAGGAGGCCACTAAAGAGACAACAACCAAATGCACTGTGGGATCTTGGTTGGACCAGACAAAGAGCTCGGTGGGAAAACTGGTGATGTTTAAAAATGTCTGTAGATGTCAACTTTGTGATCTTGATAACTGTACTGTGATTACGTAAGATGTTAACATTAGGGGAAGCTGGGTGAAGGGTATAAGAGAATTCTCTGTGCTATTTTGCAGCTTTTCTGTATATCTAAAATTACTTCAAAATAAAAAGTTGCTTATGCCACTGCACCCCCAGCCTGGGTGACAGAGCAAGACTCTGTCTCAAAATAAGTAAATGAATAAATAAAAAGTTTATAAAAATGATATTTTTTTGCATAAAATTATATGTCAATAAAGCTGATTTAAGAACTTAGTAAGCCCATGTTTCTCAAACTGTGACTTAGAGAACCTGATGTTTCTTCAAGCGCCCTGAAATGAGGACACAGTAAAGAGGGGAAGCCCCATCCTCATTTCCCTCCCCCATCCTCAACTGCAGGTTATGCGTCAACCCATTTAGTTCTATTTTAACATCATCCATCCATCCATCCATCCATCCATCCATCCATCCATCCATCCATCCACCCATGCATGCACACACATACACACATAAAAATATTTATTCTGTTATGACTCCATTAAAAATGGGGGATATTATTGCTAACAACTATTTGAAAATTTCAATAACTTTGTATTTCAAAACATTCCATTTAGGTCTAACTTTCAGAAACTTGCCTTTGAGAAAAATGAAAGTGGTCAAGTTCAGCTTGGTGGCTCAAACAACACAGATTTAAGTCACTGTTAGAATAGGTTTGTCATACCTGATTGGGACACATTTGGCCAAGATTCTCAAGTGATTAGTTTTGTATAATTCTTCCACTAAGTGGTATTTTCTGTCTTAATGCACAGACAGAACTGTGCTGCATTCTTACTGACCTCAAAACCCAAAGTAGTAGAGAAAAGAAGTCTAACTAGAAAACAACACTAGGCAATCATGAGGTCTACAGACAGCTTATGGGAGCTGAATATTCCCCACACTTGGGGTGGTTTTGGAGACAGCTACTGAGTTTGAGGAAGTGATTTGTCAATAGATGGACACAGGGGTGAGCTTGCAAATGTTTAGTAACTGACCCTGGGGGACGAAACCTTGATTTGTAGCATTTTCTGATGTTCATGGTGCAAATGCTACCACCATGGTTGATTGGAGGCTACCCCTGTGATGTCAAAGTCGGAAAGAGTTGTGCATAATTGACTCTTGCAGGTCAGCACAGGCCATCTCCAGCACACCACTGCACAGACATGCTGGGGGCAGGACTCAGTATACTGATAATTGGGAGAGGATCTCACAAGTGTTTGGAGGCAGAAAAGACCTCTTTATCTGGCTGATAAAAGCCATAGAAAAGTCAAGATGTCACTAGGACAAAAGAACCAAGATGACAGGAGGAGTAAACAACCACAGTTTGCCCTGCTGAGTGCATGAGCTGCAGACTTCTAAATCCTGCAGGAACCTGAGCCCCACTGGGAAGGACCTCCAAAGGGCTGGGGCTGTGGACAAGCCCAGAGAACCTTGGACATCTCATTGGCAGCACATAGCAGAGGCCCAAGGAGTAGTCAGACCATGGAGAAGACCTTACATTTTAGGCCACTGGAAATGAAGTGAAGATTTTTTTTTAAAAAAATGGGTTTTGTTTTGAGAAGTGTAAGGAATATTCAGCTTCCACAAGCCATCTGCAGACATCATGATTGCCTGGTGTTGTTTTCTAGTTAGACTTATTTTCTCTCTTACTTTGGGTTTTGAGGTCAGTAAGGATGTGGCACGGTCCTGTCTCTGCATTAAGAGAGAAAATACCACTTAGTGGAAGAATTACATGAAACTAATCACTTGAGAATCTTGGGCAAAGGTGTCCCAACCAGGTGTGACAAGCCGTTTGTAGCAGTGACTTAAATCCGAGTTGTTTCAGCCATCAAGCTAAAATTGCTTTTTCTTTTTTTCACACACTGGCCACTTCAGTGACATTTTTACACTCTAGCTAAAAACAACATCTTTTTCTTGATTCAACATAATTATTTAGGGTTTGCTGGAAGAAAACCCACACTTATTAAATGACTTAACTCAACGGTGAAATTATTCAGCTGACTCTAAATTCTCTACTAATTTGGATGATGGGGTGGGAGAGAGGACAATTTAATAAGACAAACAGATTATTAACACCATGACTGATTTTCCCACTAGAATACTTTGCTAGCAAGAAAATAATTGTATTTTTGGATTTTCCTTATGCCTAAGGCACATAGAGAAGGAGATGAGAAACAGGCAACTCTGGATATCGGTGGTGCTAATGGTCTGAATATGTGTGTTCCCCCCGCAATTTGTATGTTGAAACCTAATTACCAATAGGAAGGTATTGGGAGGTGGGGCCTTCGGGAGGTGATTAGGCCATGAGGGAAGACCCCTCATGAACGGGATCAATATCCTTATAAAAGAGGCCCGAGAGAGCTGCCTTGCCCCTTCCACCAAGTGATGACATAGCAGAAAGGTGCTGTCTCTGAACCAGAAAGGCCTTACCAGACACCAAATCTCCTGGCTCCTTGATCTTGGAACTTCCAGCTTTCACAACTGTGAGAAATAAACTTCTGTTGTTTATAAGTCACCAGTCTAAGCTATTTTGTTAATTATTACAGCCTGAATTGACGAGACACATTCCATGTCCTTTTGTACATCTTTGTGACTACCAGCATTTACTTGACTTGGGTTTTTTAAACCCTCGGTGTGGTGTATTTGTCATAGAGAGGAGAGGGGTCCTTCAAAACTCAGAGTAATTTACAATATTCTTCAGTCATGTACAAAGAAGGAGCTTCCTTTGAATGCATAAAATAAGGGAACTGGTTTATGATGCCCTGTTGTCTGCTAATGGTCTTCAAATCAAGAAACTGAGGTCCATAGAAGAGAGACTCAATTTTCTCAGTGGGGAAGGAACAAGTCACTGGTGCCATTAGAGCAGAAGCAGATCTCTTTAAGTCTCTGTTGACCAGTGGTTTTTGTAACACTTCCTGGAGTAATTTGGTGATTATCTACCATTCTAGGATAGCTGTGCATCTATTTTTCTTTCCCATTGTCGAGACTAATGGAAGAAGAAACATGACCATTCTTGAAGTATAAATCCAGTAGATTGGAACTGGATGAATTTCTCATTCATCAGAATTCCTTGGCCTCAGTATCGTTTCTTTAAGAAGTGTCAAATCATGACCAGGGGCCTCTGAAATAATCTGCTTTTGCTGCCCCCACTGAGCCTCTTCAGGATCCTGGGACATTCACTGGTTTCTGGTGTCCCTTGGTGGGTAGCTTATTTATGAGTAGCAAGTACATAAGTTCTTCTCTTTGTGAGTCTCTTAGCTCAACACTAAGCATGAGTTTTGGCATCTTTCTCAGGGTTGCTAAGTTCTATTTGAAGATGCATTATTGCTGCAAGTTGCTGAGGCAATGGCTAACTCAGAGTTGGCTTTATAAAACCACGAAGAATTAGAAAATCATACTCCTTTATCTAATAGGAAACCTATCTGCTTAATTCAATTGTATCTGACAGCAGCTTTTAGCAAAACCAGACAGGGCACTTCTTTTATTATTATTATTATGCATTAAGTTCTAGGGTACGTGTGCACAACGTGCAGGTTTGTTACATATGTATACATGTGCCATGTTGGTGTGCTGCGCCCATTAACTCATCATTTACATTAGGTATATCTCCTAATGCTATCCCTCTCCCCTCTCCCCACCCCATGACAGGCCCCAGTGTGTGATGTTCCCCACCCTGTGTCCATGTGTTCTCATTGTTCAATTCCCACCTATGAGTGAGAACATGGGTGTTTGGTTTTTTGTCCTTGTGATAGTTTGCTCAGAATGATGGTTTCCAGGTTCATCCATGTCCCTACAAAGGACATGAACTCATCCTTTTTTATGGCTACATAGTATTCCATGGTGTATATGTGCCACATTTTCTTAATCCAGTCTATCATTGATGGACATTTGGGTTGGTTCCAAGTCTTTGCTATTGTGAAGAGTGCCACAATAAACATACGTGTGTATGTGTCTTCATAGCAGCATGATTTATAATCCTTTGGGTATATACCCAGTAATGGGATGGCTGGGTCAAATGGTATTTCTAGTTCTAGATCCTTGAGGAATCACCACACTGTCTTCCATAATGGTTGAACTAGTTTACAATCCCACCAACAGTGTAAAAGTGTTCCTATTTCTCCACATCCTCTCCAGCACCTGGACAGGGCACTTCTAAGTCCTGCCTGCTACCCATCAGGGTTTGTTCTCTGTTGCCATTCAATGCTCCCTTTAAATTGGTGGGTGGCTTTGTCATTGCAGACTGGCGGCAGTCCTTGCTAAACTCTGACTTCTCCACCGAGCTTTCTACTCCCCTTTCACTTATCCCATCTCCTGCAATCCAATGCATTTAGAAACCTGGCACATTCAGAACTCACTAAGGTTATTTCAGCTCTGCCTGCTGCCTCTGGAGCCCCTGATGTATTACTCTGGGTGGGGGAAAGGAAGGGAAGAAAAGTACTCCTCTTTGAGGACCTTCTGCAACATGCAAAGTATCCCGTTAGAGGCTTTGCATGGTTTCCTATTTAGGTTTAATGACAACTCCATCAAACAGACATTATTATTAAGCACCATATTTTACAGATGAGGAAACTGAGGTTTTCTGAAATTATGTAACATTCAATAACCTATACCCAGGAAGTGAACTGTAAGCCCAGTGTAATTTCGACCACCACAATATTATCTCTCTCCCACCTTTTCTCTTCTCTCCACAAACTGTGTTAGAAGTACTTCTGGAGCAAGGCCATCAAAGAGAACTATCACGTGAGCTATATATGCAATGAAAAAACTTCTACTTCTTAAGTAAAATGTTTAGTGCGAAAAGGCCAAAAAAAGATGAAATTAATGTTAATAATGTTTTATTTAACTGAATGTATCCAAATATTATCGTTCACTATGGAATCCATACAAAAACATTAATGTGACATTTTACCTTCTTTATCCTCCTGTTTACCATCTCATGTGTTCTACATTTACAGCGATTCTCAGTTTAAACTTGGCACTTTCACATGTGCTCAGGCACTTTCACATGCGCCTGAGCCATCCATGCCTGCTGGCCACCATACTGGATAAAGGATACCCAATTTCCAGTCTCTGGGTTATTTCTTCTTAGACTGCATTGTTGCCATTGGAGTAATTCTTCTTCATTTGCATTCAATGCCTTAGAGTCACTTTCTGCCTTTCCTGAATCGTTTTCTTCCTTTTCATAAACTCTGCCTACTACCCTCTTGGTATTCTCAGATTGTCTACTCTGCCAATGTAAGTTATCTACAACTTCACCCCAAAAATGCACAGGCTGGCCTGTGTCTTTATATGCTCCCTTTTTTTTGCACTCGAATATTTTATGTTTCCCTTGGGGTACATTTTGGAAACATTCTCAGGCACACCTGTATAGTCCAATGCATGCCCTCTTGCTCCTCAGTCTTCGGAGTCACCTTCAACTTCATAATGTCATTTACAAGGCTTGTGGTTGCCATATCAGTCAGCTGACATGGACAGCATTGGTGCTACCAAGTGCTTTTGTCAGCATTAGTTTTACACACCTCGCCAGTCATTCTGTTATTATTTACTGAGTACCATGCTGGACCTTTCATCATATGAAAGACACGTTCTGAGGGAGAAAGAAGGATTATTCCAATTTGAACTGTGACCTCTTGAAGTGTACACAGTTGTGCTACAGAGAGGCCATTCTACCCTTCCATACATGAGATTTCTGATTTCCTGAATTGAGTGTATCCCACTCACCATGAAAGTCACCTTACTTCTTTAGTGATGCAGCAAGTCACATACAGAAACTGTGGTCTATGTACTATTTCCCCATGATTTTTAAGTGTACTGTGAATACTGGTCATCACCTACATTGATCACACACACAGAAGTGCACACACAAAGGTGCACACACAAACAGAGGTGTACACACAGGTGCACACATACCTAGAGATGTGCACACACAGGTGTGCACATGGACATACAGGTGCACACAAAGATGCGGATGCTGCCCTGCGTTCTGTAAGCTGCTTGTGATTTGTCAGAATAACTTTAGAAAGACAAGAAGGAAGGAAGGAAGGAAGGAAGGAAGGAAGGAAGGAAGGAAGGAAGGAAGGAAGGAAAGAAGGAAGGAAGGAAGGAAAGAAGGAGGGAAGGATGGAAGGAGGGAGGGAGGGAGGGAGGGAAGGAAGGGAGGGAGGGAGGGAGGGAGGAAGGAAGGAAGGAAGGAAGGAAGGAAGGAAGGAAGGAAGGAAGGAAGGAAAGAAAAAAGAAAGAGGCTGGGTGCGGTAGCTCACGCTTGTAATCCCAGCACTTTGGGAGGCTGAGGTGGGCAGATCATTTGAGTTCAGGAGTTCAAGACCAGCCTGGCAAACATGATGAAACCCCGTCTCCACTAAAAATACAAAAATTAGCTGGGTGTGGTGGTGTGTGCCTGTAGTCCCAGCTACTCAGGAGGCTGAGGCAGGAGAATTACTTGTACCTGTGAGGCAGAAGTTGCAGTGAGCCGAGATCGAGCCACTGCACTCCAGCCTAGGTGACAGGGTGAGACTCCACATCAAAAAAAAAAAGAAGAAGAAGAAAGAAAGAAGAAAGAAAAAGAAAGAAGAAAGAAAAAGAAAGAAAGAAAGGCAGACATAAAAAAGAAAGAAAGAAAAAGAAAGAAAGAAAGAAGAAAGAAAACGACAAGAAGGAAAGAAGGAGGGAAGGAAGGGAGGGAGGGAGGGAGGGAGGGAGGCAGGGAAAGGCAAGCCAGTCTGGGGACCTTGCAAGCCTTGACACTGGCAGGCCTGCACTGCCCAGGACAAATTCCTGCTGGTTGTGGTCTACAGATCGTGGCCCCCTCCCCTTTCCTCTGATGAAGCAAGATGACACAGACTAGTCCTGTCCATATTTGTCACAGAAACTGACACTGGAGGAGTCAAGGGAGGGAGACTTTTTGTCTGTGAGATTACAGGCCAGGGAGAGTGCAGGCAGCTGAGAAACACCAAACAGGGAGTTTAAAGAGGGGCCAGAAAGAAGGGAAAAAAAAGAATCCTTCGAAGTGTTTTACCTCAAAGTGAAAAGTGAACGGGATCAGCTGAAATCAGGTGCTGTTTCATAATGAAATTAGATTCAGCCTCCTTGCTGGAGCCCAGAGACCCGGCTGGTAAACAGTAAAGGAATGGTTTTCTGTTGTCAAACAAATAATGGCAAGAAATGTCTTAACTTGGGGAAATAGGTAGATTCATTTACTTTTCTGAACTTCTATGTAGATGGCCACACAGGAGCAGCCAAATTCTAAAGACCTGGACAATTCAAAGCTGGGGTAAAGTCAGAGTCAGCAGAATGCATTTTCTGGTCTCTCCCCTAGCTGTTGGGCGGCTGTGTAGACAGCAATGTGAGAGGGAGGAGCTCTGCTTGCACAGGCAGGAGGGAGGCTGGGCTGTCCTTGGCAAATAGGGGAGCTGTTCAGGGCCCTTTTGCCTCTGCTGGAGAGAGAGGCTTAGAAGAACCAGCTCACCTGCCCATTTCTGGCTGACGACTGAGAACCAGAGGACCCTATGCAATTTTTACATTTTGTAAGGGGACAGAAATACTTCTAGGTATGTACTAATAATGAAAGATTCAAAGTGGGGAAAAGTTTTCCTAAAGGTAGGGAAACTAAACTCTTTTAGGTGGGAGGTAACTAAACTGAGAAAATAGCTTCCAGGCAAATAAAAGAGCAAGCAGTGGCGACGTGAGTAGCCCCACATACAATCAGCGGAAGACAAGTTTTGGGTTTTTGGTTTTCTTTTTTTTTTTTTTTAATGTTTTGGCTTTTAAGAGAGTTTGATATATTTTGAGCCCCAATAATGGATCAGGCAGCTGAGGGCAGCCTGTCTGGTCCTCTGGGCAGTGGAGGGAAGGAGGATGAAGTAATGAAGCAGATTCTTGTAGCCGATTCAAGGACTTGGGAGGAGAGCTGAGAGCATGTCCTATGGGAGGAAAGTAGGGAAGAACCTTCTGCTGGAGTGTGTCAGTCGGCAGGAGCATGGCAGCCCAGGCTAAAGGGTGCACTCTCTCCAACACAGGACAATATGCGGTCTGTAGAAGAGGCTAGGAGGAAACCGCAGATGAAGAAAAACAAGCGACTCATGGCATGTTATAGCAACTCCACCAAGGCATTTATTTTTCTACACCTATCATGTAGACAATGGAAGGTTATAGGATGTGGGATGGGGAGGGGAGAGTCATAATTCATTGAAAATACCGCTTCTGTTTTAATACTTGGAGGTATCAGTGTACCTGTAGATGATCTTTTTAATACCTGCTTCTCCGTTTCTTGACTTCTTCTCCAAGGGTCTTGTGGTCCACCCAAACTCACTCACCTCCATTATCATACCATAGTAGACCTTATCATTATGAATACCTATGGTACATTCCTCAACTTCAAATTCATGCATTCCATTCTCATCTCCACCTCCTGCCTTCCTGGTTTATTCCATGTGAGGTCCTGACTCCCACAATCCTTTCACTTCCATCTTGAAACTATGAGGACCAAAGAGAAACTCTGTTAAGTGGAAAGATGGAAGGGGCTTGATGCATTAATGGAACTGCAAAGGCACTCCACCAGCTTTTGAAGTGGCTCCTCTGAATCCATTCCCTTCAGAGAAACAGGCCTCTAGGAGTTAGGCCACTCTTAGTTGGCTTTTCTTCTCCCTGTGGCCAAACAGCACTTTAAAGATGCAGAGTCCATGTGGCCCATGCCTTACTTTCTCATCCTCTTTCCTCACCACTCTCATTTGCTCTCAGATTTCACTGCCCAATTGGGTCTAATTTACTTACCATGCTCACCTCTGGCCTCATTTGCTCTTAATTACTGCCTGGCTTTACATTTTTTCAATATGGTTCCTTAATGGGTCACAGCCTTCAAGGCACTTTGCCTCTCAACTAGACTTAGAGGTTTCCTTTCTACGCATGTACAATATAAGGGTTGAGCAGGCCACAGATATGCAAAGGCAAAAGGAAAATATATTGGCCAAAATCCTGGTTTCATTATGACACCAAGTAGAAATGCATTTTCTATTTTCTTTGTACACATGCACACCTTCTCTCTCTCACACACACACGCACACACTCACACACACACATATATCTTTCTCTAATTGTGATTTAGTTGCTACACATAAGTCAAGAAGGTAGAATTACTCTTTTTAATTTCTGATTCATTGGCCTCACCCCATGAAAGTCTCTTAACACTACTGTCTGCCTCTCTCATTGGGTCTTCCCTTCTCTCTTTGTGAGAAGTGCTAAGTTCTATAGGCTACAACACATTTTAGCTCAATGATACTGTGTATTGCCTGGGATTCTCAAGTGACACATTAGTAGAACAAATGTTTTTCCTCTAATTTTTTAAATCTGTTGCCTTTTAAAGAGCCAAAAAGAAATACATAAAGTAGAAAAATTAAGAGTGCAGAAAAAAGGAAATTTCTGTAATTCTTGAGCTGCATCTAGAACAGCACACGGAAAGTAACGTTCAGAATTTTTTTTTTTTTTTTTTTTTTGAGATGGAGTCTCGCTCTGTTGCCCAGGCTGGAGTGCTGTGGCGCGATCTTGGCTCACTGCAAGCTCTGCCTGCTGGGTTCATGCCATTCTCCTGCCTCAGCCTCCTGAGTAGCTGGGCCTACAGGTGCCCGCCAGCACTCCCAGCTAATTTTTTGTATTTTTAGTAGAGATGGGGTTTCACCGTGTTAGCCAGGATGGTCTCGATATCCTGATCTCGTGATCCGCCCGCCTCGGCCTCCCAAAGTGCTGGGATTATAGGCGTGAGTCACCGCACCCGGCCCCAGAACATTTTTTAAGACCAAATTTAGTAAATGCTATCTTGGCAACTCAAAGCTTTTATTTGTATTTCTCCCAAACACACTTTTCTCTGATAGGAAGGACTGATAATGATGAAGTGTGACTCAACATAAGATCCTTTAAATAAAATGCCTGGAAGTTTTATTTTCAAATAAATGTCACAATTAAAAGTAATGGTTTTGGAAGGGTATGTAGTTTTTCTCATGTTTTCTATTGTTCAAAACATATTTGGAACTCAGATTTTGATGACGTGCGTTATGTTCTTTGGGACAATCTCAATTGTTTAACCACTCATCAGTTGGAAGTGGATACAATTTTTTCAAGAGTCAAAGGTTTTCTGTTTGTTTGTTTTGTTTTGTTTTGTTTTGTTTTGTTTTGTTTTGTTTTTGAGACAGAGTCTTGCATTGTTGCCCCAGCTGGAGTGCAATGGCATGATCTCGGCTCAGTGCAACTTCCACTTCCCAGGTTCAAGCAATTCTCATGCCTCAGCCTCCCAAGTAGCTGGGATTACAGGTGCCTGCCACCACACCTGGCTAATTTTTGTATTTTCAGTAGGCATGGAGTTTCAGCATGTTGGCCAAGCTGATCTTGAACTCCTGACCTCAAGTAATCCGCCTGCCTTGGCCTCCCAAAATGCTGGGATTACAGGCATGAGCCACTGCACCTGGCCAAGTCAAAGTTTTTTGAGGTTGAATCTAGTAAATACACTGAACAATTAAATTATGAGTAATACAAATGTTGACATTTTAAAAACGAGCTGTCTTTTGGTCAGAACCTGAGATATTGATTCTCCAATATCAACTTGTAATCTTGGAGGACAATGTACCTCATTTACATGTATTCCTTCCGGATCGTTTCCCTAAAATTCAGTCATGGTAGCGGTGTGTCTAGCTATCTACCAAAAACTGATGCTCTTTTAATCGTGGTGTAAAGCCATCACAGAGAAGTGGCTACCCAGCTAAAGACAGCATGTTCCAGCACCCCTTGCAGTTAGGTGCCATCATGTGACTGAGTTCTATTTAATCCAGTGTGAGCAGGCAAAGTGACAGGCACCACTCTCAGGCTTGGCCCATAAGGAACTTTTGTCTCATGTGCCTCTGTGTTTTATTCTTGCTGGCTGGCCGTTAAGGCTCAGAAAGATCTTGAAAGCCACTTGTTGAAAATAGCAGGGCCTTCACCAGTCTATGCCCTTGATTGACTCTATGGAAAGAGCTAACCCTCCTGCCCCGACCTGCAACTACCTTGGAATATTTGTGTGAGGAAGAAATAATCCCTTATTAGGTTCATGCCATGATGCATGGAGGCGTTTGTGTCAGGCAGAACTCTAAGATAACCTTCGATGTACACACACCTTGGCGTTGTTCAAATATGAATATAGGTGCTGCTGAAAACAGATATTGCAAGTGTAATCAAGGTCTCTCATCAGTTGACCTTAAAAGAGGAAGATTATTCTTGGTGGGTCCATCCCAGTCAGGGGAGTCCTCAAAAGAGGCTGCACTCTTTCTGTTGAAAGAGTTTCCAAGGGTAAGAAGCATTTGCCGTGATGGATATTCTCCTTTGATGGCTGAAACCTTGGCGTTAGCCTTGTGAGACCCTCAGCAGAGAACCCCATCATGCTGTGTCTGACATCCGAGATGATAAATGGGTGCTGTTTTAAGCTTCTAAGTTTGTGGTAATTCATTCCATAGCAATAGAAAACTAACATAGGGTTTATCTGTTACTGCAATTAGCCTACCATACTAGTACACAGACCTATTTAGAGTCAAATGTCACATAACATCTCATTGTTAAATTAAAAAAACTGCTATAGTGAAAATTCCTAATTAATGACAGCTCTTCCAGGGCCATTATTTACAGTGTTAGCATATGGGAAAACAAAAAACTTACATTGGAGGCCAAGTCTTCTGATTTTGACAAGTGTGCTACTTTTAAGCAGAGGGGTCATCCAAATACATAATGCCAGGTAAGGTATGAGCACCAACAACTCAGGATAGATGCTGGCCCGATAAGAGCTAAGAAGCGCGGAACATCAGCCGTGCTTGCAAATCAGCCCCTTTTCATACCAGGCCCACATTCTTCATGCACTGGGACTGAACTATTCTGCATGCTGACTGAGAAGACCATGTTAATTCAGAGGAGAAAATAATGCAGTCAGAATAAGAACTCTAAAAATAACAAAACTTGGCCGGGCATTTTTGATCGGGGGAAAAAAAATCCTGGACTGTACCACAGTTCCCAATACTTGGTTATTTTGCTAAACTCTGCAGTGATAGCTGCGAAGATGTCCTGATTTCTGGGCTGTGCCCAAAGGAGATCTCTCTAATTAGAGAGAGGACAGAGCTGCAACCAGAGATGAGGGTTATTAGACATCATGAATCTTTCTCTTGCCCTGGCTCTGGAATACCATCAAAGGAACTGCAGTTTCAGCATCTGCATCTGAGCTGGGCTCAGGGCAAGGGGAGGGTGGGAGAGGCAGTTTTTTTTGGCTTGGCCATTCACTCAGCTTCTGCTGATAGTGCACATCTCTTTGCTGGACAAAGGAGAGAGGGAAATATGACAGCCCCGAGTGAATGCAGTCACCTGTGAGATACGGCTTCATTTCATTTCATTTTCTGAACAGCTTTATTGAGGTATAATTTACATATCACGAAATCCACCCATTGTAGGTGTACAGTTATCATTTTGAGCAAATTTATGAAATCATGCAACTATCACCACAGCCCAGTTTTAGAACACTTCCATCACCCCAAAATATTTCCCCAAGTCCATTTGCAGCCAGTCCTTACTCCTATCCCCATCTTCAGGCCACCAATGATTAGCATTTTGCCTCATTAGTTTGCCTTTTCTAGAAATTTCATATCACTAAAATCACACAGCATCTAGACCTTTAGACCTAGCCTCTTGCACTTAGCTGAACGCTTATGGGACATTCATGGTGTGTCAGGCACTGAATTAGGCCCTATGGATAGAATGATGAGTGAAACTGACATGGTCCTACCCTTATGGAGATTAAGACTAAGAGGAAGAAAGATGCTAATCAAGTAATCCCACAGTGTATAATTACGTGTTGTGATAATAGCTACCACAGGAATGGTGCAGAGGGAGACTAGCTCATGCAGACAGGATACAGGATCTGACCTGGGTGGTCATAAACACCTTCAGAGAGGGGGACCTCTCAGCTGAGACCTCAGGGAGGAGCAGTAGTTAATTTTCCAAAGAGATTAGTCGTCTGAAGAAATGGAGGCAGGTCAGAGTTGTTGGAGCACCCTGTGGGCATGCAGTGGGTGGGTGGAAAGGGAAGGCGTGGAGGGTGCTGCCTCAGTCTGACCCCAGGGTGGACTCTGGAGTGTGAATGCACCAGAGCTGCCCCTCCTCGAGGCAGGGTGACTGCAGTGGTCTAGGCAGAAACCAGGCTGTGAAGGCAAGGCCTGGATTTACTCCTATGAGCAGATGGCTTGAGGGTATTATGTGACTATGCCGCAGGGAATCAGAGAAACTCCAAATTGGAAAGGACCTTAAAAATCACTAGTCTGCCTGCCATCCCCTTCCCCCTTAAAAAAAGGAGGCAGCATTTTCAAGCTGTGCTGTCCAGTTACCAACATTCTATGCAGCTGCCTTGCGGGGAGGAGGTGAAGAGTGGGGCAGACATGAGGGTGATGGGGTTCAGGGAGCAGGGCTCCGGTCCTTCCAGTCCACTTCTGTCAAGCAGCTCTGTTTTAGGCATTGATGAGATTTGGTTTGTAATCTATTACTTTAAAAGAAGGGAGAAGGAAGGAAAGTGTTTGGGTGTCACAGGAATGTGGCCTGCTTTCTGGCAGTCACTGCAAAGCCTTCTCTCATCTTTTGGCTGCGGGTTCCCACACATGCTCGGGGGTGTAGCCAGGGAGGATGAAGACTCATTACAGCATCAAGATGCTCCTCTCAGCCACGTCCTGGGGAAGGGAGTGCTAAGAAGGCTCAGGTCGATGACCTGTTTTATGGGTTCTTATAAGGAATGGTGTTTATGTCCAAAGAAATGAAAGCACTATTCGAATCAATCCATTTACATCAGGAAAAGCAAAAACAAAACTTACACGTTCTTTGACTCCTCCGGGAACCTGAAAAGGTACATGCCTCCAAACCAGTCATTGCATTTTGTCCCAGTCCTGGGAAAATACTGCAGGATCTGCTCCAGTAGGAGGCAGGCGGTCTCGTGATTAGACCAGAAGACACGGGTGGCAACACAGCAGGGCCCAGACCCCTCATGTCCTCATGCCTGTCTCAGAGGGATCTGCTAACATCACTCTCTTCCTGGGGCCAGAGGGTGTGGCTGACCTAGTTGTTTGATTTCTTTCAACTCCACATGGAAGCAAGAGTCAGAAAAGAAGCAGCCATTTAATCTGGTCTTAATTAAACCCAATCTGCATACAGGGAGCAGCTCTGTCCAAGTGTGGATGCCAGGCCAGCTGACTCCAGGGGGAGTGCCTCTGAAGAGGAGTCTTGCAGAAGCCGAGTGTTGGGAGATCCATATGGAAACAGGGAATTCCTCTCCTCCTGAGCTGCGTTTATCCACACTTGCTGCCTGGACTGCTCACGAACTCATATCTGCTCTTGCAGAGCTGGCTAATTGCATGTAATTATGTGCTGCCTTCCGACCTACATTGTGAGCATCTTGAGTTAAGAGCCACTTCATGCATTTCCCATGTTTATTTCCCACTTCTCCTTCTCACCACTTGGAGCCTGGTAAACACTGGAAGCAAAACAATAGAGCTGCATTGTTTTTAAACCCCATGTGATCTATCTTCTACTAGGTCTTTGAAAAAACTATGAATATGCCCATATAGCCATATTCTTCCTTAATCCTTGGATCTGGTGCTAGGAGGAGGCCGCATTTCCTTTCCATGCTTCTATTTCCCTGCTCATTTCCCTTATTGGCTCTGACAAGAAAGCTAATCTGAGGTCAGAGTTCAAGTTCATGGTGGCCGTACTTTACTATTGCTTGGGGTTGCTTAATTCAAGCTACCTTGGGTTCCTGTTCGCTCCATTTCTTTCTGTCCCATCCGGGTTGTCAGGTCCATTTTGCCCACTGCCATCTTGGATCCAATGCAGAGAGAGAAAGAGGAATCACTTGAACCTCAGGCTGGAGTGTATAAATCCAGTTTTTATCGGAATTTTGCACTGGTGGTTATCAGATGCATATCAAATTTCTAATTTTCTATTGTCCTTTGCTAAGAAATGCCCCAAAGAGGAAGAGTGGGTGTTATGATTAACAATCTCCCTTCCCACAATCTTTAACCCTGGTGCAAAATGGTATCACTCAGTCAGGCTTCCCCTCCCACATCTGTACACAAGCACCAGAATTTCACGTGTTCCTTACGTGCTTATTTTGTTTTTTCTTTCGATCTCTCTGTTGAGTCTATTGCTGTGTAACATCTGGATAGCTGGAATCTCTCAGAACTAACGCAGAGAATGAAAAGGGTGTATCTTTCATGCTGGTCTATTTCTCACTTTTCAAGGGTTTCTACAGGGCCACGTGCACACTGGGCACCTCTCAGGGGTCCTTGAGGAAGGATTTCTGCAGTGTTGCTCCTGTTCTTTGGAATTGCTTTTACAGCCTGTGCCTTATCCTTTCTAACAACTTCAAATGTGGCAAACTGGGTCCTTAGAGGGTGTTTTGAATTTGGAAAATGGTCTAAAAACCCTGCGGAGGTAAAATATGTGAATCAAGTGGACAGCCAGGCTGGAGAGTATTATTTTTGGTTAGAAATGAAGTACGACTGCAGTAACAAATTGACTTTGATTTTCTGGTAGGACCTGTAAACATCAAAACTCTTCACCTGACAAAGAAGAAGAGTTCCAAAACTGTTTGGGAGAATGGTAAAATCACAGGAATAAATGTGTCGTCACTCAGGACTCTGTTCCAAAGCGGGCAGCACTCATTTCACGGTGTACATTATGGAATGTCTGTCAAGATAAACCTCCTTCTTTACAGCCGTAAATTGTACCCGAGGCAGGACTGGATTCTGATGTTCAGAGTTTTGCTATCCTTTTTGCAGATAAGGGTACCACCACCTTTAGGAAACCTAGTTTATTCAGCAATTCAACCAGTATTTACTGGGGGTTGGCTATGCACAGAGCATGGTGACTGTTTTCATCCCAGAGCCCAACATGCCATGCTTCCTCTGTGGCCTACGTGAAGATTTCCCTCCCACCCAGTGGGGGTGGGCCCCTCCCTCCCTCTGCTGCTGCAGGAGACCTCTCATGCACCACCACAGGTTGGCCTCCCTCCCCGGTCTGGCAGCTGCATTCTGCTTCAGTGTGACAGTTTCACTCACTTTTGCATCATCAACACTAGCACCACCTTGGCACATCATAGGACGTCAGTAAGTACTCACTGAATAAATGCTACATAGTTCGAGCCCTCCAGAGGCTCAAATTTACAGCCTAACATCCTTAGCTTTGCCAACATTGTCCGTGACACATCGTTTCAAAACAAAGCTCGCTCTCTCTGCCAAAAGCCACTGGTATCCGGTTTTTTCTTTCCTTGCCATAGGCTCATCGCCAGGGGTAGTAACACCCACGTGAGGATTAGACACACATGTGGCCACTTCCTGGTACTGTCACTCACTGGATGTATAGCCTTGAAGAAGCGATTTCATTTCATGGAGCTTTCAATCTTTATAAAGCTCTTTTTGACTCTCCTGTATAATGGGGACAGTGAGATGAGCCTCTCTGGCTCATTTGAAGAATAAACAAGGCCATGATCATTATAAAAAAATCCCATGTGTACCGAGCACTTACTATGTGTTAGGCCTCCTCATTATCCCCATTGCACAGATGCTAAAACTGAACCTGTGAGACTGTAGTAACCACTCCAGGTCACTCTGTTAAGGAGAATTAGGTCAGCCTGAACTCCATAGACCATCCTGGAGATTCTGAATAAATGTCCAAACATGTCTGGTGTACGGTTGTCTTCTGAAGGAGGCTCCTCCTTCTCTCTCATGGGCTTATGACCTCAGGGGGCTTTTCGATCCCTCCCTCTCCATAGCCCCCCCATCCATACTCAATCTCTTGGGTATATTCCTTTTATTTTTCCCTAGGCACAGCCTGAGTCTGGGCTGAACACTTATGGAATTACAGTAGCAAAGATGTGCCAGCGGGCATCTATATACTGAAACATTTCTCTCTCATTTTGGGAGGCAGCTCCCATTCTGGGGTGACTATCAGCCCTCAGACCCAGATTCTACCGATACTCTAATGTTCATCTTGCAGTCATAAGCAACAACAACAACAACACAGCAGGAAGAAAATAAACCTTGGCAACTTCAAAAACAAAGCACAGGTGATTTGACCTGCAAGTCCTGGGCCTGGTTTCCAGTCAATTTACAGCCCTGATGCAGCAGCTCTGCCCTGAGGTTTGCATTCTAACAAAGAGGAAGTCCAGAGACAGAGATTTCAAAATGTTGACCAGCAGCTTATTTCAATCTCAAACACATTAATTACTCATCTATACAATTTCAGTACCTGGTAAACATATGCATGCACAGGCTCCCAACTTCACATTCTCTAGGTAAAGATTGGACTACATAAATTGAACTGCAATTTTCACCTTGACCTCAACATTCCACATCAACTCAAGGGTGTTTCCTCCTCTGGGCATTGCCTCTGAACACTGCTCCACCTGCTATCTCTCCCCTCTCAATGCCACCTTCCAGCCTGGCTGCAGGTCCCCCTTCATTTGATTTGATAATACTCTGTGGAGTGAGATATCTTGGATTCTCATTTGGTATTGCGTTGGTTTGGAAAACCTGGAAGGGCAAGAGCTGAGGTTATTTCCTCTCCCTGTTCCTTGCTTCCCTTACTCACAGGCTGGCTGGTAGTGCACACAGTAGGAGCACCACAGTGTGTTCTGACTACTTACAGGCAACGACGTGCAAACCTCGAGAAAGTGTGAGAGGAGAGATGGACCCACAGCCGCACACACCACCCAACCCCAAAAGGGTGGCTAACTAAAATGCCAACTGGGAAGCACATTTCCCTGACTTTTTTCAAAATAGTGCAAAAATTTTTACAATCTCAGGTGGAATTTTTATAGTTTAATAGGAGCATTCTGGAAATGGCAACTAAGTTCTCTAGCAATGGCTTTGATAGAAGTGAAACTATGAATCCTGAGACCCTTCCCAATTCTAAGATGCTAGGGATTTGGGATTCCAAGTGGACGACACACATGCTAATACAGAGGGCTTGCAGGAGGAAACAAAAGGGAGGCTGATCCTGGACACGGGCTTTCCTAAAAGTAGGAAAAAAAAGAAGAGAAGGGAGCCAGGCTTCAGGGATGAGCAGATCGCAGTGAACGGGGATGGAGGAGTGTTAGGATAGCTCCAACATCTTCCAG
Organism: Chlorocebus sabaeus; assembly: GCF_047675955.1. Taxonomy (NCBI): domain Eukaryota; kingdom Metazoa; phylum Chordata; class Mammalia; order Primates; family Cercopithecidae; genus Chlorocebus; species Chlorocebus sabaeus. The sequence continues at coordinate 57,398,028 of NC_132905.1, read as the reverse complement.
AGACATCTCCCCGCTGCAGCTGCTGCCATTATTCTTGTTATTACCATTACTATTAAGACTTCCATACAAGCCATTCTTTTCTGCCTGAAAGGTTTCCACGTGAGTTTTATCCTGAAAGGTATATCTTGCTGTAAGGTTTAAGCTAAATACGTCCACTACAAAGGTAGACTAGAGTCAAAAGCTGCTTTTAAATCAGAAGAACATATGAGCTGTGCGTATGGGATTTTCTTAAAGCAGTTGCCTTTCAAGTCTTCATCTGACATTCCCACCAAGGATCGTTGTGCCGGGTCACCCACAAAAAGTAGGGCTGGGAGAGGGGGAGGATTATTAGTATCAAAATTGCTCCAACATTTAGACATTTCAAATACATCTAAAGTGACGTTGTTATCAAAACAGATTTTCTTTTCACTGACATTTGCAATGGATCTTTGGTGATGTAATGAGTGGGCTAACGCTGCCCTATATAAAGGGACGGAAGATGGGAGATGTTTTGGTTTTTTCCTCTCAACTTCCCTTTCCATTGCTGGAAATAATTTTGGAAATAAAGCAGATCAAATGCACACTTACCCATGAATGCAGCACTGACTAAAACGTAGAAGCAGAACGCCAGGAAATGGGCCTCCCCCGGGCTTCATGCAGTACTAACCGCCCACGTGTGGCGTGTGTGATGTTTACTCCTCACCGTGGTGCTGGCTCTGTCCCTCACACACTGTTTGGAACTTATGATGTGGGGGAGTGGGTGTTACTGGCCTCTGAGAGCCTGCTGGTTTCATCTTTGTGTAAAAGAACAGCTTTTGCGTTTCCAAGGCAGACTGAAGAATTAGTTTGCATTTAAAAATGGGTGCTCAGGCAGAGCCCTTGTGTGGAGGGCTTCTGGGGGCTTCTGGCTGTTCCAGTGGTGGCAGAGAGAGCAGGTCTGTCGCGAGGAGCACCACTCCCTGAGTTCCTTGTTCTCCCCTTCCTGGCCAAAGGGCTAAATCCTTCAGAACACAAGTTCTGGAGTCAAGGAAATGCTGGTCCAAGTTGCAGCTCTGCACTGAACGTGTTTTACTGCATGACTTGGGATGGGCCATGCTAGGACTCAGAACATCATATCCCGAAGTGTGGCACCTTGGTATGCTGTGTACTTTGAGCTGAAGGATGCTGGAAGGGGCTCAGAAGCAAGTTCTCTCTGACCTTCTGTCCTCCGGTCTCCCATCCCTCTTCTCCCCCAAAGTGAATCACAGAAAACCAGAATTCCTTTTCCCCAAAACAGGTCTCTCCCAAAAGCAAGCCATACAACCTAGCAAGGTCACTTTCTCCCTTCTCCCATCTAAGACTCTCATTCCATAAGAGTCCCGCCTCCTACCCAGGTGGAAAACATCCCAGTCAGAGAGGCTAAGAAGCTGAACAGACAGGCATGCTAGGTTTCCCCCTTAATCTTTCGCCATTAGATTACACCCTTTTTGTCCAATCGCATTTTTATATAGCTGTCCATTTTTCATCAAACATAAGTGTCAAAACAGACAATTTTCCCTGGGTCCTTGGGTCCTCATTTCTGAAGGTTCCTGTGTCATATGAAACTTGATTAAATAAATTTGTTATGCTTTTCTCTTGTTAACCTGCAGTTTGTTGTAGAAGTGTCAGCTGTGACCCTTATGATGGGGAGGAAAGGCATCTCCCCTTTCTTCCTCTAAAGTCATCTGTCCGCTCTGAATCTGAGCTTTTTAAATCTGTAAAATGGAGCAGAAAACAACGGCCAAAATGAATATGGTGCTTACTGTGTCTCAGTGTTACGACGACAGACGTTTGTTAGTCAGAGAATTGCAGGCAGGCTGACTCCAGAGACTAAGCTCACGACCCCACACAAGGCCACGAGGCTCACAGCTGTGTCCCTGCCGACTTGGAAGGTGTGACGGAACCCTGTCCCCAGCTGAAATCCAGCATGGGGTTTCACCCCATGAGCTGCTGCCCAGAGGCGGGGAGAGCAGGAGGAAGACTGTGCTCCAGTGTGGCCAGAGCTGCCGCGTCACCAGCAACACAAGGATTCTGATGTTATGTTGCCTTCTAATTGGAGTGGACATATTAGAAGTGAATAGCTTGAGTGAATTTTTACACAGTGAATATAACTTTGTAATCTGTAATTAGCCCAAGAAACAACAGAATGTGACTGGCACTCCAGAAACTCTTGCACGTCCCCACAGTCTCTAACCGTCATCCTCACTTCTATCACCACTGGCTAGTTAGGCCTGTTTTTGTACCTTAATGGAAGTGGGATCATACAGCTCATATTTTTTTGTGTCAGGCTCATATTATATTGTGTTCACGGATTCAACTATGTTGTTGCATGCAGTTGTGGGTCATGGTAGATTATTACCATTGTTGCATAGTATTCTGTTGTTTGAACACAGCATAATTTATTTATCCTTTCTGTTATTGAGAGAAAGCTGGGTAGTTTCCAGTGCTTGGCATGAACAGTGCTGCCATGGACATTCTAGTACCTTTGGTGCATGTATATACGCATTTCTGTTGATTCGGGGAGTGGCGGTGTTGGATCATGGAGCATGCACATGTTCAGCTCTACTACTTAGTACCAAGCAGTTTTACAGAATAAGTGCATCAATTTATGTTCCTCCAGAAGCAGATGAGAGTTCCAGTTGCTTTGTTTAGATCCTTGTCAACACTTGGTTTTGCTCATCTTTCTTTAGCCATGTTGGTGGGTGTATAGTGGTACTACACTGTGATTTTAATTTGAATTTCCTTAATGAATAATGAAGTCAAACAACTTTTCATGTTTATTGGCCATTTGAACATTCTCATCTATGAAGTTTAAGGCCTTTTGCTTTTTTCCTTAAATGCGGTTGTCTGTCATTTTCTTATTGATTTTTAACAGTTTTTAAAAATACATATTCTGGGTATGCATCCTATGTTGGATGTCTCTATCTCTATCTATAGTAAAGTCTCTTGCTGACCAACTTGCATCCTGGTCTGTGATGAAACAATAATCTACCCACTGACAATCAAATCACACTATTTCCAAGAGAATTTTGATGTTTCTATACAGGCCAGCAGATCCTGAGAAATGTGTCTAGCAGGACATAGACAAGGCTGAACCGCAACCCCAAAATGGCCAACATCTTGCTTTTGAGTGACTGTTGCCACCTCCTTACCAATGGAAACCACACCATGGCTTAACACGTACTGCATCTCGGATAGACACTATGGAGATATCCAATTACCAAACTACCCCCACTTTTTAGCAGCATCCAACCCAGACTTTCCCCACTCCACCATCTGTCCTTAGAGTTATGCACCCCAAAGCCAACCTTCCCCTTACAGAAACACTCCCAAAGTTCCTCTGGGCAGGTCTAACCTTGCTGCCGCTTGCTAAAAAAATCTAACTTTGTACCGTGTGTGACTATAAATATGTTCCCAGTCATCCTCAGTTGGTGGGCTTTGGGTATATTATGTATTGACAGAGAGAAATTTAGACTCACTTCCAGTGAGAGTACTGAGGGATGGATTGAGGGGTGGTTTTAGCCCTACATAATCTCCATCAGCATCTCTCCCTGCTATGATTTGAGTTCATCCCCCAAAGTTCACGTGTTGGAAACTTGATCCTCAATGTGAAAAATTAAGATGTGGTTAATGCCATTATTGTGAGGGTGGGCTCCTTAAAACAAACAAACAAGTTCAGCCTCCCTAGCTTCTCTTTCCCTTTCCCTCCCTTTCCCTCTCTTTGCCCTTCTGCCATGGGATGACACAGCAAGAAGGACCTTGCCAGATGCCAGCCTCTTGATTTTGGACTTACCAGACTCCAGAACCATGAGTAATAAACTTCTATTGTTTATAAATTTCTTAGTCTGTGATATTATGTTATATATCACAAAGTGGACTGAGACACCCCTCCCAGCACCCTAAAGAAACATACAATCTAGGTCCAAGATTCTTTTTGTTTGTTATGGAGGCACTACTTAAAAAATAACCCCAGTCCTACTCTCTCAAGCAAATCACCTCCCCTAAGACTCTTTTATATAAAAATGTGGAAGCCCCTATTTCTCAAGCTAATTTCTCTTTGGCTTGAAAATCATAGCAGCTGGTCTTTTGAATTGCTTTGACCAATAGAATGTACTAGAGGGCAAGTTGTATCAGTTTTAAGCCTAGGTCTCAGTATGACCTTCAGCTTCTAATTGATCTCTGGGAACCCTCTTTGTCTGCCATGTGAATAAACCTGACTAACCTGGTGAAGGATGACAGCGCATGCGACTCAGTTACTCTCATTGACCAAGCTGACAGCCAACTAACTGTCCAAAATTAAGTTGGTCTAACTGCTGACAGCTGACTATAGAAACATGAGAAAGGCAGCCAAGACCAGAAGAACCACCTAGTTGAGTTCAGCCCAAATTATTGACCAAGGGAATCATGAGTTAAATAAACAGCTATTGGTTTAAGCTACTAAATTGTAGCATCATTTGTTATACAGCAAAAGCTAACTGATACAACATCTCTTCTTTGAGAGCTGAGTTGAGATCAATTAATGAGCCCTAAGGATGGTTAGCCATCATTATTCAAAGTAGAATTCTTTTCAAACTCCTATAAAATACTCTATTAAAAAGAGTTCTGTGGTCAATTTTGAAAGCCCAGCTATTATACTTCTTTTGTGCAGAGTCATGGCCCAAATTAACATATTTAAAGTTTGTGAGAAACCCTGCATTTAGAAAATATATAGTAAGTTAGCATTTCCTAAACATTTGATTTAGAGATCCTCATTATCTATACAATACCTGTGAGTATCATTCTTTCACTAGTGTCCTGAGAAAACAATTTGGGAAATGCTGGTCTAGATCTACAAATGAGCCTTGATTTCCAATCTGTACCTTGTACACCTGCTAAGGAGCCTCAACTTACTAAGGTGGTCAGGAGTTTCTACACATAGATGTAGGAATAGTCAAAAATACTTTTTGGGGCCAGGCATGGTAGCTCAGGCCTGTAATTCCAGTACTTTGGGAGGTGGGCGGATCACAAGGTCAAGAGTTCAAGACCAGTCTGACCAACATGGTGAAACCTTGTCTCTACTAAAAATATGAAAAAATTAGCCGGGCATGGTGGTGCGTGCCTGTAATCCCAACTACTCGGAAGGCTGAGACACCAGAATCGCTTGAGCCTTGGAGGCAGAAGCTGCAGTGAGCTGAGATTGTGCCACTGAATTCCAGCCTGGGCAACAGACCAAGATCCTGTCTCAAACAAACAAACAATCTATTAGAAAATGGAAGGCTGAGGCAGGAGGATCACTTGACCTCCAGCCTGGGTGACAGAGTAAGACTCTGTCTCAAAGTCTCAAAAAAAAAAAATCTTTTTGGATGTCAAACAGGATTCTCTACACTTAAAAGGGATTGCCTCTCTTAGTCTCAGATTGCCTGTTGCTTTTTGCAATTGTACCTGTGAGGCCAGTAGACTGGCCACAGGTAGGTAGGGTATAAAATCCTCCCTGGAAAGGGTTGTAATAAAACCAGTGCTGGTTCCAGAGAGTAGACAAGCCACATAGCAGTAACTGCCAACATCCTATATTTACAGAAAACTGGCACTTCACAAATACCAAGCTTTGCTATTTATGTAGCTGTTTCTCATCAATATATGTGGGGATTCTGTAATTATCACAAGTGCTATTCAAAGGCTTCTGGAATTTCAGACAAATGAGCATAACAGATAGAGTCAACTGAACCCTGCAAACTCCACTGCCCCAGGGCTTCTGTTCTTTTATGCAGTCTCATTGCTCAGATAAGAACGAAGAACCAGGATGGGGCCAAGGCCAAAGCTACAACAAGGCTTTATCCTGGTAGCTCTTCTTTTGAGATGTGGGAGCTGGGGAAGGCAGCTGGTCTACCTGTCTTCATCTACTCCATCTTATAGCCAGCAAAATCTTTCCAAGATATAGATTGGTTGAGTCAACTCCTTGCTTGATCAAATTCTCTTAATGGCCTTCAATGCTGCTGGGATAAAATCTAAACTCCTTAGGCACTGGAGACATTCAAAGATCTAGGCCACAGTGAGTGCCTTATATTTATAGGCACAGGTGCTCGGTGTTCTCTCTCCCCTCTGCCTCTGCATACACTGTCCCGCTGCCTGGAATACCCTTCCCTGCCCCCTTCACCTGGCTCCACATAGGTATTGCCTCTTCTTCTAAGGTTGCTGTGGCAGATGGTTTTCAAAGATGGCCATGGAATTATCACTGCATTCCACCTGCTCTTCTGCAGTGTGACCTTGGCACTCCTCACATCCGGGCAGGCAGGAGTGACGGTGGGCCAGTTTCAGGGGTAGCCACGAAGTACCCAACAGCCCCTGCTTTCTGCCTCTTGGTGATCCAAGCTTCTGTGTAAACCATTGAGCCTCCTCTCTTAGAGAGAAAAGCCAATTGAAGCAACATAGAGACACTAGCTGTGTGAATGGGGCCATCATGGATGTTCAGCCCCATAGAGCATTCACATGACTTTAGCTCCAGCTGTCATCTGACTGCAAGTGCATGAGAGACCTCAAGCAGGAGCCACCCAGCTGAGCGCAGTCAACCAATAGACCCAGGATTGATAACAAATTGTTTTAAGCCATTAAATACTGGGTGTTTTGTAATGCAGCAGTAGATATCCAGAAAGGTAGCTCACGCTGTGCCCAAGAGGAATCAGGTAGTTCTGAAATTCAGCTAATATGTGTTGGTTTGGCTGAACTGGCTGTTGACAGCTGATATCTGTCTGCTTGATCAGCGTTCCTGTTGTCTCCAGTTATTAAATATCTTGAATGACACCCCAATCAGGGGGCTGCCAATGTGCTCTCTTAATAGCCTGTACTGACCAATTAATATCCTACCTTTCAGCTGTGGCAAGTTATCCTACTTCTGAGACCTTCAGGTCTCCATGGTACCTAGCTCTGAGGGTTGCCGGAGTGGAATAAGATGGTGTGTGGAACACCTAGCACGGTGTCTGCTGCAAGTTCTCCATGGGTGGAACCTTTCAGCTCTGAACATGTCACCTACCACTGAGCTCCCCATTCTGCAGACGCTCAGGAGTGCTTGTCAAAGGTAGCAAAATGGATGCTTGGTTTTGGTCCTCTGTTGTCTGCCCTTTTTCCAGAAGATGAACTCAGGTGAATCGCTTGGTGGGAGGCTCTGCCATAACTACCCCAGGAATTCTCCTCCAGGATAGACAGCTGGGCTCATTTCCAAGATGGGACCCTAGTGTGGTGCTGACTCCATGAACCACAGTGGACTTGGGCACCAGAAGCTGGGACGGTCTTGGGGATGCAATGCCCCTTGAGGATGAGGGAGCAGTGAGGACAGACCCAGGTACTCAGGGGTCTAGACATGGAGGGCTGTGGGGTCTGTCAACAAGTATGCAGCCCTGCTTTGTGCCTGACTTGAGGCTGGCTGATTGGACCCTGAGAGCAGTGCCATAGTCTCTGTCTCTGCCGACAGCCTCCTGGGTCCCCTGGCTGCATATACGAATCAAAGAACGTTGTTCTTAGATCCATTGTCTAGATCAAAAGCTGAGAAAACTGATCAAACAACATGTTCACTGCTCAAGCCTGGACTTCCTTCTAAGCTGTTGCCATGGGAAAGGGGCTGCCCTCCCACCACGGGAACATTGGAGCCCCATGGCCTGGAGTCAACCCCCAGTTCCACCATTCGTGAGCTGCATGCCCTGGGAAAGTTGCTTAATTTCTCTGTGCCTCAGTTTCCTCACCTCTAACATGGAGAAGATAATACTTCTGTCACAGGAGGGAAACACATTTAACCTTTCTGAGCCTTAATTATCCATCTGCAAAATGGACATGAGAACAGGCACGTGTCGGGACACTCTGATCTCCATGCAGGGGCTTGGAAAGCTGCTTTCACTTTTTGCTGTGGTCTAATGTTTCCCAGTTCATACTTTGGGAGATACCAGGCTCCTTAGAGGTGGAGGCCATGTCTTATTTATCCCTCCCTGTCTCCATTCTGCATCACTTGTTTACAAAGCTCTTTGTAATACTTCTTCATTTGATTGAGCCTGAGGTATTTACACATACACTGGCTAACCACAATATAAAAAGTTTGTTTCCTTGGACTAATTCCTTCTCCAAGCCTTACTTTACTGATTTATAAAATAGGGAGGATTGTACGTTCTTGGATGGATTTTAATCCACTCTAGAGAGTATGGGGAAGGCCCCAGACACCTCTCGCCACACAGTGGGCCCCAGCCAATGCCAGTTCTCCTCCTCTTAATGGCCTGGAAGCAAAACAACTGAACTGCTGTATTTGTACTTGACATATTTCCACGTGCCATGTTTCTTTTATCCCACTCTTCCTTGTAAGCAACTTAGTAGGACAGAAGACTTCCTAATTACTTCATTGACTACTTTTTCACTTTGTTTTGTTTTTTGGAACTTCTAGGAAAACTTCTGATGCACTCAGTACCCACTTCTGGTTCCATTTGTGACTGAAAAATAAACTGGGTGACCAGTGGTCTATTAACCTGGTGGCTGGGCTTACAGCAGAGCAGTGATAAACATCAGGGGGCCTTTCTGCTCAGCTCCCATCCTGATGCACATGGACAGATTCAGAATTGGCATGACTACAGCACACGGATAGGCTGAACTACAGCCAACCTAAGTCAGGCACTGGCTAGCGTCTTGCCATTACCTTTAAGATTATTATTTTGAGGACAATGGCTCTTATTTGTGATAGAGTCCTATTCCTTCTACGGAGCAGCTGTGGGCCTTTGTTCCACTCGCACTGGTCACGTGACTCTGTCTAACCCCAGGGCATGGAGTCATACCTGTTTACTCAGAACAGGTAGGTATGGAGCCTTTTCCCCTGGAGTGCCTGATTAGACCCCAGTGCTCAAGGTAGCAGGTACTGTCTAGGGACTTTTCATCAGGCAATATCAAGCCTTCTGTTGTTTCCTGGAACTTCAGGCACATCAGAAGTGGTTGCATCCTGGGGAATCAGACAATGTCCCTGCTGTCTAGGGATGGATGCTTCAGGTCACCCAGGAGCTCCTTCCTCTTTCACTATATAAATCATAGATCTTGGACCTTGAGAACCTTTAGGCTGGACCTTAAGAAGCTTTTCCTCATTCTAAAGATGAAGAAGCCAAAACCCTGAAGGGCAAGTGACATATTCAAGGTCGTAAAGCTGGTCAGTGGTGGCTCTGTGACAGAATGACCCACCACCATTGAGCTATCATGGAAATCAACAAGTTGTTGCTACTGACATCCTCACCCATCCAGACTCTCCCTCCTTTAACCACAGAACCAGTTCCATCACCACCTTCCCCCAAAAGACAAAGAGAGAGAGGCCCTTGGCACTCAGCTGATTTCAAGACACTCAGAGTAGCATGGTGATTCTGTTGCTGCCCAGTGAGTATGGTTTCTCTATGTCATGTTATTGGCGGGATCACAGTAGAAAACAAAAGTCTCTGCCCATGTCTTATAGTGCAGGAAACCCCTTTCCTTCCCCTTTCATGCTGTGTCTCCATGCCAACGCCATCACTGAATCAAGTACATATGAATACATTCACAGAGGAGCTTTTTACTTCCTTTCCAACACTCTTTTTTAAAATAAATAAATAAATAAATAAAGACCAGCTGGTTTTATAAGGAATGACATAGTCAGTCCATCTCTTTAGTCATGCTGAGCCCTTTCTAGTTTGAACAAATTCCTCTTTGAGCTGACTCAGTCTATCTACTATAGGAAGGGAGACAAGAAGATTCAATTCTTGCCATTTTTGGTATAGAAAGGTCAGATTCATTTGCCAGCAGAGCAAAGAGTGGAATCAAATTTTCCGGTGGCAGGCTGTTGGTGAGGGTTCACACACAAGCACGAACTGGGACGTGTATAACAAACGTCACAGGCAGCAGGGCGTAAGGTCAGGGTGATATCAGAAAAAAGCGGCTGTACTCAGCCAGGTACCTAGGATGAGATGAGCCTGGATTATCTGACAAACAGGAGGAAGGTCTGAGGCCCAAGTGCCATGAGGGTAGGGGGGAGGAGGGGATGAACTTGGAAAGATAGTCGGGGCCAGATTGTGCAGTCTTGATCCTCATGTATGTTTCTAAAGTATCACATAGACTATGAATGTGAGGGTGAGATCCATCAGTGAGCTCTTGCCATGGGCAGTGGCCTGATCAAGGGCCATGCCTGTGGAGATGGAGAGAAGGAGATAGGATGGAGACCCAGGTTGAAAGTGGCCAGACTTTGCTGATGGGTGGGGTTACAGAGAGAGAAATCAAGGTTGATTTCTAGGATTCCAGCATGTGCAGCTCAATGCATGGTGGTGACAATTATTGACATGGCACAGCTAAGAGATGAACAGGTTTGCAAGGAGAATGAAATAATTTTGTCTTTTAAAACCTCATAGCTCCATTTCAAACTGCATTCAGACTCCATGTAAACCCAAGAAGTGTGGTATGGGTTGCCATGGGAGACACAAATTTATATGTGTGTGTGTGTGTGTATACATATATACACACACATATATACACACATACATGTATATGTCACGTGCATACAAGTGTACATTTATTTATTCAGAATCACACTTTAAATAGCTGTGCCTAATATGTTAAAAATTAGTGTCTATTGTATTTTACGAAAGAGTTGGAGTACCATAAATATATATTGTGTGTGTGTAATGCATGCACTGAGATCTGAGCAAGGGGATACAAGTATCCTCCAGGGTTGGCCCTCTATAAAGAAGAGTAATGGGTCTTGCCCCAAACTAACTCTGAAAAACCAAAGGCACAAAGTCAAATGAATTTGGGCTTGTGTCCAGGAGAGAATGAGAGGCCCACAAACAGTCAAACTACTGGTCCCATGAAAGCTTCCGATGCTAAAAAGCATTACGCTAACTGCCAAAAATACCCCTTTGCCTAATTTCTGTGGTCCACAGTACAGAGGAAAAGACAGCTGGAACAAGTACAATAAGGGGAAAAAATAAATCCTCAGGCTTCTACCTTGTTGCAAAAAACAGCAGCAATCACAGTGCTAATGAAATAGCTGAAGAGGCAGGTTTCATGACTGCCTTTGGAATCCACTCACGGGCAAGCAGCAGGGAATCTTTCAGTATTCTCAGGATACATCATGAGAATCAGTAAAAAGCATCCAAACCAAAGTCCCAATAGTGACAGCCACGTGTAGACCTAATTTTCCTACGTGCTTGGTGATTTCCAAGTAAAAGGACATGTCATCAAAAAATCTATTTGCAAATAGCTTCTGGGATTCTTGGGAGAAATGGTGAAGCATCTTAGGAAATAAGGAAGGGTTAAGGGCACCGAAGGTAAAGAGACGGGAAGGTAAAGAGATGGGAAAATGGGCACCAACCTGTGTCCCCAGCTTATGGTGAGTGGGAGGGTTGATGGCTGACAGTTTATTACAAATGTTCCCTAAACTAGCACTTTGAGATCTGGTTCCAAATTCCTCAATAAGTTGTTCAAACTGAAAGGGCAAGTTATCTTTGGGACCCTTGAGTTTCTTTAAACTGTGAGAACAAAGAAGCACCAGAAATGGGAACAGCTTGGGAGAATTTTCAGGAGCCTTTAAAGAGGACAAAAAAGGATTTAGAATATCGGGGAAACAAAGGGATCTTAAAGAGCTTGGACTCCTGGGCCCTTACTAGGTGGCATCTTGGAGCCGGGGACAAACAGGACTGCTTACTTTCTGGTGGCTGCCTCTCAGGCTGAATGGGGTTAGAAAGCCAAAGCCACATTTACAAACCTCACTCCAGCCACCTTTAGTTGGTGACATGTTTGGGTACCTTTTATATGTGGGACACTGAATTTGGCTGCTGAAATAATGTCTCAGTAGATAGAGACCAATGCTTCAGGGAAAGAATTTAATTCAATAAAAGTTGGAGAACATTGTGATCCTCAGTAATGATGATGTTTGTTTAGACGCTCTGTCTTTGTGCAAACTTTCAGAAAGAGCTCTGAGTCACTGTTAAACTGTGAAATGCACATGTTTTTGCAGGGCAGAGTCTCTCCTGTCCCTGGATCTTTGCAATGCCCAAGCTATCTGGACCTCTTGGAGAGAAAGGGCATGCCACTGGCATAAGAGACTTGTGTGTTCTTACTTCAACTTGCTCTCTCCTGCCTCATGAGCAGGGGTTTCCTGAGTATTTAACTTAGTCCACGTCTCTTAAGGAAGGTCTGGCTCCCTAAAGTTCATCTTGTTATACTTAGGACTGATGAAACCCCCACACCCTTATGAAACCACAGCTAAATCACTCACTTATCAGCTTAGTGGACAGACCCTATACTCAGCCACCAAGATCTTAAGCACACTTCATTCATTCATTCACCCTCACACTACACATTCAGTGAGTACTTTTTCCATACAAGGTGCCATGCTGGGCATGATGAGGACATAAAGATGACTAAGGCATGGTCCCAGGTCTCCAACATCATTCTAGGAAGAGGGGAAGGACGTGTTACAGGAGAGCAACAAAGGAAAGCGGGAATTTAGAGTAGAGGGAGATCTGTGCTAGTGCGAAGTCCCACTCTTCCCTATAGGACGTAAAAGAAAGCTTCAAGGAGGCAGTGACCTCTAGCTGGACTTTGTAGTTGGATTTCAGGGAGACCAAAGGTTTTGGGGCCTAGGCAGGAACTGGGAGCAGGAAGGCCCTCAGATTTCTTGGTGGGTGGTGAATAATCAATTTTTGCTAGACCATGATACATGGGGTTTATGAGAAGAGAAAAGCAAGACTGCAAAAATAGTCGTCACATGGATTATGGGGTTACTGAAATAACAATAACGACAATGGCCAACAATTACTGAGTCCTTACTAAATGCCCTGCTGTGCTCAAAGCATGTGGCATGGATTGATTAATTCTCATGCAGAGAGTGCTATGAAGTAGATACTGTCATTATCCTCATTTTATAGAAAAACCAAGATACAGAGAAGGAAAATAACTTACACTCTTACTTTAGGTAGTATGTACCTAAAAAGCGGCGAGGCTGGGGTTTGAACCCAGGAAGTCTAACTCTAAAAACCCACTCTCCTCACCGTGCCGTGTGGACCCTCTGATAGTGGGGGAGAAGGAGGAAGGGTAGTTCCGAGCAAAGTTGCGACCCGGACGTTGCTCTCAAGAGGTTGATCTGGTGTTGGTAGAGCTGAATTTTGATTGGAATAGACTAGACTGAATCCAGGCAGGTCAATTAGATGGTCACTTTCTGGACAAAAAGTGACCATAGCCTGATCCAGCATAGAAGAGATGAAAATAATATGAGAGTTAACATTTCCTTGTGCTTATTGCGAGTGGGGCACTGGATTAAACATGTTACACACTTCATCGTCTTTATCTCCATGAGGTAGGTGCTAGCCTCATCCATATACACAGATGGAGACAACAAGGTCCAGAATATTAGGGGTCACACAGGCAGTACATGGCATAGCCAGGGCTTGCACTCTTGACCTCCACACTAATCCTGGGAAGTGGTGGGAGGGCCAACAGGACTTGTGAAGTCCAAAATCAGAGCCAGCACTGGCGGAAATGCGCTGAAGAGAACAAGTATGCTTTGGGACCAGTCAAGATGCTTGCTCTTCATGGCTCAGTGTGTAGGAAGGGAAACATGCAGGCTGAATAGAAAGAAAAGCTGTCAGGGAGAGGGGCAGCAGGGTGACACAGCACACTTGCGGAGGGCGTGACCATTCCAGGTGGAATGTTGAAGCTGGGTAGCTGGATGAGAGGCAGGGCAACCTCTCCCACTCCCCTACCTCCAAGTTGATTCAGAAGAACTGCAGAAACTCAAGGAGAATCTGCCAGAGCCACCTGCCTCAGGAGACTCCCAGAGGACCCTCATGCGGCATCCGAATCCTCACTGCACAGCCGTGCCTGTGGGATGTGGGGTTGGGGAGGACTCAGGTGGAGTCTGCAGGTCGGGAGCTTCAGCTGAAGCCCAGAGGTGGGCACAGGTGCAAGTCTATCCCTCTTTTCATGGCCCAGCTGGGTGGGATCTGGTGTGTGTTGTCATAGGCACTGTCGGTGCCCATCCTCGTCCTTGGCCACTCACTTTCTGAGTATGCTAACCCCACGACGTCCATTTGTGCAATGGCTTTGGTGGGGCCGACTGGAAATGCTATGAGTCTGGGACCTGCAAGTAGCCCTGGACAGACAATAGACGAGAGCTGGTGGATAAATGCCCCTCCTCCCCTGCCCTGCTTGGGATCATCAGCTGTGGATATTCTCCATGACCTGCCAGTTCCCCAGTGGGATGAAGCTCCAGCCTCCTTCTCCCCAGCGGTCGCTGGCTCTCCCACAGATCCTCGGGGCTGCCTTCCTTCTCTGCCTCATGCCCCATAGTGGGCTTCCTGGGACCACCCTCCAAACGAAGTCCCTGCCCTGGCCTCCTTGTCTGAGGGTTGGCTTCCGGGGGAGTCAGTCTGAGACAGCTGTCTTGGCTCCCATAGCTCTTCTGGTGTGGGTCCTCAGGAGGAAGTGACTCCTCAAGACACTGACTACAGAACATACTGCATATCCAGGTTCCTGGGACAGGGCAGCTTCTCTGCTGTAAGATCAGGATTCTTGTTAAGCTTCAAACCCCTATCTGGAGTCTGTACTATATAAGGGGGGCTGGCTCGAGAGAGAAAGAGGAAGGACAGCATAAAAACAAAGCTCCCACTTTGTTTATGCTGAAGTCTCAAGTCATGATAAGCAGCAGGTCTTGTTCTGCAGTTTTCCCAGGTACAAAATTGTCAGAAAACTATTGACAAAGAGACAAAACTATTGAACACCAACATGGAGTCTGTCCTGATAAATTAGAGCAATTGGTTGGCTATTTTATCCAGATCGATTTGCTGAATATTTGCTAAGACCAGTTCTTTAAGCTATGACATATGATCATTCCAAATAGTAGTACCTCATTATTTACTTAGCTTTTGTACTTACGTTTTTCAGAGAAAAAAAATACTCCTACAAATTGTAGATATAGTCAACACATAACTGTGTTATGCAGATCTGTGACTGCTGCAACGTCAGCCCAGAAGAACAAATAAATAAAGCTTATTTACTGTAAAAATAAATATATGAAAAGGAAATACATGAAGTGGGGGACAGGTGGATCGAGTAATAAATAAGATGAAGAGGAGCATACAGCAGGCTGCATGTATCTAATCTCCACATGTAAACATTTGGTATTGAAGCAATGTGCATAAGCTCTCTATTGCAGGGCAGGGATGAGCTAAAACACAAAATTATGTCTCCCCTACCACCATTTGGTGCTACCATAAAATCAAATTGGAAACTCTACTTCAAAGCTCACTCCCCAAACATCTTTCTATCTTGCCCAGGCTCAAGACATTAACCAAACTGGTTGCAAATCAACCAGGATTGTTGATGTCCTGATTCTGTATGTCCTGAAGTCTTCATGGGTTTTGCATAATAATAATGGTAGGTGACATCTACGGAAGCTGTGCCTCAGAAGCAGCTCCATTTCAGTGCATGTCATTTAATTTGGATCCCAGGAAGTTCCAGGAGAGGAGCAGGGAAGTGAGTCAGGGCAGGAAAAGCAGCTAATAAAGGCATGTTACCAAGTGGAGCACTGGGGCAGGCAGGGAGGGCTTATTCCTTTGGGGGTACTTTGAGGGGCAGGCTAGAACATGCTTTTCCATTAGCCCAGCTGAAGCAAGAGGGAACAGGCATTTATCCACCACCAATCCCCTGTCTGTCTGAGGCCTTCTACTGGGGGATGCTGATTTCCTGGCACTTCTTGCCTGTCTAGTATTCAAGTAGAATAGGATACGGGGGTCCAGAAAATGCCCAGAGTTGCAAGGGCTGGAACTTGAAAATTGGGTGGGCATGCACAGGTAGCAAGAACTAAGAGGGGGGACAGGTAGGGTATGGTCTACTCAGTGCCAGACACTCTACCAAGAGCTTCATCTACCTGTTTTCATGTGTTCCTCAAGGCAGCCTGATGAGGTGGGTGTTGTGTTTATCTCCAGTGACAGATGAGGAAACTGAGGCTCAGGAAGGCAAAACAGCTTTCCCATGGCTACACGCTAAAGTGGAAAATTCAGGACTACAACTCAGATGGGTTTCACTGCAAGGGCATATGCTCTAAACTGTTACGCATTATATCCAGCTCAGGTCCTAGGGTATCAACCCACCAGCAAGCCGTGGGGCCTGTGGGGCTGAATGATTAGACTCGGGCCTTCTGAATTAAGTCTCATGACCAAGGGGATGAGGCAGTGATTTAAATCACTGATGTATGGAAACATAATTTACTCTCTTTGTGCTAATCCTCTCTGGACACCAGTTTTAGCTTTGTGTTGACACTGACAAATTAAGGACATGCTCAGCACTTTTCCAAGAGTAAACAGCAAATTCCACAAGCTATTCTAATGATTTTTCTCTTCCAGAATAAAATCCCTTAAGCAAACACGTCTGCCCTAAAAGTGAGTTGTTGCTGGGACCTTTCTGACCAGATCATGTAGGTCCCCTGAAATTTTAAACCGCCCTGGTTTAAATGTACTCCTATTTTATTTTTAATGCCATGGTAAATGAATTTGTTTTCTTAATTTCTTTTAAAGATAGTTTGTTTTTAGTGTACAGAAATGCTACCAATTTTTGTATGTTGATTTTGTACCCTACAACTTTATACTGAATTTGTTCATCAGTTCTAACAGTCTTTTGGCAGCGTTTTTAAGGGTTTCCACATACAAGATCATGTCATTAGTAGACAATTTCACTTCCCCTTTCCTATTTTATAGTTAATAATAAAATGTTTTTCAAAACTGCTAAAAGAGATTTTAAATGTTTTCATCACAAGAAAGAAAGAATGTGAGGTGATAAATATATTAATTAGCCTGATTTGCTTATTCTATAATGTAATTGCAACATCACATTATACCCCAAAAATATACATGATTATTGTTTTTCAGTAAAAAACAAAAACAAACAAACAAAAAACAAACAAAAAAAACAGTGCAGGAGCAGCCTCTCCTGGAGCCCTGGGCACGGCGGGAATACCAGTTGCAGAGAGGCCTCCTGCGCCACCCCGTCCTGTTGCTCACAAGGAGGGCAGCTGCATCTGAAAGGATTGGGCTCTGGCCCTGTGACAGGAGGTGCTTTGTGGTGGGGTTGGCAAGCACAGCTGAGCTGCCTTTGGTGGCGTTTGCGGGGGAAGAGACGGTGAAGATCGAAAACCGAAACACTGACTGAGCACCTACCATGCATTCCCACTTTACTGATGTGGATATTGAGGTCAGGAGAAGTTCTGGGACTTGTTCCAAAGCAGGAAGCTGGTTGGTCATATACATGTTTTTCTGACTCTTAACTTGGGTGACCTTCCTCCTTACCAGAACATCTCATCCTATCCTTGTTTTGGTAAGCCCGGTGGCCTGGCAGTGCCTTCTATACATCCTGCTTGTTTGTATGGCTAAAGTCAGGCCAGCCCTTGAGAGGACTGAGTAAAGCAGCAGTGTCTCTTTGCTGACAACTTTTTCTCCAGCCACCTCTGCTTCTTGATTTCAAGTTGATGACATAAAGGAGGAAGGGAAGATGCTGAATTAGAATTCATCGCTAGGCCTTCTAGGGTGATTCCTAGCGACATGTGGCTATCTACACTTACGTTAATTTAAAAAAAAAAAGTTAGCTCCTCATTCACACTAGCCACATTTCAAGTGCTCAACAGCTCCTATGGCCAGTGGCTACCATGTTAGACAGCACAGATCTAGACTACTGGACAGCTGGGGAAGGTCTGATAGACAGTGATGGAAAAGTTGAGTCTTAGGGCCAAAAAAGCGAAAAGACATCCTTGAAAAACCAAAAAAAAAAAAAAAAAAAAAAAAAAACCCTGGGAGTGAGGTGGAAAGTGAGCTTAAATATACAAAATGCTGGAGGGGATGGCGGCTGGGGATGGGGCATTCTGCACCTCCTGCTGGGACCCTGGTCTTCTGTCCCCTAAGAACTGGCTACTGCATCATTATTCTCTGGCTCTGAACAAAAGCAATCTGGGCCCGGGAAAGTGCATCCAGGGAAATCATTCTTTCAGCTATTAAAATTAAACAGCAGAAATAACTGGAAAGACTTCAGATCCCAGGAAACGACATCCATTTGGTGAGGCTCCTTCCAGAAAGAAGAGCTTCCTGCCCCTCTCCTCCCCCAGGCCTGAAAGAGGAGCAGTTGGCTGGGAGGAAGAGGCCCCTTTCCACTTGGAATCTGGACTCTCCCAGGAGGTGTCCCAGCCTCAGGCTCCTTCAAGAACACATCCACATCAGTCTCCACTCTTGCTGAGGAGGGGAGGGTGGAGTTGTGGAGCTGAGACTCCTCTCCCTCCAGGCCTCCTAAGGAAACCTGTGTGATTCAGTCACACTGATTGGTTAAGACCTGAACCAGGGAGAGTCAACCCATAGGAGACGGTCACCCCATGGCCAGGCAGGAAAAGTATGAGCTGGGCCAATAATTAGAGACTTCTGGGAACTATAAATTAGGAAACTGATCAGTGCAGGGAGGTACTGAAGAAGCAGGGCAGGTGCACAAAAGATGACACCAGCTAGAGCCAGGGCCAGAGTGGAGGCAGAGACACACTTCTTCTGAGAGAATAGGGATTGTGTGGGGAGGGAGGGAGGCAAGGAGGCAAGGAGTGAAGGAGAGCATGGTCCAGGTCACCGAGGTACTCTGCTGGGCTAGGAATACCACAAAATCCAGAAATAGGCCATGGACCTGAAAACCACAAAGCCAGAGGGAGGAGAAGATGTGACTAGCCTCCCTCCTTCCCCAGTACTCCAATGACTTTCATCACTTCTGTACCAAAGGCAGCCCTCCAATGCTAATTAGCTTCCTCTGCAGTTTTGGGGAGCAAGGAGGTCACCATGGGATCATGAGACAGAAAGCACATTCTTAAGTTTAAAAGCTGATCTAGGAATAAGAGAGAATTTGGATGTAAGTTCATAAGTGAGATTCCCCAATTTCCAGACCAGATAAAACTCCCTGGGTCCAGGGGCGGAAGAAAGAAGTGTGGATAGGTGTTGAGGTGGGGGACAGGGGAGACCACCAATCTTGAGATCATGCCCTGGACACCCTCACCATGGGGACACCAAAAGGAGTGACGTTAACGGTCCTCTTCCTCATTGTTGGAGAACCTCCACTTGTAGGGAGCGCCAGCTTGAGGGCTCAGCTCAGCACAAGAATCCTGCTTGGATTCTTGGATTCCGGAATGACCTGCGCTGTAGACAGCCTATCTCCTTTAATACACATGAGCCCCTAATGGGCACTGGACACAGGAGTGTGAAGATGGAGATGTGCACAAGGGAGTCCCTACCACTAAACAGAAGGGGCCTAAGGCAGATGGCCAGGGACCTCCCACATGGCCAGAACATCCCTTTTGCTGCTCTGAGCAGCCTGAGGAGGTCCAGATGGCAGCAACCCCAATAGCTCAGTGGAGGGAAAAGTCCCCTCTGCCTGAATTCCCAAGTTTCCTATGGGACATCTCAGGGCATGCCTAGGATTTAGAAACTGAAGATGCACATCAAAAATATTCTCCTTGATATGTCTTTCCCCAGCACATCTATTGACAGGTCTGGGTTGCTGGACTAATTAGCAGCCCTCCTACCAAACAGACTCACTTAACAAGAGCTTGCCTTGGTATGGGATACAGAATCATTTTCAAATGTGTGACACCTTCTACTCTCATACACACAGGCATATAGAAATATCTGCCTGCCAGAAGAGAGGAATGACATTAAAAATCGGAAAGCAAGACTCAAAGCTTAGGAAGAAGACTTCTGAAAGCTAGCAGGGCATGCAGAGAGTATTTATTCCTGCTGTGGAGTTTGATCTCTTAAAAGATAGACAGCCACTCACACCAACTTCAAGAAAGAATTCCAAATATTGATTATTTAAAACCTCTTACTGGAAGAGAAATGTGTAGCTTGGCTTATAATCTCCAAGATTCAGCTATTTGTGTCATGGGGATAATGAGCAAAATTTCACAAGATCTTGATAAATCACAAACAAACTACAATTCTAGAAAATTATTCACAGCCTTCTTCCTTTATTTGGGGCAGGCTCGATGAATCTATAGGGTGCAAATTTTCTCACAGACAGGAAATCCTGCTTTTAGTGTTTCAATGTTATAATAGATCAGATATAAAGCGAGTTCTAAGACAAGTGTTTTCTTGGGGTTATCTTTTGTTGAAAAAGTTGTCAAGATCATGAATTTCCCCACTACATGACAAATAGCCAGAAGGAACAGAAACCTTTTTAAAAAGTGCACTCTCAGGCTCAGGATTTTTGAAATACACAAAACATGAAAGATCCAAGGGAACATTCAGAAAGTTGAACGATTCAGCTGTTCGATTCTACAAAGCACATACAAAACAGGGAAGTATCTACGAGAAAAAAAAAGAATGCAAGCTTTGTCATTCAAGGTTTAAAAGAGTGTATCAAGGGGTCAGAACCATCTGTGTCCCCAGAGCTCTACCCAAACTGAGGCTGAAGGCTGCAAGCCTCAGGAGCAAAGCAAACTCGTGGGACCCAAGTGAAAAGGGGCAGGTTGAGTGTAGGTGCCAATGCTGAGTGTGATCAGGTTTCAGATCAAACTGGAGCAGCAAGGACTAGGCCCTCTGGTCCAGATCCATGACTAAGAGCAGTGAACCCCAGGAAAAGACAGCCCTATGGCTTTCTCTCAGGGGAAGCCTGGGGTGGCAGGACACCCTGTGGGGACCCTCCAGCAGAAGGCCATCACTCCCCTGCCTGGATAAGGCAGTCCCAGCTCTTCAGGAGCCTAGAGACAGTCTCCTGGGGTCTTTCTCAACTGACTGCAGATGACTCTGGGTCACTTCTGGTGAAGCCTGAGCTAATGCAGCACTAACCCTAGGCAAGGAGGGACGGTGAGGTCAAGAATCTCCCACCACTCCAACGCAGCAGCTAAATCATGTGTGGTGCCTCCCATGTGAGATCCCGCTGGTCTCTCCACGCTACATTCGCTCACTCTCCACCACCCCACACCCTTGGTTTGTGTTCTCTCTAGACTCCCTGACTCTCACCTCTCTGTGTCTCTGACCATGAGGCTTCCCATTCCTGTGTGGAGTCCCTTTTCTCCATGCTCCTTTGGAAACTGCCTGCCCACTCTTCAAGAACAGCACCACCCGACCTTGCTGACACTGAGGTGCCTCCTTTAAGCTCCCACAGCACAGCAGGCTGTACAGACCCTCGTCAGCATTTAGTGCATGGCAGGTGCTGATCATAAGTGGTTTTCTTCACAAGACAGCAGGTTCCTTCAGAGCGAGGCCATGTCCTGAGCATCTAGAAGGACTCAGCCCAGCAGTACTCTGCAGGGGCTCAAGAAATGCTTTCTAGATGGACAAGTGCAGGAATTCTGTATTTCGCTTCTTGCAACTTTGACCCGTGCATTCATCTGTTTCCTGCTCGCCAAATGCCAGATGTTACCCTTCCAGCAGTTCTCACATCCAGTGATGTTTGTTTAACAATTTCTGAGCATCCTAAATGTACCGCACAACATGGAAGGTAAAGGGGATAGAAGGAATAATTTACTCTTGCCCTGAACAAAAAGTGACTGTGCAACTCCAGGCATTCAATGACTGGACACAGTACGAAGGGGCTTCTTTCTTGGGGCTTACATTCTGGTGGTGGGGGCTTATGTTCTAGTGGATAGGATAACAAGATTTGGTCTTGGGCCTTGGGGATGGCACCAGCAGGTCCACCCTAACATTTGTCTCTGCCCTGCTGCTCTGCCCACTTGGCCTCACACTGGACTACAGTCATGTATGTTGTGTGTTGAAACTTGCCCCACTTGGGTCTCTTCCCTCCAAGAGGTGGAGCCAGGGAGGAGACGTGCACAGGCCTTGGCAGCAGGCTCACGGCTATTTGGGTGGAGAATTCTGGGCGTCTGTGTGCTTGGAACATAATCTTGAAGGGGTGGGCACTGGTCTTGGTCCATGAACTCCTTGCCCTGTGGATTCTAAAGTGTAGAGCCCAGGGCAGGGGCTAACAGTGGCACTGGATTCCAGTGATTACAAAGTGCTAACCTGTAGGCTCATGCCCACTCTTAGGGAAGTGTTTAAGGAGGATAGTATGCATTTGTGCCCAAGTTGCCTTTATGCCAGCCTGGAAATGTACTACCACAGACAGCAGAAACCTTCCTGGGTATCCTGGGCTCATGAAGAGCAAGAAAAATGAACCTCCTCCGCCTCCAGTTGATGACTCAGTGAGTCCAGAGGGGAGATGGAGGTGGGGAGAAAGGGCCATGCAGCTGCAGGCGACAACGTCTCTTCAGGAGGCCGAAAGCACGCAGTGTTTGGGTCCAGAGTGGAAATCTCATATCTCAGATGTCAAAGCATCAGGATGCTAATGTCTGCCAGAGATTTCCGGATCCAACTCAGTGCCTGGGGCTCCTCAGCCTTGTGACAGGGTAGCCTCCTTGGTGCCAAAGGTGACATCCATATTAATGGCTCAGTGCACGCAACTTCCCTGAAAGGCAGGGAGGGCTGGGGGGTTGCAAAGGCTCTCCTTACTCATTTGGTATTTTTAGAGAATGTCCTTGTAGAAAAGAGACTTTTCATGCTCCCTTTTTGGGGAGTGGGAGACCAGTTGAAGAGTTGATTGATTTTACCCAGAAAAGGAGTCAAGATGGAGGTGGCCTGTGAGTCTTAAGAGGTCAAGTGTCCTCCCGGAAGTGACACATAAAGCAAGGCCAGCAGAAAAGGGCTTCAAGCCCATGACTTCTCTGACTCCAGAGCCCAGGCTGTGCCTGCTGACCTGCTCCAGCTGTGGGTTGAAAGCAAGGTTTCTAACCCCTCCGTTGAATCACAGTGGGTTGTGACTGTCACGGTGGAAATTACACTGTGGGACTTCAAGGTTCAGTCACCCTCCCTGTCTGAGCTCTCTGGACTGCCTGAGGCTGCCACACCGTAGAGGTCACTGTAGGTGTTCTTCTCAATAGCCACAGCTGAGCCAGTCCCTCAGCCATCCCACTCCACACACCAGGCATGGGAGAGAGAAACCCTTTAGGACCAGTGGCCCAGCCACGGCCATGGGAGTCGGTCCATCTGAGGCCCTGGATTCTGTGGAGCAGCATTCCCACCCTGCTTCTTCTAAGCACTCACCACAAACAACCCAAAGCAAAACGACACAGTGACTGGGCATGCCGCTACACGTGGGGAGTTTGCGCCACAGCAATAAATAACTAGAATGGAATTCAGGGGAGAGGGAATTCTGGGGGAGAGAGAACGCCACAGAGATGGGGGAGCAGTAATGTACCTAGTCCAGAACTTGGCTCAGAGATTTCTTGTTGGACAGCTGTCCACTCCTTAGACATTGTCACATGTGTGCCTTCCCCCAAACCCTCCAAATGGGGACAAGGGGACCACAGACTTTAGAGCCACTGGCTCTGTGGCAGAAGATGCTAGGGCAGTGGTGGACAGTAAGAGGCCAGATGGGAAGAGAACAAGCTTTTCTTGTTCGCCTTCTATGTGTCAGACATGGTGCCAGTTGACATTACATAGAATCCACTCGGTGAGCAAATGTTCGGTCCCTACCACGTGCCAAGAAGGGGTCTGGGAATGAAGTTGTGTACAAAACCAAGTCCCTGTTGTCAGGGGCTTATGCGTGAGTGAGGGTGAAAAGTTGAAAAGCAAATAACTATGCAATGGCAGGTAGCATGGAGAAAAACAAAGCAGGGTAAGAGGAAATACGGCGGCATTTCAGAAAGGCCGGTTAGGAAAGGGCTCCCCCAAGAGGGTGGTGTTTGAACAGAGAGTAGGGTTAAGTCATGGAGAGTGGGGCTGTTTGACTTTAGAGCCCACACTCTGGGCACTAACATGAAGGGAAAGTGCATAACAGATGGCTCCACCTTCGAAAGCTGCAGTCTTTCGTCTCCATTTGGTGATGGCCCCCTATAGGGCTCGGAGGACCCCCACGAGGCATGTGAACAGGAGGGCAGAGAGACTCCACTGGGGGCACCTCAGGTGCCTCACCCCACACCCCTAGGCCTGGCCTATGGACCCTCCAGGCAGAGGCACAGAGGGGTACTTACACAGAGCACATGGAGGACCACCGCGCCTTGTCTTCTATCCTCGTTGGTGAAGATGTCATTGGGGAATTCATGCAGGGCTAAAGAACAGAGAAAGAAAACCATCTCAGCACAGGTGACCACATTTTTAGTGCTGTAGGTCTGGGACAGCATTACCAGTCAGTCCCTTTTTAGAGTCTTGGTTTTAACATGGGGTCCATGAACTTGGGTGAGGAAAAAACCCTACATCTTTAGGTTCACAAAACCAACCAGAATTGAGTGTTTCCTTCAGATAAGAACGTGGGAAACCAACCACAGTAGTGTTAGCAGAACCTGGGACTCGGCCCCCACAGATATTTTCATAACACGTCATACCATCAGACTTGTACAGCTCTCACCCACTGCTTCAATCTTATGGTGGTTGTTAGGTCACCACCTGCGACTTAAAAGTGTTAATGAGGAAGCACGTGAACTACTATGTTGAAAATTTGTTTTCTAATATTTTGACAGCTTCATTTCCACACAGTCAGTCTCCATGTGTAACCTTATGTACTTTGCTGCATGCACGCATTGAAAACTGCTTTTCTGAGCAGGGGCTGTAGGCTTCACTGGATCATCAAAGGGGTCTGTGGCTCAGACAGATTTGAGGCCCCTGCTCTAAGTGGGTCTTCATTTTGCTCCTTTTCCACTTTGCCTGACCTGGCTTAGCGTGTGGGCCCCGTGTGCTATTAGAACAACCCCCTCCCTGCTCCCTCCCACTGCTCCCCTTTCTAAGTTGACCTCCATTTGTGGCTGGACTGGAATGCCAACCACAGGGAAGTTCATGCCTTCTCAATGTTCCAAAACCTCTCTGCCATGAGATGAAAACCGGAGTCCGTGAACTGACCAAGAAGGTCCTCCACCACTAACCGGGCCTCCTGTCCCTTCCTCTCATAAAATCCAATCAACCTTTTGGGCTAGGTTCTCACATCTCCTCTCCTTTATGAAGCCTCCTGTGGTCCCTCCGATAGGAATCCATGGCTCCTTTGCTGGAGGATGTGCCCATCAGGTGTGGTAGGAGCAGCACACACTACCCCCACCCATAGCCCCACATGGGCAGACATCACTGGCTGTTGAAAGAAGTCTTTTCCTCTGAGCTTGATGAGGTCTCCAAGTCTTTCTCTAGTGAGTTCTTAGAGAAACCACGACCATTTGATGGGGAGGATGTGTTAGATGATAATTGTTCGCCTCTTGTCTTATTTTGGATTCCCCTAAAAGCAGACCCTCCGACAAGGATGTGGAGGTATGTGGTTTATCTGGGAGGTGACTCCAGGATACACTATGCATGAGAGAGGCAGTGCAGCCAGGAAGGGGAGAAGAGACAAAGACAGTGGTGCTAAGGAGTGAGTGGATGACCTCTGAGATACCCAGGCCCAATTCTGCTGATGACCCCTGGCTTGCCCAGAGGATTTGTGCAAGACACAAGCCATTGGTCACTGCTCGAAAAGGCTCTGCTCTCTGCATCCAAGGCAGCATTGCTTAAGGCATTGTGCAGGTCTTGGGTTGGAGCCACATGAGGTGTTTGGGCCAAAGGGTACATTTAGTATATAAAGCAAGGCTCACCTTCCAATGTACAGCAAGTGGGGGAGAGTTAAAAATACTACATTATATACTTGAAACTTGCAAAGAGGGTGGATCTAAATCTTGTCACCACACACACACACAAACACACACACACACATAAATGGTAACTATGTAGAGGTAATGGATATGTTAATGAACTGAAATGCAGTTAACATTTCACAATGCATCTGCATATCAAAAGCTGGAGTTGTATACCTTAAGCATATACAATTTTTATATGTCAATAATATCTCAATAAAGTTGGTTTTTGTTTTTTGTTTTAAAAAGCAAGATCCACCTGTATGTCCAGCTAATCACACTCTCTAGTTTTGTATGGTCCTTTAAACATAAAAAAGGAGACAAGAAAAGACACGAATGTCAAGATTATGCAAGGATTTTTCTAAGCTGAAGTTGCTCTAAACAGGCTGCATGGCGCCCCTCTGACTAATGAATAAATAAACTGGGAGAAGCCTGGAGGAGTTTCCCTTGGGGACCAAAATGAAGCCACGATCTGGAAATTAATGTGAGGGGCAGAGGGGTGACAAGAGCTAGCATTTATTGAGCACCTGCTCCTGGCAAGCCCTGTACCTTGCACTTTGCCCCTATGATCCCATCTTATCCTCACAAACAGGTTATTATTCCAATTCTGTAGGTGAGGAACCCAAGGGGAAGACAGATGGGACAACATGTTTGGGTTCCATGGCTAGAAAGTGGGAATAGGGCTGCACACCCGGCAAACCCAGGGCTGGGGATGCCCCTCACACATGCCACCCTCCTCCTGCATGGATCTGCAATTTCATTCTGCCCTCTGACCTCTTCCTTCCGTGACCTCCTCCCAAAAGAGGATTTGATCTGATCTACATTCAGCTGCCACACTCCTGGAGGGGAAGCAATGGGCTTTTGTTGTTGTTGTTGTTGCATTTTTCAGTGTAGCTGCCACAGGGCGTTTTGGCACTTGCCAGTCCTAGGGTTCAAAGGTCACCTCTTCTATTGTTCTCCTAGTCCCAGAGCTGGAAGCTAGAGATGGGATGCTGAGTTAATTTATCAATCATAACAGCCATCACCCACGGGAAACAAGCCAGTCATATGCCCTGGGGCAGTGCCAAGCAGAAGAATCACACACGGAAACCGCTTGAGGTCCCCAATCATCAATGAGGGGTAGAGGGGGTACAGGTATGTGACATCCAGTTACCTCTTTACTTCCTGCCTCACAAGCTTCCTCCGTGATCAATAACAAGGGACGGAGGAAGCACAGGAAGGAAGTGAAAGGCACCCCATGAGCATCATCTGCATCTGCACTGGGTCCTCTCAGCCCAGCTCCGTTCTCCTGCCTCACTGCCACCCCATGCATGAGGCCACCGAGGGCCAGGGAGCGCACCTATTCCACCAAGGGCACCACGTCAGTAAGTGACAGGCTCGGGTTCTGAATCCAGGCATTCTGATTTTCAGTTCTCTATAACATGAACATCAATTGGCTGAATGAAGCAACATGGATACACAGATCCCACTGGGCCTGGCTCTCTGGTGGAGGTGGTTTCTTGTCAGGGGTCTCCACGCCAGCCCACATGGTGGCCCCAGCTGGGCCCCTGGGGAAGACACACTGGAGGCTTAGCCCTGGATGGGGCAGGACCCAAAGGGCCCCGTGCTGGCTCAGGGCAGTCCACCTAGAAGCTGCCCAAAGTTCTGGCCGGGCAGGGGTGAGCCAAGGAGAAACCACAGAAGCTTCTTCAGGGTCCTCCTTCCTTGGAGGCTCAGCAACCCTCTCTTCCCTCCCTTCAGGGAGGGGGCAGCTTACCAGTGACCTGATCTTGGTCTGCTCTCCAGGGCCTGCTCTCTGATCCATGCCCAGTTGGGAGCTCCTCTATCAAAAGTCACAGCTGGCCATGAGGAAGTGTGTGAAAATTCTCCATGGGGCAATGACAGCCTCTAGTCTGGCACAGTCAGTGGCACAGCCTGTGAATGGAGCAGCCAGCACTGTGGGCCTCCTCACTGAGTTGAATGTGGGTGGAAGGTGGGAGCTCCAGGGTCAGGGTGGGGAAGGCAGAGGACAGTCAGTCTAAGGGTATTGAATCACCGTTCTTCAAGAGCAATAAAAAGTCTTATTTGGTGGCCAATAGCAATGTGGAAAGAATGACTAGGTTAAACACTCACCTAACAAACTTCACCTGACATCCAACCACTCTGACCACTTTTCATTACAGCTCCTCTCAGGAAACACGTATCAGGCAAATAACGAAATTGGAAAAATGGTTTCAAAGGACTCATTCACAACTTACAAAGAATATTACATGTATTTTATTTTCCCTTTTATACATGCATTATCGTTTGAAAAAAAAAGTCACAAGGAGAGATTTCATCTAAAAATTGAGCTAAGCCCTCTTCTCCTGCCCTGCAAGAAGTGAGTCTTCCCTCATAGGTTCCAAATGCCCATGCCTTAGACTGGGGCCCTCAAGAGCAGACCCTGAGAGAAAGATTTGAATGACAGCAGTTTGTTTGGGAGGTGATCCCAGGAAGCAATGGGAGCAGGGTGGAGAGATGAGACAGGGAGGGGAAGGGGCTGGCAGAGTGGCCTCAAGCTTGCTGGGAGACAGAGGAAAGCAGGTCTCAGAGTTGTCTACTGCCGGGTCAGCAGTAGGGTGGGGGGCTCCGTCCACTGATGCCTGCCTGTCACTGTTTAGGGCTGTCCCAAAGGCACTAACTCTTCAATGTTTCTGCTGAGCCCTGCACTGGCCAAGCCAAGCATGCTTCCAGGGCTAGAGAAGGCCCTAGAAAGAATCACAGGTGATATATCAAGAAACCATCCACATGTCTGGGTGTAGGAATGCCTGTGTCTGCCCTAGCCTGATACAACAGAATACCGTAGACTTGAGGGCTTAACAGACATTTCTCTCTCACAGCTCTGGAGGCTAGAAGTCTGAGATAAAGGTGCCAGCATGGTTGGGTTCCGGTGAGGGCTGTCTTCCGGCTGGCAGAGGCCACCTTCTTCTTGCAGTATCTACATGTCATAGTACGAATAAGCTCTGGTCTCTTCCTTCTCTTATTGGGACACTAATCCCATCATTGGGGTCCCATTCTTATACCTTTATCTGACCCTAATGACCTCCCAAAGGTCCCATTTCCAAATAGCATCATTTTGGGGGTTAGGGCTTCAACATATGAATCTGGGAAGTGGGAACAAACACTGAGTCTACAGCATCTCCCAAGCCTCCTTTGCATAAGAAGTGAAGAGGAGATGCAAGGTATCTTATGTCCAGGAAAGGACAGACCATAACTTATATACACATAATTAGCTTCAGCACACAGCAGTGGGGCATGGGGTGGAGGTGGCAGAAGGGAGTCCCTCTGCACAAGCATAAAATCAGGATAAACTGTTATTAAGACTTGCATTCTGAATCTAGCAATGGTAGGACCCCAACGTTAAGACTTAGGGTTGTAACATGTTCTTATATTATATAACCAATTCCACCATGTTAGAAGCTTCTTTGACTAATTTGCAAAGGGCATTCATTGCCAGATGACCCTGTAGAACAGAATGTAAATCAGGAAGAATCCTAGTCTAGAGACCCACTGGCAAAGCAGCTTCGTTTAGGGAGGCCATAAGACTTCTCATTGGTCTCTGTCAGCTCCTATGTGTGTGTTATGTACACAGCCTACTATTAACATCGCTGTTTCACTCAGTGTTGCCTTGCTGTGGTTTTAAAGTAATTTGCTGTTGCAGTGTTTAGTCCTCCTAAGGAAGGGATCAGCCTGGAGTCAAGAAAAGTGTCCTCAATTGGGAATCTGGAAATCTGAGGCTCAATGCCAACATGCCCAAAGTGTGGCTTTGGTCACCTGTCATTTCATCTCTCTGGGCCTCAACTTGCCTTTTGACTATCTGAAAAATGACCTCTGAGGATCCTCCTTCCCATTCCCTCTGGTCCAAACACAGCACACTGCAGTGCACACAGCAGATGCCTGATAAGTCTCAGTGGGATGAAGAACTGAGAACAGACCTCGGGCATGGATGGGGTAAATCCACTCTGCCCAGTTGACCCAGTGGTTCAAGAAAAGAGCCGCAACAGCAGCTGTGCTTGCCTCCTGGAGACTGCAACAGCCCTCCAATTGGCGACCCACTCCAGTGCCTTGTAGGTGTGGGTGGGGCATGCGCTTTTCTGAATAGCTGCAGCTTTCCAAGAAAAGTCTGCAGACAGTGTGGTGCACTGGACTGGAAGGCTCTGCCAAGTGCTTCTTGGCCTCAGTTGCTTCACTTCTAGAACAAGAGGTAAGACAATGTGGGGCCTCTAGTGCCTCCCACAGCTGATGGCTGGTGCTGATGCCACCCTCTCCAGGTGTGTGTCCTTGTGCCAAATCCAAAAGTCCTCAGCCCGTTTTTTAAAGATTGAGCTAGGATGCTTGTTGAATTTGGGAACTAACATTTTCCTTGGGTGATCAGTTAGATTTTGCATAAGATCCCACAGCGGGGAATCAGGCTCAGGTCCAGATCTTCTTCTGTGCCACACGGGGCCTCATTTCCTTCATTTGTAGATGGGTGTGTTGATGTCATCCCTGCAGGGTTGTCATGAAGAGTGTAGATAGTGAATGTGAAATACCTACCGCCGTGCTTCTTGGGGTCACATATCATTATTCTAAATTATAACAACGACATGCTGGCCTGGTGTAGGTAGAGGGCACATTCATCTCTGGCCTTGATGTTGAAATCCACATATTGCCAGTTCCTTCCTTCCTTGCATTGGCATCTGTTTCTCTGGATGGTGGTTAGTCCACGACAGCTGCATAAATGCATTTGCCTCTAGGCAGGTGCTTCCGGTACTCAGCCGGTTGGGGCCATGTGGCCCACGTGGCCTGTTAAGAGCAGCTACCTATGCAGGGAGAACGGAGCAGCCTCATCCAGCTGAGAGTCATTCCCCAAATACCTTCAAGGTCCTCAAAGTCTCTTTCTGCTCCTCTCTTTCATCCCCCAATTTTCCTTTCAGTGCATCCGGCCAGCCCTGGGGGCCTGCAGAAACAAGCAGTGCTGTTCCCATGGAAACCACAGGGACCTGAGTGGAGTGGATTCCCCTTACCAAGGCAACAGCAATCAGCTTCCCTGCTTCTCCCTCCTGGTTGCTTTCATGAGGCCCGAGTTTGATGAGTCTAAATGGAGGTTTGCAGAGGCAGAGAGTCTTTTCTCCTTTGCTTGAAAAAAATGCAGCAGGAACATTCATGCCATCTTTAGACATACTCATCATATGTTGATCAAATGGAGCAGCCCAAAATGAAGATCAACACATCCTAAAAAGCCTGGCTCCCTTAACATGTCTGAGCAAAAGGAACGTGGGCTGCTGCAGCCATCAGAACACCAGTCTGCCATCCCAGTGACCTTCTCTTGACAAAATACCCAATGCAGCTTGATGGATTAGTCTGCCAGGAATTGCACCAAAAAATGGCGGTCTGGATGCTACCCAGCTTCCCCCTGCAGTGATGAGTGGCTTCAAGCTTCTGTTTCAGATGCTTTCATCTGTCTTAGTAAAGCCTGTTGCTCCCACTTTTCCTGGGGCATTGTAAAAACTTTGTTTTCCGGGTGCAGTACCTCCTCTGCCTCTCACAAAACCTTCCCTGCCTCTCTTTCTGTGGCCCCATCACATTGTCTCAGTGCTCATCAAATTATTTTCCAACCACACTGTAGGCATTTGCTTGTCCATGTGTACCATGGACTCAGTGGCACCATGAGCTCAGTTCCCTGAGGACAGGAGCCCTGTCGTTTCTCTCTCTGTCATCAGCACCCACCAGGCTGGGATACATGAAAGAGGACAACAAATACCAAGTGTGACTGAATGCAGAGGGCCTTTCTCTCAGGAGGTGGTTTTGTATAAACACAAGACAGACTTATTGGCTGAGAAATGGTGTTGGGAGGGATAGCTCAGTCAAACTCCCAACTACTAGATCCCAACTCTGGTGGCAATGAGGGCTGTTCACACATACCCCATTTCTCATTGTTCCAGAGACCTAGGAGGAGTACTGCTACATCCCTTTCAAAGTTAGGTTAAGGCCATGCAGCTTGCTTTGATTAGTGAAATGTGAGCAAAATGATGTGGATTGCATGTGGCTTTCAAACCAGTGCCTGGCTCACCATTTTGCATTTTCTTGTCACAGCATTTCTTGAAAAATACATCAAGATGCAATGTGCATCTCCTGTCAGCCTGGATCCCTGAGTGACTGATACCAGAATCCCCAACCCCCGATACATGCATTTTGTACATGTAGCATGAGTAAAAATAACATTGCTGTATTTGGTAGCCACTGATCTTTGGGGGCTGTTTGTTACCCAGCATATCCTAACTCCTTGTGAGAAATGCATACGATCCTTGCTCCTTGGCATCCCTACAGCCTTTTGCATGTCAGGTCTTGCCTTGCAGCAATTTTTGGTTGTTTTCTCTCTTCTCCAATAGACTGGGGGAGGGAGGTTAAGGTTGTAGGATATTTATTCTTCCTGTAGCCCTGGTATCTAACAAAATGTCTGGCACACAAATCACCTAATAAGTGTTGGTTGAGGCAATTAACACATCTGTCATAACTAAAAGGCCACTGAACAAAATTATCCACAAAAGAATCTGTGTGAAAGTACATAAATGCATAACTTAATTTTCTAAATATTTAGTCTTTGGAAATGTTTTGGAGACATTCAATGCATGCTTACATTCAACGAGGTCAAGCAAACCTCAGGCAGGCATGGGAGAAGGCATCTGGCAACAGGAGGTGCTGGGTGTTCCAGGGACCCAGTCTGTTCTAAGATCATCTTTTGAATTTTTGTCTGGTTCTAAAGACCATATCTTAATAACACTGGAAAATTTATTAAATCAATACTGTGCCAAAACACCACTACTTTCAGCCCTTACCATCTGCCGGATACCATACTCAACACTAGTTAAAGGTACACAGCCCTTATCAATGGGGAGTTAACAGTTGAGGTTAGCTTGGGAGCAGGGGGACTCTCTTTGAAATCATCCTAATACCTTAAGTACTCTGAATTTAAGAATGGAAATAACCTTTATCAAGTATTACAAATATATGTATTACTTTTTCATTGCTTCTATATGATAGGAAGCATTATCCCAATTTACAGAATGTACAGATAGGTAAGCTGAGGCCCAAAGAGGGCAAGTAACCAGCCCAAGTTTCAGACATAGCGGAAGAGCTGAGATCAAACTAGGGTCCAACTTTCTAATATGTTAATTCCACTGTCCTAGAAAGAACAAACTACCCCGTTTTTTCTTAGTTTTTAAGGGCATTAAGTCCTTCCGTTCAAAAACCAGAAACGTTCAGATTCAAATGGATTGATGTGTGAACGAAAGCAAGGTCATGAGAAGCGTCTCTGTGAAGGAAGATGCAACCACAAGTCATGGAAACAGATGGCCTAGAGGGATCATCAAACTGTCAATCAAAATGGTATTGCCAATCAAATTTGCTAAAAAAAGCTGGATCAGCCAAATGCTTATGTGGTAACATTTGCTTACCACAGGCAACCAGCATTTTGCAAAAGCCTGAAGGCCTGGATTTGAATCCCTCCTTTACCACTCATAAGTTCTGTGGCTTTGGGAAAATTCTTTAACCTCTTTGAGTCTTAAATGTTAATGTGCAAAATGGGAGAATGAAAACAAGACTCATTTATGTGGTTATTATGAGGATTGATGGTGATGATGCTTATGAAATGTGCAATATCTAAAATTGGGCAAGTACCTATCAAATGATAGCTCTGTTTGTTTCTAATTTATTAAATAATGGAGAGGGAGAAATATGGATAGGGGTGTTTCCCAAGACATCAATACCAGGCCCACAGTCCTGGGGCCCTACCTCTTTTGTACTAAGCACCTGCATCTCTTTACCCGAAGGCTTTCTCCAGAGCTGAGAAAGGATCTCCTGCCCAGGCACTGCAGGCTGGATATGCTGGAGAATTAATACCACTCTTTCAGGAGAAGCTGTCAACCAAAGTCTGATGAAAGGCGGGTGTATAAATATCCCAGCTCCCTCACTACCTGAATGAGATAACACTGAGGTGTGTTCTACACTATTAAGAGTTCCCAGCAAAATTAAGCTCTGGTTGCTCACAGTGGTAACATGCCTTTGATTGGTTGTCTATCTGTCATTGTCTCGCTGTCTCACTTCCCAACTCCGATACTTGGGATTATCTCAGAAACAAACAACTTGTACTTGTGTCTGTTTCTGGGACTACTTCTGGAAAACCCATATTTAGAAAAGGAGAGTTAGGAATTTTGCACTTTTCCCTCTCTCTATTTCAACAAAGATTTGTTTTTCCAGAAAAGAACTTAAACACATTTGGATGAATTTTTCCCTAAATCATGGCAATAGTCTGTATGGACAATTTGTGGTGGAGTTGCACTCTAGATAGCATTGTGGAACTGCTCACTCCTGAATGCAGGTTGGGGAACTGCCTTTGCTCCTTGTTCATGATGCTGAAGTTGATCCAACATCATGAGAAGCCCCTTGGTTCCCACTTAAGAGCTCTTTTTCTCATGTCCGTATTGGCAGAAGATTTTAAACAATCAGCCCACAAACTTTTCTCCTGGAAGAGAACAGACATTCTTTGGAACTAAAGAACTCCAATCATTAGTTACATAGACTATTGGCCTAGCAGAGCACTGAAATGTAATTTGACAAACTAGAAACATATTTCTTTATCAATAATAAAAAACCATGGCATCAGTGCTGCTCATGTCTTTCAGCCAGCAGCTACTGTAGAAAATACAGCAATCTCATGAATAATGTAGTTTTCTCAGGCCACAAACATGGCAGCAGATAGGAGGTCTGTTTGCAAGGGCAAGAGCCTACAGCATACGTTTGTTGCTCACATGTGATTATCAAGGCTGTGTCACTAATGAATTCTCATTAAAGAAAGTGAAATATTTATGGTAAATTCCCTGTGGTGTTCACAACTTGATGCTCTTCTTGGACTCCTTTGTTTCTCAAAGCGTCCCTTGGTGCCAACGTCAGAGACAGAATGTTTGAATGGATGACCTAGGGTCTGACCCAAGTGATGCATCTCTCATGTTCTTATGTCTGCTGTTGATCCAGACGAACAGGCTGATGCACACAGGAACCCACTAAGTAGTTCCTCAAGAGGACCCATGGAGGTTACAAGGAATGCCCATTCTTGTTCAATGCCCTCAGAAAGGATGAGATTCATGAAAAACATTTCTAGAAAAAAATGCACTTGAAATAGTGCTTTTGGAATGTAGTAATTCCCTACAGGAATCTACATGGAAAGTTTTTAATCTTTAAGCATTTATGTTATAGAAGGTGAAGTGTGCATACTAAATGACTGGAGGTTTCAAAACCAGTGACATTTTTTAATGTTAACTCGTCAAATTTCAGAGCTGGAAATAACCTTTATGGTTCTGTTGGTCTATAGATGGGAGGATAATAACAGAATTTCACGAAAAGCACAAAAGTTTCCCTCTGCTTCCCCTCTTAAAAACTGCTCTTTTTCTTTCCTCCTGGTGTTGTTATTCCACGACTGCCAATTTTAAGGATAGAAGATTGGTCTCATTCATGTTCATTGCTTGACTGCTAATGATTGACTGATAGGCTGAGTCTTGGATGGGGCTCAGTGTGCCAGAGCATCTCCGTCTATTAGCAATGTCTACGATGGTTAGGGGAATGGGAACAGGGACACGTGTGCTCCTTATCTCCCTATACTGAAGCTTTGCTAACCAGGTCCTAAAACGAAAGAATAACTGGCACTCCTCGGTCCTGGTAATAGTGATTCCTGACATCATTTTGTTTGATCTGCACCTATTTTAGAACATAATCCATTTAAAAGGGGGAGAATTACTACTAATCCATCTGCTTGAATGTATTTGGTATCTTCAGGGAATTTATTGAGACATCTTTAATCTTTAGCTCAAATTCTAGTTTATGATAATGAAATAAATATCTAAGAATATGCGTAGCCGTTGTAGGAAGACGTAAATATGCAGACAAAATATTGATTAGCTCAGCTGGAAAAAATACAAGCTGTGTTTACTGCTCAGTTTTGGTCTCGGCCACCTCTGGCCCCTCCTTAAGGGGAAAATATAGATGTTAACTGCAGGAAATCATTTTTCCTTTTATGTTACCATATATTCAATATTTTTTGACCACTTACCTATAATTTTAGGTCAAAGCACTAAAGAATCTGCAAATTACACCTGAAACTCTTTTAAGGATAGATTTGAACTCGATAATTTTTTGTTAGATCGCTAAGTTTGTGCATCCAAAGTTTAGATTCCAAATATCAAGGCTCCATCTCTTGGACAACATCTGCCTCTGAATATGAACAGAAATTAAGAAAAGAGCATAATTAATTCAAACCAAAAAAGTAATTCAGTTGTTCACTTTTCTGCGCTTTGGTGTCCAGCTAGGATTTTGGGTTACAGATCAAGAACAGGAACTGATGACATGAGAGGTATCTTAGGAAGGGCACTGTGCTGCCTTGTAGATAGCAGAAGAAGACCCGTCAGAGTTTAGAGCAAGCAAGATCAAAGCAAGAGAATTTAGCATCTACTTGATGTGTATCTAGTATTTTTTTCTTTTTTCTGAGACAGGGTATCACTCTGTTGCCAAGGCTGGAGAGCAGCAGCTCTATCATGGCTCACTGCAGCCTCCAACTCCTGGGCTTAAGCAATCCTCCCACCTTAGCCTCCCCACAGGTATGCATCAACATGCCCAGATATTTTTCTTTTTCTTTTTGGTAGAGACAGGGTCTTGCTACGTCATGTAAGTTGGTCTCAAACTCCTAGCCTCAAGCTATCCTCCCACCTCGGCCTCCCAAAGTGCTGAGATTACAAGCATAAGCCACTGCACCCGGTCTTCTAAAAATATTTTTATTATATATTTGAATTCATGGATGATGGCTGAGGAGATTCTGGATTCTGTCATCTTCCTCTGAAAAGTGTTCAGTTTTGTTCTAATAGGAAGTTGAATTATTGGAGGATTGTAATCACTAGCCACAAAACCTAGAGGTGGTTTTAGGTTTTAAGCTTTGATTGTACTGGCGGGTCATCATCTGTGGTAATTTTAGGCCTGTTTTAAGTGTGCCCTTCGTCCCGAGATGTGGTCCGTATAGGCTTTCAATGGAACATCTGAACTGTTTATCAAGCCCCTTTAACTTTAGAGGCTTGCACTTCTCAGTTTGTCTCCCCAGTGCCAGGCAGCAGCTGACATACCTGCTTTAAGCCTTTCAGCTGTTGTTTTCCCTGGGCTGCGTGGAGTCATCCCCAAGCATGTGAGGGTCAGCGGTCAGTCATGGACCTGAGGGAAATGTATATGTCTACTATAGGGCTCTCCCTCTTTGACTCCTTTCTTTCCGAGATTTCCCCCAATTTTCAGCTGCTCTGGGATCCAAGCTCTACTCTCTGATGCCTCAACTGAATAAGACTGCTGCTTTCTGCCTGAGTTCTATCTCCCATATGCTGCACACCTGGGGGAGGTTTCAGAGGAGAAAAGCTAACTGCTACAGCCCTTTGTCAGTGCAGTTTTCTTCTGAGGTTCATATCCCCTCCAGTCTCTACTTGCTTTCTTCACTTTTCTCTGTAATATATTCTACATCATAAGCGGCTGCAAATCAAATTCACATTAAAGATTCCCCAAACTCGCCCTTAGCCACATTAAGTCCTCCATGGAACTTAGGCTGCCTGGAGTCACGGTGTGGCCTGGTGGTAAATAACAGCCTAGGGAAAGTAAAGGTCGTTGGGATGGGCTGACAAGCTAGGATGGAAGGCCTGGGAGGTGACCTAATTGCATGCCAACTTACATGGATAAACCCAAAATCAGACAGAAAGAGCAATCAGAACAGTAGGAGATTACAGCAAGAGACGCTGCAGCCTTCCAAAGCTCTCAACTATAAATATTTCAAGGCCAAGTCATCCTAAACAAGCATCTGTGGCGGTTCTAATGTCTTCGACAGGTGATGCCCCAAGGCTCAGAGGCAAGAACGTGTGTTCGAGGCAAAATGATATTGGAAACCAGTTACAGCCAAGAAGGTGAAATTGTGTTCTACTTTCCTTTAGAATCTATGGGATCTCTTAGATGTTTCCTGTAAGTGTCAGATTTTGATGTCCCATGTGAAGTTGCCAAATTGAAATTCATGGCAGCAGCAAGGTAGGTGTTTAATAAATGCTTTTCGAGTATAGAGAAACTTGTGAAGCTTTATGAAGAGGAAAGAAAAGTGGGCAGAAAATAAAACTTTTGACCAAATCTGGCCATTACATAAAGTACCTGAGTATCAACATTTACTTTCTCTATGGAAGAAAGTGAAAATTTGGCTTAGTTGTTGAGTTAGCTAAGACCAAAATGATAAATACTATAATTTATGTTCCAAGCAAGGAGGAAAAGTGGACATGAAGTAGGAGGAAAAGGTTTCACTTTGTTTTTATGTTAGAATGCCATCATGTCACCCATCGTAAGTCAATCACTCCTTGTTCCCCCTCGGAACCTATGAGTTTGTGTCATCGGCACAAAGACTGTCATCTTTGTCTTTCCATGTACTTATATATGATTGCAGGGTTGGTTGGAGTTGAAAACAGATGAAAAGAGATCCATAAAATACAATTATTACAAGACAAAATAATGCAAGAGGTAGTGGTAGCAACATCCACTCTGTGATGTAATAACCTTGGTCATGATGTCACAGAGGCCTCATGCAAACGTATACATTTACAGTCGTGAGCTAGGACAAATTTCAGGCCCACTTGAGTCAAAGGCTGATCAAAGATACTAATACCCACTCTCCAACCTTCCCAGCTGAGGAGTGGTTTACGAGGTACTCGAAGAAGCTGCGTTGCACCTCACCGGGCTGTTTGAGTTCTTGTAACGATGTTTGAGTTCATGTAGTATGTGGGGTAAAATAACTTAGCAGAATTTTCAAGGATGGAAACGAATTTAATATCATTACTTCCTTTGATCTTTTCTCCTGTATTATATAACTTTGAATTTCAGGGCATTTCATATAGATTTATGGAGGAAAAGTTATTAAAATAAATTCTTTTAGAAAACGACCCTTTCAATGTTTGAGACAATTTTTTATCCAAATAATATTGTATTCGATGAGAGACTCCAATATTTAACTTTTCTTGCCTAGCTCACATAAATATGATCAGACTGTCAATCCTAACTCATAAAATCTCTGATCTCCTAGGTAACGCTAAGATGAGGAGAGAAGCAAAAGAGCTGCTTTTGAATCTGAAGAGGGAAGTGGCAAATCCCATGGGGATCCTGAATGAGGAGAGGAGGCCCGGCCTAATAGCTTCCAAAGGGGCGGCCGAGTATCCACAGCTGGGAGACTGGTGAGAGCGGCATTTCCTTCCACCGAGTCTATGACACAGAAGCAAATCGAGTGACTTATTCTCAACAATTTCAGGTAAATGGTTCTTTCCAAGGATACAGGTTCCTTTGAGAAAGATTCAAAGACCAAAGTGACTCTGATCCCACTTGCATCATGTAATGAGCTTTTCAGGGACACAGGTGTTCACCACACATTTCCCCATCAATATAACTCAAGGGTTCAGGGCAGAGTTGCTACATCCACCATGTCGTTCTTCAGCTGGCAGAGGGTAACAGGGACTATTCAGCACAGTCTTGATCTCAGGAGTTTACAGCCCAGCTGGGAAGCCAGCTTCCAGCACACACACACACAAATGCACAAACTGGAGGATGATTGAAGAAATCAAGCTATATTCCTAAACATTTATGTATGTATGCATACATCCATGTGTATACATGTACGTAAATATGGGTATGCATGCGTCTATGTGTGTGTGCATATGTACAAACATATGCATATGTAAGCATATAGGTGTATATGTGTAATGGACTGAATGCCCTCCTCCCCAAATTCATATGTTGAAATCCTAATCCCCAGTGTGATGGGGTCTTTGGGAGGGTGGAGCCCTCACCAATAAGATTAGTATCCTTATAAAAGTCATGAAAAATTAGCTTGGCATAGTGGTACCCAACTATATTCCCAGCTGCTCAGGAGGCTAAGGTGGGAGGATAGAACCACTGCACTCCAGCCTGGGTGATGGAGCGAGACCTTGTCTCTAGAGGAGTCATGAGAGAGTTTGTTTCCCCTCTCTGCTCTCTGTCACGTGAGAATACAAGGAGAAGTCAGAGGTCCGTCACCCAGAAGAAGGCTCTTGCTAGAACTTAACCACGCTGCCACCCAGTTCTCAGACTCCCAGCTTCCAGAACTGTGTGAAATGAATTCCTGTGTTTATAAACCACCCAGTATGGTATTTTCTTAAAGCTGCCAGAACTAAGATAGTATGTATGTATATGTATCTGCATAATAACCATTCTAAGCATAGTGGCTTAAGACAACTGTAATATTTTATTGTTATGTCTCACATTTTTATGGGCTGACCGGCCTCAGGTAGGTGGTCCTTACAATTGCAATCATATGCTGGCTGGACCTGGAAACGTGAAGGCTCAAACACTCACTGCCTGTCTGGCCTCTGGGCTAGGGGAACTCAAACACCTGGGAGCTGGAACAGCTGGGGCTCCCTGGCCTCTCCAAGTCTGTGTTCTTGCCATGTGGTCTTCTCAGCTTGGAGACTTCTCACATAGTGGCTCAGAGCTGCACGTGCACATGTCAAGAGAGTGCCAGGAGGAAATCATACAGCCTTTTATGATCTGGCATAGGAAGTCACGCAGAACATTTCCACTGCCTTCTGCTGGTCATGGCGGTTACAAAGATCTAACCATTCTTAAAAGGAGGGGAAGTGGACCCTATCTCTTCATTTTTGGTGGGGGAGGACAAGATTCTAGAAGAGTATGTTGTCTTGGAGTTCTTGCTATGGTCATTTGGGAAGATGCAATCTGCCACTACTTCTTTCTACCTGAACTGATAACCATAGCTATAACCATATTGATAACAATTGATAGCTATTAATATGGATCAGACAGTGAGTGGGAAGTGAGGTCATGAAGGAAGGTGTCAGCGTGAGCCAGCACAGTGAGTAAAGGCTGCATGGAGCAAGTCAGGCTTGAGTGGAGCCTTAGAGAAGGACTGCAGGAGGCAGTCCAGGTGGACAGGGAAGCAGAGACAAGGTGTGGGGGTGGGGGAGGAGCAGAGCCATCCAGCGTTTGAATGAGGTGGTGGCTCTTCAATGCTGTGGTCCCCAACCTTTTTGGCATGGGGACCCGTTTTGTGGAAGACAATTTTTCCATGGACTGGTGGGGAGGGAGGGGGTTGGGGATGATTCAAGCACTTAAATTTATTGTGTACTTAATTTCTATTATTATTACATTGTACTACGTAATGAAATAATTATGCAACTCACCTCCATGTAGAATCAGTGGGAGCCCTGAGCTGGTTTTCCTGCAACTAGACTGTCCCATCTAGGGGTGATGGGAGACAGTGACAGATTGTCAGGCATTAGAATTTCATGAGGAGTGTGCAAGCTAGATCCCTTGCATGTGCAGTTCACAATAGGGTTCATGCTCCTATGAGACTCTAATGCCACCACTGATCTGACAGGAGGCACAGCTCAGGTGATAATGTGAGCCATGGGGAGTGGCTGTAAATACAGATGAAGCTTTGCTCACTCGTCCACCACTCACCTCCTGCTGTGCGGCCCAGTTCCTAACAGGCTAAGGATTGGTACTGGTCCATGGCCTGGGGAATGGGGACCTCTGCTTTAATGCATTTCTGCTTGAACAAACAGCCAAGGTCTCCAGCAGAAACAGTATCATCTCTTAATATGTTAATATCGTTGTTCCCATTGCATGCTCTTTCCTGATCCTCATGAGAACTCGAGAGCTCTGCGTTTCACAGACTGGGAAACTGAGGCCCAGTTCACAAAGTAAGGAGATCCACTTGATCTTCTGAGGCAAGTGTCCTTCCTTCTACACCACAGCAGCCTCTTCAGAATCAACATTAGACATGGTTTAGCTCACATTTCTCCCCAGGCTCAAAGGGGAAAAAATGTGCCTATGCAAACCCTAACTTTGTTTTTATCCAAAAGAAATGACTGCACCTTGCAAGCATCTGCAAGACCATGTGGAATTGCATTAAATTTCACAGTACATTAGAACCCAAAATGGGACCCAAGACTAAAATTGGCCAACTTCCTAATTAGCCTTTTACTAAGCCTCGGGCTGGAGAAACACGACCTTGGAGGACGTAGCGTCTGGGATTCTGCTCCTCACTGTAGGCCTTGTGGTAAGTATCTTTCTCCAACTAGAGCTTCCTATTCAGATGAAATGGTCCTAGCCCCTTCTACCCAAAAAGGGACTGGTTTGGAGTCTTGCCTTATTTAAGTGCCGGAAATGTCTACTTGTGTCCCAACATTTGTCATGGGCTAAGAATGAGCTAGGGGCTGACTCAGATTCTCCTGTTGCCTGAGATACATCCTGATGGAAAGCATGTTGGCACCTTTTGTAGGGACTCTTTCTATGCCCCAGGGCCCCTTTTCCACATGTGTACATTTTAAGGCCATGGGGTAAATGACCGTACCCCATGGGGTAAATGGCTGGTACCCCTATGTCTGCTTGGTGTGTTGGAACCCACAAGGAGAAGGCAGAAAGAGTTGATACTGGGGCTTGCAAAAGAGCCCAGCTTACAACAGAAAGAAGTTTAGACACTGGGGAAGAACAGGCCTAATGCTGTTATTGCTCCCATAAACTCCTCTGAAAGTTGCTATAATGGAACAGAAGCTGGCAGTCAGGGTTCTGTCCGCCTTGCTGGAAAGCCCTTTACCATTTTGCTAACTCCAGCTCCCAGACTGCTTCCACACCCAGGAACCAGCACCCAGGGCTCCGTTGTGCTGAAGTTCCCCTCTGTGGGATTCTGCTTGACACCATGCCCTTCTTGACCTCCTGCCTTTTCCTGGTCACACTGTGTGCTCTCTCACCAGAGCACTTCCAACACGGCTTTCACAGGAATGCTCATGCCAGGCTTAGCTTCTGGCAACCCAGGCTAACTCAGGAGCCACATAAATGCTGCTTCTTCCACAAACATTCTCTTGATCATTCCAAAGGAATCCTGCAATAAATTGCTATAGAGATTGGGAATCCAACCATGTGAGTGCAGGCGAGAGGGTGGGCGATGGACAGCAACTTGTTCCCCACACCCCTGAGCTATGTGGGGATATGGCTTCATATGCTCCTTTAATGTGACAGGGTCCTGAGTGAACCACACACATAACTCCACAGACCGTCAGCTCCTGAGTGTCTGTTTTTGCTCAGTGGAAAAGCACATTTCCTGTTGAGACTCCAGCATGCCTATGGGGCCTTGCTGCATGGAGACTGGCTGGCTGGTGTTGAGGATGGATTGATGCTAGACTAGGCTTGCTCTGGGAAATCATCAGTGAGAAGCGGGTGAGGCCAGGAGTAGAGAAGCCGCAGAAACAACCACCCGTGGCCAAAGTTTCCATTCCCTGTGCCAGCCAAAGGGAGCCGGGGTGTCCCAGAAGCATGTCTGACTCGTCTGCACTGAGAAGCGGCAGGGAGAGCGTCTTCTCAGTGTTTTCACTGGCTTGAACACGTTCCAGACATTTCTATGTTCTTCTGTCACATCATTTTTTAAAAAAAATCTTGCTTTTACCGGAAGCTCAGATCCAAAGAGCCAAACAGAATCCACTGTGTGGCTATGTATTGGTGTGTTGGAAGGAGGCACAGACTCAGGTGACAACAGAATGCCCAGCCCGAAATCTGGAGTGCTGTGAAGGATGTGCATATTAGAACCACATGGTATGGAAGAAAATGGCAAGCTGGGTTTGAGAATGGAAAAGATGGTACTTTTTTGTGACCATTTCCAAATAACAGAAAGGGAAGTTTTAGAGAAAAGGCAAGAGGTGAAGTGAATGGTCAGGGCAAGATTGGGCACACCCGAGGGAGTCAAGTCTTGCAAATATTATCCACTCAAAAGGTATGGACCACACACATTTTGGCCAGCCTTGCCTTTCCTGGGGGAAGCTGTACTGCCATAAAACGAATGAAATCAGCTCTTTTTATGCTCTCATATTTTAACAAGCCTGGATGAATAGCTGAGTGGCTACATCCACAGCTGGCGATGCTCTAAAGAGTGAGGCGTTCATGTCTGACCAGCTACATTCGCTTATGTATCCACCCCTTCCTCTACTTTTACAAAACATGTCTACAAGCTGAGAAGGAAAGGGCTGGAAAGGAAAGTGAGTTCTCATAGACACATGAATGATGTCTCCTTGTAAAGGTGACAAGAACTTGTACATCCAGCCCAATGTGAAGTACAGGCAAGACAGCCACATGACTATGTCTCTTAGATGCTGTGGGTGCCCGCTCAGAAACCCTTTCTGGGGCTGATGCATCCACCTCCTGATAAAGGCTAAGAGTAAGTTCTCCAGAGTTACACTTGGCCAGTGCATGCGACCTCACCCAGAAATGCCTAGAAGATTAAGTCCTCTCTCTAAGATGGGTGGTAGACACTAGGGTCCAAAGGCCAGCTCCTGCCTCAAGGCAGGACAGCTCTGTGGTGCCATTCACACTCCATGGTCTTCTGGGATCCGCCTAAGGCTGATCTGCAGCCAAGACCACTACTTTGCTGCCTCCTTTCTTGCCTGATCCTGTTTCTCTCGCTCCCCTTCTCTGGAGATCTCTCCAGTGAGAAATGACTTGCACAAGAATCTCTGTCTCGGGGACCCAAACTGAGACAACCTCTTCAGTTGGCTTTTGTTCTAAGTCTCCAAAGGAATGGGGCATCCCTTTGAATTGTAAAATGCATCAGAGGTGAGTCCTCTAGCCTTTTAGGGATGGCCAGAGCAAGCTTTGCCTCTTAATCCCTGTAAGTCACTGCAGCCCAGAGCTGGATGACTGGGTCTAGCTCTTTCTGTCCCAAATTCCAGGTCCAGGAAAACCCTAGTCCAGGCTGTGCACCCTGGAAACTGACCTACAGCACAGAACCAAATTTGGATTAGACACCAAAAAACAATATGCACCCCCAAACTCCCACCCCAAACATCCTTGCAATTGTTAAGATAGGGTAGTATTTCCTTCCCCCAAATCTCCCTTTGAAGCTTGAAGAGGGATTCTGGGGGTTTTATATTTTAATAAGTTTGTTTCCCAGATGATTTCATCATTTGGAAGGCAATGAATCTGGACAGAACCAAGCATCCTCATTGAGATGCTCTAAAGATTCATGTTTGCAAAGTTTCTCTCCACTAATTTTGTAGCTCTGCTAGATGGAGCCAGTTTACTGTAAGAGTACTTCTCT
Source organism: Chlorocebus sabaeus (assembly GCF_047675955.1). Classification (NCBI taxonomy): domain Eukaryota; kingdom Metazoa; phylum Chordata; class Mammalia; order Primates; family Cercopithecidae; genus Chlorocebus; species Chlorocebus sabaeus. The sequence continues at coordinate 57,353,233 of NC_132905.1, read as the reverse complement.
GCTGAAGCATTTTCAATTCTGGAGAAAGATTTTGCTCTCCTTCATCACAAGGACTAAAACTGTCTAAAAAGTTTTCCACAGGCATGATTTATTTGGGTGGGTATGGACTACAGATGGGCAAACCCAGGATCTAAGTACTCAGATAACACAGACAGCATGTCTGCTGGGGACATGGGGGCCTGGGGGCCGAGGCTGAGCCTCACAGAGAGATACCCATCAAAAGAAGGATCTCCAGTCACAGACCCTCTCTCCCTCCATGCAGATCTATGCACCCCAGGCCCTGGGGAGCTGCCCGGAAAGAGCGTGAGCTATTTTGACTTGGAATGCGGCAAGCTAGGCCAAGGAAGTTGGAGCCAAGAGATACAGTGTCCAGCAAGCACACCCGAGAGAGAGCATTTCCCTCCAAACCAGGTCTGTGAGGAGCCAAAGAGGCAAGCAGCATAGTGGACCATCTGCAGCACGACCCTACAAAGTCTGCCTCATTGCAGTGTTTCTGGAGTGTGGAGGGCTGAGTCATTCTCTCAGGGCAGGGGATGAGCAGGCCATTGGCTTGAGATGTGTTTCTCTGACTTGCCCTTAGCCTAACTGATCCCCCCAACTAAGATTCTTACCCTCCAGCTCCAGTGTTCCCATTTTATGATCCATCCTCTTTCCCTAAGAAAGCACCCAGATTCTCTCCTCTTACCCACCCTCTGACATCCCATGAGTGCTTCACATTTTCAGGCTATTCTACCCTTTTATCCTCAGCCTGGTCCTAAGAATGCAGAAAATAGTCAATAAAAGGTGGTTGAAGAAGCATACATATGATTATTATATAGTACAGTGTTAGTACTTGGTTTATTCATTCACTTAATTAAAATTTTGGAGTACTAACTCTATAACAGGTGTTGTGTTCATAAGTAAATAAACAGACAATGTTCACCCGGTTTGCTTATCTTTCTTACTCTTTTAAAAATACATCACTGAATTGTGTGGATTTTCCAAGGTATGCATTCTAGACCAACTTCCAAAGTCTTCAGGTCCTCCCACCGGCTATGTCAGAGATAAGATCTGAGATGGTGACTGCTCATGTGACCAACTCAAGGGGATGGAAATGACAGTCATTGAGATAACTGACAAAGAAATGGCCCACACCTGTGACGCTTCCCCATCCAGCTGGTCACCTGGTCGGCTTGTGCTGATTCCTGTCACCATGGCAACGAGGCCAGGCCAACCATTTTAATTCAGAGAGCTACACACCAGCCTCACAAGCAACCTCAGGGTCCAGAAATAATTCCATGCCCAGAGTCAGATATCGGCAGTCAGACATATAAAACATTATTGGAAAGATTAGAAATACCATACTCTGAACTGCTTCTAAACCCCTAGGGCTGTTGAAATCCCATCGCTATGGCTGGATAGCTCTTAAGGTATGAGAAGTACACACAGGATGCCTGGAAGGTGCTTGGTGTGCTTCCAGGGATGTGTAGATGAGGATAGGCCATATGAGAACAAACTTTGTAAATGTTAATAGTTATATAATGATCATTTTAATAATATTATAAAAATGTCCATACTTATTTATGATACAATAAAATTAGCTTTAAAAAGAAATATAGTTTTTGAAAGTGAGTTTAAGGAAAGCATAAAGGAAATAAAAATTCTCCAGGGAGTATGTGGATATGGTGAACATGTGAAAATATGAGATGCAGGCAACTAAAGCACCAGATCGCTGGCCTCAGGAGTAAAGGGCTAAAGGTTCATAGTGAGTGGGATCCTACCACAGTATTAACTTCCCAGAATCCTCTGCTTCTAGGATGGGAAAAATGAATAACTGTAAGAACTCCCACAAACTGAGCAGGTGTGGTGGGCTGGACGCTAGTGCCAATGCTATGCAAGCATTGTCCCAAATGGTCCTTCGAACACACTGGAAGCTAAGTGGAGTTGTCACCATTGTACAGATGTGGAGATTTGATTCAGAAAGGCAAATAATCTGCCCAAGGCCACAAAACTCAAGTGGCAGAGACAAATCTAAAACCCAGTTTTCTTGGACTCCAGAGCCCAGGCTTTTAACCACAATGTTGTCCTGATTACTATAAAGCAAACATCTGGCCTAGAGGATAAAGAAGAATATGCATGACCTTGTCAAGGCCAGAAGGCACTGAAGTACTTGCAAAGTTTCCTACCAAAAGGTAGAAAACATTCAGATCTAGTGTGCAGTGAACAACCTGGTTATCTGCCCACACCACTGGTTTTCACCTGCACCCCGCTTCAGTGTGCCTTCAGTTTGTAACAGCCAGCACCTGTGCCTTATGTTTGAAGAGGGGTGAAGAGGGGGGCCCTTGAGCACTTCTGGAAGAGCCTGGGCAATAATGACACTGCTGCCCTGCCCAGGTCCCTTAACCAATCACTGATGGAGGAAGGTGTTTGCAAGCCCAGCTCCCTTGCCCAGTGTTGGGACATCCTGGAGGGAGAATTCACACTGAGTACCTGTGGGGTTAAGATGAAGCCTTCCTGGGCAGGATTTTGACTGGTGTGATACCCTCAATTTGGTACCTCCTCTTCCTCTTTCCTCTTCCACTCCTTTACCAGCATGTCCTTAGTGATTTGTACACAAGTCCTCCTCTTGAAAGCACTTTTGGGGAGCCTATCCTCATTGGGAACAGAGGAGGGGCAGGGGTGTCTGACACATGAGCAGGAGGGTAGAGGAGGTGTGAGGGGTGCCAGAATGTGATGGCAGTGCTACTCAGTGCCTGGGGTGACAGGGCCTGGAAAGGCCTAAGCCAGGGTGACTGGAAGCTCAGGCCACCTTTGTCCGAGGACAAGGGTTGGTCATTTCTGCCCTGAGGTCATTGTGCTAAGGAGCATGGAAGACAGATGACGCTTCTGTTCAATCAACTCAGGAACACAGCAGACAACACAGATAGGTGCTGGGGAACCAAGCATGTCGAAAGAACCATCTTTGAAGAGGTTAATTACAGACTAGGCAGCTAACAAGGAAGGAGGATTCAATGTGCAGGAAACACAATGAGCAGGAGGAACCGGAATGAGAAGCATACTCAGAGGACAGGGAGGGGTGCACAGCCCTTCCCCTCTCTGGACAACTCCTGTGAGCTCAGGTGAGGGACCTGGGGAAAGAAGGTTGGTGCTGCTATCCCTGGCATCTAAATGCAAGGACAGCAGTGAGGACCCCTCCCCTCCAAGGAATGAAAGGTGGGAAAGGAGGAAAAGGCAAAGTTGAGTTTTGTGACTGTTCCATATTTTAAAATATGAATAAATTACTTTCTGCTCGCTGAGAAGAAACAGAGAAACAATCAGAGATTAGAAAGTGGCAGTGGTACAGATTGCCATGACGGAGGAGCAGGGAGAAAGAATTGTTTGCTGCAAGCCAGTCATTCATTCCATGCAAGGGCTACAGATGCATATTTTTAAAACCTTCAAGGGATGGCAAAGAGCAAGGATGGGGGATATAAGTCCCCATTTGCCCCTAGGCAGTTCTCCAGGATTTTGTATGTGTGTACCAACAGCACATGAAATCCCACATCCCTCAGGAAGGTGGGTCTGAGGTGTGGAACTACCAAACTGAGGAATGGTGTTCATTTTTAACACTAGAGTGTCTTTGGCAAAATCTTCACCCTAACATCCCAAACTTAATAATAGCTCTAACTGTATCAATTACTGAGTCATAATTATTGTCTTTTAGCAGATATCCAGGTCAGGATTTTTCAGTAGTTCAAATACCACTGCACCTAAAGCTGCTATTTAAGGTGGTTAATGATACACATGGTAACTTGCGAGACTCCTGGGCATCCCTCTCTCCAGAAAGTCAGGGGATTCGGTAACAAAGGACGCCAGTGGGATTCTTGGGTGCTGACTGCCTCTCTCAGCTTTCTGGATGAAGTGCATGGTAGGAGACATTTTTCAACTGCCAGATTTCTCATGAGCCTGAGAGAGTTTCTGTTTTGGGAAAGTAAACCAGGAGCCATTTTTTCAATTCCTTAGGGGCCATGGGCTGTGCATTGGAGGGATGCTACCCCTGGGCTCAAGATTGGTTTCCATCTCATTGCCATCCAGAGTGAGAGATGGGAGGACATGTGGCCTTGGATCAAAAGGACAATTTGAATGAACTGGCAACAGTTCTGATGGCCAATCTGGCCAACAATGAGTGACGAAGAAGATCTGTGGGATCCAGGGGAGTATTTGGAAGTTTACAAACATAGAGACAGGTGAGCAATTCAGGATCCCCCCAACCACATACACAAAGGACACAAACTTTCCACATTCCCAAAGACAGTTTCTATTTCCTCCTACCCAGAGCCTCTAAATCTAGTGCTGGATTCAGAAAGAAAATGCGGCAACATTCAACTCCATTGTTCAGAACAGTGAAGCATGCCACATTCCAGAGGGAGAGGTACCCACCATATGTTAACATATGGGCCATCAATTAAAAAGGCCACTTGCTATACTGTACACTTAGTGCTCACTTTTTCCTGAACATATATAATTTGTCTTTGATGTTGTGAAGACAATTCAGGACCCACAGATCCTCAGGGCCACTAGGAAGCTCTCAGCAACGGTTTAAATTCTCCTGATCAGCCCCTCTGTAACCCCGAATTGTAGTTCCTGGCTGGTCATATACCAGAATGTCCCAAAGGCCCTTGAGCTCATTTGAGAAAGTAAATTGGGAAACAAATCCATAAAAGAGAGAAATATGAAAATGTTTAGAATAGTGTTTATCAAATTGCAGGCGTTTAGTAAATGTAAATTGTGAACCAAGAACAAATGATTCATCAACTATAAACAAAGCCTACTTCAAATATATTACTCTATGATGTTTATATTTCTGAGTCATGTGCTGCTTTAACCTGCAATGTTAATTAAAACAAAATAACACACAATAAAATGAGATGCTTGCCATTAAAACCTGTGATCTGAACTCAGGATTCTAAGACATGAAAACCCACATACACTGAGAATATAAAAACCTCATACAGCCAATGAGTCAATCATACCTACAAGCGGTTTGAGATAATCCCTGTGATAGGGATTGAGAGTCTAGTAATACTCCATATTATCATGGGACAAAGCCCTCTTCTCTTGAGAAATTATAGGCAGTAGGAGTTTTGAATGTATAGATGGAATTAGGCTAGGTGACTTCCCCAGAAATTCCAAGGGCGGCTTTCCTTTCCTGAGTGCGTTAAAGGAAAAAAGCAAAGAAGATGTATGCGGGTTTGTGCTCTGTGACTGATCTCAGGAAATACAACTTAAATAATCCACAGATTGAACGTCCCTAATCCGAAAATTCCAAATCCCAACTGCTCCAAAATCTGACTTTGGAGCAGTGACATAATGCCACACTGGTGGGGCTGAGATAGTGAAACTTTTGCTTGCTCATTGTTTGAAGTACACTAACTTTATTGCATGCACAAAATTATTAAAATATTGTATAAAATTACCCTCAGGGCCAGTGTATAAGGTGTATATAAAATGTAATTAAATTATGTATTTAGATTGGGTCCCACCCCCAAGATATCTCATTATGTATACGCAAATATTCCAAAAAAAAAAAAAAAAAATCTGAAACACTTCTAGTCCCACGTATTTCAGATAAGGGATGCTCAGCCTGTACTTGTGCCCACCGTTAACTATGTTGAAATGTAATTTGGCCAATTTTCCAACTGAAGCATCTCCTGGTGGTAACAGTAATGGAGAGTCGAGAGTCCCAGTGTGTTTTATCCCTCTAGAAGGTTGTTAGGCTGGATGGAGGTGGGCTCTCATTCTCATTTCTTTCTAGAAAGCAATTCCTAGACCTTGGTCTGAGGCAGAACAGAACCTCACACATAAGGCTCTATAACGAAGCATTGCCCTGATCTTGTTTTGTTTTCCAGTATGAAGGATTCCCATCCTAACTTGTCAGTCCAGGTTATGAAGTAGAAAGTCAGGCAGGAGGAGGTGCAATCCTGATGTGCTCAGCGGGCAAGCAGAGCTGGGATGAGAGGGCCAAGTCCCTGCTCCAAAGCACCTGCCCTCTGGTCTCTGCCTAGCACTGCTGAGGGGACTGAGCACTGCCTGAGGTCCCATGATTACAGCTGCAATGGGGGGAAAATGCCAGAGTCAGTGACAATAGTCATGCTACCCAGTGCATGCCATTTCTCTTCTTGTTTGGTATGAGAAAGTCTCTCCTGACCAGCCCCATCAGTTTTCTGCGGAAGGAGGTCCATAAGGGTCTATCTGGGATGTGGTGACATCAACATGCAGAGATGGTAATTGACACATCTTTCAATTTGGCCACACATTGAAGAAGAAAACAACCCACATATATTGGTTCATCAGGACAAAACAAACAAAACAAAACTCTGTAGGAATTTTGACAATAAAATGGAAGCAGCAGCTAATCATAAAGAAGCCTCATTTTAAGAGGGCTTGGAATAAAGCTTCATGACCTCCAAGTGGCATCAGTATCTTGGGGATCAGCAAATATTTCTAGAATCGGGTAGCTATGGCTTGCTCTGTAAATTCACTGGGATATTAGCATGGCATACAGATCTTTGTCTTCGCCTCAGCTCACAGTGACTGACTAGGTGTAGTGGCTGTGATTGAGTCAAGATAGAATTTCTTGATATCATCTAGTACTGATATTATTGTGCAATAAGCTGGGATTCAGTTCTTCAGAGAGCTTTGGGTCCACCAAATATGTATTAGCTTAGGGACCACAGATGTGTCATGTGCCTCCTCTGAACCCTGGTTTCCTACCAAATCAGGCAAAAGGCATTTTGCTATGGAAATCTGTATGGTGCTGTTGTTGTGGTTATTATTATTATTTAGAAGCACTGATCTGGTACAGGAAAAGACAATCAGATTTAGCTAAGGTACAGGGAGGAAAATGGAATAGTAAATATGGAAACAATGAAATATGAAGGGAAAAAGAGAATGAAGGTGGTAAGAAAACAGAGAAGTCTCTTTGTGCTCCTGAAAGGAAACAAAGAGTCCTAATGCATGAGGTCTCCAGTCTCTGAGTCCTTCCTTATCATATTACAGGGCATTTAATTCAATTCAAGAGGCATCAATTTGGCATCTCCTGTGTTCTGAGCACTCAGCTCTATGGTAGATGCTAAAGAAGGGTGATAAGTGTACAGTTGATGCTCCACATTCACCTAACAGATCTTCCAAACTCTCCCATGAAGATATTATTATCCCCACTTTATAGACAAACAAACTGAGGTTTAGGACATTTAAATAACTGTGTTCAAGGACTTGGAGCCAGAACTCAATCCCAGGTTTGATGGGCCCCAGTGTCTGTACCTCTAACTGTCCTCCAGAGAAGCAGGGCTCCATGGCAAACATGGAACTTGACCACAGTTGTGTACAAGCCCATGGGAGCAGTATCTGATGCATTTAATTCCCAGGCTTCCTATGCAGTAGCACGTCTTTATTGATTCTGCAGGGCCTGGGCGCCTGGCAGAAGATAAGTGGAATCCACTTCCTTCCACTTCAACCACAACATGAGACATACCTCATCACCTCTTTCCTTAGATACTTATAGTCCTCATGATTAAGCCATTGGGTTGACGAGGCAGACAAGGATAAAACAGGAGACAAGAATAACCCTCGTGAAGTGGAGGTCAGTGCTGTTGATGGAGCTGGGTATGCAGACAGGAGATAAATGAGAACCACGAACTTTTGTTCCTGAAGTTGAGCTTGTGGGTTGGGTGTGGGGCCATGGCCCCCAAATGGCGGGTTGTGACCCTGAGCTGACACTAGTCACATGACAACAGTTATTTTCCTTATTTATCTCACCAGCGGGCAGATACTTTCTTTTGGAAATTTTCGTTTACTTTTTAAATACACACATTCAATAAAATTCGCCACTTTTGGTGTACAGTTCTAGGAGTTTTGACAAAGGCTTTCATTTCTTCATTCAACTACCATCACCATCAAGATACAGAGCAGTTCCATCACCCCCTAATTCTCTGATAGTCAACTCCTAATCCTTGGCAAACACTGATCAGTTTTTCTGTTCTTACAATTTAGGAACATAATTTACTATGGTAATATTTATTTCTAGTCTTTACAAATTCTGCTTCCCTACTTAGTGCCATGGACTAGAAGGGATACTCTTCTCCCCTGGGTCGGCAAGGACTTGCTAAGCCTAGGGATGTGGTGGGGGCTTGCATAGTGGTGAGTGAGCCTGAGGCAGGGCTGTGAGATGGAGCTGCAACTCCCTCCACCTACCCTCCAGCCCACTTACCTCCCATACCCCCACACTGCAGCAGACCCTGCACCCTCCTACACCAGAGCCCCTGCAGGTAAAGTGCCCACTGATGGCCTCCTCCAAAACCCTCAATGGACCACCTAGGCTAACCCCAGAAATGGAAGGCAGTCAGGTTTTCAGAACAACAGAATGATAGACAATGGGTAATTGTTCCCGCTGTCTAGAGGAGGATCTCTTTCTCCCACGGGGCGGCACTTTCTTTCTGCTGAGATTCTAGCAATGCGAGTTAGATCCTTGGAGTAGGTGGTTTTGGGAGTGGGTGAATCTTGGTGGTTTGGTCCTTAGAAGCTGTGGATCAGAGGCCTTGCAAGGAGCTGTGAGGTCAGCACGACTGGGACCTTCATCATCACAGCCAACTCTAAAAAAGTGTACATATGTTTGAATAAATATATTACATATGCATGTGTTTATTACAAATAAGTAACACATGCTTTCAAAAAGTAGCCATCAAAGGGATAAGAAGGAATGAAGTCCCCAGTCGCTCAACTCCTGGCCCAGATACAACCAGTATACTCAGTCTCTCGAGGCCCTAGCAGGTGTTTTCCTATGAGAATTGTGCACTTAGGCATAAATACAGCCTCCTTTGTTTTTACACAAATGGTAGCTAATTACACACAATGGTATGTATACTGCAATTTTCACTTAACAGGTCTTGGAAATCTTTCCATGTGGACTCATCAGCCCAGCTGCCTCATTCACTGACTGGATGTCAAGGAATGACTCCCTTACCCAGGTCCCTGTGACAGATATCAAGGCTGCTGCCAGTGTTGGCAAACTGGGCTACAGCATCATCCTATGCACACTTCTTCGTGTATCTGGACAAGAATATTTGGAACATAAATTCCTAGAAGGGAAATTGATGGGTAAAGGTGCTGCACATTTAAACAATTTTTGACAGAAATAAAATACTATCCAAAGGGCTTATACCAATTTCACACCCACCAGTCATGCATGAGAGTGCCTGAGTCCCATGCTATTGCCAACACATTTAATTATGTAACTTTTTGATCCTCTGCCACTATGGCCCAAGAAAAATGCTGTCCACGGTAGCTCTAATTTGCACTTTTGCTTATAACAGAGAAGACTGAGGATCTTTCAGTCTCCTGAAAAAAATACACACCTATTTTTAAAGTTAGTTTTTTCTTTTTAATTGTGGTAAAAATGTACACAACATAACATTTTTCATCATAACCCTTTTTAAATGAACAGCACAGTAGTGTAAAGTATATTGATGTTTTTTGTGCAGCCACTAGGCACAACATTTTCATCCTGGAAGACTGAAACTCTTAACCCATTGATCAACAACTCTCCACTCCCGCCACCCCCAAGACCCTGACAATCCTACTCTACTTTCTGTCTCTGTGTACTGGACTACTCTAGAGACCTCACCCAAGTAGACTCTTATAGCATTTGTCTTTTTGTGACTGGTTTATTTCACTTAGCATCATGTCTTCAAGGCTCATCCGTTGTGTAACATACATCAGAGTTTCCTTCCTTTTTAAGGCTGAGTAATATTCCTTGCACAGATATACAAGTTGAGCATCCTTAATCCAAAAATCTGAAATCTGAAATGCTTCCAAGTCTAAAATTTTTTATGTCAACATGATGTCACAAGTGGAAAATCTCACACCTGACCTCCTGTGATAGGTCGCAGTCAAAATGCAATCAAAACTTTGTTTCATGCTCAAAATTATTAAAAATTTGTATAAAATAATCTTTAGGCTACGTGTATAAGGTGCATATAAAAAAGGAAATGAATGTTGTGTTTAGCATCGGGACCCATCTCTAAGATATCTCATTATGCATATGCAAATATTCCCAAATTTGAAAAAATCCAAAATTCAAAACTCTTCTGGTCCTAAGCATTTGGGAAAAGGGATACTCAACCCTTACCACATGTTATTTATCCATTTATCTTTCGGTGGACATTTGAGCCCACCTCTTGGCTAGTGTGACTAATGCTGCCATTCACATAGGTGTGCAAATATCTCTTCAAGACCCTGCTTTTGGATATATACATTCTTTTGGATATATACCTCCAAGTGGAATTGCTGGGTAATTCTATTTTGATTTTTTTCAATAAGTTTTAATGCCATTTTATTTCCAGCTAACCCTTAAACACCAGCCAGACCTCAGTTCCTGGAAGTCTCTTTCGTGGATACTCAAACCCATCACAGAATTTGTTCTTAGGTTCCTCAGCTCTCTTTGGTACTCTGGGATTTTGACTTCCAGTGTGACCCATGAAGAAAGCCAGAAACCAGCGGCATGGACCCAAGCTGGCCCCACAGTTGCAAGAAGCTGGGCTCTTAGCACAGCAACAGGCTTAGTCCTCAAGACCCTTAGCTGAGCCTCCTTGGCCATGTAGATCCAGCAGCCTTCTTCCTGTTCACAGTTGCCCTGACTCTGTTATCCACAGCAAATGAGGCACCTCCATTTAGAACATCAGTAAACCTCAGGGCAAGAAAAACAGCTGACACAGCTGGTAAAAATGTCACCTACCCTTAAGAACTTGCCAAATAGTCTAAACTCTGAATTTAGTTTTAGTTAACACACACACACACACACACAATTACTCCACAACCCCACAATCCACTGAAATGTGATAGCCAAATTCTGTGTCCAGTGTGCTAGGCTGGCTGCTGTCAAAATGTATTTTCCATTTATTTCAATTGCAGATAACTTTTCTCAAAAGGGATGCCACTTGTTTGGAAAGCCAAGCTCAGTAAAAAATCTGCCAAGAAGTTATTGTTTGTTAAATAGCAACTTCCCCAGGGATAGGGTGGGTAGGAGGAAAACTATTGGCGACCAAGTGTAGCTGCCTTCTGGAGTCCATGGACAGTGGGACAGTCTGGTCAATGAATCAGGACTGATCATTGCCCCTGATGTGCCTGGTCTTAGCAGCCATTAATTACAAACAAACAAGCTAATCATTAGTAGGTTACTTATTGCTGTCAAGCCTATATCCCTGCAGTGGAGCTAGAAAGTGTGTTGGCACGTAAGCAAAGCCAGCAAAACTACATCATGCGCTGAGAGGGAAAGACCACAGCAGCACCATGGGCCATTTCTGTGATTCATCACCTTCCCATCTGCTAAGCTGGTCTTCACACTGAATCATAAACCCTGCAATTGAATTCAGCACACACAGGTGCAGAGCCTCCTATTGACTGAACCATGTGCTTGTGGTGTCCTCAAACTATCTCCAAGAGTTCTTCTCTGAGATCCCACCAAGTGAGGAGCTAAAGGAAAATCTCAGCAGAAGGGTTCTCACTGTCCAGAATATTTCAACAAGGTATAGATTCTGTCCTCATAGAAGCAAGAACAATCCTCCAATGGGAAAGGAAATGAGGCTATCTCGGGCTTGCTCCATTTATTTAATCATTCACTCATTCATTCAAATAATATTTCCTGAGCACCTGTTATATGCCTGCCAATGGCTGGACACTGGGGACACAGAGAGATTACCGTGCAGTGGGAAAGCAAGTGGTGATTTAATTTCACTAATGAATGCAAAGTTTCAACTTGATAAGCACCAGGAAGATGCTCCCAGAGAGTCTGAGACCTGTGCAAGGATGGCTGTGATTCCCCCGGCCTACGTGGCAGAGGGGCAAGAAGATTTGGAGTAAAGTAGGGAGATGTGGAGGACCACTGTTCCAGGAAGAGGAAAAGCCCAGAGAAGCCTGGGGGAGGGAGAACAACGTGGTGTTGACACAGCTGAAGAAGGAGAATGAGGCTTGAGGAAAGAGAACAAGGAATGAGGGTGAGAAGGTGCGGTGCAGAGGGTGCCAGACAATGCAGGCCAGGTGGGCCAGGTGGGCTGAGAGGGTCAGGTTGAAGTGTTGGTCTTCACCCTGAGAGCAACGGGAAGCCATTTGCATTTCTAAAAAAGGGGTGCACAACCAGGTTGAATTTCTTGAAGGATCATTCTGGCCGTCATGTGTAGAGAGTATGGGAGGCAAATGAAGCAACATGGACCATGGCGGAGTCCAGGTGAGAAGAAGAAGTGCTTGGCTCTACAGTGGAGGTGTGTGCACAGACAGTGGGAACCTGGGAGGAAGACTGGGTCTGGGAGATGGGTCTAGAGGTCAGTTGGACATGTAGCATTTGAAAAGCTTATGGCTTTTCCAGAAGGAGGTGTCCGCTGGTTCTAGAGCCTGAGATGATGGAGCTAGAGGTCAAAGGAGAACCCTAAGGGGAGGGGCCAAAGAGGGGAAGCCCTTGCACTCACTCCATAGAAAAGGGTCCTCTGGAGGAAGGTCACTCGGGGAGCACTCCCCGGGCTCTCTGTAGAGGGGATGAAATGCTGATCTGGCTTTCCTGACTTCCTCAGGAATCCCCCTGGATAATCTCCCAAGTCCTGCCAACATCAAACTCTGCTTATCCTAAAGCAGACTCACTCTGCTCTCCTCTAGCTTGGAGACCCACTACTCCTTTCGTAGACTTGTGGGACCACCCTTTCTTCAGGCACCAGCTGAAGTCAGAGTCATTGTGAATTTTCCTGAATCTCTGCCAGATTCTTCTGCTGTTCATGGGATGGAATTTCTGTTGGGTCTAAAGCCAGCCTCCCAGATTTCCACTGTGACTCCACCACTTACCAGCTGGACAACCTTAGACCAAATATGCCTCAATTTCCTCTTCTAAGACGGTGGCTGCGGCCTCATACACTTCACAGGACCGTATAAACTAAGCACTAGTACATGTGAAGTGCTAAAATGGGTGTCCAGCACACAGTCACTGCTCAATACTTATTATTATTACCACTTTAATATCTTCTTCAACATACTTTGTGCACATGGACAGCCAGGACGTAGCAATGTAACACCTTCTCTTGAGAGTGTTGCCTATGCTATCTATTTCTTCCTCTGGACTGGAAACTCGTTGTGGGCAGAGGCTGTTTCCCATTACTGTTTGGTTCCCAAGTTCCTGTCACAACGCCCTGAATGTGCTCCATAATAACCACTACTTTCATGAATGTGGAGCCACAACAAATTTTATAAGTCCAAGCATGTAGTGGGCAGTGAGAAAAACAAGCATTAATAATGTTCCCGTCACGAACCCAAAGTATTTTAAGAGGTTTTATATTAAATAGGGTAGTCGATATGTATTTGTTGAATGCTATTGGATTTTTCTTGGCTTACAAAACTCAGTTCTGCTGTTTCAGCCTTTCAGGAGGACAATAAAACCAGTAAGGGTCGGTGTCCCAGGACCTAAATATTCATGAACAATAAACCCAGCTCTTAGATTGAGTCCATTGGCCAAGGGAACTCAGATAAGCCAATGAGTCTTTGGGGGACTTCCCCCTTTCTGGAAGATCAGCACACAGAGTTGCTCCTGCAACCAGAGAAGAAGGGACATGGAGTCTACAGAGTGCTCTGGTCTCCTCTGTGAGCAGGGTTCCAGGAGCTGAATGGGCTAGTTGTCAGACAAAGGCATAGAACCAAGTCCAGGGCAGAGGATGCCACCGCATGTCAGGTAGGCAACATGGTGGACAAGACCCCAACTAGTTTCTGCAGTAGTGCACCTCAAATTGGACACAACTTTTTAACCCCCAATTTGGTCAGCTGTGTGTCTAATGATGTAATATACTCCCAAAGGCAGGATGGCTCATCTGGGTAAGAGTGGGTTTGGGAAGCCAAGATAACAATGTAGAATATGGTATTTATATGTAAGAGTGACCATTTCACAGAATCATCAATGATCAGAGCCTCTCCTCTGGTCCAAAGGAGAAAACAGCCCCAGGGAGGCGAAATGACTTCTCTTAGCTCACTCATCTTAAGGCCAGACACCCAAGTGCTCTGTCTCCTAGGAACTGCAACTTTCTGCTGCATGTAGCAGACACCTCAATGAGTAATGAACCTGTGGCTCTCCCACAGTCAGATATTCCTGGTGAAGGTGCTGAAACTAAGTGGGCACTGGCAGGAAGGAAGCATATAGAGATGTCTTAGCCATGAAAGACTAAGACAACTGGTACTCTATGACTCTCTGGATGCACTGATCTTTCAACTTAGGGGTAGTCAGTCACTGAGCATGGCATGGACCTGTCAGAAGCCTGGGAGAATCCCACACCATCCTCAGGGACCTGCAACATGTTAAGGGACAGCAGAGCAACTTTTTGTGGAGAAGGAAAGAGAAAGTTCCACAGTCCGTGCATGAACAATGCTTTGCTTTTGAAGGAGACCTGCCACTGACAAGCAAGACCATCTATTGGTTTGTTCTGTCAACAGGAGTTGATTGACACTGGGGTGACTGCCAGACATTCGGCTTTATTTTGGAGATACAGATGAACTTGAGACAACTCCTGTCCTCAAAGTGCGCTTGGTTTGCAGTTCCTCACCATATAACATGAATGAGATGGGCAGAGTTTGAATGGCCTGGTGAGACTAGACTTATCTATTGGACACAGAAAGCATGCAGGGTTCTTTTACAGCATAAAAGCTCTCGAGTGTGGCCATGGGCCTAGACTCCTCCTGCTGATGGAAATGTTCACCGTTCCCCTATAAGGGGCTGAGAAACACTGCTGGTGGCTGGGGACACAGTCACACATGGGCACACTGTAGCTTTGTAAGCTGGACTAGTCAAGCCACAATGGATGGTGGGCTGTGGTTCTTTCATTCCACTTTTAACAACTGTCTTTGAGGTTACACCTCAGAAAAGCTCCCCTCAAAAGAAGGAGATGTACCTGAACCCCAAGGAGATACTCCATGTCAAACATAAGAAAAAACCATAGCATAAAAGATCATGCTGAGAACAACATCAGCAAACATTTTATCAGCTCATTTATAGAGCTGATCGGGTCAGATGGCTACTTCAGAAATAAAAATAGAGCCCTAAAGATCCATCAGTTGTTATGGGAAATCAATAAGGCCCTGAGCCTGCACTTCATTTCTCCCAGAGAGTAGAGGGAGGGGGATGCCAGTTATCAATTTCAGGAAGGCTGAGACAGGACCAGAACCAGGGACACAAGGTCATCTCCTGGCTCCTCACTTTGATGGACAATCTCTGGATTCAGATCACTAAATGAAATCCCTGCAAATAACCAAGGTGACAGATGGCAATAAATGAGAATGACTGAGGACCTCTTGCTGGCAGCAAGGATGGGATTCCTAATGGCTTTCCAAAGGGGGAATTGATGTCCAGGGACCTGGTCATTCTACTTCTTGATAGTTTCCTATCCTCTGGTATAGACTGTCCTTTGTGAAAATGAGAACCACATTCTTTCACTCACTTCTAATACCTGAAAAACCCAATAGTAGTCGTTTTGTTCCTTTTTGGATCAATTCTTAATGGTTTTATATCACACACAGTAGAGGCAGTAGGTACAGTGTGTACTATATTCATGTGTAAGGCTGGCAAATGGGAGAAATTGTCAGAGAAGCAAGACCATAACCAAGCCATTTGCCTTAATTGGGATGTCACTGACACTTTAGGTACATGGCACGAGGCACCCTGATGCCAGGATAGCACTGCCAGGAGGAGTCAGAGTTGAACCAAAAGCCAAAAACACTCTGCCTGTCCAAGGACTGTGGTGTCTGTGATGCTTAACTCTGGAGGGAAGCACTGATCTCTCTCTGTCGAGTTCCTTCCACGCACATATACTGTGGAAGAGAAATTTTGTAGCTCAAAAATACTTCTGGGTAATGACTTTATCTGCTATTAAAATCTCACCATTTTTGGACTTAGTTTGCCACCAAATAAATTGGCGATCTACTCCCTGCAGGTTCTACCAGCTGCAAACACCTGCCTTTCTCCTGGATTTGTTATTCCTGTAAATGTTAGTGGCATCCACATAAGCTCAGAACAGAGGATCTGGAATCTCTTGGCTTCCTCAGCCTTGACCCAGCCCAGGGTCCAGCCAGTTTCCAAATTTGGAGGTCCATCTCCTGCTGGCTTCGGCAGCACCTCCACTCTTCCTCACCTCATTGCCATCTCCAGGTCCTAGGAAGTCCACCTGCTGGATCCATTATAAAGAAGGAGTACTTCCTTTCCCAGTCTCTTCTGCCTGGGTAACAGTCCTGTGTCAGTTCAGCTGTCAGCAGAGTGAGGACCACAGTCCTTACTATGGCTGGGCACCAGTTCTTATCTTGCCTTTTTCCCACCCCAGCTCAGCCGACACCCTTAGGATTTACCCACAGGAAGGAAAATGAGCCCTTAGCTTCCTTGCATTATTATTTGTGTCTAAGTCACTAAAATGCCCTTATAGTACCCAAAAGAGATAGGAAGGCAAAAGAGTCAGAGGAAGAGAGGATTAATGGGCAAGCAGACAGTGCTATGCTATCATTCCTCCTCTGGTGGATGCCTCTGGAATTTTTTGTGCTTTGGGAGAGAAGCCCTCTCTGGGTTCCCATAACTATGGACACTGACATTCTTGCTAGGGAAGGCCCCATACTTTCAACTGGGTTTCCCTCCTTTCTGAAGCAACCATCTTCAAGCATTCACCTAACTCTCTCCAGCAATATCTTGTATAGTTTTACATATTTCGAATGCTAGTCCTTTATCAGATACGTACTTTGCAAAGACTTTTCTCCTAGTCTGTGGCATGTCTTTTTATTTTCTGCATGGTATCTTTCACAGAGCAGAGGTTTTGAATTTCAATGAAAGCCAGCTTAATAAATTTTTGCTTCATGGATCATGTTTTTGCTATTGATCTAAAAAGTTATCACCAAACCCAAAGTCACCTAATTTTCTCCTATGTTATCTTCCAGGAATTTTATGGTTTTGCATTTTACATTGAGGCCTACATTTAATATTGCACAGCAGGAAGAAGTCATTTGCTAACCAGTAAGAACACCAGGGATGTCATTCCTTCTGTTTTTCATCAAGTCCAGGATTTGCACCTGAGGCAAGCTCAGACTTATTATTTTTAACCGCAACATCTCAGATTAATATCAATTGCTCATCAAAATGAATCTCTGGAGGCATTTATATAACCAGCTGCAAGACCAGCAAGGAAGAGGCTGGACAGGCAGAGGACTCAAGCTCTCCGGCTGGGAGTGGATCGCGTGGGTCTGACAGAGGAATAGGAGATCAGGGAGGATGTTATATACACAGTGAATTTTCCAAAGTCATTTGCCTATTTTCCCACATGCTATGCTAAACTGTCCTTCTGTCTGACTTGACCAAGGCTATTTCCCTTGTTATAGATTAGGCTCAACTCCTAATGTCAGTTCTGGGCTATCTCCTCCACACCACTCACTGGTCTGGTTTAATGCTGTAGTTTTAATAAAACACGAAACGCATTTCCCAGTATAGAGTAGGAAGAAAATATTTCTTTGTTGCTCTCCATCAAAATATTTTCAGGTCTTTAGGTAAATCTAAAAATAAATCTTTGGGATTTTTAAATTAAACTGGAAAAAATCATTTAAAAATAAGTTTCCATTTTTCACCAAACCAAGAACACGTACTAATTAAAATAGTTTTCTTTATATAGGTTATGCAAGAGTAAAGTCAATTCCTAGTTATTTTATTATTTCTCTTTTTGCTGTTATAATCCAAAAAAAAGATTTAGTGTATCTTCTAATGGTCACGTCCAGTCATTGGAAGAACTATTGGTTTCTGCATATTTATCTTGTGTTCAATCATTTAAAACTTTCTTATTAATTTTAAGAGATTCTCACTAGATCCTCATGATTTTCTATGTCCATCATATTATCTGAAAATAATAGCAGTTATCTTTGTATTTACAATAGCCATCTATTGGACCCTTTAAAACGTTACACAGAAATGGGAATGGTGGCCATTCTCTGCCTTAGATGTGATTTTTTTTTTTTTTTTTTTGAGACGGAGTCTCGCTTTGTGGCCCAGGCTAGAGTGCAGTGGCGCGATCTCCACTCACTGCTAGCTCTGCCTCCCGGGTCCACGCCATTCTCCTGCCTCAGCTTCCTGAGTAGCTGGGACTACAAGCGCCCATCACCACGCCTGGCTAATTTTTTTTGTATTTTTAGTAGAGATGGAGTTTCACCATGTTAGCCAGGATGGTCTCAATCTCCAGACCTTGTGATCCGCCCGCCTAGGCCTCCCAAAGTGCTAGGATTACAGGCGTGAGCCACTGTGCCTGGCCTGGAAGTAATTTTTATGGGGTGTGTGTGTTTCCTGGTCACCTTTATAGTGAACTGTTAGTGTCAGAGAGCCTTTTTCATATCAGGAGATACCTCTTCCTTCCACATCAAACAATTTTTCAAAAGCTGAATTCACAGAAGCAGAGAATAGAACAGTGGTTACCCCGGGTTGGGGGAGAGAGAAATGGGTAGTGCAATGTTGGCCAAGGGTTTAAAGCTTCAGTTAAGAGGAATATGTTCTAAAGATCTGTTGTAGAGCATGGTAGTGATGAGGTTCTGTACACTTGAAAATTGTTAAGAGAGTAGATTTTAAATGTTCTCACCACACACACACACACACACACACACAAATTCTAACATGAGGTGATGAATGTGTTAATTAGTTTGATTTAATCATCCCCTAATATACACATATATCAAAACATCATGTTGCACCCCCTAAATACATACAATACAGACAAAATAAAAATGTTCCTAAAATATTTTTCTTTCATATAGTGTTTTTCTCCACGGAGACCCAGCTCTATGATGGATGGCACTGGTAGATATTCTATCATTAATCAGTCTTGGTATCACCGGGATAAACCCCTAACTGCCCATGAGAGATGATTCTTTTAACGTACTGCCAAATGTAGTCACTATTTTCCTTAACAATTCTGAATTTTTAATAATTTTCTTTTTGGGTGCTTGCTATCAGATTTTAAAATCTGGGTTGTGCAGTCTTCTTGTGTTGGGAATTAAAAGCCTTCCTCCACCATTCTCTGGATACCAGGCAGAGGGAAGTGGGGGAGCCCCGGGGGACACAAGGCCTTCTTGATCACCTGAAATCATGTAACATGCACACTGTCCTGCTGTGCCTTGCTTCAGGCTGGTGCCGCTGGAGACCAGACCGGGAATTTTAGAAGTAGCTGACACCAAATCCGTCCTGACTTCAAAAGAAAAGCTAGACTGGAATTGCCACTGCGGCTGACAGGCTTTATGAAGCGAGCTCCCTCAGGGGCCCGTGTTGAGTAAGACAAGTAGAAAATCTCCTCCGACAGTTTAATTAAGTTGAGTGACTTTCACTGTTCTGGAAAATAAACCAAACCATTTTCTCTATTAGCAAAAATGACAATTCAGCATCCAGACAGATTGCTGAATTAATAAAAGTTCATTAGAAAACCCATCTTTTAATTAGAAGTCTCTGCAGACCAAACCACAGAATTAAGGACTGATCTGATTGTAAAGGACAGTGAGAGGTCACTGGGGCAAGGGCCTGGGCCAGCCCAGTCTCACCTACACGGCCTTGAAGGGGTGCTTACCGGAGCCCTTCGTCAGCCTCTGCATAGCGTGGCCAGACCCTCTGCAGACACCATTGTTTCTAAGAGAGTCTGGCATGAACTACACAGACCATACTAGGAGGTGGTTCATGAAGCCAGAGAGAGCTCAAAGGTTGGAATTCAGCTTCTGGGGTTCAGATCCTGGCTCCCCAATTCCCCAGTTACATGACTTCAGAAATGGTGATACAGTACTTAATTATGTCACAGATTGTTGTAGGATGAAAAGAAGAAAGTCATGGCAAGGGCTTAACATAGTTCAAGTAAGTGCTCAAGGAGGGTTACCTGCCATTGCTGTTGTTATTACCACCGCCACCACCACTACTGCTATTTCATCGTTGTTATTATCTCTCCTGGGCAGGCAGTGTGGTGGATTGTGAGTTAGAAATCTCGAGTGCTGATCTCAGCCAATTCCATAAACCCCAAGTCTCTGTTTTCTCACCTTTATAATGTAAATAAATAATCTCTGTCTTATTTTACAGAGTTCTAAAGAATATGTGCTTTAAAATCCTGAACAGCCACACAGATACAAGCTTCACGTTCTGCTAAATGGATAACAACAGGAAACATGTAAAAGAACCCTAAGCCTCCGAGTCTCAGGAGCAAAAGTTTTTGACTTTGAAAGTGGCAACGCTAGGGTTCTGCGGATGCAGGAAGGAGGCGAGAGGCCAGAAATACTAACTCTGGTATCAGATGCATAGCAGCCTCTGTATGTCTGATCCAGCTTTGATCTGTGGCCCCCAAACCCCAGCTAGCAACCATAGTGCCCAGTGGCCAGCGAGTGTGCTGTTCAATGGGCTAAACGCCCCTTGTTCCCTTCCCAGCCTCATTCTTACAAGCAGCTCCCACCACTGCTGAGGCTGGCCCTGTACAGACATATGCAGCCGCAGGGGAACCCAGGAAGGGGCCCAGGAAGTCTGCATGCCCAAGGGTGTGAACGTGGATGATTGAAAATGGGGTGATTTTTCTTCCTACCCACTCACCATAGCACACCCCTGTATTTCACGCAATGGTAGTGGGGATGTCCACAATCCCGTTCATCCAACAGAAAATCCTGCAGTTCCCAGGAAACCCAGTGTAGGAGGCCTTGGCTCCCCTAGTTAACCAGGAGATTTAGATAAACTATTCCAGAGTCCCCAGGAAGGTCTGGTGAAGGAAATGGGTACGATCCCCAGAGATTCATAGATGAAAATGAGGCAGAGCGTCCTCTTGGCTGGAGGAGGGAAGTAACACACCTGGTTTGTGGGTGGGTTTCCTTCCCCACATGTGTGAAGCTGAAGTGTCCTCATCATTGGCACTGTCATCATCAAAAATCTGTGGCGGAGGCTTGCTAGCAAAGCCCATGTCCTACCCGCCATCCCAGGGCAAGCCCAGTTTCTCTGGAATGTAAAGAAGGCCATTACATAGACTAAATCTGCACCAACTTTAAATGTGCCTTCAGTTTTAAAACATCTCACTGGACCCCTAGAGCTGGCCACCCATGCATTTTTTTATGTGCATAACACAGGGCCCCAGGCAGGTGACATAGGTCATTACCTTTTAAGTGAGGGATCTATTTAAAAATATGTTGAAAGCTACCCACCGTTTCCACAGGGAAAGCACAAGTGCACCATTTCACAGCGTTCACCAGGTTCCTAAACTCCCACCCCAGGGGATCCTTCCAGGGATCCACGGACCCCAAATTAAGAACTTCTACTCTACACAAGAGGAATTTTAAAAGAAACAGTACATTAAATATTTGTAAAATTGAATAATTTTAAAACCCCAGGAGAACTTGGGATTTAAAGAACTACATGGCAAATTCCTTTGTAAAGCAATAATCTCTCTGTCATGCAGAGATTTGCAGACTATTCCTTTCATATTTTCGATTTTCAAATGTTGCTCCCTTTTAAAGGAACGGTTCGAAATTTGGATGTAGGGAGACAAATTGGCTGCATCCATTCAGTTAAAACTTTTTCTTTTTAATTAAAAAAGCAACTAATTATAGAAAATGCTGCAGGGGACATCAGGGTATGGAGGGAAGGAAACTTTGCCACCTCTATCTACTGCACGCTTTCCTTTCTTCATCCCCACTCTTCCCCCACACGGTGATGGGCTGAGCCATCCTGAACCAGCTTCTGAGGGCCAAGTAGAAACATGCAGGGATGTTACGGGCTAGTTGTTAAATGTCCTTGTCTTGACATTGGCCATTATGAGGGTATTTATATCACAGAAAAAGGGACTTCTCCCACCCAGTCATTTTATCTGGACACCCCTGCCCCCACTCCCTTGAACACACATGCAGTCAACATATAGAAACATTCACAGAGATGGCATCTGGCTTTCCAGTTTCCAGTGCCAAAATAGAAACGCATTAGCAATGAACCCTAAGGAAGAAATCGGTGCCACATTGATCTTGATAGTATATTCATTAAGGTTGAAATCCTTCAGGACCATATTCATGAACTGACCAAAACAGCAGTTGAGAGTGAAGACTGGGCAAATCTGGGGATCTCTCATGGATGACAGCTGCACAGCAACACCAGACACTGAAGGGGCTTTTCCACTAGCTCATCACTCACAGCCCCAGCATGGGGGTTCCCCTCTTACTCCGCTTCTTCTTCAAGCCTTCAACACATCTCTACCCAGAAACATCAAAATACTACGCAGCGACCTGAGAACCCCAGACGTGCTCTCCAAGCCCCTGACACCCCCTCTGCTGGGGACTTGTCCTTTCCCAGTCTCTGCTGGCTTGAATCTTAGATGCTCAACCTCGTGCCATCTCCCTCTGAGGCCCTCCTGATGCCTTCTAGGAGAAATCTATCCTGCTCTGAACCCCCACGGTGTTCTGTTGCTATCTCTCTTATGTCATTTACCACACTTGTGTTACAGCTATTGTGTGTGTTTTGCACCTCAGCTAGACTGCACCTCCCTAAATGTCTGGGTCTACGTGAGTTTCACATCACTAACGTGAGTGGGGATGAACTGACAGGTATGAACTGACATGCATGCGTATGTGATCTACTTGGTGCCAAATCCTGTGTTATGCACAGACAACACAGAAATGAGTGGGTCGAAGTCTTTTCCTGTGTCTAATTTCTGGCATTTTGCATTGTCAATGTCAGCATACTTGCCAATAGTAGTCATGTCTATGTGTGTATGTGCATGTACATACATGTGTGCACATGTACCTGAGTGTATGTGCAAAGGAGGGGGAGAAGTTCAGTGTACAGACTTAATGCTGTGCATCTGAGTGACCGTTCCCCAGACTCTGATGTCATCCATATCTTAAGGTCGGAGCAAACCATACTTGGGAGAGAGAAGAACACTCTCTTGATACTCAGGCAGCGCAGCTTGGCCTCCCAGTTTCAGCTCTCCCCGTTTTCAGAGAAAAAAAGTTCACCCTAAAATCCTACACCTGGAGTTGCTGAGGTAACAGCCCTGCTCAGGGACCTGTGCAGCCTCCTGTCTCTAATTTGGGCATTGTCATCTCTGAGCCACATTTGAGGCTGTTTCACTGTTGGGAACCAGACACATCGGGTAGTTGTACAGCAGATGGAAAAGAAAGGATATTTGCATGAACATTTGTGGGTAGGACTTTGGTCTCTAGTGTGAATCTCTAACTGGCTGATAAGACAGGTAGAGCTGAACTGGCCAAGGAACTGATCAGGAACATTGGTGACGGGACATCTTCACACACTTGTGTACAGTTCTAAAACTGTGGGAACGACCTGAGCTTGCCGGCGGTTCTCAAGCAAGGGTCCCTGGCTGGCCCTAGAGCACCTATAAGTTTGCAGGGAGGAGGTCTACGTGGGAAGACCCCCTACCTCAGTATGAACATGGGTGTCACTCTTGCCTGGCAATAATTTTAGGCTTGAAGAGTCGAGGTTGGCAAGGTGACATGCTTGAATGGGCATGTGACCACAGCCATTTCCTTTACCAAGATTCTTAAAGTGATGGTGTGCTTACTAGTTTTTCCCAAGGCTTGATGGAGAGAGACCTCAGACCACTCTTCCCTGACCCAGACATGAAACATCCTGGAAGATTAGCCCAAAGGGGCACCAGCAGAGCTGGACAATCAGATCACAATGTCTTAGTATGTTTGCTCCCTGCTCTTAGAGGTGACAACTTCATGCTTTCTTCTCTCATCTTGAATGTGCCATCTCCATCGACTCAGGATTATATTTGGAAGAAAATAGGAGTGACGAGACTTTCATCTTCTCCACCAAATCTCCCAGTCTCCTGGTCTCTGTACCCATACTCTCTCCCGCTTGCCATTAAAATGGAAATATCCCTGCTGCTTTAGAAAACGGATTGCTGAACTCGAATTCTGAGGCCAGTCCCCCCTTGGATTTTTGACAGCTTTACTCTGACAGCTCCCTCATCCTTGCCACATCAGCATCTCCCTTTCTACTCCATCATTTCCATCAGCAAACAAATATGCTACGGAATCTCTATTCAAAAATATCACTTATCTTACAAACAGATCCCTTTCTTGTTCAGTATCCACTATCTAGCTACCATCCTATATCTGTGCTCTAGTTTTCAAAGACAAAATTGAAAAAGCGTAACTCTACTTGCTGATTACAGTCACTGTTGACTCATCCAATCCATTTTCCACTCTAAAACTTCTGTCTAAGACTGCTCTTGTCTGCTCCATGGCGCTGAACATCTCAACGAGGCTTCTCCAACCTCATGCTCACTGGTGACCACTCCTTCCTATGGAAACTCTCTCTCCTCCTGGTTTCTAGGACATACCTCACTGGCTGCTCCATCTTGGTTACCTTTGCTCCTGGATGCTGCAGGGTGAAGAATCAGACGGCTTTGTCTTTTCTTTTTTTTTTTTTTTTTTTGAGACAGGGTCCCACTCTGTCACCCAGGCTGGAGTGCAGTGGCGTGATCTCGGCTCACTGCAACCTCCACCTCCTGGGTTCAAGCTATTCTCGTGTCTCAGCTTCCCAAGTAGCTGGGCTTACATGCGTGCACCACCACACCCAGCTAATTTTTGTATTTTTAGTGGAGATGGGGTTTCACCACGTTGGCCAGGCTGCTCTCTAACTCCTGACCTCAGGTGATCCACGCTCCTCAGGCTCCCAAAGTGCTGGGATTACAGGCATGAGCCACCACGTCCGGGCTCAAAGGGGTCATTTTCTAACTGAGTTGTCTTTCCAGGTCAGCTCTAGCTTTCAGTACCACTTACAAGCTTATGTCTCCAAAGTGAGTATCTCTAGGCTTGACCTCTAGCCAGACTCTAGGCATATCTACACTTAGATAACAGCCATACTTGGATAATTTAGATGATTGTACACTTGAAATTTCCCCCCAAACCTATTCCTTATACGTACAACCCAGTCTTCTCTGTCTCAGGAAATGTTATCACAATCCACCAAGTGGTTAAGCCACCCATTTGGAGTTTTTCCTGCTTCTTTTCTTTCTGCTATTCTGTCCCAATCACCAGCACGTTCTCTTTTACTCTCAAATATATGTAGAAACATCTGCTCTCTTCTCTCTGTCTCTATCACCACCACCATCTCTTCCTTGGGCTACTCAATGGCTTCTTAATTGGTGTCCTGGCTTTTGCTTTTGTCTCCCTACAATCCATTTTTCCCATCCAAGAGCTAGAGCGATTTTTCAAAATGCAAATAAGCTCATGTCACTGCTGTGCTTAAACGATGTCCGATTGCCTTGCTTATTCTTTTCATAGCAATTACCCTGGACGGTCATTACCTTGATTATTTGTTTTCTTATCTAGTGCCTGTATCCAATAACTAGAATGCAAGCTCAGAGGTCAGGGACCCTGTCTTATTCCTCAGTGTGCCCAAAATAAGCCCTGATATGTAGGGGATGATCCAGATCATATTTTTAAATAAATTAATAAACACTTTCTGAGTGGGAGGTCTTTTCATCTAATTTCAGGCCCGAGAAAGTTTCTTGTTGTCAGCAGAATCTCTGTACATTCGAAAGACGAGAGGTGCTTTAAATAGACACCGGTCCTGGCAGAAGCCAGTGTGCTAGGAGAATAGCATCTCTGCAGACCTTTTATCACCCTCAGAAACTGAAAGCCCCTAAATATAGGCCAGCCATTAAAGATTCATGAGATCCTGCGGCGACTTATCAGAGCCATGGAAATCGGACACTTCCATCATGGTGGACGCTTTGACATTTGTTCCTAATCAGTGAATGCACATATTTTATTACCCTTTCAGAGAAGTATGGGGCACAATTCCAGAAGCATAAGAGGCTTCCCTTAGCACTGGGATTACGCTTTGCTCTCCAATCCAAACATGGAGCACCCATGAGCCACTTCCACTGCACATTGGCTGCAAAAAGAGGTGGCTCAGACCTGACTCCCTTTCCAGTGTTGCTTCAGGCATCTTAGTTGCTCACTGTCCTCATTTCTTTGGTGCATTTCCCTTAATCACCACTCAGGAGAGGTCTGCAGCATCCTTTCGTGTGGCAACCAGACGGTGTGGCTGAAAGAACTACTGCAGAGAATAGGTATGGATGGAATCAACCTGAAATAATGACATTATTTGGCACTTTACAGAAATTCTATTCAGATTTATTATTTAGACTCCTACATTCAAGAAAGGCCAAACTTCTATATATAGTGAAAATACATTTGTACTTTGTCTAATAAACACAATATAGAATTTTATTTAAGGTTTATCCCAGTCTACTTCTAAATGGACCTTGGGGGAATTCATAAGGAAATCAAATACAAAATAAGACAGCTGGGGAGACAAGGAGAAAGGCTACCTAAAGAGGACTGGCTCGCCCTGGATACACAGAAGAAGCTCCTGGGGAGCTTTAAAAGATGTCATTTCTCAGGCTGCATGCAGAGATTCTGGTTTAATTATCCTCGGATGAGGCCTGGGTTTCACTGTGTTATTTCGAAAGCTCTCCAGTGATTCTAATGCGCTTCCAGTGGTAGAAGCACAAGCCCAGAGAAAGCAGGGTGAGATTCTATTACATCACAGAGAGGAGCTGCTGAGTGCAATCGGGCAGCGACTTTGCCTGTACATTTTCTGACATCTATGACAAAGGGGAACCTGCTGGGCCACATCAATTTCGTCTGCTAAGAGGAGACCACAGTTGGTCTGCAGAGATAAGATATCTTGTTTTCCTGGAAGCCCCTAGACTCATGCATGAATTGATCACATGGATCCTGTTCTGTAGAATCAATAATATAATGGCACATCATCAACTCTGGTTTATGCAGGAAGCATCTTAAATAAATTTCATTGTTCATTGGCTGGACTGCAGCAAACAAATGTGCATTCTAGCAAACCATGTGAAAGAACATTAGTAAAGTCTCTCGTTTTTGTGTTTTGATTAAAAAAAAAAAAATTCCCCAACCCTGCTGGGGAGATGCCTCCAAATGGGAAGTTTCTCTCAGAGGACTGGGCACTGTGTCCACTTCCTTGGCTGTCAATGATGCCCTCAGACCACTGGGCCTCCCAGGAGTTCCCAGCCCTCCACACCCCCCAACTTGCTGCCCTGATGGCATCTCCAATGTAAACGAGCCAAGGAGAGCTGGCTATCGCTCCGCGAAATCTGCCCTGGTAAGGACTTTTTCCTTTTCATGTGCTCTGCCTGTGGTCTGTCCAATGTGGTAGCCACTGGCCACCTGCGGCTACCTAAATTTAAATGAGTTAAAGTAAAATTTAAACATAAAGCCTTCAGTTGCACCAACCACATTTCGAGTGCTCCACAGCCACACACATGGCAAGTGCTACCACACTGGACGGTACAGGCACAGAGTGCTTTTATCATTCCAGAAAGATCCACTGGACAGCGCTGCTCTCGGCCTGCAGTATCCTGCCAACTGATGCTAGACAATACTGACTAGGGCTGGAGACATGAAGGAAAATCAAATGCCTAAGTGTACCCATGATCATACTCTGGGGAAAGGGGGAATCATGGTGCATTTATAGACCTCAGTTTCTTAACCTATATAATGGGCATACTCACTCCTTTTTTCTCTTGACCTCAATATACTTAAAGGCTTGCTAAAAAGGGAGTTTAAATTGCTGAGAGAAATGTACTCTGTATGCTCTGTATGTAGATTGTGCTATGATTGTTGCTAATTTCAACATTAAGTACTAACAAACAGCCCCCAGACACCAGGCCCAGGAAGAAAAAAATCACTGAGAGCAAATGAGCGAGAATACGAAGAGTTCACCATTTGGTGATCTAAACCAGAGAGAGTTTTATGTGATCACTCCTTTCCCAACTGACTCTAGCTCCCTCTTTGGTCCTGGCTTTGTGAGCACGCACGTGAATGAGCTCAAATCCACAATCCCTCTTACTGGCTTTGTGTGTGTGTGTGCATGTGTGTGTATGCACGTGTGCACATGCGTGTGTGTTATATGAATGCATTAATATGGACACATGTGCTCTCGAACTGAGAGCCTCAGGAGTCCTGAGGGGCAGTCACAAAGGAAGGCAAGGAAGTCATGCACCAGAGCCCAGAAGTCAATGAGCCAGAGCTGTGTGGCAGGAGTGGCCGAGCCAGACACTGGTCCAGCCCTAAGAAGACACAGGAAAGCCATTTCTGGCTGCCAGTGCTGGCCAGAAGGCTGGGCAGGGCTTGACAGCCCCTGTGATGAAGAGTCTTTCACGACACCTTTCTCCAGGTTCTACTGATCTTTTCACTGGTGAGGAAAAACTACTAACTTCCCAATGGCCTAGGTGGCAGTGCACTGCGATTTCATTCTTGGTGTTTCACAAGTGTTCAGGGCTGGGCTGCTCTGTATGAAAAGCCTTTTATTTTCAACAGAACTTTAAGAGTAGGCAGAGAAAGCACCAGGGCCACCTCCCACACACTACCAGGGCTGCCCCCCAGCAATCTTGGGAAAGCCCTGTAGGTGACAAGGAGAGTGCAACCTGTGCTGAACCCTTCCCAGGAGGCCTCAGCGTAGCCAGGGGAAGCCCCTTACATCCTGTCGCTGCTTTCCCAGCCCTGATCCCATTTTCTGGCCACCTCCACAAGTCAGGTTTTCCCCTGAATTTCTCAATCTGCACATGCGGCCCGGGAGAGTGCTCCTGTGTGCACATCCTGGCTCTCAGCCCTTGAGTCCTGGCTGGCCCACCACAGTTCCCAGTGCGACTGACCGACGGCCCATGCTCCAACTCTATCCACATCCTGAGACAACCTCGAATTCATGCTCTGCATTCACTCGGGGACCTGTCTTGAAACAAGTCATGGAAAAGACATCGAAAGCTCTCCTGTGCCTCGATACTTGCTAATAGAAAAACACAGTGGTGAGGAATAAGTGCTTCAGTGGAGGGATTCTGGGAATCTGTGACATTATTTCACCAAGACTGAAATGTTAACGGATCAAGAGACTGGTGGGCACCTGTGCCCTTGAGTACCTCTCTAGGGAAATACTGTCATTACTGGACCCACTGAATACACTCCCAGGAATCTGTTAAAAGGAAAGATGAATGTACAAGGATGCAGTGTGTTTACGATACAGAGAAAACAGGAGTCACCTGAGCGCCTCGTAAGAGAAGTCTAAGTAAACAAAGCTGAAGGGTCCACACAGGTAAATGTCACACCGTTACTGAAAGCTATGGAACATTTCTCTTTATTTACAAGAAAAGAGGTTAATAATATGTTGCTAACTGAACAAAGAAACTTACATGGAAGTCCTTGGGAAACTTGAAAGATGGGGCAGGATCAGACCCTAGGCAGTGAAGAGATGGGAGGTGGATAAGACACATTTTCTTAAGGCAGGGTGAGTCAGGCACTTAGAAACAGAATCTCAAACTATGACCTGTGAAAATGTGATACATTTGAATTCAAATTCCAAACTGCCAGAGATACATAGTCCAGCCCCATCTTTTCTAAGTGGGAAAGCATTGCTAGGGATGTGGAAGGCAGGGCTGGGGTCTATGGTGCTCCCTCCAGGCTAATGCATTTCCATCTGCGCTCACCACCTTCCAGCTCTGGTCTCATCGACTTCACGGTGATGGCAATGAGAAGCCTCAGTGGTGTCCTGGGCCTCTCTCTGGCTGGACGGAAGCCCAAAGTTCCACTCAGGATGGACTCCCAGGTGATCACCAAGCCAGTAGAGCACAAGCACATCTGACCAAAGGCAAAGGGATGCCTCTCCCAGGCTCATCCCAGTGGGGACTCAAGTCTCACCATGTCTGTTAAGTGGCTCACTGAGTTTTGGGGCCTTCTCCCAAGTTTGGGTTGTGTCCAGGGCAGTGGTTCTCAAGTGTGTGTCCTGCCCCACCCCCATGCAGCAGCAGCCCCTGGGAGCCCGTTAGAAAGCCACCCGCCGTCCGCCTCCCCATACGCACTGAATCAGAAGCTCTGAGGACAGCAGTCCAGTCATCTGGGTTTCACAGTCCCTCCGGGGACTCTGAGGGGAACTACAGTTTGAGAACTACTGCTTTAATGGTTAAGATTTAAGACACGAGATAATGTATACACCAAACTCCTGCAACATGCACTTACCCATGTAACAAACCTGCACAGGTACTGCCTGAACCTAAAATAAAAGTCGTAAAGAAAAAAATGATTTAAGACGCTGGAGTCAGAATGCCTGAATTCAAATCCTTAACCAACCATTGAATATTTGTTTAACCTGAGATACTTTACTTAACCTCTTATACATGGGGGAAAATGCTCGTACTTTCCCTTAAGATTGCTTCTAGGCATAAACAAAACAGGTAGATAAGGTACTTGGAGGCCAGGCACGATGGTTCACTCCTGTAACTTCAGCACTTAGGGAGGCAGAGGCAGGCAGATGGCTTGAGGTCAGGAGTTTGAGACCAGCCTGGCCAACATGGTGAAACCCCATCTCTACGAAAAATACAAAAATTAGCCAGGTGTGGTGGTGCGCACCTGTTATTCCAGCTACTTGGGAGGCTGAGGCAGAAGAATTACTTGAGCCCAGGGGGTGTAGGGTGCAGTGCAGTGAGCACTCTAGCCTGGGTGACAGAGTAAGACCCTGTCTCAAAAAAAAAAAAAAAAAAAAAGGAAAGCAAGCAAGTAAGCAAAGGATGTAGAAGACAAGTATCTGGCAAATAATAAGTGCCCAGTGCATGCATATTATATACAGACTATACATAATATATGTGAACATATATGTATATGTGTGTACATGTATGTGTATATGAATATATGTTCACATTGTGTATGTATACTTGTGTGTATATATATTTTTCTTTTTCTTTTCCCATTTTTCTTCTGATAGAGGAAATAAGAATCAAATCTTTCTTGGGACAAAATCCAAACTTAAGGTGGAGGACAGGGACTTATCCAAGACCACCTAGAGAACATGGAGTGGACTCAGGCTTGGCATCTTATGCTCCCCCCTGGAGGCTTGTTTGGCTTTTTTAAAGCCAACAAACACAGGGTGAGCTGAGAAGCAGCCTCTGAAAAGGCAGATGATCGGGGCGTTCTCCAGATATGGAAGTCCATCAGACTCAACTTGATCTCTTCCGGAAACTGGAGACCCCAGTGTGCTATGGGAAGATACCCCCAAACGATCTGCTGGCTAAGAAAAATGCTTAGCTTTAAAACAACCAAAGCCTGGTCTTCCCTAGGACATGACTCTACTGGGAAAATTAAAACCCTTCCCCTCACTCATGGGGACCCTCCCAGAAAGTCCACAACTGGAGGAGGCCTGGTCAATTGTTGGCTAACAACTCTTTTCTTTTTTTTTTAATCCTGTAATCTAATTTTACTAAATACCAATAGACTTACAAAGAGGAGAGGAAAAGTGGGTAAAAGAACAAGGGAAGGCCTGCAGTATGAGGTTTTGCAGTCTCTCCTTCCACACAGCTAGCATGCTGAAGAGAACATGATTATCCACCACAAACACCCTGGAGGGAAAAACATCCAAATAAAACAGTTGAGTAGAGTGGTTAAGACACAGCCAGTCAGGGGACTGCCTGGGTTCAAGTCACGGCCCCACTGCTAATTCACTCTGCATCCTCTCTGCTTGCTACCACAGGACATCATGCACATTGCACCACAAAGCATGCAGAAGAAATCATGCTAAAAGTCTTTTTTTTAAAAAAACATTGCACTATCTGGGCCGCCACAGGGACCCAGCTGTGAGAGAATCCTGCCCACATCTGGTTAGGCTGTGGGGGTCGTTTACATGAGCCCATGTCTTTGTCTACAGATGGCTCAGGGAGCAGGAAAGACTGGGTATCGTTGGTCAAACAGGCAGATGTTTCTACTGCACTGGCCTCCAGGGTAACTCAGATCAAACAGCACAACAGACTTCAAATCCCAGGACCAAAATCTTTCTTTCAGAGCCAGGACTAGTGAGAAGTGCCTGAGAGCTTGTTAGAAATGCAGGGCCTTGGGTTTAGCTCCAGACCTACTATGTCATAATCTGCAGAGTGACAAGACCTCCAGGCGATTTACAGTGGCACAGTTGATGTTTGAGAGGTAGCAGAGGCAAGGAAGGGCAGAAACCCCAGGCTCATCTGCCATTTGCCATCTCAGCCTTGGTCCAAATGGGGGAGGGAGGTGATCGAGTGATACCAGCAGAAGGAAGATTCCCCAAGGGTTTCCCCGAGTCTCTCTCAGGCCACCTGGAGATCATAAACCTATATTCAGCTTCCAGAGAGACATTACACTGATTATATTAAAAGAAATATTTATTGACCATTTATGAAATATTTAGCAAAGCTCACACACTGTATTTGGATGGAGGAAACCACCCCCTAAGGTTCCATAGTACAAAGATTCTATTTAATATTGCATTATGTCAATAGAGTCTGTGCAGTGAAAATCAATAAGCATTTACAAGATGTCTCAAAGACATCCAGAACTTGAAAGCAAAATGTGTCAGTCACATGTCCAAGTTCCTGTTCCTTCACAACCGGAAGATGTGAAGAACAGTAGTGAGCCAGTTACTAACAAGGGAGGTCAAGAGACCACGGGCAATCCACAAGGGGGGTGGAGGCACGTGGTGGCAGGTGAAATGTTAGGGAAGCACTAAATGGAGACCAGAAGATACTGGTGAATATAACAAGACCGGCCAAGATGTTTAGGGTTATGCTAAATATCTCTTTAAAATATATCTGTATGTATATATTTTCAATTGAAAGCAACTCAGTAAACCAGGTATATCAACCAATTCAAGTCAACCAAGAAGGATGTATCACGCGTATCAATCTTGCAGTCCCCACAGGTAGGTGCTGAGACTCAAGTTCTCCAAAATCTCAGAATATTTCAATGATCCCAGGGCTCATGTTGGAGCGCGGAAGTGAGTTCTAAGCAAATCTGACTATAACACTACTATCTTAACCACTCCAATGGGCCAAAACAAGTGTGTTAACCAGTCCTAAGTTCTCAAGTTTTACTGGTTATAATTCTTAAGTCCATCAAAGTAAGGGACTTGACAATGCTCGCACAGTGAAAAAAAAAATCAATTTTTCTGCTGCTTCCACAAAATTAAATGTAATTCCTATTTAAAAAATGGATGGCCATAGGGTATATATTAACAACAAAAAAGAGACTGCTCAGTCAACTGTGAAAGATACAGTCTGGGATAAAGAAAATGTGGGATATTTATAAAATGGAATATTCTTCTTTAGAAAGAAAGGACTTGCTGAGACATGCTACAATATGGATAAAACTTAAAGCCAGTCACAAAAAGACTAATACTGTATGATTCCACTTATATGAGGTACCTAGAGTAGTTAAATTCATACACACAGAAAATGGAATGGTGGTTGCCAGGGGCTAGGGAGGGGGGAGAAATGAAAAGTTATTGTTTAATGTTGTTTGATGAGTTTCAGTTTTGCAAGATGAAAAGGGTTCTGGAGATAGCTGCTGGTGACGGCTGCACAGGCAGTGTGAATGTGCTCAATGCAGCTGAACTGTGCACTTAAAACTGTTAAGAAGGCAAATTTTGTATTTATGACCATTTTAAAAACCACGTCTGTTGAAACTTTTAAAAACACAGTCTGCTAAAAAATAATTTTTATATACCTACCCTTAAGGGCTTGGGTGCAAAGCCTGCCTCTGACACTATTCAAGTGAAACCAACAATAAAAAGAATACGGAAATACACATATGCACATAGACATACGTGTGTGTGTGTGTGTATGTGTGTGTGTGTGCACGCGCATGTGAGGGGGGATCTTGAAGTCATCTTTTTTGCAGGATATAGAATAAGTCCAGAACACATTCTCTAGCAGAACTTTCAACTTACAAAGCACTGTAGCTCCCACCCTGCCCTGCCAACCTAGGCTTACAGAAGTCATGCATGAAAGAGCCATTATGAAACGGTAGAGTAAGTTTAACCTGAAATTTCTGCAGGAAAAAGGTGGGGAAGGAATTCATCAACAGTCCTCCAGATGCTCTGTGATTCGCTTGGGGCCACCTAATCCCAAGGCTTTGCCACCTCTGAACCTCATAGCTGGAGCTGCCACTCTCGATTACCACGAGCTGAAGGTAATTCCTGCAGAAGCCACGTGTAGTTCTTTCTCTGGGGACTGCTCAGCTCTCACAGCTGACTCTCTCAACCTCTTCCAGATGGGATTCACAGCAGGCCAGAACCACAGACCCAGGGAATGTGAGCCCTCAAATGGAACTCGAGGTTGAGGCCTTGGTCCCATGAGTGATTTGTGGCTGTCAGGATGTACAGGATTTACTTGGCTTCATAAGACAGCCCAGAGATCCAGTTTTAAGGCAGAAAGTTAGAAAGCCTCCACCACCGCGGGCGCCTGTAGTCCCAGCTACTCGGGAGGCTGAGGCAGGAGAATGGCGTGAACCCAGGAGACGGAGCTTGCAGTGAGCTGAGATCCGGCCACTGCACTCCAGCCTGGGCGACAGAGCAAGACTCCGTCTCAAAAAAAAAAAAAAAAGAAAGCCTCCACCACCATACCACTTCTCAAATATGCCCAGCTAATGAACGCTTCAGAGGCTAAAAAGGAGTGTTGACTTTGTCACTGGTATTTTCCTGTTCAGTAGAGTAAACCATCTAAATAGTAAAAATACATATTTTCTTTTACAGAATTCAATAAAGCATCTTCATCTTGAGTGAAAATTAAGCAGGCTATAAATAATTTTTGTTTTAGTCTGAATTTGTATCATGCAAAAAGAAAACATTGCTTGAAAATGACCCAACCTAATTCTTTCATTTTAAACTTATAGCTCAGGGTGGTAACATGATTTGCCCCGGGTTATGCAGCAAATTAGATGCAGAGCTGAAAGCGAGACTCTGTCCTCCTCCATGCTCTCCCCTACCACGACGAGAAAGTCTGGTCATAAAATACGAGACTCCACAGTTGATGGATCTGGGATTATGCCATTAGGGTTTCCCTTTACATCCCAGGCCATAGGTCAGTAAGTACTACATTATTCATTTTTTTCTTGGGTCCAGGCATTTTTCTGGATGCCCTTTGCAGTTTTTCTTTTTATAGCATCAGATAGCTCATGGAGGAGCCATGTCTGGCACACGCCTCCTCTTATATTAATCCCAAGAGAAAGCTCAGGCTCTAATATTTAAGCTTCTAAGACATTAACAGAGGTTCTGGACAAAGTCATAGTATCATCTTTTATCTCTGTGAACACACTGTACACTGTGCCTGCCAGATTGAGTACTGGGGTGTATAATAAGCCCAGAGTGGTGACTAGTGTGTTGCACTGACTCCCAGGTCAAAGTTGCCCAAGGCAGGAAGTCACCACCCACAGTCACTTCCTTGCCCTGTCAGCCTGTCTTGCCCAATGACTAGGGTTTGGGATTCATGAGTTGACAGTGGATGTCTGAGCCATTGCTAGTTGCAGAGGGGCAGTGTGGTGACAGCCTCGTCACCGACATCCTGGCCATCTCATGGCAATGTGGAAGGATTTAAAGAATGGGTTGTGTATTCGTCCATTTTCACCCTGCCAATAAAGACATACCTGAGACTGGGAAATTTACAAAATGAAGAGGTTTAATTGGACTTACAGTTCCACATGAGTGGAGAAGCCTCACAATCATGGTGGAAGGCAAGGAGAAGCAAGTCCTGTCTTACATGGATGGCAGCAGGCAAAGAGAAAATGAGGAGCACGCAAAACTGGAAACCCCTGATAAAACCATAAGATCTCATGAGACTTATTCACTACCACGAGAACAGTATGGCGGAAACCACCACCATGATTCAATTCTCTCTTCCCAGGTTCCTCCCACAACACATGGGAATTATGGGAATACAATTAAAGATGAGATTTGGGTGGAGACACAGCCAAACCATATCTGGTTGTATGTCTCCTCCTGGAAGGAATAAAAGGTCTTTCTCTTGCCGTAAGTGTTCCTCCAAAGACTACCCTAACTGTGGGGTCCAAATCTCTTTTTCTAAAGGGTCTTTCCTTCAACTTTAAGAAACGTGCTACAGATACAGATTAAAAAAAAAAAAAAGCGGGGGCAAACACAGGACTTGTGGAGATTTCACTGCCTGGCAGCATAAAGGACTTCCTGGGTGGGATGTACTTACTTTACTTTCCCCAGTACATTACAAACTCATAGCTCATTCATCTATGTAGAAATATCCAACACTGGGTGTAGTTCCTTGTACACAATAGTTGCCTAATAAACGTTACTTAAGGAACCAATTATATATTATAGCAACACTTACAATTTTAGCCTCTCAACCAAGTAGTTCTAATTATTTAGCCTCCATCTTCATTTGACTTCCCCCAGAAGGTGACTGTGAAATTAGGGTGGTGATCACAGGAAGCACCATAAGGGAGTGAGGAAGTGAGACAGAGCCCACAAGGTGGCCCATTCATGAGCGTGTTACCTCTATCAGCTAGGGCTTGATTCCCCTGGGGATGCTCTGAGAGAGGATGCTGAATTACCTTTTATTGCTCCATGAAGAGGTGAAGAGGCTGGGGTTTATCTGCTATACCTTATCTCTTGCTGATTAAAGATTGATCCTCGGGTATTGGTTTCCACACATTCTCGACTCTGCCTATGTTTATGCTGAGCATACTTCCATGATCAAAAGATAACATGAGGGAGACAGATGCAAGAATCCGTTTACATACATTTATGAAAAGAATCTACAGGTGACCTCTGGAGTAGGCTGAGGCAACATGGGAAGAGCACTGATAGCATCTAACACAACTTCACATCTCATCCATCTAACCATTAGGTTTATCTGGTTACCTAATAGTGATGATAAGAAATGAATGTCATAAGATCAGTCAACCCACCAATGACTCAACACTATATCAGGGTCTATGGAAAAAGAAAACAAAAACCGTTCAGTTTCTGCAGAAGACCCATCTGTCCCCTTCCTCCTTTCTAACAGGGTTCCGCTTTTGCTCACAGGATCTGTTCTCCTCCGAGCCTGGTACTTATCAACCAATAACGGTGACTCCATTCTACTTGCAAATGCTTAGCTTGGGAATGGGCATGAAATACGAGGGTCAGGTATTGGGGGGCACTAAAAGTCTGCTTTGCTGATAAAAAAAGGCATAGAACAAGAGAGAGGGAGGGAAGGGAGCGGGAAGGAGCTCTGAGAGTGACACTATCACCTAGACTCAGTGTCTGTAATTCTCAGTGGCTGAGAATGTGTATTCAATGTGTATTCAATTTCTAGAGGAACTGCTCCTTAGACAGAGTTCACCCATCCTGCACTTACATTGCTGGTTCTGGAAACTTACATGAGGGACTTTTGCATCTCATTCATCTGCAGGTTGTGCAGATAGCCTAAAATCCCGGTTCTTCATTATACTTTTTGGTTACTCCTACAACCCTTGGGTCTTTTGCAAATGTGATAATTATGCCTTTTATGTCTTCACTGAAGTTCTTTATGGCTTGACTTTTCTAATTTTCTATCATTTGTAAAAATGTCAAACTTGTTAGGATCAAGTTCAGACATGGCATTATAGAGAGTCCCCCAAAGCCTGGGCCAGGAACACATTTTTGAAGCGGTTTTCCACCAGTTGCTAACATAGCAGCTGTATACCATCCATAGCAGAGTCTGACTTAAAATCACAGCATAACAGATTCTTCAAGTCCTATCATGAAATCAAGACCAAATATCTATTTCATTGTCCTGAATTGCTAGCCTGAAAAACCTATCAAAAATCAGGAAATAAATTATCAGTGCAAAAGATGCCCTCAATGAATCTTAAATCCATTATGGATCAGAGGTTTAGAGGCTGGGGAACACAACATTGACGGGTCTTCCCCTCGCTACTCTGATGACAGTTTGACTCCTTAGATGGGCAGGAAGCAGGCAAGGCCAGCTGCCCAGCCTTTCCCCACACCATGGCCATAAATATTCAATTACATCAGACCCGCCTCAAAATCACTGGCTCTGAGCACTGCTTCTTAACCCCCAGAAGGTCTGCCTCCTGAACTCTGAGATGGGAATATCTCTAGGCTGGTCAGGCTTCAAGGAATAATTCATTAGGATCTGAAGATAGCAGCTTGTAAAGTGGAAAAATGGCTCTGTCAGCGGTGTTGGTGCTCTTTAGCTCATACGCTTGCAGTAAATGAAGACTTCACGTGTATTTTTAGTCATTTTTAAGGCAGTCTGGGAACACCCTAAGCCCCCAAAGCCCTCTCCTGTGCCTCTGTGTTTTGATGTCCTCGTTGTTCTCACAGTGGGCAGGCCCCGCAAGTGATCTGGGGAGAGGGAGCCAGCTCCAATGGGGGTGAGACCACGCTAGAGTGCTGCAGAAAGGAAAGGTGAGGTGGGCGCACAGGTCTGAGCAGAGCCTATGGCAATGGAAGGACATGGGGAGTATCTAAAGCAAATCTTGCAAATATGCCTCAAGCAGAACTTCAACACCGACCATCTGTCTCCAGGCTCCATCGGCCACTCCTGCCCCACTTCTCATGTGTCTTTGGAAAGTTGGCAAATATTCTCCTGAGGCCAGAAGTCAAGGACCTCCAGAGCTTGGTCAGACTCCCAAGAGACTCTGGTGGTTAACAGCATGTTCCTTGTCTCCACCAATACATCAAAGAGCCTGATCAGAGTGTTGTGGGGGTCAAGTGCAGACATGCCATTACAGAGAGTCACCCCACCAAAGCCATAAATCACCCTTTTTTTGAGGGACAGGGTCTGACTCTGCCACCCAGGCTGGAGGCAGTGGCATGATCATGATCATAGCTTACTGTAGCCTCAAACTCCTGGGCTCAAGCAATCCTCCTGTCTCAGTCACCTGAGGAGCCGGGAGTACAGGCCTGCACCATCACACCTGGATATTTTTTTTTTTTTTTTTTTTTTTTTTGAGACAGAGTCTCACTCTGTCACCCAGGCTGGAGTGCAGTGGTGCCATCTCAGCTCACTGAAACCTCTGCCTCCTGGGTTCAAGCAATTCTCTGCCTCAGTCTCCTGAGTAGCTGGGATTACCGGCACCTACCACCACGCTGGCAAATTTTTGTATTTTTAGTAGAGACAGGGTTTCACCATCTTGGCCACGCTGGTCTTGAGCTCCTGACCTTGTGATCCACCCACCTCCGCCTCCCAAAGTGCTGGGATTATAGGTGTGAGCCACTGCGCCTGGCACACCTGGCTAATATTTTTATTTTTATTTATTTTATTATTATTATTTGTAGAGATGGGGTCTTGTGATATTTCCCAGGCTGGGCTTAAACTCCTGGCCGCAAATGATCCTCCTGCCTTTGTCTCCCAAAGTGCTGAGATTACAGCTCTTTGAGCCACTGTGCCCAACCACAAACCACCTTTCTGAAGTTGTTTTCAATCAGTTGCTAACATACCAGCTGTATCCCATCCACAGCAAAATTACCTCTCTGACCTAGAAGGATTCACCCAGGACCCCTGTATGATGCTCTATGAAGGCTGGAACATAACGTCCCCACAGACCTCTTAGAGAAGGGTCAATTCTTCCCTCTGACTATTTCCAACTCCACCAAGTGCCTCAGTCTTTCCCAGTTAAGGGCCCCAGTGTACCCCATCACTCTCACATTCTCCCTTCCTTTCTCTAAGGACACTCCTCCCTACCACCTTACTTCCCCCAGACACGCGCGCACACACACACACACCCCCCATAGGATCCCACATGGGCCACCTACTGTTCATTTTTCTAAATTTGCCACTAATAAGTTACAACAATTAGGACAGGAATACTGCTGGGAGCCCGATGGCTAGATAGTAGATTTTGATGTGAACCTAACCTCTCCTCCTTGG
Source organism: Chlorocebus sabaeus (assembly GCF_047675955.1). NCBI lineage: Eukaryota > Metazoa > Chordata > Mammalia > Primates > Cercopithecidae > Chlorocebus > Chlorocebus sabaeus. The sequence continues at coordinate 57,313,502 of NC_132905.1, read as the reverse complement.
TAAATTCTAGCCCTGTTCTTTAAAAAGTACACCATGTCTTCCTCTTGGCTTCTCAAATGTTGGTCTGTGGTTGAAAAAGCACTACTGCACTTGTGGGATAAGCCTTAAGCGCCTCATCTATCACACGCAACGTTTCCCAGGAGTGGAGCTGGGCTTCTTTTGAATTATGTTCTCGCGCTGTAATGAGATGTGGTCTGAGCTTCTGAAAATAGCCACAGAGAGAATCCTCTCTTGTAACATGTGGACAGACTGAAGCAAGTCAAGGAAAGTAAATGGGATGGGGAGGGAGGCTCTTGGTAAACATTTCCTTCTTTCACTTTACTGGGGCTGAAAGCTCATTTCTAGCACTGCTAGGGGAAAAAACAACAACAACAACAACAACAGAGACCAAGTTTATTCACTTCGGATGGCCTGGGATCTGAGGTGCCAGTGACATGACTGCGTGGTGCACTCCTGAGGCAGGCGTGCAGAGAAGAAGTGAGAGGAACACATCACCAGAAAGGGACAGAGTCTATGAGAAACCACTCGAAAGTTATTTATCGGCAGCTGAAAATGTGAACTTTTTGATGACCTTGAGAATCTTCCAGTCCTACCTCCCTTTGCAGCCAACATTCAAAACATCTCCACGACAGGGAGCTGCCAGCCAAACTTTCATTCATTCACTCTTGCAAAAGCAAAGGATTAGTTCAAGTAATAAAACTCTTGAGTTGGCACAAGTCACCTCTGCACTGTGCCACACAGCAGACTTATCATCAGCAATGAAGGAGATAAAGATTGGCTCCACTCAAAGGGCTACAGAGGCTCAACATGATGACGAACGAACCAAGTGGACAGCCACTGATAAGAAAGCCTGCCGGGGCCAAGAACTGTTACAAAAACCCCAACCCCGGGGACATAAGATGTTGATTCAGGCAAGAATAGTCATGCACAGTTGTGTAGGATGTGCAATGCACAAGGACCTTTGACTGAAGAGGCAACTGGGTGCTGATATCCTGCCACTAGCTCCTCTTGCCAAGCCAAGCTGGAGGAAGGAGTACTTTAAAATATGTGTTTTCTTTTACCTTTGATCTTTTTGTAAATTTCACTGAAGTATTACATACATACAAGAAAAGTACATAAATCATAAGTTCCACAAATTTTCGCAAACTGAACACAACCACATACTCAGCACCTGGGTCACGTAACGGAGCATTAACAAAACCCCAGAAGTAGTCTTACAAATTTGTTTTCTTCTTTTTTTTTTGGAACAGAGTCTCGCTCTGTCACCCAGGCTGAAGTGCAGTGGTGCCATCTCAGCTCACTGCAAACCTCCACTTCCTGGGTTCAAGTGATTCTTCTGCCTCAACCTCCTTAGTAGCTGGGGCTACAGGTGTGCGCTACCATGCCCGGCTAATTTTTGTATTTTTAGTAGAGATTGGGTTTCACCATGTTGGCCAGGCTAGTCTCAAGCTCCTGACCTCGTGATCCACCCGTCTCGGCTTCCCAAAGTGCTGGGATTACAGGTGTGAGCCATCACACCTGGCCCATTGTTTTACAAATTTGAATCAAGGTATCATCTACTCACTAAGCCAGTGCCCACAAGGCTGTGATGATCATAAGGGGGCACTTTTTAAGTCTACACAAAAGCACTCTATGAGCTGGTGATGTCTCGAGAAAGGTGGCCACTATCCTCAAGAAATTAGCATATGGTGAGGGGGACTGGGCAGGTGCAAAGGTGACAAGTGTGTGATGAGAACATGACAAGTGCCGTTGCACAGAGGGAAGGCTTCCTCTGCCCACACCCCTTTAACCTCCCTCCCCTCTGCCACTTCCTCCTCTCCACAGTAAATATCATAGTATCTCATGATCAGGGCTGGGGAGATGAAACCAGAAGGAGAATCTCACTGGCAGTGAGAACAGAAAGAAAGTGTAACAAGTGCCAGGGATGCAACCCCGTCCTACATGAGAGCTGTCTGGAGTCTGAAAGTTGCTGGTTCGTCACTGTCTGACTGTTGGAAGCAAGTCCAGTTTACTGTTTGTGGAGAGGGCTGCCATCATGTTGTCTGAAGCTTTCTCACCTAACTTCTTATGAGCCAAAGAAAAGAAGTATGCTATGACCACATTAACTTGTAGAGACCCAACTCCTCTGAACCACCGTGCTCTCACTTGGCACCTATGGTTGATGTTTTGTGTTGACCCCTTCCAAAGTGGCACACATCTTCTGCTTCTCTTTCCCCAGACTGTTAATGCGTTGAGGTCTGGACACCACAGCTCTGTTTCTTGAAAAAAATGAGAATACTGAATGAATGAATGAATGAGGGCAAAGGTCATTAAAAAAGAAAGGTATTTTATTTTGCCTTATTTTCTACTTAATGCTCCTTTCTAAAAAGTTTTAAGATAAAGTGTATCTGGAATGAACACTCAACTGGCAGCCCTTCCAGGGCTGGGGTTTGGACCCCTAGATACAGAACAGTGGGGAAGATGAGGTTCCTATCAGAGAACTTACCGCAGCAAGTTATTCCTCCTCTTCCCCTGAAACTCCAAGGCATGTGGTTTAAGTCCAAGACTTGCAAACATGACTGCCCAGGAAGAAGTTCTCATTCATCTTGTCTGCCAGCCCCTTCTGAATTAGTGGCATGTTCAAACTCAAAGAGAGGAAAAGATGGAGGATCCCAGTTGAAGAGCCATGGACCTGGACAGCACCCCGGGCTGAGCACTGCAGCTGGCAAGACCTGACAACTTTTATTTTCCTGCCAGAGGTCAAGGCATTTTCCAAATTCCTGATGCAAGCTCCAGCCCAGAACTCTGTCAGGTTGATCTTCCTGGAAATGTGTGTCTTCGGCCCCAGAGCTTGGGCCCCATGTGGGGCAGGAAGACCCTTTATTTCACTGTGGCTGAGGCACATCCCACGTCTGTGGCAGAATCCCACTGTCAGTGCCGGCAGCACCTCTCAGCTTTCCTGCCTCTGAGCTCTCTCCAAAGCCTAGCAAAGCTGCCCGGTCCCTGGAAATGCAGGGGAGCTGGCCCTCAGCCACCAAGGTTCGGGGGTGGTGGAGAACTCTGCCTGCAGCCACCTCCGCAGAGACGTAACTCTGAGAGGCATTTCACCCAGTTCTACTGCCATGGAGGCCCTGGATGCTGCCCCTTGATGGGTCCTTCCCATTTCCCACTTCCCTCTCCCTCCCCACTCGCTTCTTTTGCTTGCCCACTTCATTAATAAATGACTCCTGAACAAAACAGGCAGGTCCCTATAGGTGTCCATCCCAGGGTGCACACCCAGGAGGGGCTGAGTGGCTGCTGTTCAGTTGCGCTCTCCCTGCCCATGAAGTGTGATTTTCTCTCCTTTATTAGTAGGAGAGGAGAAAACGGCTTTACAGCCTTCTGCTTTCTCTCAAATCCTAATAATTTATGGAGTGTTGAGTAGGCGCCAGGTCTGTGCTAAGTGGCTTTGCATGATTTCTCTCTGACGCTTTGACCACTTTCTGGGAAGACTGGCACAAGTGTCATCCACACTGTACAAAGGGGACAACAGGGATTTCAGAACAATATGCTATTGAATGGTGTGGCCCAGGTTTGACCCAAAGGTAGCCTGAACCCAGTCTCACACCTCCAGCCATGACTGTAGGAGCCTCACCCTATTCACCATGGACACACACACTGGGATACAATGTTGACAAGGGAAACCACTCAAGACTGCTTCTGGGAGAAAAGGAAAATGGTAACTGTCGGACACCGTGATTCGAGGATTCAGAGAAATCGTGTGACACATGGGAAAACACGGTGTTGAAGTTAGGTGGACGAGGCTTGCATTTGGAATCAGCCATTGACCTTCTCTGAAACTCAAGGTTTTGTTTGCACATTGAAAAATGTGAATTACAAAGACTATCTTACTGTTGGTTACTGGAATTGAAAGACAGAGTATACAAAGTAACCACTTCCTTATGTATGTAAATACCCAATACATATAGCTATTAATAATATCAACAATGTTCTTAGTAATGCTAAAATAATCGCAGATCGTGGGGCCCAGCACTGTGTCTGGCTCTGAACTACTGTTGAGGGTTTGTAGACCAGTTCTAGCCATCCTGGCATGTGCAAGAAGGGCAGTGAAAACCCTGGATCCTGCATTTTGGGAGGACGGGACGACTGGAAGTGTGGGGTTCCCCCAGAACCTAGAACCAACTAAGGCCGGAAAAGCTAAATCCACAGGTCAGTTCTGGGAAGAGCGAGCTCATTTTGTTCAGGAAACGATGAAATGCTGGGGTCAGAGGGACCTAAGAAGTCCTATGTCCCTACCTCCCAACCCTACATTCATTCACGCATGTATGCATTCATTCATTCATTACAGCCTTCACTAAGTACTCACTCTGTGATAACCACTGGAGATCTGAAGGTGGATTAAGTCTACCCCAGAAATTAAGTTCACTAAGGTGTCCCGGGTGCAGAAACAGGGCTCTTCCAAGAGCATAGTGGGGCTCAAAGGAGCAAGCGGACCATCTACCTATGGGGCATCTTGGTATAGCTTCACAGAGGAACAACCATCATTGCACCCCACCAAGATGTGCTTGAATTCTCTCAACACCACTGCCAGAAAATTGTGCCCGGCATAACCTAGGTACTTCCACTGATGGTAAACCTGACACCTTCCTGTCTGTATTTATTTACTTGTTTTATTTTACTTTACTTCGTGTGTGTGTGTGTGTGTGTGTGTGTGTGTGTCTCCATTTTTTTAGGGCAAAAAAAGCACTTGATTCTATTGAACAAAACTTTGCCTCCCATAACTGCACCTGTTCAGGCCCTAGTCCTACTGCTTGGGGCTCTGAAACCCTGTCCATTCAGTCTTCCCTTCCTTCCAGTAGACGGACTAGCCACCTAAAATGCTCATTCTCCAGAGCAAACAACACTAGGCACCCTTCTTTCCCTCCAGGACAGGAATTTGACACCATGCCCATCCCTCACCACTGAGCCTGCTCCCTTCCCCATTTGCCAGAGGAGGGCATTGAGAACTGACAACATTGGTCCAAAGGATGTCTGTCTAGCAGGGAGGCGAGCAGCATCAGCTAACTCTGCCCTGGTTCAGAAAGTCATTCCTATAGAAAGAAATGGAACCTGGACAAACCCAAGATAGATTTGAGTATCATCTGCCCCACACCAGCCTTGTGACCTTGACCAAATTCATTTGATCTCCTTGAGCGTCAGATTCTTGTTCTGTGAAATGTAGAGCTGGGAATATTTACCTAGGAGGGTGGGTGTAAAAATGAAATGAGATAATGAATCCAAATGCAAGAAAATGCCCAGGACATACCTGTCACATAGAAAGAACTTGGCAAACACTAGCTACTGCTTCAGTACATTAAATGCAGACCCAAGCTCACTGTGGCTGGTAAGACTTGACAACTTTTATTTTCCTGCCAGAGGTCAAGGCATTTTCCAAATTCCTGATTCAAGCTCCAGCCCAGAACTCTGTCAGGTTGATCTTCCTGGAAATGTGTGTCTTCGGCCCCAGAGCTTGGGCCCCATGTGGGGCAGGAAGACCCTTTATTTCACTGTGGCTGAGGCACATCCCACGTCTGTGGCAGAATCCCACTGTCAGTGCTGGCAGCACTCTCAGCTTTCCTGCCTCTGAGCTCTCTCCAAAGCCTGGCAAAGCTGCCCGGTCCCTGGAAATGCAGGGGAGCTGGCTCTCAGCCACCAAGGTTTGGGGGCGGTGGAGAACTCTGCCTGCAGCCACCTCTGCAGAGACATAACTCTGAGAGGCATTTCACCCAGTTCTACTGCCATGGAGGCCCTGGATGTTGCCTGATAGGCGTGATATTCTTAAGCCACATCCTCCTTGTCCAATGCTTCTGCAAAAGGGCTTTCATGTAACCCAGAGCCCGATTTCATTTTTTTTCCACCCAATTTTTTCTTTTAACATGCATCCCCTCACACAGGCTGCCAGACCTCTGTGAACCCCATTTCTACTCTCATACAATTAAGGCAGAGTCAGCTCTGATTCCACCAAAACCCATGCACTCTACATCCGGGGAATATGGAGCGCTGGTCAATAATACATGGGCAGAAATGATACGCACCACTTCTCAGCCTGGCCCTTTCAATTCTCCCTTGTGATCCCCATTCTCTCTCTTCATCTTCTAAGCAGAAGGGAATGCTTGAAGTCTCAGCAGATAATGAGCAGAAAATTGTAGGCTCCTGGCTCCCACTGCATGGAAGGCTGAATGCTGAATACAGCATCAGACTTTGCAAGAGTGAGAAATAAACTTCTTTGGTGTTAAGCCACTGAAATGTGGGGCCCTACCTATTACACCAGCTAGGGCTACCTTAAGTGATTCAACAAGGTACTTTCTGTTCATTGCTCCAGCTTTGTGGGATCCATAAAGTGGATGTGTATGCTTTTAGTGCCCTCATCCAAGTCATACGTCAGGCCTAATGCCAAAGGGAAACCCATTTAATGACACAAAGTGGGATAAGCTGGTGGCAGAAGTGGGTTGCAGCTGACAATGAGCACCGCAGGTGCATGCGAAAGCCTTTTGGCAAAGCCTCCACTGCCCACATGTTCACTTGCTGCCATGTACAATTAACAGAGCTAAACAGGACCTCACCAAAAGTCACCCTAAATCTAGAGAAGTCTATGGACTTGTCCAAAGTCCCACAGCTGGCTAGTGGCAAAGCCGAGGTCTCTGTTTTTAGCCTAGGCGTTTTCCCTGTAGGCAGACATTCTGGAAGAACGAGTCAAGGTCACATAAAGAGCACTTTCCCTTTCTGACATTCACTGCCCAAACATCTAATCCAAGTCACCTGAATACAGAGAATAAGAGTAACGCCACCCTTTGCAGAACAATTTCCCCGAACGCTTGCTTCCATTAAAAAGTGCAAAGATAAATCCCTTGACAACAGGCTTCAGCCAGTGGCCATATCCAAGACCTGCTTAAATGCAATCCATGGATGGAGAATTAACATCTTTTTCCTTATTGCTAGGAAACGGAAATTTAGTAATTATATCACACCTAATGAGAGACCTGGATTTTCAGACTTTTACATGGTTTTTAAATCTGTAAATATTAGCTTTCCCATTTAAGCAGCTTGCTTTCAACCTCTCATGCTTTTCCATGTTTAATTAAAAGGCTCCCAGAACTCATTATACATTGCCCTCTAAAAGTTGACTCAAAATAAGCTTTCTTTGCCATTACAGCCTTTTCCTTCCTGAATGTTCTTAAGGGTTACTGAAGCCACACTCTCTGAGCAGCAACTTGGGGTCCTGGGCAGATGAGTCAGAGTTCTGGTGCTGGCACTGGCTACTGGTAAGCACTGAACCCCTATGGTCCTCATTTGGACAATGAAGATAAAGGTAACAACAGTTCCCTGAAGGGTTATTGTAAGGATAGAATGAGATGCCGAGACCTGGTACACAGCATGTAGTCAGTAAGGGTAGTGTTCTTGCTTTTTATTCTTTTTATATACCTACTAAATAAGCTAAACCTCAGACAAAGATTTTTTAATAAGAGGTTTGGGCAGATGCTGTTGGTGGACTGCCCATATCTCCTCAACTTGACCATGTCAGCACCCATCTGTCTGATTTCTGCATGTGAGGACCTACATCTACCCTCTCAAGGGCAATTTCTGGCTGTCAGAGCTGACTTTGTCTCTGTCCAGAAGTACCAGGGGTTCAACGCACCTGGGGGTTGCTCTTAACTAACGGCTGATGGGTGTTGCGGATGAATATCCCACTTCCCCAGCGTGCTCTACGTTGCCTCCCAGAGTTTCTAGAGGGATTAAACTCCAGTCGTCCAAAGTGATAACTTCCTTGATAATGTACTTTTTCTCAGAGTTCTTCCCTTCTTTGTCTTACATTTCAATTCCCTGTTCTGCACTGCCAAATAAACTATTTGCCTTCGAATCCTTGACCCTGAGTCTGCTTCTAAGAGATTTCAAACTAAGACAGATGCATTGTTCATAAATGCATATCCCTGCATTCCAGACTAGATATCGATCAATTCTGCTGCTATTATCTTTTATTATACTGCTATCCTTTCCAGCTTCCTGAGGCCCACACTGTTGATGCAGGAGTAATCAAGGTTGTCACCCAAATCAGTAGAAGTAATTGGGTTGAAAATAACACACTAACTTCAAGCCAGTGGTTATATTTAGAAATAAGGGGTGAGGAATGATGCAGACTAATGATGGTGAGACGACAAGATCCATATTATGTGTAGCACTGTACTGGATTTTATTGTAAAGAGATAAAGCAGATATAAGGTCATGAAAAAGGTCAGTTCTGGTTGGTGGTTATACAGAGTGTGTTAACTTATCTTTGTATTTCTAAAACAGTATCAAATAAAATAAAAATAAAAGTAAAATGTATCAAAATGTGTGGGACACAGAAAGTAGTGCTTACAGTAAATGCAGGTATTAGGAAAAAGAGATCTAAAATCAATAACCTAAGCATCTATCTTAGGAAAGTTAAAAAAAAACAAAAACAAACAAACAAACAAAAAACAAACAAACAAAAAAGCAGATTAGACCCAAAGTAAGCAGAAGAAAAGAAACAATAAAAATTAGAGCAGAAATCAATGAAACTAAAAAGGGGAAAAGTAGATAAAATCAGCAAAAATCAGCAAAACAAAAAGGTGGTTCTTTTGAAAGGACAATAAAATTGATCAAGCCAGGTAAAAAGAAAAATAAAAGAAGACACAAATTACTAACATCAGAAATGAAAGTGGGACCATCACTGCTTATTGCATTGACATTGAAAGGATAATAAAGGAATATGATGACAACCCTATGCCCAGAAATTTGAGAACCTAGATGATATGGGAGAATTCTTTGACAGAAAAAGTCTACCAAATTCAAATAAGGAGAAATATATAACCTTAATAAGCCTGTGTCATTAAATAAACTGAATTAGCAATTAATAATTTACTGAAAGAAAACCAGGCCCAGATGAGTTCACTAGTAAATTATACCAAGCCTTTAAGGAAGAAATTATATCAATTCTCTACAATGTCTTCTAGAAGATGAAGCAGAGGGACTACGTCCTAACTCATTCTATAAGGCCAACATTACTTAAATACCAAACCAGATAAACTACATGAAAGGAAAACTAAAGACTAACATCTCTCATGAACATAGATGCAAAAAAATGCTCAATAAAATATCAGTAAATCAAATCCAATAAGGTATATAAAAAATTATATGCCATATCCAGGTGGTATTTGTTCTAGTTATGCAAGGTAGGATTGACATTTGAAATCAATTAATGTAATTCATTACATCCACAGGCTAAAGAAGAAAAATCATATAAACTTATCAAAAGATGCAGAAAAAGCATTTAACAAAATCTAACACTGATTTATGATTTTAAAAATCTCTCAGAAAACTAAGGATAGAGGGGGAACCTGGCAGAACACACCTATCAAAAGCCTACAGTAACATTGATGGTAAGGAGCAAGATGCTTTATTAAGTCTCAAGCACTCCTGGCTTTCTCCACATTATGGGCTGGGCCTTATCCACGGCCAAAGAAAGGCCTTAAACGGGGAAGAGTGGATGCCAAGGCAATTATGGCTAGAGCACTCCCCAATTATGGGGAGGGTTTAACAGTAAAAGGAAAGGTGAGAAACCAGGTATTATTCCCCTAAGATCAGGAATAAGGCAATGATATTTCACTACTCCTGTTCAACATCATAATCAAAGTTCTATCCAGTGTAATAGGACAAGAAAAATAAATGAAAGGCAAGGAGATTGGGGAAGAAAAAAATAAAACTCTCTTTTTACAGGTGTCAAAATTGTCTATATAGAAAATTCCAAAGAATCCACAGCAACAACAAAAAACTCCTGAAAGTAATTACAGCAAGGTGGTAGGATACAAGGTTAATTTACAAAAGTCAATTGCTTTCCTACCTACCAGCAATGAGAGATTGAAATTTGAAAGTAAAATCATAATACCATTCATATTAGCACAAAATAACAAAAATTAAGTTTAAATCTAATAAACTATGTATAAGATCTATATAAAAATATAAAACTCTGATAAGAGAGGCATTCCATGCTAATGAATAGGAAGACTCAATATTGTTAGGATATCAGTTTTTCCTGAATTGCTCTATGGGTTCAAAGCAATCTAAAATCAAAATCATGGCAAGTAATTTTGTGCATATGAACAAATTGATTCCAGAGTTTATATGGTAAGGCAAAAGACCCAGAATAGCCAACACATTATGGGAGAAAAATAATGTCAGAGGATTAAAACTACCTGACTTCACCTCTTCTTACAAAGCTATAGTAATCAAGATAATATATTTCTGAAAGCAAAGATAGACTAATGGAACACAACAGAAAACTTAAAAATAGACCCACACAGTCAATTGATCTCTGACAAAGTATCAAAGGTAATGCATATAAAGGTATATGTATATAAAGGTATACAAAGGTAATGCATATAAAGGTAATGCAATAGAGAAAATACAGTCTTTAATAAATGGTGCTGGGAAAGTTAGATATCCATATGCAAAAGAAAATGAACATAGACACTGACATTACACCTTTCCCAAAAATTAACTCAAAATGGATCATAGACCAAAAGTAAAATGCAAAACTGTAAAACCTCTAGAAGACAACATAGAGAAAATATAGGTGACCTTGGGTTTGGTGATTCTTGAGATGCAGCGCACAAAATAAAACAAATTAAAAAATAGATAAATTGAACGTCATTAAAATTAACTGTTTTGTGAAAGACACTGCTCTGAGAATGAAAAGACAAGCCACAGACTGGGAAAACATATTTGCAAAACAGATATTTGATAAAGAACTAGTAAGCAATTTACACAAATAATTCTTTAAACTCAACAATAAGCAAAACAACCCAATTAAAAAGTGAGCAAAAGATCTGAACAGACACTTTGACAAAGAAGATGTACAGATGACAAATTAGCATATGAAAAGATGTTCCAAATCATATGTCATTAGGAAAATGCAAATTTAAAAAAACAATGAGATACAACTATGCACCTATTACAATGGCCAGAATCCAAAAGACTTGACACCACCAAATGCTGGTGAAGATGTGGAGTAACAGAAACTCTTATTCATTACTGGTGGGAATGAAAAATGGTACAACCATAATGGAAGATAGCTTAGCAGATTGTCACAAAGCTAGGCATACTTTTACCATATGATTGATCAGGCAATTGTGTTCTTTGATATTTACCTAAATGAGCTGAAAACTTATTTCCACACAACAACCTGCACATAAATGTTCATAGCAGCCTTATTCTTAATTGCCAAAACTTGGAAGCACCCAAGATGTTCTTCAGTAGGTGAATGAATAAACAAACTGCGGTACATTCAGACGATGGAATATTATTCAGCGATGAAAAGAAATGAGCTATCAAGCCTCAAAATGATATAGAGAAACTTTAAATACATATTCCTAAGTGAAAGAAGACAACCTGAAAAGCTGCGTACTGTATAATGCCAACTATGTGACATTCTGGAAGAAATAAACTATGAGACAGAAAAAAGATCAGTGGTTTCCAGGGGTTGGTGAGAGAGAGGGATGGATCAGCAGAGCACTGGGGATTTTTAGGGCAATTAAACAATTCTGTAGGATAGAGGAATGATGGATACAGGACATTACACATTTGGCAAGCCCCACAGAACTATATACCAAGAATAAACCCTAATATAAACTATAAAATTGAGTTAATAATAATGCATCATTATTTGTCATCAATCATAATAAATGTACCACACTAATATAAGACGTTTACAGGGTAAACGGGGGTAGATGGGTAAGTGATGGGGATATGAGACTTTTGTAGTTTCCACTCACTTTTCTGTAACTCTAAAACTACTCTTAAAAATAAAATATATTAACTTAAAGTATCTCAAATAAACATTAAATATATTTCTGTTCCCTGGAGGTCTAAGAAGTGATGATCTGATTAGCGGAGTGGGGACTGTGTGTTGAGACCATGCTTACTGCAGCCCTAACCACACTTCCTTCCTTTGCTTTCAGATGCACAGGACCCTTGCCTAGCGAGTCAACAGCAGGCTGTGCTAACCCTGTGCGTGACTGTGAGGTGTGAACTGTCATTACTTTCGGCCCCTAGACGTGATGCCGGGGCCCAGGAAGATGAGAGATGAGATAACGTAACCAAACAAACCAAGTTTGTCAGTGTCAGAATGTGAATTAGAAATGGGCTTCTACAGCCGGGCGCGGTGGCTCATGCCTGTAATCCCAGCGCCTTTGGAGGCCGAGGCAGGTGGATCACGAGGTCAGGAGATCGAGACCATCCTGGCTAACATGGTGAAACCCCGTCTCTACTAAAAATACAAAACATTAGCCAGGCGTGGTGGTGGGTGCCTATAGTCCCAGCTACTTGGGAGGCTGAGGCAGGAGAATAGCGTGAACCCGGGAGGCGGAGCTTGCAGTGAGCTCAGATCCCACCACTGCACTCCAGCCTGGGGGACAGAGCGAGACGCTGTCTCAAAAACAAAAAACAAAAAACAAAAAACAGAAATGGGCTCCTACGGTGCAAGGAAGGGAAGGTCCCATACAGAGGTCAGCCCATCCTTAGCTTGATGAGACAACAGGAAGGCTAAAGGCTCTCAGCTTGGTTTCCAAAGCTGCCTCACCCAGGAGTGGGTCCACAGTCTTGTCTGAAACGTGGCTGCAGGTATGCGATGTGAAATCCCAATGATTTGGGATCCCTGGATTCTGGACTGTCAGAATCCAGCCTGTTTTCCACTCAGAGAACACATGGCTTTGCTTTTAACCCATCCATTTAAAACCCCCTGTCACTCATATGTGATGAAAACACAGTCCCTCAGTATCCAAATGCACCCTGAGGCTGCTGTCCACCCAGTGCTGAGCCCTCACCCAGTGCCCTCCACCCGGGCCCCTAAGTTCATCTTCCATCCATCCCTCCAGATGCCTGGCAGAGCCCTGGACACTGTCATTGTTCTTCTTCCTCTGCTGACACAGTTCCTTGGAGCTGGACTTACCTCTAGTAGCTGAAATTCTACTAAATTCACTCATTCTACTAAATAAATTCATTCTTAAAAAAACAAAAACAAAAACAAAAAAAAACCTCAGTGAGGCCTCTCCTCTGGCAACTATTTCTAGATCTTTTCCAAGTAATGAAATCTCTTCTAGTTAGAAAAGTAAGGAAACGTTCATTGTCGCCACCCTCTCTCTCTTACCTCATGATTTGGAAGCCAGGTTTACAGGTCAAACGTAGCTTGTCCCTTGCTGGGAAACACTGTAGGGGCTGGGGTGTCAGCCCAAGCTAAGCCATCACATCTCCTGTGACCTGCACTTATGCATCCAGATGGCCTGACGCAACTGAAGATCCACAAAAGAAATGAAAATAGCCTTAACTGATGACATCCCACCATTGTGATTTGTTTCTGCCCCACCCTAACTGATCAATGTACTTTGTAATCTCCCCCACCCTTAAGAAGGTTCTTTGTAATTCTCCCCACCCTTGAGAATGTACTTTGTGAGATCCACCCCCTGCCCGGAAAACACTGCTCCTAACTCCACCGCCTAACCCCAAACCTATAAGAAGTCATGATAATCCCACCACGCTTTGCTGACTCTCTTTTCGGACTCAGGCCGCCTGCACCCAGGTGAAATAGACAGCCTTGTTGCTCACACAAAGCCTGTTTGGTGGTCTCTTCAGAGGGATGCGCGTGACATGGGGTATTACTTTTCTGCATGTCTCTGCAGCATTCATCTTGTAAGGCACTTACTACAGTCAGAGACAAAACAGATCTTTGGACACTCATCCCGTTCTGTCTCCCCAGCTGTCTTGCCAGCTCCTTCTGAGATTACGTATAGAACCTTCCTACCTAAACACCGCACAGCACCTAACTTGACAACTAGGTGTTTGACAGATAAGGTGAGTGGATGCGTGGTCAGGTGGGACTAACATGATCAAAGTGAAGTATAAGCTGTGGTGCTGCTCTTAAATTTACACTGGATATCTCTGAGCTTTGAAATAAGTTAAATTCACCCAGATAAGAAAACGCAAATTCTAGAGTGATGTCTGTTTTCAGGGCTCGAGGATTCTCATGTCACTGTATTTCAGCAAAGACAAGTTGTTAAGGTTAAGTTTGATTTTTTTCCCCATATCTGAAAAAGTGAAATATAATAAATCCATAGGAATATGTATTTCTTGTGTTGAACTAAAACCCCAATGCCCCATTGGAAACCCAGTCACTAACATCCCCCTTCCACCCAAAGCGGGCCACATGCAAAACCAACAACGCTCTCAGTTTAAGACTGAATTCAACCTCTTTCTCCCCTTCTTATCCTCAGCAAGAGTTAACAATGTCTACATAGAGATACCGTGTCATTGCCAAATCAGTCACTCGGATCAGTGAGGCATTCCATTGTTTTTCATCCAGAGACCTCTGAACTTGCCCACTACACAGATCCAAACCATCAGTTGTTCTGACTTTATACAGACATGCTTTATGGATAAATGACCTGGAAGTCTCTTGCTTGGAAGGAAATAAGTTTTGCTTTGTTTTTGGTGAATCAGGCTATTATTAGTAATCATTTCGGTGGGGCGCTAAGAAGTTACTCACATGTGCCAACAAAATTTGTGTGGAGTTATATGTGTTTCACAAATATACTTCTGAGACAGGAATAGCCAAATCTATCTGGGATTTTGTTTTGTTTTTTGGCAAGGAAGGGCAGGCTTATGTCCCAATATATAATTTTTGTTTACATGTGTGTTTGTTTTCCACAGAAGAAAAAAAAATTTTAAACCCAAGCAAAAATACAAAGACAAAAATTTCGTGCTATGTTCCTACAAAGTTTTGAAAGTAAAGGAACGTTTCTCAAGATGAGGGAGGCCTGATCCTCAGACCTGGGATAGCTGCCCAGCAGCATCCCATGCTCCACTGGATGTGGGTCTGGGGTCACCAACAGGACAGCTGTCACAGAGGGCTAAGGGGGCAGCAGGCTGGTGGAGGGACAAGGAAGATGTGGCAGTGGAGACAAGCACAGCAGTGGAATGGAAACTTCTGTACGGGGTGTGGGGTGCCAGCCTGGAGACAATCAGCCTTATTTCCTGGGAGGCCACTCTGCATCCCAGAAAGCCACAGCCAAAGGCTTCTTCCCCCAGGTTATGCACTCGTCTCACTGTGTGCTTGTTTCTGGGCATGATTTACCATGGCTCAGGCAACCATAAGTTGAGGACTGGAGAGGGAGGATGCAGAGGCCAAATGCAGCTTGCTGTCTACACTGCCTACCCTGTGGGGTGCCAGGTGCAGAGGCCAATGAGTGGCTTAGTGTCTACACCACCTGCCATGTCGGGTGCCAGGTGTAGAGGCCAATGAGCAGCTTTCTGTCCACACTACCTATCCTGTGGGGATGCTGGGTGCAGAGGCCAATGAGTGGCTTGGTGTCTACACTACCTACCACATGGGAGTGCCAGGTGGGGAGGCCAATGAGCAGTTTGCTGTTCATACTGCCTACCATGTAGGGGTGCTAGGTGCAGAGACTAATGAGTGACTTGGAGTCTACACTACCTACTGTATGGGGGTGCCAGGTGCAGAGGCCAATGAGCAGCTTGCTGTCCACACTACCTACCATGTAGGGATGTCCTGTATAGAGGCCAGCAAGCAGCTTGCTGTCTACACTACCTACCACCCCCTAAGCAGGTGATGGGCCAGGAGCTAGACATTGAAGATCTCCAAGACCATCTTTACATCACTCAGAAATGATGACTGTCCAAATCAGTCCTCCCAGAATGAAAGGTGCCCTTTTCAAAGTTCAATTTACTGCCCTGAAGTGGTGAAAAGCCCCTTCATTCTAACTCTGTCAGATGACTTTTGTGTGCTCAAAGGCCAGCATTTTCCTTTCACAGCTGAGTGCCTGGTACCCAGACACCGAGGATGCCAAAACTTGATTCACTTCGTTTTCTCAATTATCATTTCACGTTTTCAAAAACACACGGGACCTTGAGGCAGTGAGAGTGCTTGGGCACTAATGCCAGAGCCTTTTAGGGAAAGCCATAGTGTTCTCCATCGGCTCACTTGGCAGTTAGACTCATGTGCAGAGTTCTGTTCCGAAAATGCAGCAGGCCTTACAATGACCTCATTAATGTCCCTTCACCAGCTTGTGGCAAAATTGTGGTGGAGAATTTTCTGGAATTATGCTAGAGGGAAGCATGGCCAACCGCTGTGCCCCAAATAGCAGGGGGAACAGGGTGGAGGAGGATGAAGACCGGATCAGAACGCACTTGAGGAGCGCAGGAGCTCCCCAGCATTCCTACCAGCTGTCTTGAAAACCATCTCCCGCCAGGCACATGGGTTTGCTATAGAGAACTGCAGGGCAGGGCCAGGCTGTGGAAACCCAGATGCCCACTGGAATTATCCTGTCCCGGCTGTTTGGGTCAATTGTCCTGATAAGCCTCACCCCACACAAGGTGGGAAGCCCCAGCCTTCTTCCCACCTCCTCATGGGACTTTTGAGGGCACGATGTTGGCCCCAGCACTTCTTGCTCTGTCTTCTGACTTCTACTAATTCTGACTATATTTGTCCATTCTCACATTGCTATAAGGAAGTACCCAAGGTTAGGTAATTTATAAAAGAGGTTTCATTGACTCACAGTTCCACATGGCTGGGGAGGCCTCAGAAAACTTACAATCATGGTGGAAGGCACCACTTCACAGGGAATCAGGAGGAGAATGAGTGCCAGCAGGGGAAATGCTAGATGCTTATAAAACCATCGGATCTTGTGAGACTCACTCATTATCACGAGAACAGCATGGAGAAAACTGCCCCCATGATTTCAATTACCTCCACCTGGTCCTGCCCTTGACACGTGGGGATTACGGGGATTACAATTCAAGGTGAGACTTGGGTGGGGATACAGAGCCAAACCATATCACCGACTCTCATATCGTTCCTCTTATGTATCCTCTCTCCACTCTACACTGACACAATCCATTTGCTTTTGATGTCCCCACAGGGCCATTTCATTGCTCCTCCAACATTTACATGTCTCACCATGTTATTCTGTTAACTCATTTATCTGTTCTGTCTTTTGGAACCTGATCTCTCTTGTTATGGGTACACATAGCCCCCACTGCCCTTCTAGCTCTCTCATCAATGGGGGTCGCTGTCCTCTGATGTGACCCTGATCCCCTGGCTGCAGAAATTGGTGAAAAGTGGAGACATGGCCTGTGCTGAACCAAAAATGGTCCTTCACTTTCTTGGCCATTGTGATTGGTCCAGGGAAGGACACAGGTGCCAGCTGTAACCAATCACAGCCCTTCTTTGGAGTATTCCTAAGTAGAGATGGGGAAAGAGTCCCTTTCTCCCTAGAGGCTGAGATGTAAAGATTGGGTCCAGGTATAGTGGTGACCCTGGACCCAGCTACCTGTGAAAGCAGATACGTGAATACACACCTGGAAAGCAGTAAAAGAGAACAAGACTGATATGACGAGAGAGACAGCCAGAAGACCTCCTGGGCTCCTTTGCTCTAGTGCTGTCTACAAAGCGGCCACAAAGCTCCTGCCAGCATCCAGCCAGAAACTAGGGTTGAGGTGGGGAAGACATCCCCTGAAGAGGTCCCTGAAAGTACTGGGGTCAGTAAATCTACATGAGCATCCTGGACCTTTTCAGCAGGTAGAGCAGGACTTCTTTCTCACAGCCATCTGTGAAGTCCAAGAGACATGCATCTGAGCGTCACGCTAATAACATCAAGATCATGAGCTGAAATTCCACTTGGGTCCTTTTACATGACTTTTTTAAAGGAAGTCAGAGGAAAGTACTCCCAACCTTTGAGAAAGGACGGGTCAATTAGAAGTTCCATTAGTGGCTCAGTGCAAACCGATCTCTGCTGCTTCCTCTCCCTAGCCCTGTAACTCTGGGGCTAGGCATAGAATTTCTCAGGGCCTCAGTTTCCCCAGCTAGGAAAACATAAGTACTATTATATTAGTATAGGATATAAAAACGGTGGTCCTCACCTCAGGGTGTAAGGACTGAATCAACTGATATGTACCAAGTTTTGGACACTATCTGATGCATGATAAATACTCAACAACTGTTAGCTATTAGTATCTCTACTATTTACATCTGAACTGAGGAAGATCTTTAACCAGTCCCCTTACCAAGCCCAAGTCAGCACTTGTAGGAAGGACATGTAGCAGGTCACTTGGTACAGAGAGTTTCAGGTGATTAAGCTGCAGACCTAAGAGACAAGAACATGAGCGTCTGCATCATTATATCA
This sequence comes from Chlorocebus sabaeus, assembly GCF_047675955.1. Taxonomy (NCBI): domain Eukaryota; kingdom Metazoa; phylum Chordata; class Mammalia; order Primates; family Cercopithecidae; genus Chlorocebus; species Chlorocebus sabaeus. The sequence continues at coordinate 57,295,275 of NC_132905.1, read as the reverse complement.
TTCATTCTTGGAATCAGTTTGGGCATCCACTACAATGTGAGGTGTAGGCAGGTCAGCAGGGTAGACTTTTCTCTGTTCTATGTTTCTCCTCTAACCATGAGCTGTCATAGGACTGTTCCAACTGGAAGAGACTTTAAAGATAAGGAAAGCTATCACAGACTCTCACTAGACAGATGAGAAAACTACAGTCACCTTTGGATTCTGAGTCTACAGGTCAGTGCTTGCCAGGGGTGGGTGCTCCAGCTGGGTCACTCTTTGCCTGGGGAGAAAGCTCCAAAGGTGACCATGAGTACTTCAAGCACATACTAATTGCCCTGGGATACCCCTAATTGTCCAGTACCAAACTGGTAGCACATGATCTAGCCAAGTAGATCATCCTGGATTCCTAACATTTTAGTGGGCAGATGACTCTCCTTCCAAAACATTTCTCCTTGAAGTTGTACTTAATGCTCTCGTATAGACTATAAGTGGTGACAACGAATGTCTTTTTTACTAAAATCCTTTTCTATGTTGTTTGGTGTAGAAATGTAAAACATATACTGAAGACAAGTCCATAAGATGGCAGGCTCTTGCATGGGCAGTACCATTTAATCATGTCAGTGAAGTGACGGGGTGGGTGCTGTTATGCTCATTTTGCAGAGGAGAAAGCTCAAGTTCTAGAGAGTTAAGTTCCCAACTTTCTGCAGCTGGTAATTGGCTCTGCCAGGATTTAAAACTGACCTTGCCTTACTTGGAAGCTTGTTCACTCTCCATTGTGCATTGTCTTAAAATAGAGAAGGCAGCATTTGTAAATAATTTTGGCAAAATCCAAAGCTGGAGTAATTGGATCAGTTGATCAACAAGTATCTGTCCAGAGACATGCAGAGCACCTCAAGCTAGTGGGAAGACTAAGGAAAGATAGCCCTTGGCTGTTGCCAAGATAATTCTCAGTTGTTAAGTGGCTTACAAAAGTAAGAGACAGAATCTCTGTATGATGCCAGCAAGAAGGAAAGAGTTCCTTCCCTTCGGGTTAGGAGTCATCATTCCCCTTGCCCTGCACATGTGACTCTCCCTAATTAGGCATTAACTGAACTCCATTTCTTTCTAGAAAATAAAAGAAAAACCATCCTATCTGAAAGTTCCCATCTGTAAGACTGTAAAATCCCTTTACTTTGTAATTAGCCAAGAATAAATAACCACCCAGAGGCAGCTGTGCTGCCTATTAGATGGATGCAGAGAAAAAGGGAGAATGGTAGATAGCATGCCTCACTGTAGGTATTATTTGCTTCCTTCTGAGCAAAAATGACAAATTCTCCAAAAAAAAAAAAATCATTTGTCACCAATGCACCAATGCTAAAAGTGCAGACCAGGGTTCTATAAAGTTTTCCATTTTTTTCAGAATTGAAATGTTCTTCCTGCAGTGTACACTTTGTTGAGCTGAGGTCACCTGAAGAATGTTTTCCCATTTGTTCCCACCATGTACTCAGAGTCAAAGTGATGCTCCTTCTCTCTTGCACCTTGTTCAGCTGCCTGCTTCTCTCTAGAGAGCTTTCCCAAGCCCTCGCCATGGAGTGATCAAAAGGGGCTGATGGATGCCAGGTTTAGGAAATTCCATGGGAGAATACAGCTCAGCGGTTCCTTGGTTTCATTGCCCACGAAAATTTCCCATATATGGGGGTTTCTGTGAGCACAAATGTAGTCCTAAATCTTTACTTATCTTGTTTGATAAACCACTGGCATTTCAGCTCAGTGATGTGTATTAATCATCTTTCATTTCCTGTATTCCGATGCTCTGATACTGCATCTTGCTGACCCTGAGGGACTGCCCCTCCCAGGTTTAACCAGTTCCTAGAGATAGGGAACCCAAGAATGTGCTTTTCAAATACAAGCCAATCAATCCAGAGCCCACACCCCAACCATCTCTTTTATTAGACTCTCACTCTCCACTTTGGGACCACTATCCACTGTTCAGATCATCCCAGGGCCAGATGCCAAAAACCTAGTGAGAAAAGAAAAGAACCTTTATGTGAAGAATGTGAGTCCTTTTAAACTATGGGGCCCATAGAGACATTAAAATGAGACAGTAGTCAGTCCTACTTCCCCTTGGAGCTATGTACTCATCTTTTGAAATTGCTTGCTATTGCTACGAACTGTTTTTTCAGTGGCAGTTGTCTTCTAATTTGTTGGCCTTACCTACCATACTTCACATTTTCTATTAATACTTTATATTTTTTCAAAGTGAGAGTCTCCACTGAGTCACTTTTACCAAATTCCATGGCCTACCACAAGGCAGCAGAAGAATTTTGGTGGCCTTATCCTTATCTTGCTTTTCAAAGAGAAAAACCAGCAACTGTGATTTAAAAAGGAAGCAAAACAATTGAAGAGATGCAAATGCAAGTTTAATACTCTGCATCTTGGAGAAAACTTACCTGAAGTGACCTGAGTTTAGGCACTGTCTTATTCAAACAAAAAGTCTTGGTGCGTTTTCCCTGCGGAACATTCATTAAAACCACTGCATGATTTCTGAGGATGTGGATTTTGTAAGCTCATTAGTTTGTGTAAGAGCTCTCTGTGATTTGACCCAGTTTCAATCCCCAAACTCCAGAAATAAAATATAAATGTCTTATGTATGACAATTTGGTCATCTATCATTAGTCTATTAATAAATAACAGGGTGATACTGCCCCACATATAACCTGAAATGCCGTGGATGATACATTGCAGAGAAAGGGCATATTCCATTAAATCGTGAGTGCAAAGAACTTCCTAGAGAGAGAGCTATTTGCACAAGATAAAATATCTATATCGTAATTGGAACTACCTGAATAATGAACTATAGTCCTTCTAATGTTATTTAACCCATTTATGCTTGAGGTTGCAATTTTTTGAATTTTTACAATCAGACCTTGGCGATGACCTTGAGCAATAGGATATAAATAACTGCCACATGCTGACGTTCCAATAATGGAACACTAGGCATAAGTAAAAAGCAGACAGTTACAACCACCATCATCCACTGAAAGTTCCTCAGAAAAACTGGAAGCATTCATATGTATTTCTACTTTTCATAATTACAGCACTAAGTCAGTGTTTTAAGATGCTTTGGTAAACACGAGGTAAATAATACATCTGGCTACAAAGAGCAAGCAAAGCATTCCCCTTATTAGCCAAGACAGCACAGCTGAGCCGGTCTCTGCAAGGCAATATTACCTGAGTCTCAACCAGGTGACAAGAGAGACCCCAAGCTTCTGACTGAAGACTTTCTTTAGCTGCTGACTTTGGTTGCTTCTCCCCGCCCACCCCCGTTTATGAATGTCCTGGGGCTTTAGATAGGCAGAGAGTGGTAGAATCAGACTTTAGCTTGGAATTCTCCATGGGGTCATCTGCCTTTAGGTGAATTATTGTGGACAGTGAGAGAAAGCTTAAGAGGCGAACTGAAAGACGGTCAGAGAAAAAGAGTAACCTAATACTCTCAAATCAATCAGGCAATTTTTCTTGTCTTCTTTGATTGATTCAACTTTTTAAATTTTAACTCTGAATATTGTTTATTAGGATGAAAATTGTTTGTTAGGATGATTATGATTATATATATAATCTTATATATATAAAACATATATATATCGGTTTGATTCTGTAAAAATGATGGTAGCCAACTATCTCCTCCTCTAGGATACCCGTCTTGGGGACTGGCTTTTTCTAAGTACTGTGTTTGCATCGACATTCTGCGTATTTTGTTGACCTCAAAGCAAAGACCTCTCTCTGCTGTCACCTCATTGGTGCCTTTCATGATGACCTCAGCCAGATGCTGAGAGGATTCAGGTAGTTTGCAAAGCTAGGACTTCAAAGCATCTTCCCTCAGAGAGAGTCACTCAACTTACCTTAAAATGGTAAGATTTAAACTGGATTTTTAAGGAGTCTAAAAAAAAAATAATTCTATGACCCTTTGCAATGTTTAAAGCTCCCCTCACCATCCAGAAAGTCTTTCTTATTTTCAAGTTAAATGCTCCCTGTGGCAGCTCAAAACCCTGACATTTCTCAGTGCTGATAACAGCCGTGCCTCTGTGTTGCCCAGGTGGACGTGGAGAGAGAACTCCTCAAATTCAGATAGAGAAAACACCTTGTTAACAAGTTATTACTTGAATAAATTTACCTCTTTTTTTTTCTTTTTTGAAGTGAATCTATTTCTTGAGTAAATTGTTGATTTTCTGTTTCAACTCAGTATGAAGTTGACTGGGGCTACTGCTTCTGACTCCGGGCTAAGTTTTCAATCTACCTCTTCCATTTGCTCAGTAGTAGTTTGGAAGGCAGCTGGGAGGGGAGGCTCTGGGTGCTCAACTGGCCGGTGACAGGTACCTCACCACTGACCAAAGGGTGACTGAGATCCACGGCCCCATGGAGGGGCTGCTTCCAGCCTGTGACTGAGCATAGCAGGAGCACCAAGGACTCAGTGATGCTCTGCTGGTCTTGCTGAACCTTGTCTCTACTGCACGGCCATCCACACATGGACGCTTTCACACAATCTTGCTTCCCTCTCTCCCTCCTTCACTTGGGTCAGATGGCGCAGGGGCCCACTGCCCCTCCCAACCCTCCCGCAGCTCCCTTGCCCTCTTTATAGACATTTTTCTAAAAAAAATCCTTGCATCCTTCATTCTGTCTTGGCATCCGTTTCTCGGAGGACCCAGGCTTGCCCTAGGGATGACCTTGGGATGTCACATGGGGCTGGGTTGAGGGCAGAACCAAAGTCCTCGTGGTACTGCTCATCAACATTCCCTTCCCATTGGCCAACCAGCCAGTTAACATCTTCCCAGGGCGCATAAAAGCTGCTTTTCTGCCCTGACCCCAAAGCCTGGGTGCTCCTTTTGCCCCCAGCAGAGATATCTGTCTGTGCTGGGGTCCTGAGGGCAGGCAGAGGATGGAGGACATGACCTTGTGCAGACTCCACCACTGATCAGTCATCAACAACCTCAAAGTCCAAGATTCAAAACAGGCAGGATGGAGTAGGGTGTGACTGTGTCTGTGTGTGTGTGTGCTTGTGTCCCTAGGTGACTGTGTACCTGCATGTGTGTGTGTGTGTGTCTGTGAGTGCAAGTGCCTGTTTGTGTGTGTGTGTATGCATGCAAGTGTGTGAGTCTACCTAGCTGTGCTTGTGCATGGGCCTGTATGCATGTGTGAATTTGTGAGTGTGCACATACACAAATGTGTATGTGTGTGTGAGTATATGGTCACAGGCTGGGGCAGGAGCATCTCAAGGGAGAAGAGCTGCTAGTGTGGATCAGCTGCATTTCTATGCACTATTTTCCCCATTAGCACTCTCCCTGAAGATTACAGAAATCCTATGGTCCACGTTCTGTTTTTAATTTCCACATAAATAAACTGGGAGAATGACCTTTCCTTCCCCCTTGCTCTCCTTCCCTCCCTGGTCCTTTCCCTCCTTTTCCCCCCTCCCTGTTTTTTTCTCTTTCTCACCCAACTTCCCTCCTTCCTTTATTTTCTTTCTTTTGGCATCAAGACCCTTGGTCGGGCTGGAGACTGCACCTGCCTGAGCGGTAAGCCAAGGGAAAACTCTCTTTTGATTATTGATCTTCTCTGCTTTAATCCTTGTTTTTCTTCAGTGAGCCCAGAAAACAGAAGAACAATGATGCCTTTGGCCATGTCAGTAAGATCAGTGCCAGCAGAGATGATGGCTCCAAGGAGTCAAACCCTAAAGGCTGGCTTTACCCCAGCAAGAGCTAAATCTTAACTCAAAGAAAGACATAGGATTAGGGTGGGGTCGGGGGTTAAGGAAGAAAGATCAAACCAAATCCTTTCCTCCTTCCTTCTCTCTCTCCCTTGGGACTCAGTTCCCAGGGGCTTCCCCAGAGATGCCTTTGTGCAGCCCCCAGGGTGGCTGCCTCCCTACCCTTCATCCTATTAAATCACAGCCCAGGCCTTCCTCTTTTTTTTCTCAGCCGTGCAGACAGGCTTTCCCACTGAAGCTCGGAATTAAAAATGAGAGATTTATTGTGAGGAAATTCTCCCTGCTTTAGGGTGACATAACTCCAAATCAAATGACGAGAGCATAATCAGCAACACTGAAGATGCCTTTTATGGGTCAGTCAGAAATAAAAATGGAACAACTGAACTCCTGCTCCCCTAGGAGCACAGATTTATGGCCCTCTCGGATGACCATATATAGAGTCGGCCAGCCCAGAACATTATTTATTTAGCAGATCATCAGGGCTTTGAAGACAATCCTGGAAGAACCTCATTGTCAAGTAGATGAAGCAGTCTATTAAAATGACACAGTAAATTCAAGTCCATGTCCCTCATCTTCCACGTAAATATGTGTCCTTCCCGAGCTAAGCTCGACTCAAGAAAGAACAGTGTCTGCTGAATGAGGGGTAGACACAAAGTATTAGAGATAGTGTGTGCATTACCTCTGCATTTACTCACACCCTTTCCACAGGCTTCTTTCCAGACTTTGCACTCTAAAAATGAGAGTTTCAGCATTATGCTGCAATGCTGCCTGGATAACCCTGAACCAAGGGTGTAATTTCTTTTCTCAGAAATAATTAGGTTGAGCATACAAAAATGACATGCCAGAAGTGATCAAATGTCAGCAGCCTCCTCTGGGTCAACCCAGTACATCAATTCTTTTCTCAATGATAAGAGACATAAAGGTGAGAACAGTGGAGGATGGTTGAGTGATCTGTGAGGATAGTTGAGTTGCTTGCTTTTGTTTTGTTAAACACAGTTCATACCTCTTTTGCATTAGAACCTTCAAAGGAATGAAAGTTTCTGGCCGCTAATAGTGTACAGGGGGACATTATTTCTGATTTCTAAAAAATAGTATTATATTTCTGTTTTGAATTTCTGGGGAGAAACACTGGAGGGGAAGGGAAGAACCTGAAGATGGAAAGAAGGCATCCCATGCTTGCTGTAGCTGACAAAACCACAATTCACAACTTGTCTGTTACACATTTGCCATATCCCCAACTTGCAAATAAGGATTTCGATACTGATGAAGACAGTTTATGTTTGTAGATTGCATCGCTTGTATAAAGCCTCTTCACACCCACCTCCTGGGCAGGTAAGGTTAAATAGCTACAATTTTAGAGAAAAGGAAGGTGTAGATAAGGAAAGCTACAACTTACCCAACACTACATGGCCGAGAAGTGATAGAATCTGGAGTGGGTAAGAACTCAGAACTACAATCTAGGGCTGCTTCTCGTCTGCCTCCCAGATGAGGATTAAGGATGACCCAGGCCATACCCCGCCCACTCAAAGGAGAGAACTCACATGAGCAATGAAACTGTAGCTTACTTTGGTCAGTGGCTCTGGCAGTTTTATCATTTGGGGGAAAATAATGTTTGTCGCAAGTACCAGTGGTTAGACCCCACCACGCAAATGTGGAACTTCCTCCACATCCTTGTTCTCACCTTAGAATTTCGCAGCCCTTGCCGACAGTGCCCTGAACCCCAGTCAGACATTTATTTTTGAGAAGTCCCTCAGAGTCTAATGACTCCTACTTAATACACAGTATTAATACGGTGTGGATTGAGTGCTGTGTCCAAGCTCAGTGAATGTTTAAGCCAGCAAACAAGAAGCACAGTGATTGAATTTTACTGGTGTGAAATGAGCTGTCTGAGGCAAACCAGAAGGTAGCAGAAGTAGAAGCTGACAGCCACCCGTGAAAGGAACAAACAGCAACTGCAATACCCACAATGAGACCGGGCTCATGCTGCTGCTACTGCATGGAGAGACGGCTGAGGAATGTGCATGAGACACAGCGCAAGGTGGCAAAAACGCATTTTCAAAAGACTGCACTGAAATAAGTCCAAACCAAACGGGGTTGTGTTTTATCATCATTAAACTGACGTTTGAGGAAATTTTCCAATTATCTGAGTAATTCAAATATGAGGAGCACAGCAATGCAAGATCCCCAGTGTGTTGCTGCAAATGTGCTGTTTTGTTATATGTGTGCAGCGAGCAGAATTATTGATAAGCTTCTAAAACTGTGGATTAATCCACTGATATTAAAGTTGTGCATGAATACACAGAGTGAAACATAAACTACCCTCTGGAAATGAAGAGCCTGTTCCCTGATGGGAGATAAAAGCCCCTTTCCAGACAACCTCTACAGGTCCCACTGGTTCCCACTGCCTGGAGTCCCTCCTCCCAGCCTCCAGCAAGTATTTTTTCCAGGAGAGATCTTTATCCTCCCTGGGTCAGCCCAGGACAGGCCTGGGATGAGGACATGTCGGAGGGCTTGTAACAGGCAGAGGCACCGCAGTGGGAATCAACTCGGGGTTCCCGACAGCGGCTTGTTTCACACCTCATTTTTGGGGCCAAGGCTGTATCCACCTGCCTTTTCCCCCAGCACCTAGCGGAACACTAAAGCGTAAGTGGTATTTGAAAAGCTGAGAAACATAAAATCGATTTCTTTCTAAACAGTAGTTATTTACATTTTTACATAATAAGCTCAATATATTTTTCTTCAGCCTCCAGATGCCTCTTCAGATGAAATACCTTGAAATTTAAAGCAATGCGTTCACTTGTTCACCTGAGAAAAGTAAAGCAGATGCACCATTTTCCCTGTGTGTCCCAAGCCTGGGGACACTGCGACGTGTGTAATGATCTCATCCACGATCATGGCTTTTGCTGCCTTCTTCATGCCGGTGTCTCACTGCTGTCAGCCCTACCTCCCCTGGTGTTCCAGGCTTCCTGGGCATCTGCTTCCCAAACTCCACGTGTTCAGATGGCATTCATTTCTGTGCATGCATGCACACACATCTACACATTTGCACACATATGCATACACATGCACAGAGAGACACACGCACACACACATGCATACACACAGGCATATATACATACACGCATGTCTTCTTCACCCTTGTATTTCCTGTCCTGGTGTGGACACCAAACTGCCTGCTTCCCCTTCATTTAATCACCTGGCAGTCTTTTTATCTGGGAATCTTTTTATTCCTTTGTTCACTGTTCTTTTTATGCCCTTGCTGCCCATGTCCAATCAAGGGCCAAACCTCTAACCTGGCCTCTCCTCTCACTCCCCAGTCCCACTGTTGTGGTTCAGGTATTCATCATCACCCACCTGGATGTCCGCAGTAGCCTCCTGACCCATGCTCCTATGTCCAACCTCATTTCCTCTCAAATCTGTTCTTCAAGAGAACCAATACAAACTCAAATGGTACAGCCAGTAGTGAGTGGAATGTGGCAACATCTCACAAAATGACACACATTTGCCCTTCAATGCAGCAATCTCATTTTCAGGAGTTTACCTCGAAAATACATCCATGAATCAAAATAACTGACCACAGCATTATTTGTGATAGCAAAGTATTGGAAACAGTCCAAGTGCCTATCCCTAGGACACTGGCTAGATAAACAATTTTATATAGTGTTGACTTTTGAAATGTAAGCATTTCGCATTTCCAAAAAATAAATTCAAAGGTAAACAAGTGTAAAGTTGTATATAAACAATTGAATCTAACCACAAGTAATATATTTAAGTAATTTTAAACACAGTCCTCTGAGTGTACACCCATAGTGGGATATGTTCTAAGAAGGAAAATATCTCCAAGAAATCTTATATTTAACCTAGTAAGTTTGCCGTTGTTGGTGGTGTTACCTATATAGTAATCTGGAAACAATGTTGTGCATGTTGTAATATAGAGCACAAATAAGTAAATATATTCATATATTTGAGAACCAGTGTAGGGATATGGAATGGGAGGAAGTGAGGAAGAATCTCATGTTGAATCGGTGTTATCAGCATAAGCTAGTAAGTTGGGAAAACAGACATTTCTAAGCACTTCCACTTGAAAGGCCTAGAAGCAGCGACATTTCTGTAGCAATAAAGCACAGTCAGCACACAGACCTCGGTTTCTAGTGATTATTCCTCACTAAAAGGAACTAGGGCTCCCTGGAGAAGTGATCATTCCAAGTTCAGGGCAAGAAAGCACAAAGTTAGGCAGGAAGCCTGGAAGTGCGCAAAATTGAGTAAGGACTATCAAAGGCACACGAGCTGGCTTGAAGGAGCAACCACTAGCCCAATTTGGGACAATTTGAGCACCAACATGCATAATGAATGACACTGATGATTTATAATGCATTGAATAAAAAAATGAATCCCAGGAGTCTACAGTGATGAGTTAAAGCAGTGTGTGGTGGGAGTTTTTCTTCAGAGAAGAATGCCAAGCTACAAATGGAGAATGAAAGATAGAACTGTAAAATCACCCTTAATTATGAGGAGTAAGATACATCTTTAAAATGGAAAAACTGTAGAGACACCAAGTGGACAACTTAGGACAGCAATACTGGGATAAGCTGGCACCATGAGCCTCTGGAACCGAAACAATGGGAAGGCCACCATCTTTCCCATGTGGTAATTTTGCCAAAAATGTTCGACCTCAATCTAATAATGAGAGAACAACTGCACAAACCTCACACTGAAGGACTTTCTACAAAGTGACTGGCCTGCACTCTTAACGGATGATAACGTCAAGAAAAACAAACAACTACAACAGAAAGGCCTGGGCTGGTCATTAAAAGAGACAAAAGAGTCAATGTCCCCAGTAATTCTTTTTTTTTTTTTTTTTTTTTAGATGTTGTCTCACTCTATCACCTAGGCTGGAGTGCAGTGGCACAATCTCGGTTCATTGCAACCTCCGCCTCCCAGGTTCAAGCGATTCTCCTGCCTCAGCCTCCTGAGTAGCTGGGATTACAGGCACCCGCCACCATGTTGGGCTAATTTTTGTGTTTTTAGTAGAGACGGGGTTTCACCATGTTGGTCAGGCTGGTCTCAAATTCCTGACCTCATGATCCGCCCACCTTGGCCTCCCAAAGTGCTGGGATTACAGGTGTGAGCCATGGTACCTGGCCCCTGAATTTTTATTAGCGGGTGTGTTTTGCAGGTATTGGCCATTAGTGTTCTTGATCAGACTCTTCCTTCATCAGAGTCTTCCTTGATCAGACTCTCGATAAGGAACAGTAGACCTATAAAGTTCCTTTGTGGGATAATTCAGAAAATTTAACTATAGAATGAGTGTCAGATAATAAATTCAATATATTTTCAATGTTCAATTCCACAGTATAGCAGTGACATTGTGGTTATGTAAGATAATGTAAGATAATGTCCTTTGCTCCTAGAGATCCATGCTCAAGTTGTTGTTGTTGTTGTTGTTGTTGTTTGAGAAAGGGTCTCACTCTGTCGCCCAGGCTGGAGTGCTGTGGCACAATCTTGGCTCACCACAACCTCTGCCTTCTAGGCTCAAGCAATTTTCCTGCCTCAGCCTCCCGAGTAGCTGGGATAACAGGCACACACCACTACCACTCAGCTAATTTTTGTATTTTTAGTAGAGATGGGGTTTCATCGTGTTGGCCAGGATGGTCTTCAACTCCTGACCTCAAATGATCCATCCGCCTCTGCCTCCCAAAATGCTGGGATTACCGGCATGAGCCACTGCACCCGGCTTCATGCTCAATTATTTGGTCATCATGTCTATAAACTATTTTCAAAGTTTTGGCAAAACTATACAGAGAGGAAGAGAAGACCATCGTGGCACCGGTTAACAAGTTGGGAATCCATGTGGAGAATGTACAGTTATTTATGGTACTATTCTTGAAACTTTTCTGTAGGTTTGTAAGTTTCAAAATGAAAAGCTGAAAGGAGCTGGAGTCAAGTCTATGCTCCTGGACCCAGGAAATTGTCTTGGGTATTTGGTTTCTGCTTAATCTCTCAGCTTTATATCCTGTCACCCCTGGCCTCCCTTGCACCAGCCAGCCACCCCCACTTGTCTACAGTTTCTAGATCACACCATGCCTTTCCTCTCTGCTCCGTTATGGCTCATGTGGTTCCTCCCACCACTAAGGGATTCCTTCCTTTTCATGCTATAACTTCGGAATTTCCTTTAAACGTATCTCAGACAAGACTCTTTGTGAGATAAATTCCTTTTCTGCACACCCCTCCCTTATGCCTCCAGGCTTGGGTGCCTACCTCCATCATATCATGCACTCTGTTGTGGGACATGAACTGCTGACTGCTGACAAACCTGGCATCCTGCACTAAACAGTAAGCTCCCCAGGCAGACCTGGCTTCAAATCCTGAGTGCATTATCAGGACCTGGCACCCTCAATATCCACAGAACCGGCCTACTGTGGGGGCTGGGCAGGGATGTCTCTAAACACGCAGCCTTCTCTAAATATCAGGATTCCTGCTTCCTTGCTGCCTGCCTTTGCTCAAGCTCTGGATGATGCTGTGTTATTAATAACAACAAATGGGGCTCTGGAAAACCAATAAGTTCAGTGCCTATACCAAAACAGAAACAGAACCCCTGGGAGCAGAGAAAACAATTCTGCAAACCCTCCCGCTGCTTAGCCCCATTAAAAACACCTCCCGGGGGCTCCTGCTTAGCTCATTCTTTGGGAAGGAAAGCATCCTGCAAAGTTTTTAAATGGCCTAGCTACATTTTCTTTTGTCCTAATTACCACAGCCATCTTTTTCAGACTGAGCAAAGGCCCCTTATCACTTTACACTCTCCCTGCTGCTAGGGTTCAGTTTCTGCAGTCGGGGCTGAGTGGGCAAGCAGGAAAAGTTAGAGGAAGGGAGATGGCCCCTCCTGAGCTCGGTCCCTCAAATGTCTCCCTCCCATGACATCTGGATGACCAGCAGGGCTGAGAAAATCGAACATTCCCTGTTCTGCTAAAGCAGTTTAGTTGTGGCCCAGAACACTGAACCACTCTTGGCCAGACCAGCTGGACACAGGGCAAGAGCTGCCTGTGTGTCTACCCTGAGCATGCCAGGTGCCCAGCCATAGGAGTTTGCTCAGGTCACATGAATATGCTCATTTTATAAATGTGAAAACTGAAGTTTGGGAATTAAAGTAGCATCACTGATCAGCAGAGTTTTATGGCCACGAGGTAACACTGAAAAGGGACTTCCTAACTTTATCAATTACTAATCAATTACACTTATGTGTAACTCTCTTATTCCATCAGAGGCCTGCAGGCAAAAGGGCTCACTCACACATCCCTCTATGGGGGCTCTTTCTTCCCCCAACTCAGTGGGTGGGGTTTTGTAAAGAGGTGAGAAATTCCTTCCTGATTGCTAAAATAATACTTTCTTGCAATAGAGACTTCCTGCTTAAGCTTTTAGAACTTTCTTATAAGCTGTGGCTGCTCATTGGAAACACCTGGGGAGATTTTTAAAGCTCCCCCTGCCAGGACTCACTGCAGACCAATTACTTACCTCACTCTGGGGAAGGAACAGAGGCATCAGTATTTTTTAAAATTCTCCAGGTGACCTTAATGTGCAGCCAGGGTTGAGGACTACCGTCAGCATTTTCAACAAAGCTACAGAAGATGTTGAGAGCAGGACAGCCCAGGTCAGAAGCCAGGTTCCTGACAGCCCACTGATCACAAGCGTCCTCAGTTCTTTCTGGGAAGCATTAGGCCAGAACCATGGAGGTGCGGCCCTACTCCCGAAACTGCTTGCTCTCCCAACACACAATACCTGTGTCACTACCTGCTTGATATAGGCACGTCTAGCCAGTAGCAGCCTGCCCTCTCTCTCCAAGTAACAGATCTGAGCTTTATTTAAAAACCCCAAGACCTGTTTAGTGTGGTGGCTACAAGCACAGCACTGTGGCCAGGATAGTCTGGTTCTGCTCTGAGCTCTGCCATTTGCCAGCTGTGTGGAGGAGACTTAGATTCCCTCAGAGATTACCTGCAGATAGCTCTACTCAGTCTGTTCTCTGGCCAGAGAACACGCTCAGTAGCATCAACCAGAGGTGCCAGAGAGTCAGCACCCCAGGAGTGACCCTCAAGCACTGAAGGAAAGAGACTCCCACTTCTTTGTCCCCCGGATGAGACAACTCCGAGGCGTGTTCCTCGCAGTCTCCAGGAGGTTCCCAGTGGGACTGAGCTCCAGCTGCCCGCAGTGGTAACTCGTTCCCTGACACATCCTGTATTGAGACAGTCAGGTGGGAAGGGCTCCCTAGCAAAACTCTAACCGACCTGGGCCACTGGGGTGGAGCCTCCGGAAGTTCATGCATTTTGCAGAAAGGAGACACCTGGCCCCTTTTCTTGTTGTGTGGAACCTGGAATTCAAGCTGTGAGGTGCGAAGCCCATGGCCAAGAAGCACACTCTCTTGCTTCGCTAAGAGTCTCCATCCCCCCACTTTTTTTCCCTTTTTGTCCAATAAATCCCATTTTTCTCACTCTTCACATCATCTGCAAGCCTAAATTTTCACGGGCGTGTGATAAGGACCCCCATCTTTAGCTGAACTAAGGAAAAAGTCCTGCAGCAATATTGGGTCTCCTGTCTCATTTCCTTACCTTGCTTCCTGTCTCCTCCTCCTAAACTGAAGCCCTTGTTCAGGCTCAGCTGTTGAAGAAACTCAGAATTCAAAACTTGGCTGTTGAAGACACGAGGAGACCTGGGATTAATGTCTCTGAGCCCGTGTGGCCTCCATCTCTGAAAGCCCTCGGAAGTGAAAGGAGATGGTGTGCAGCTTCCAGCACTGCCTCCCAAGGGAAGGCAGGAAAGGGCAGCTGCTGCAAAGATCCTACCCAGGAGGCTGTACCCCCTTTTCCCAGCCCCTTCACATCCCTCCCCTCAGGATCTGCCTGAGGGACTGCAGAGATAGTCTATATGATAGATGGACAGCTGGGTTAAACCTCCAACATTCCTTCTGGGCAGAGATTCAGGAACTTTTGCTTAGAGGCTCTGTATCGGTCATTAAGTATTAAATCCATCACTTGCAAAAACCTTTAAACCAGATCCCCAGTCCTTGCATTCAGTGTAAACTGAGCCTCTGAAAAACATATTCTCTTCTGGCTTAAATGCCCAGGAAAAAGATAATGAGAAGCTAACTGTTTACTGCCTGATTTGTGCCAGCAGGAGAGGGAGTTTGGCAACGGGGCTTCACAGGTGGTGGTGTGTACTTCCACCAGGAAGCACAAATGTCTGCTTGTCACTCCTTTTGGTGTTAGCAATAATCAGTGATCTTGGCCCAGATCCTTTATTTCACTGGGAGATGCAATGTGGTGAATTTCACAATTGTTTTCATTCCTTCTTTGTTTATGAGTTGAAATACTTGCATCAAGAGAAGCCTTCTCTCATCAACTGTTTGGTTACTTGAACTATAGTTTTACATGAAAGACAAAATACATGCTTGATTCTTTCTTGTTATTTATCAGCTTTCAAAATAATGAGTTGATTTCCTAGCATCTTCCAAAGGTGGCCAATGACTTCTTCTTTTTTTAGGCATCATAATAGACTCGTGGTTTGAAACATATCTGATGCATTACAGTCATTATTCCTAAGTGACGCTCAAATCATTACACCTCTGGCCAGTGGGAATCTCTCCAAATTGGCTCCTGAGTCCCACTGACATGACCCAAACAGACTTATTTCCATGACTGCTTTGCTGTTTGGTTTGATATAATGTTCCATCTTGTGCATTTCCTGCCCCAGACTTAGAAGTATCCACCTCTCCAAGAATCTCGTTCTTTTCAAGAGGAATGATATTTAGATTAGGGTCTTTTAAAATTCATGGTGGTGGGCACTCAATGAGCCCTTTCAAAGTAGTCAACTCATATCTATGAGCTGGATATTTTCCTGTATCTTTTCTTTGATAATTTCATCTCCTCTTCCATTTACTCTTTTTTGTTTTGTTTTGTTTCTGTAACTTTTATTTATCTGAGTTTTAGATTGCATAGACCAGACCACTAATTTTCTCACTTTTTCCCCCTCCTTTATTCCATCCATTGTAGTTTTATTCCATTTTCTAGGAGATTTCCTCAACTTTATGTTGGCACTATTTTTTTGGACTTTTTGTTTCTGCTATTACATATTTTTATTTCCAAGAGCTCTATTGTGTTCTCTGAATGTTCTTTTTATATAGCATGCTGTTCTTGTTCCATGGGTGCAGTAGCTTCTCTTAGACTTGAGGCTATCATTTATCCTTTTCTTGATGTTTCATATGTGCTCCACGCTGTCTCTGTTTGTTTCATATTCCTTTTTGTCCTGCTTTTCCACTTTGGTTTCTGCCATTCCCTTTCAAGTGTCTAATGATCCCTTGTCATTTTTTCATATTTGAGTGAGGAGCTAAAATGCTGATCGAAAGCTCTGTTTCTGTAAAGGATGAGACTGTTTCCTTCAGGGTTTCACTGCAGAGTGGGCAGGCAGGAATCTAGCAATCTCTCAGGGGACCTCCAATGTGAACGTTACGTAGGCCTTTTGTTTTGAGCAGATCGGTTTCTCCCAAAAGGACTCTTCCACTCCTCCAACTTCCCACTTACAGAACAGGTCTGGCTTTCATTTCTGGGTGCCAGGCAGGGGTCTCACCATTCAGTATATAGAGTTTCACTTACTTCCACCATTGTAATGTGATGCCTCATCCACCACCTTCACCGTGGCTGATGCCTGAGTCAGAATGTTTCTAGTTCAACTCAGAAAATGTGCCTTCAGAGTTATGCTAGGTTTGGAGTGCAGGCCAGTTTCCTGACTGTGTGGTATGGGAAAAGAGCATATCTAGAAGTTTATGTAATTGTTCCTAATAAACAACTTATTCTTCTGTTCTCAGCCCTTCCCCGAGTCTGTACGTTTATGGATACCTGCCACCTTGATTTCTGAACCTTTCAAGGTTTCTCAATGTGAATCAGCTTGCTTCTAGTTGGTGTCTCACCTTTCCCATCCTGCAGAAGCAGGGATCCCACTGTCTCTAGTTCACTGATGAGGTATCACCCTTCCATCCACTTGACATTTTGTAGAACTGAGTTGACATCTCTCATCTGCCCGCTATTGTTTCATTCTGACTATACTTGCAGAGCAATGCCTTTTTATTTATGTTATTATCATTTCCATGGGTTTTTGGAGAGAACAAAGATAATCACATATATAATGTACTGTGTTTAACCAACAGTTGTCTCCAATCTATTTTCTACACTGCTGCAAATCTGATCATGTTACTTCCTGTTGACCATTCCTTACTGTCTTCAGGATAAAATTAAATTTTTAATGCTAAAGGTTGTTCATGGGTCTTGTTTTTTTCCTACCTACCTCACTGGTCTAATACACCCCAAATTACTTGCATTTCCTCAAACACCTAACATTTATCCTGGCATCGGCCTTTGTGTATGTGGCTTCTCCAGTCTATCTTGTCCTTTCTGTCTCCCTTCATTTGTCTAATTCCTCTTTATTCTTAAAAAATTAAACTGAAGTGCCACCTGCTTCAAGAAGTTATCCAAGATTGCTCCTGTTGGTTCTAGGTTAACAGCTCCCCTTCTGTGCTCCCACAATACCTTATGCGAGTTTTGCTATAGCACTGGTGGCATTTTATTGTATCTGCATGTCTCCCCCACAGACAGGAAGTTCCTTAAAAGACTCCTTATATCCATATCTCAAGTACTTAGCACAGAGCCCAGGAAGTGGTAAACACTCAGTCTTAATGAAATGACCAAGTAAGGGAATGAGTGAAGGTTCTTGGTTCCAAACCTAAAATTCCTACTCAACTCTCCTATATAAGTTACAGGGTCTCTTTGGTGAACTGTTAAAATTCCATCTTTTCCTTGAATCTCTCTTGTACTATATCAATTTACTCCAAACAAGGAAGTGTCAAGCAAAGAGCACTGATCGGGAACCAGCAGGACAGGGCACGAGCTTGCAGGTGTCCTTGGGCAGAGCCATTCTCCTCACTGGCATCCTTGTCTGTGAGGGAGAAGGATCCTTATTAGTTAAAGGTCTTCGTTACAAGAGAAAGAAGCCCCTTTGCCTGAGTACAGCAGAAGGACAATTTATTATAAGGATTTTAGTTAGCTGGTGAGCCATAAAATAAAAATCTACTACGAGGCTGGAGTTGTCTTCCCGAAGCTAATATGCTACAGGCTTGACAACTCAGGAAAGGGCTTACATATGTGAGATTATGTAAGATAAGGTCGAAAACTAGGACCTGAAATGGGATGATATTGAGGTCTTAAGAAAGGCTCAAAGCCAGGGTGTGTAAGGCAGAATCTCATTTGACCAGAGGATCAGTGAGGCAGCGTTCGGGTCCCGGCCTCAGCTATGTTAGTTTCTAGGGTCTCAAAGCAAGAACGGACCTCAGTAATCACTGAGCCCACTGTGACCATAATTTTACAGATAAGAATCTAAGGTCCTGGGAACTTTCCAGGAACCAATGGGGTATCTGTGGCTGAGCTGGGCCACGCGACAGGCTCTTGACTCTCTGGGAGAGCTCTGTCCTCAGAGTCAAGTCATCCGCTTTTCCTGAATTCCTTCAGCACTGGTGTTTGTTTCTCTTTCTCAAGCACTTGTCTTCGAACACTATTCAAGTTACAACATTGCCTGCCCTAAGGGTGACTTCCTTGGGATGCCACTGTCTGGAGTTGAGAACATCATCATTCCCCTGATCCTTAGGTGATCCTCTGATGCAAATGTTACCAGCCAGGGTGGTTACAAACGCAGGCTCAAGGGTCAAGTTTCCTGAGTTGGAATCTGGGCTCTGCCACTTACAAGCTCACACAGAACTTTAGCAAATGATAGCGTTGTTTTTGTTGTTGTGTTTTGTGCCTTGGTTTCCCCATTTGCCATGGTAGTCCATGGAGCACCCACCTTGGTGAGGTGGTGGGGGACAAGATGAGTCGATACATGCAAAGTACTCAGCCCAGTGCTTGGCACACAGTGAACATGTAACACTAACTATCCTTACTGGGTTTATGTACAAATGAGAAAACTGAGGCTCAGTGGAGTTAAATATCACTGCCAAACTCGCAGAGCTAATAAGCAGGAGAGAAGTAATTCAAAGCCAGGTGTGTCTGACCCCCTGGCCTTTGCTTAGCTACCATGACGTGCCTACCACCTTTCATATCGAGAGAAAAAGGTCTTTCAAGGACAAGAGAGCCTTGGTGGGTTTTCCTTTTAATTTAAGACATTATTTGGAAGTCTAAAATCATGACTTCAGGTTTACTGTATACCTTAGCTTTCCCCTCCTGGAATTGGAATATAATCAGATGAGATAATTCACCTGACAGAACAAATTCTCTGAAATGCATGCAAATTTTGAACAATGCCTCACCCTAAAAGAAAGCCGAAATCCCTAACCAGGAACCTAGATTAAGTTTTTGTTTGTTTGTTTGTTTTTGCTTTATTGAGGTATAACTGATACACAAAATCTTGTACACATTTAAGGTACACATTCTGGTGAGCCCAGAGTTAGTTTGGAAAGGTTGTTTTATCTCATTATTTTTTAAATAGTGGAACTTAGAATACTTACTTAGGGTTTCTTTAGGAAAAATGAATGGTATGGCTGGAAGCAGTTGTTTCCACCTCAACTTTTGTATAGACATGCAGGAGACTGGACTTGAAGGTTTGTAATAAAGTTCTGCCTCACTTTGGTGAGGTGGCTTCTGTCATTCAGGTCACACCGTGCACTGCATAATCAAGACACAGGAGCCTACACAGTTCTGGAATAACATGCAGGCATGAAAAGGTGCAGCCCTGAGGCTTATATTCTACAAATGAACATGAAGGATGAGCAGGTGTGTCAGTGGTGTGCACATACCTGTGTATCCATAAGCATGTCCACTCTCAACACCACTAGGATCCTTATATCACTTCCTAAAGACCCCTGCTGCTGGATAACACATCAAAACTAAATATAGTCAATGCTTTTTACTGACTCTAAAGCTCAATATACACATTTGTAGGTATTATAATGAGAGAGCCAACTACGTTTAAAAGAAAAAGAATCTGAGGTGGTTTCTAACTAAAGATACACACTACAAGGCTATAAAAATAAATATAAAATTCATGAAGTGATATAAAAAGAGGTGGGAGAAAACTCAATACAAAGTCAAGATAATTATTTATTTTGGTTGAACATTATAATTGGCCTTAGGTTCTTGACAGCCAACATAGAAAGGGAAACGTGATACGATGCATTATGTAATTTATTTGTCCACAGATTGAGTTCATGCTCTAAGATGACACTAAACCATGAGGTCATTGATCTTGACTGAGAGAGTGCTATTCTCTCTTCTATTTTAAGAGGAAAAGATACCCTTTCTGGAAAATCTGGAGAAAAAAATGTTTAAAAAGAAAATAATAGTTCCTTGTAATTGTATTGTCCTGAGATAAACGATGTGAGGATTTAGAATATTTTCTTCCAGTCTCTTTACAGTTTTAAAAATATATAAAATGATATATAGTGATATTTTCCTATTTTGTTCTACTAATGTTATATCTTAAAAGTTTTTCCATGCCACCAAAAACTCTTTACACACATACTATATTTAACAGCTCTACATTCCATGGAATGGATAAGCCATATTCATTGAGCCAATCTCATGATTTGGTGCACTTTGATTCTTTGATAATTAATATTTAAATAAACCAAATGTCTGTTATTAATATCTTTGTATATAAATGAGTTCCCATATTTCTGATGACCTCCTCAGGATACGTTTCTAGAAGCTGAATTCCTAGGTCAAAGCGTATCCACCTATTTCAAGGCTCTTGATTTATAATGGACTAGTTATTTTCCAGAAAATCTGTGCCTCTCCTGAGTAGCACATGACATTCTACTTCACTGCCCCCTTTCTTGGACCATCATTTTAGAATGTTTGTTAATTTGATAGGGCAAATGATGTCCTCCTGCTCTTTCAATCTGCATTTTGTTCAATACCAAGGAGGGCTGGACATTGTATCATATGCTGATTTGCCATTTGCATTTCCTCTTCAGAGATTTGTTTGTCCTTTACCTGGATATCTATTTTGGGTCTTAATGTTTTTCTTATTGATTTGTATGCATTCTTTATATATGAGGAATATTAATATTTTTTCTCCAACATATTGGTTTCAAACATTTCCCAGCTTGATGCTTGTCTGTTGATTTTACTAATGAGATAACATTATAAAGAGAAATTTTAAAATGTTATCAAGTCTAACCTATTGATTGATTCCATCATGATTTCTTTCGAACTGGGCAGCTCAAAGTGCCCACCTGAAACAGTAATCCTTGCTTGAAGAGAAGTTAGAAAATTTTTCTAACTCTTCAGCATTTTCTCCAATTCCTCCGCTCTTTTCCACTGTCCTAGAGACCAGGAACCCCAGTGTCTGGTACCATTTATTTATTTATACAACAAATATTCATTGCATCTTGGTTTTGCTCAAGATACTCCATGAAGCATCATAAACCATGTAATGATGCAAGTTTTCATTTCTCCATTTTCTTTCTGTTTTCAGAAAATGGTCTGACTTATGAAAATGTAACTACCTATAGGTCCAGTCCAATTCTGGAAGACTTCTAGTCCTGGCCCTATACTTCTGGGTTTGGTCTTTCTCAATGACTAAGTAGGTAGCCCAAAGGCAAAAGGGCTGAAAATTACTTTAGGAGCTAACAGATCCTAGAAGTGTCCCAGCTGGGTATCAGAAATCTCCAATTAGAGCATTCATGCCAAGATGATGCATTCTGACAGCAAGCATCAGTTAGGATGTTCTTCCCCATTTAAGTCACTCTTCCTACTTCAGACTATCTTTTATATTTAACCCCAAAACATTGTGGTGTTTTCAACAGAGATACATCAAAGAGAAAGAGGCCTCCAAAATAATATCAACTGGGTGGTTATCGGGAGTTTAGGGGCTGAATGCAAGCTATTCAGCTGTTACTGCACATATGAAGAAGTCCAAGTGATTCAGGCCATGAGAAAACAGCCCATTTTCTCTTTTCTTAAAAGATATTAAGTCAAAGTGGCATCCAAAATATGCACCCTATACTATTCTGTGAGAGATCTTGAAAGAATTTCATCAGGATGTGCTGCTGCCTTCAGATGCTCCTCCTCCTCCTTCTGCTCCTCCTCCTCCTCTTGCTCCTCCTTCTCTCTCTTCTTGCCCTCCTTTCTCCTCCTCCTGCCCCTCCTCCTTCTCCCTCTTCCTCTTTTCATCCTTCTCCTCCTGCTTCCTCATTCCCTCTTCTTTTTCTTCTCTTCCTATTCTCCCTCCTCCTCCTCTCTTCCTCTTCTTCCTCCCCATTTCCTCTTCCTCCTCCTTCTCCTTCTTTTTCTTTTCTTCTTCAATTTGACATTTCACTCATAGGAGAACCTGAATGGTCACAATCTTCTTCATGACTTTCCCATCTTTATCCTATCAAAAGGTTTTTTCCATGAATTTCCAGTTCTGTCTTGCCACCCCAACCAAGCCCGTCTTTCTTTGTCTGGGTCACTCCTGCCTGAATAATTTTATTAAGGCTTAATTTTATTAGGCTTGAAACAAAGATGCACAGGATGGATTTGAAGAAAAATAGTAAGAGATAAATTTGCAGGCCAAATGCACTGAATTCCTAGAATTATTGGAGTTTGGAATTTGCCTAGTGGTATACTCAATAATACTGTAATTTCATATCTTCAAGAATTTTCCCTAGCTTGTTGCAGAAGAAGAGGCTGTGACCCTGACCCCATGTACTCACAGTTAAAAATACAGTGAAGAAGTAAGGGCTGGGGTTAGGGACTATCATGGAGTTTTTCTTTAGCTCACATTGTGAATTTCTGACACACTGACAGTCCTGAGATGAACACAAAGGAAGTTCACCAAATATGTAAGAAAAAATCCTCAACTATTTTGGAAGTGTCAAGGGAAATTCAGTGTCCTCATGCCCAAAGCTATAATGTGCTACTGGAGATCGACTGCGTCAGAGGTTGCTCAAGTGGAACATTTGTGTTTGTGCTCTTCAAAAGCATAACCTACAATTATTCGAACTGACTGAAAGGTGGCCAAAGCTCTGAGGGGAAGCCAGTGAGACCCTCCTCCAAGTGATACCCTGTTGCTCCGTATTTGTTTCGCTCAAATCACTCAAGCTTACTTGACTCACTCATGCATCAGAGCAAGATTGTTCCAACAGTCGGAGTTTTCAGCTGCCTGGGAAATTCAACTCCCTTCTTGCTGCTGGCTTGGATGCACTTAAAAGATCCAGGTCCTAGACTTGGGAGGAAAAAACATCAATCTGCTTGGTGATGTCCAAGGCAAAGCTCAAACATGTCTTGACATTTTGAAAATATTGACATCACTGTCTTGCCAACTAACAGGATACCATAAGGTTCTGAAGACTTGTGTTAGAAAAAATAAAGTCCATGTCATTGTCCCCCTAAAGAAAAACCCAACACTTTCTTTTTGAAGCAGGAATTCAAAGAAAGACCAATTCAGGCCCAAGATGGGTAACACCTATTTGGGAACATGGGGAGATTCAGCACCTAAGGAAGGGGTAATGGGAGCCCTGATGCAAAAGTGTGCTCAAGGGGTCACAGATCACACCATTCAGACTGTGATCACCTTGGGTTAAAGCAGGCATCCTCCACAACAGCCAGCCCATGGGACATCGGTGTCCAAAACGGCAGAGGGGAACATCACCTGGAAAGCAGGGACCCAGAAACCAAATCGTAAATGCATGGCCATTCTTAGGCACCAAGGAATGCAGAACAGCATTATGTGGCCTCTCCCTAGACTTCAACTCAAAAGACTGGGATGTTTCCAGAAAAAACTCTCACCACAGCTCCCTGTCACAATTGAGTGTGGGCCCACTGAGCTCATCAAATTTGTTGTGAGCCAGTTTTTATTTTAAAGACGGTGTCTTTCACAGGAAAATGTTCAATACATGTTTGTAGAGAAAATGAATGTATTGGTGAATGAAGATGTTGCTAGTGTCACCACTTGAGATACCTTCAAATCATGGTTCATTGGATTCTTTCATTCACTTATTTTCAGGGTTTACTGAGCACCTATTATGTGCCAGGCAATGTTCTTGGTGCTGGGGCTATGACCAAAACCAAAATTAGATGTGGTTTCAGCTTTTTGGAATCCAGAGACCTCCCCGAGAGAACCACGCTTGTTTTTTAACCCAACCAAGGAAGAAGAGGCGTATTTCTTCCAGTTCTGCCATTTTGTTATCTCATGATCTGATACATACTTATTGTTCCTCAGTGTTCTCTTCCTCTGACCACCTTTCTTGCCGTGAGATAGCCTGAGACAGCCTAGTAACCCAGGCCAGAGCACAGCACTTTCTGTTTCTCCTCTAAATGTGTCCTCAGATGCATGACAATGAGGCTGCTTCCTTTTTTCTTTTCTTTTTCTTCTAATTTTTGGAGGCCATGACTGTACACTGGGTTCGCTTCCTCAACGACACTGTCTAATGCCTTTTTTTGTTAAAATGATAATTTATTTTTCCCCCTCTGGGTGCCACATTTCTTGCTTCTTTGTAGGTATTTTTTCTAGGCCTCTAATGAGGAGTTTGATAAAGTCTCCTGCTTCTTGGGAGGAACTTGCTTTGTTACATGGTTCCTTCCAACGTTTTTCTAGCTAATGCCTCTATTCTTTCTGCAGTTCCTTGTTCTGTAATTGAATAACTGTGCGATGAATTTCATCTGAATTCTGGCATTCAAAAAACTGTTGACCTACTTCATTTTTTAGATTTTAGATGTGATGCATGTATCATTAAAAATTTGAAAGATGCAAAAAATGATAAACATAAAAATTAAAGATAACTACAATTCTACCACTCAAAGACTTCCACTAACAACATTTTGGACCACTCTACGCCAGGACATTTTTTGAATATGTGTGTGTGTGTGTGTGTATATATATATACACACACACACACACACATATTATATATATATTCAAACTATACATAATAGCACAGTTATATAACTGTGTATAGTTTTATGTATAGTTTTAGATTTTTTAAAATTTAAGATAGTAGTGTTAGTATTTTCCTATGTTATTAAAATTCTCCACAAGCATGATTTTAAATAGTCACATAATATTTTGTACTTCAGGTCTATCATAATTTATTGCATCATTTTCCTAGCTTGACACTTGGGTTATTTTTCCTTGCTTGTTACAATCATATAAGAAATGTATCTCCCCTACTCCTTCTCCAATGAGACATTTGAGCATAATTGCACTGCAATCTTTCTGACTCAGTGGCTCATCCACAAAGGTGCTCAGAACCTTTTCTAGTTCACTTGTCTGATCAGGCACAGAACATTCTCCTCCTTCTCAGGGCATGCATACTATCCAAAAGCTGCACACCCTGGTCTTCACCTGAGGGGAAACATCCTGCCTCTAGACCCTTAAGCGTCAACATCTGCACTCACGTGTTGCTTCCTGAACCCACCATCCCTGCAGCTATTTCTACCTCCCCTCGTCCATGCACAGAGATCCCCTCCAGGGCCTCTGCTTCTGCTGCGCCTCTTCGTGGGAAGGGCTCCTCCTTCTCCCTGGTCTTCGTAGGGTGTCTCCTTGTGATTCAGTCCCAGCCTATGAGTCACCTTCTCAGAGAGGCCTCCTGGATCTACAATCTGAAGAAGCTCTAAGTCTCCCTCCCCACCAGTCACACTCAATAACATAACCCAAGAACACTGAGCTCTTCACGGAACTCTCCCAGAAAATATCTGGTGCTTTGATGTGTTTCTGGGTCATCTTCTCCCTTTAACCAAACCCAGTTTCTCATGTGCATCCCTGTGTCTCTTGTGCCCAGAACAGTGAAAGCATACAGCAGGAGCTCAATAAATGTTTCCTGAACAAATGAATGAAATAAAGCATGAAGGTAAATCTCATTTCCCTGGTGAAATGCTTTGTACATTATTTGCCACATTGTATGGATGTCCCTTATTCCCAGAGGAGTTTTAAGTTGTCCATAACCCCTTGACCAGTATTTCGCTTCTAGGAATCTCTCCTAATGACATAGACAAAAATGGAGACACCAATTTTGGCACAAGGATGGTCATCAGAACAGAATTTTTAGGCTGAGTGCGGTGGCTGACACCTGTAATCCTAGCACTTTGGGAGGCTGAGGTGGGTGGATCACTTTAGGCCAGAAGTTCAAGACCAGCTTGGCCAACATGGTGAAACCCTTTCTCTACCAAAAATACAAAAATTAGCTGGTAGTGGTGGTGTGCACCTGTAATCCCAGCTATTCAGGAGGCTGAGGCAGGAGAATCGCCTGAACCTGGGAAGTGGAGGCTGCAGTGAGCTGAGATTGTGCCACTGCACTCCAGGCTGGGTGACAGAGCGAGACTGTCTCAAAAAAAAAAAAAAAAAGTATTTTTAATGTCAAAAATAAACCCTCATACAGAAAAAGGGGGGAAATTATTATACAGGTTAATCTCTTAGGAATGGCAAAGCATTATGTAGACTTTAAAAAATGTTTATAGAATTTTTAATGACAGCAGATGTACTAAATGTTAATGGTATATCTGAATGATATAATTAGTATTTTTTACTTGGTACTTCAGTGTTTTACAACTTTTCTCCAGTGAACATGCATGTATTTCACAATCAGACAAAAGTAAAATATTACAAATTCTCCAGTTTCTGAGTTCAAAGGCATTTGTACTCAACATTTTATTCTCACATTTTATTGAGGTACGGGAAGGTTTCTTTTCTATTCTTAGAAGTGTTTTGCAAACTGTAGGTATTTTTTTAAGTGTTACAGAAAGAATGTTCAAAGAAGGAACCAGTTTTACAGGTTTACTCCCATAAAGCCACAAGGTTTCCTTAGAACTGTTAGCAGCCTTCATCCTTGGTATGTCCCAACCACCACGAATGCAGAAAGAAGTAGGACTTACTTCTATTTCAGTGACACCTTCTGCCAAATTCTTTTGTGGTGGTTTCATGGTTAGCGTGCAGACGCCATGATAGAAACCGACCATTGCCAATATGTCCTTGCTAAAATATAAAAGATTCAGCCATCAGTATGGTGGAGAAAGGGAACCTATATAACATGGAAAAGAAGAGCACGTTTAAATGACAACTATCATTACTATTGTTGTTCTTGGCTACTTGTTTTCCTTTCTTTTCTTTCTATGTCTGAGACTAGTCAAGAGTAAAGATTCCTAAAATAGACACTTCCGTGATTCATTTATTCTCCATGAAGAGCTTTCTCTGCTGCATCTTTCCTGCAGTTCTCTTCTAAAGCCAGGAAAACTTTGTTGTTCTTTTCCCTCCTCTGTGTCCAACATGAAAGGCAGCTCTGCTCTGCCAGGTGCCCCTTCATGCCGGAAGCAGCAGGAGTTGCAGCATCAGAGCACGACCTGCCCCGTTCTCAACTCCCGGGAGGAAGACAAGAATGAGGACACAGCACTGGGACACAGAAAAACTAAAGATGGTGAATGCTTTCCATCTGAAGGGCATTTCCAACTATCCAAAGGTCTCCTACCACCATCCTCTCAGTGCTGCTGCTGCCAAACACACTCCCAGAATGCTCAACCATGCTGCTTGTGGACTCTGTGACAAGGAGGAGCTCCAATCCTTGGATGCCTCCATCGTCTCTGGATTAATACATCCAACAAGCCCCCACCTTCTTACTCAGTTTCCAGAAACGGATCCTCTGGTAATTGTCCATCAATATCCTCTGGATCCCAAACTCATGGATTGGTAGAAACTGCCTGGTTCACCATGTTGTCAGAGATCAACAGAAAAGAGTGCCATGATTGGTGAGTGATACATGTCTGTGCTAGTCACAGAGACCTGGCAGTACCACATGTCTGTCAACTGCCATCTCTTACTGGATCTCTCCCTTCACTTCACCAGGGATTGTACTTGTGTCTTGGAAACTTAGGACCTCATAAATGGGGTGCGATATTTCTCTAACTTACAATAAAAGAAACAAACAAATAATCTCACCGTGCTTTGGGATGGCAAGGTCATGGCACTGTCTCATTCCAGTTGGGGTGTTGAACTGGCCACTGAGGGCTTGGAGCATGCTGTGATGTCTACTGCATCTCCAGGTCCCCAAATGTAATGATTTCCCCCTCTGTGATACCTTTCACTCTTTCTGCCAGGCTCCTGTAGCTCACCCCACTTTTCTCACTGCATTCATCACTCTGTATTGCAATAAATGTGTCAACATGTGTCTTGAGTCCCAGCTAGACTGTAAATTCCTTTAAGGTAGAAATCACATCCTGTTTGTTCAGAGTGGACTGGCAATAAACATTTTTGAATTGAATTGGACTGACTCTCTGGATAAAGATCTAAAAGTCAATTATGTTAGTCTCTGCACGGACATTAAAGAAAAAAGAGGTAGAAAAGCTGTAAAATTGCACTCCAAACCCCTCAAATTCTAAATAAACTTCGCTAATTCTCTAAAATTTCACAATTGCCTTCATATATAAGTACAAAAATTCTTATGTGGAATTTCAGAAAATTGAATCTTTTCAATAGGGTATGATTTGGTACCAACAGTTAGATACGCTTTCTTTCTCTCTCTGTCTCTGTCTCTCTCTCTCTCTCTCTCTCTCTCTCTCTCTCTCTCACACACACACACACACACACCATCTTTAAGAGCACTAGATGTTCTAATGTACTAAGCACTTTGGGATGGGCTGCTACAATATTCTTGAAGGCAGTTAAGCCTCTTAGACTGCATTCTAAGGACTTTCTAAAGCAATTAAATAAGAAGGAAGGGCAGGCCCAAGACTCCAGCAAGTTTCATGAGGCAATTCAAAATCATATTTTCAGAAGTTCCTTTTAGAAATTCCATTTGCTAGCAGAATCTTTATTAACACAATCCTTCAGTAGAGAAAATCATTCATGAAATAAACACGAATACATTTCCAAACCCGTGTGTTAAAACCGTTTCATTATTTCACCCAAAGTTCCTTCTACACCTGCCAAAAATAAGACACCTTCATTTTATACTGTCCAGTGTGTGACCATCAGCCCAAGAAGCTATACCTTTCAATAATTTTCCCTAGTAGAAATAAAATTTAAATTCTTCAAATTCTTCAGGGCTTGTGATTTTGTTTTAAACTGGTTGGAAACAGCACTGAAACCAAATGCACTATTGGGAATCAGGTTATTTAAGTCAGGATGGTTTTCAACGAAAATGTAGAGGGGCAGTGATTGTGAAGATAGATGTGGCTGAAATTACGCTTCTCCCTTGTGATCTAACCCAAGTTGCTATTCTGCCTTTGGCTTCCATACATGTGGCCAGGGTACTGAGGATATTTTGGTCATTTATTCCCTGACTCAAAATGAAAAGAAATTTGAGGCAGCTAGAATGCCACTGACAGAAGGCACACCAACACTTTGTTTTCTTAAACACTAATCTTTTTTCCTAACAGTAACTTTTACTTTCCAGAAGAAATGGGAAGACAAACTTGAGACTGACGTGCTCATGGTTCCTGGTTTTCTCAAAGAGCTGCTGGAAGAAGCACCAACATGGGAATCCCAAGTCCTGGTTCAGTCACACCAACTAACCTCTCACTCAAGTCACTGTACAGAGGGGATGCTAGGAGTGGGCCCCGGCCCTCTGGAGACCTGGGGACTAGGGACTATGGAAAAATGCACTGCACTTTGGAATTAAGATTCCAGAGAAGGTGGGGATTGGGGCAGGGGCAGTTGAAAAGATGTGATTTTTGTCTTTCAGAGAAAGTCATGTTTAGCAAGAACCCACTCTGTGGACCTAGGACCTCCTGGGGCGCTGGCTAGTGGTCACAGGGGAAGGATGACTTTGGGGTGTGTCATACTGTCTGCTCTCTCTGTCCTAAGTACCCCGAGAGAGAGTGGAAAAAAAACTGACTGGCCTCTTAAAAATAGAACCATTTCAATCCTAATATGCTTGAAAGAAACAAGGAATGCAAGACCATCTTGCTTGGGCACCAGGTGAAAGAACTGCCACTTAAATAGGGAAAGAGCCAGCCTCCTGGGGAAGAGCCCCTTCAGTCCTTCGGCCATGGCCAAGTTTTTGTGAGGAGCTGCATGCATCATGCAGTTGCAAGGGGACATGCTTGCACTCTGAACAGACGACACCCGATAGGAGTGTCCAGCCCGACCTCTGTGCCCCATTAGCAACCACACTGTATCACATTGAAGAATGCATGGAACTGGATTAAAACTCATGCCCAAATCATCAGCTAGGTGCATGTGAACAAATACAGAGAAAGGAGAAAGGCTGATGGAAGGCCAAGGAAAACACTGGGGTAAAACTAGACCCTTTAGACTCCAGGGGATTTCTTGTTTCCTGGTAATTCCTTTGCAAGCCCTACTTACAAAGTACCGACTGTGGCTCTCATTGCCTATTTGCTTTTCCACTTTTACCTACACCCCCATGACAAGTGGGTAAGGGAATTTTTATTTGTCCACAGTGCTGTCATAAGAACCTAAGGACTTCTGCAACTAGAAAGGTTATTGGCTTATCCAGCCCCATATTTCATTGTCTAAATATGAACTCCCAAAAATTTAGCTCCACCAGGTGCCATGGTCTGTTTTGTTAACCGAGATATTCCCAGCTCCCAGGACAGTAGCTGGCACACATAGTAGGCACTCAAAAATATTTGCTGAGTAAAACTGAATTTTAAAGGGGTGACAAGAAATTCCTGGTAGCAGGTTCAGAATGACCGCTTTACAGTAAAGCAGAAATATCCTTTGGCAGTGGGGCCAGATGACCACAATGCTGATTCCCACTTGCTCTTACCAAGATATGTGACCTTCATCAAGTCCCAAAGCTTAGCAAAGGCACTTCCTGCAGGAGCACACAGGAGACCTGAGCACAGCTGCTTTTACCTGTTTTATCATAAGGTTACCCATCTTATTTTGTTTGACTAAAGGATTCCCCTGCTAATCATAAGTGGTTGGGAAAACCACTGGGCTCTATTGCCCCAAAAGGCTCTACTATTTGATGATATTTCACATTCCATTCTGGCTACACTGCATTCTTATGATTCCTGAAATATGTCAAAGTCCTTCCTTCCCCCCGGGGTCAGTCCACATGCTGTTCCCTCTACCTGGAATGCCCTTTCTCACCCAGCTGCTGCTACATACCTGCTGGACTAACTCCTGCTTAAGTGCTATTTCCCCAGAAGAGCCATCCCTGCTGTCTTCAGCTATGTCCGAGGCCCCTGTTATTTGTTCCCACAGTACTTTGTCCTCTTTAATGACAGTACCTTTTATAGTTATACTATAATGAAATACATCAATGTGATTATTGGTCAGAGGTCTGTTCTTTTTGCCAGAGGAACATTTCCATGAGATGAAGGCAGAGATGGGGTCTGTTTGTTCACCACGTGGCTCCCAGAGTTGACCTCATGTGTATTACTCAGTAACCATTTCTTTAAAGAAAAAATTCATTGACTTTTATTTGTGATCCTAGAATCAGGCAAAACTTCATTCTCCAGAACAGGATAAGCATTCTCCGATTTCCTGAAGGGATAATGAATCACAAGTTTAACAGGCATGAAGATGATGCATAACAGTTCGTTACTATGGGGTTACAATCCCATGTACCTTAAGATGTTGGACAAACCTGTAGTTTCCAGTGGTCACATTTCTCTTAGAAAAGTACAATGACACTGGCCCTTCCCCAGTTCTCTGGCTCATTCTCTGTCCTAGGTGATGTCTCAAAATGGGAGGCCAGTGGCTCCTCCATGACATCTCCCATTACCTGGGGGAATATATTCCAGGCCTGGGACGTCTAATATGGAAGCCCTCAGATACACATGGCTAATTACAATTACAATGATTAAAAGTTAATAAAATTTAAAAATTCAGTTCTTTGGGTACAGTAGTCACATTTCCAGTGCTCAAGAGCCATCTGTGGCTAGTGGCCACTGTCCTGGACACCACTGGGGCAGGCCGTGCCCACCCATGCAGAAAGTCCTTTTGGATAGCACTGTGTGGGCCCTGCTAAGCTCAATGCATCCCATATTTCTGGGTCACCTTGAACTACATCACTCCCTATCTAGTGTTTGCCTTCTTTCCTAATGTCATAACTAGAACTTGCTGCAGCCAAATGTTCACTGCTGATCTTTTCTGAAAGGACAGAAGTGAGAAAGATTTTTAAAACTTTCATCTGTCAAAAAAACAACATCTCTGATCTTTCCTTCTGCCCAATAGATTTTAAATGTTCTGTTTGTTTTCATTATTTTTACGCCCTTTGCTGGTAACAACTTCTTTCAAGGTTGGCCCGCTTAATATTGCTGGACTGTCTCATTCTACTTCTCTTTGAGGACATGGCCTCATTTCCAATGTGCCCTAACTACATGGAGTCTGTAGTGAGGTCTTGGTTGGTTTCTTGTCATTTTTGTCCTTCTGAGACCCTGGTTAGTTTGTTTCTGAAGGAAACTTTAGGCTGCTAAATAATAGTTCCAATATCTCCATTCATCCTTCACTCACATTCCTGTAATGGTTAGGGGAAAAAGGTTGGAGAGAAAACCTAAGCAAATCTGTTTTTGTAAACTGAACTCTCTTCATTTTCTGGCTTATTCCTACTGAGATCATCAAGGATTTGATTATTTTGTGATCATTTCCTCCAAGGCTTCTATCTAATCTTTAGATTAGAGCTTCAGAGCAGTAATTCTTTCTTTCCTCTTTCATAACATTACATTAAAAAGGGATTTCTGCCTTAGTTGTTTCTTCCTTTCCTGAAACTTGTAAATTGTCCCCATGTAGCCCCTGCCTTATTTTGGGTTCTTCCGAGAAGCAGACAACAAGACAAGGATTCAAGGGCAAGGATTTTTGGGATGTGAGCCCAAGAAATACCAGTAGGAGGTAGAGAAATGAGAGAGTGAAGTGAAGGTGGTCAATAAAAGGTGTGTTATCAAACCAGCTACCACTGTAGACAACTGGAGCTCAATCCCACAAGTGAATTCCAGGAAGCAGTGTAAAGCATTTGCTCCTGAGGAAGGAAGCTGGGGTACTTATACACCAATTCCCGCAGTCGTCATTTGAGAGTGATTCTTGAACAAGGGCATTATTTCCCTACACTTTCATGCTTCCACTTGACAGGCAAAACATGTTTTGTGAGTCAAAGAAAGCCCTTGGACAAAGAAGTGAAGTCAGAACTTGATGTGATAAGGGTGAGAAGCTCCAGGCAGGGTCCTGATAGCAGCTGCTCCACTTGCCAGGCAGGTTCCTAATCAATCTCTATTGGGAAATCCTTTGAGACAAGTCACTTAACCTTTCCATTGTTCAGTATTCTCATCAGCCCAATAATGGGTCCAAAGGAGATGATCCCCAAAGTTCTGGAAACATTTGTTGATTATTTGAGGCTCTGAACTACTTTCCAATACATATCCGAGTGGATGCCTCTTATCATCCCCAAGACGGACAGCAGACTATCAGATGCAACAATCGTTTCCATCTAGAAGTCTTTCATTGGTTCCTCTGCCACTCATGCCAGTTTGATGCATGAGCTCTTCTTACTCTCCAAGAATACCCTTGAGAGATGAGAGAGGCTGGTCACTGGCAGTGCCATCCTACTTCTGTGGACTCGTGCTTCAGCCACTGTCTGACCTCAGAGGTTTGCCTAACATTCTAGAAACTGTCTCATTATTCTTTTGACAATCTCAGGAAGAGCATTTGGGACCATTGTCTCTTTTGGACCTCAGTCATTTTCCCTCCTGAAATGGAGGGGAGTTTATCAAATGCCAGGCATGCTCTAAGTACTTTACATTGAGCAGTTCACACACTTGATGACAGCCTTACGAAACATGGGTGAAAACTGAGAAAATCGAGGAACTGGGATTTAAATATTTCCCTCAGATTAAGCTTCTGATCAAGATGGAGTAATGGAATGGATTTACCCTCCTACATTAAACAACCAAAAATAAATAAATAAGCAAAATATATAAAACAGTTTTCAAGACAATAGATATCAGGCATAAAAGGGCAGTGATCCCCAAAAGATGGGAAATGAGTGGCATGAGCCCAAGAAATGCCTCCGCTTACTGCCTTGAGAGAGATTCCAAGATGCTGCCGCATGGGGAGGGAAACACAGAAGCAGGCTGGCAGGATCCTTGAACTGAGGAAATGGAGTTGAGAGTCTAAGGAGACCAAGACAGCTAGAGTCCTCACGGAAGGGCACTAGGGAGAAGACAGCCGCTCAAACACAGAATTCTAGATGGTTGCAGAGGGTCCCACGGGAGCATTAAGCTGAGCACTGATCAGAACATACAGATGAAGAGCCTACCCGAGAAAGAACCACTCAAAGAGGTTAGAGGTTAGAGGTCACAGCACTCGGCACTCACACAGGGCTAGGAATAGTGCCTGTTCTCAACAGCAAGACTGGAAAATGGAAAGACTCCTGGGGCAGTGGGTAGAGTAAATGGAAAGGTCTTGCCTCAGAAGTGGGTAATAATTAGCCCTGGTGAGCACTGCTGTGATCCTGCCCAACAAGTTAAAAAAGTAAGATCCAAAAGAATCAAACTGTGTCCAAGTAACTTAACTGAATCTCAGAACAAAACTCAAGAATATTTACAAGAATGCAAACATATCCAGCACCTAATAAGGTAAAATCCACAATGTCTGTATATCCAATCAAAAATGACCAACTGTACAAAGAAGCAGAAAAGCAGGACCCATAATGAGGAGCTAAATCAATCAATCAAAACTAACCAAGAACTGACACAGATGATAGAATTAGAGCAAAGACGTTGGAAAACTTGTTATAACGATCTGTTCTGTCTTCCAAAAGTTATGTAGAGACATGGAAGATATAAAAAAGATTTAAATTGAGCATCTCTAAGTGAAAACCACACTATCTGAGAAAAATATGCTGGACGAGATTAACAGCAGATGAGATATTTCATCTAATAAAAGATTAGTGACATCGAAGATATACCAATAGAAACTATCCAAAATAAAAGAGAATAAAAAGATATTTTAACACCTTCCTCTCAATCACTAATATAACAAGTAGATAGAAAGCCAGTAAGTAGACAGTAAATTTAAACAACTCTACCAACCAACTTGACCAAATTGACATTTACGAAACACTCCATCCAACAACAACAGAAAGCATCTTCTTTTCAGGTGCACACAGAACAGTTGTCAAAACAAACCATATTCTGGGCCATAAAAGTTAGCCTCAATTATAATAACTTAAAAGGATTCAGGTGATACAAAGTTTGCTCCCTGTCCATAGTGGAATTATACTAGAAATCAATCACAAAGGGATAATTGAAAAATCTCTCAAATATTTGGAAACAAAATAATATATTTCTAACTAATCAATATGTCAAAGAAGAATTCTGACAGAAATTAGAAATGTTTTTGAAATGAATGAAAATAAAAACACACCATATCAAACATTGCCAGATGTCATCAAGTGGAAAAATATAGACTTTATCTATATTGAAAAAGAAGAAAGGTTTCAAATCAGTGATCTCAGCTTCCACCCTAAGAAACTAGAAAAAGAAGAGTGAATAAAACTCAAAGTAAGTGGAAGATAGAAAATAATAACGATCAGAGTATGATCAACGAAATACAAAATAAACAAACAAAGAACACAACAATTAAGAAAATCAATGAAACCAAAAGCTGATTCTTGAGATGGTCATAAAAAATGATAACTATTGAGACAGATTAGGAATGAGGGAGGTGACATCAACATAGATTCTATATGTACATATAAAGGATGCTAAGTAGATATTTGAACAACCTTATGTCAACAAATTCGACAACATGGATGAAATGAACAAATTCCTGAACAAACTACCAAAGAAACAGATAATTTGAATAGCTCTCATCTACTAAAGAAATTGAATTTATAGTTAAAAACGTTAATGCAAATAAAACTCTAGGCCCAGATGGCTTCACTGGTAAGTTCTACCAACTAAGAAATAAATAATACCAATTGCACACAAAACTTGTTTAGCTCCCATGTAACCTATTTTATGAAGCCAGAATTATTCTGAAGACTAAATCAGAATAATTAATCTAATAGTGAAAGATTAAATGCATTTTCCAGATATGGGGCAAAACAAGGATAGCTACTCTCCTCACTTCTGTTCAAAATTACAGAAGTTCTAGCCAGTGTAATAAGGCAAGAAAAATAAATAAAATGTCTCTCTTTACATTGGAAAGACAAAAGTAAAACTGTCTTCATTTGCAGATGTTACGACCCTCTATGTGGAAAATTTAATGTTGTAGACTAAAAGGTATTAGAACAAATATGTGAGTTTCACAAGGTTGCAAGATACAAAATCAATATGCAAAAATCTATCATATTTTAAAATGTTAACAATGAACAATTAAAGTTGAAATTAAAACAACATATCAAAAATTTAAAAAGCAACACATTTTTTAACATCAAAAATGGGATAAATCTGACAAAAGATGTGTAAGACCTGCACAATGAAAATTACAAAACATTGCTGAGAGAAATTGAACACTGAAATAAATGGAGTGATATACCATATTCATGTGTTGGAAGACTCATTATTATTAAAAGGTATCAGTTCTCCCCAGTTTGAGCTATAGATTCAACACAATCCCAATCAAAATCCCAACAGTCTTTTTTAAAGAAGAAGAAAAAAGTTACAGAGCCTTTAAGTTACGTAATAAAGGTGTATCAATGGTGATTTACACAAGTGAAATCATAAGTCAAAAGGAAATGATTACCAATAGAAGAGAGAAGGCTTTAATTCCTGAGATGAGTTAGAAGTAATAATTAAAGAGAAAGAAGCCAAGATAGAAAAAAGAAGTAGAAAACATCCATAATCTCATAAGGTAGGTTATTATTCCTCTAGAGCAGTGTTTTAAGAAAATGGTGTTGGTTTTCTCCACAGAGCTTCTTCCTTGCTCAAGTGGCAGATGAATAGCCAGCTTTCTCATCTCTGTGAGCCTCTCACTTCCTACTGGAATCTCACTTCCTGTTGCCCGAGAGCTCCTCCTCCTTCAGACTCTCACACAACTGCATCAAGAACTAACAGCCCTTTCAACATCACAACAGCAGTTCCAAATTATGTTATTTCCTGGAAGCTTCCAACTTATTTAATAGACGCAGACTCTGACTACTTTAACAGTCTCAAATTTTAGAATTTTTACCTTACTCTCTTTATCTGTTTAATTACCACTCAAAAAAAGAAAAGAAAAGAAAAGAAAAAAAGGCACAACCTTTTCCTTTATAAGCACACTTTGAAAAAAGCTAACATTTTTTAAGGCAAAATGAAATAAGAGATATGGAAAAACCATTTCTGCTTTTGAAGACAACAAATGTCTGTTATCCATAATAAGTTGTTTTTAGGGTTCTGTTTTCCTTCAAAGTTTGAAAACACTACTCAACTCCTGGGCTCGAGTCTTGTTTTCTTTCCAACTGTTGTGGTTTCCAACTAGTTTCTTATCTTGATTGGAGGGCTTGGCGTCAAGAGAACGCCATCTCAAAAAATTATTTCATACCTTTGGCAAGAACCTAACTGGTTATGATGTAAAACAAATCACGTGTATATTGAGAGGAGAAAAAATATGGATTGTGGAAGAAATGTTGCTAATAAGAAAAAGATAATGTATGATTTAAGAGTTTCAGATCTGTATCTTAAAAATATGCAAGACATGGAATAAGGGAAAATTTGAAAAGTGGGTATGATATGCTTACATTGAGACCAAAAGAATGAATTCTATTGAGTTAGGCTGAAATGCAAACTCATATAGAAACACATTTATCAGCGTCTAGTGTATGCTCATGCGTTTGCTACCTCCAATATTTAGCGATGTTAAAGAACACTTTCTCATTTACCCTTCAGGCCAAGTTCTGTTCTAAATTCAGTCCCACCTATACTAGCACAGGCCATGTGTACATATCCTGAAGCAGAACTCAGTACTGTTGACTGAGATGAAAATGCAAAAGAACATTCACGCACAAGGTTGGGAAGTGGAGATGTTAGAGTCTGCATGCATGCTTTGACACATTTTTTTTTCTGGCATTAATTACCGTGATTTGACATGACTGCATATTTTTTAGACACTATATGATCCTGGCAAATGAAAGTGTCAGTGAAAATTATATTCCATCAGCTTAAACCTTCCTAAATGCCAGAGAAGTAATTTGATCTGCATTATGAACAAAGTCTTAAAACAGTGCTGATACTGATCATGTTTCATTCCAACCAAAGCCTTTGAACAATGTGTGGCTATTATTTATTGCATTTAAACCACTGCATGTTCTAGACCTGCTGTATTCAATAGGATAGCCGCTGACAACGTGGCTGTTGGGCATTCAAAATGTGAATAGTCTGAATTGAGATGTTCTATAAGTGTAAAATGTACACCAGATTTTGAAGAATTACTATAAAAAGAGAATTTAAATAACTCATTAATAATTTGTATCCTGACTTCATGTTGATGATATTGTCTCAATACTAAAATGGGTAAAATAAAATATATTATTCAAGTCAAGTTTACCTGCTCATTTTTACTTTATTTAATGTAGCTACTAGAAAATTTAAAAGTTTATTATGTCTTGCTTTATTGTTATTGTAAACAGTAAAGATTAATAAACCTTGTATACTCATTGTTTGGTCTATTTTAAAGTGCACCAATTTGAAAGGCAACAGCAAGAGCACACCAACCTTTGCGAGCCAACTCATATACCCATTAGAAGTTTAAACATCTGGGAAGCAGGACATTGGTAATTTCCTTTTGCAGAGCCATAAAAGATCATCTCTTCAAGGGTTATCACACGAATTCTACAATGACAAGTAATTCCTAGTAATCATCTTTGTGTCATGTTGTAGCCAAAATATCATTCTCGTTATTAAAATCAATCAAACCAACCATCTCAGGGTTTGGAGGGTGTGGGACCTGTTGACTCAGAGCTAGAAGACCAAAGCCTCAAATAGCTCCAAACCATCTCCTCCAGGCTCATGACCTGCCA
Source organism: Chlorocebus sabaeus (assembly GCF_047675955.1). Lineage (NCBI taxonomy): Eukaryota > Metazoa > Chordata > Mammalia > Primates > Cercopithecidae > Chlorocebus > Chlorocebus sabaeus. Next base: position 57,256,657 of record NC_132905.1, on the reverse strand, counting down.
CTACCTACCCCACTCCAATTCTTGAAACACAGGCATGAACTCTTCATTATTCCCCAAATACACACAACCTTTTACAACCCCATGCCTTTTCACATGCTATTCTCCTTCCTGGAGTGCTATGATCCCCTTTTTCTGCATACAAAATTCCTACTCATACTTTAAAACCCAACTTGGATGCCTCCTTCTTTGCAGGTCATCCCGCTCTGGCTCCCACAGTGTTCCGACATTTTCAGCATTTAGTTACTAGAGCACAGCTAGGTTTCAATGTAATTATTTGAGTATCTCTCTGCTCATGTGAGCAGGAACCATCTTGTCTAATTTGTAGTTCTCTACATGCCTACAGAACTGTCAGACCAACAGACCTAATTTTGTGTTGGTATGTGAGTATGTACACACACATTTGCAAACACATACACCTAGGAAAGAAAAATCTACAAACTGGATAGAGTTATACACCAAAATGTTAACATTGGTCAGTTCTGATGTTGAGATCCTGTGGATCATAAGTGACTTTTAAAAATTGTGGCAAAATGCATATGACATAAAATTTACCATTTTAACCATTTCTAAGTGTTCAATCTGCAGTGTTAAGTATATGCACATTTTTGTGCAACCAGTCCCCTGAACTTTTTCATCTTGCAAACCTGAAACTCTATGACCATTACACAATAGCTCCCCCTATTATCTGGCAACCACCATCCAACTTCTTGTTTCTGTGAGTCGGCCTGCAACTGATGCCTCACATAAGTGACACCATATTGTATTTGTCTTTTAATAACTGACTTATTTCATCCATATTGTAACTTAAGTCAGAATTGTCTTCCTTTTTAAGGTTAAATAATATTGTATGTATACACCACATTTTGTTTATCCATTCATAAATCATTAGACATTTGGATTGCTCCTACATTTTGACTGCTGTAAATAATGCTGCTGTGAACATACGCTGTGAATAATTGCTGGCAATTCCACTTATATGGAATTCTACTTATATGGCAATTCTACTTTTAATTTTTTGAGGAATCACCATACTGTTTTCCACTGTGGCTGCACCATTTTACATTCCCTCCAAGAGTACACAAAGGTTCCAATTTCTCCACAGACTTATCAACACTTGCTATTTTCTGTTTTGTTTGTTTTTTATAGCAGCCATCTGAGTAGGTAGGAGGTGATATGTCATTGCAGTTTTGATCTGCATTTCCCTAGTGACTGGTGACATGGAGCATTTTCTCATACACTTGTCGGCCACTTGTACATCTTCTTTGAAGTAATGTGTACTCAAGTCCTTTATTGATTTTTTTGGGTTATTTGGGTTTTTTTGTTTGCTTTGAGATGTAGGACTTTCTTTATATATCCTGGATATTAACTTATTATCAGATATATAATTTTCAAGTATTTTCTCCCATTCTATAGGTTGCCTTTTCACTGTGTTGATAGTGTTCTTTAATTGGTGAAAGTTTTTCATTTGGATGTAGTCCAATTTATATATTTCTACTTTTGTTGCCTATGGTTTTGGTGTCATATCTGAGAAATCCCTGCAAAATCCAACAGCAGGAAGCTTCACTCCTATGTTTTCTTCTAAGAATTGTATATTTTTAAATATTATGTTTAGATCTTTGATCCATTTGACTTAATTTTTGTCTATGGTGTAAGGTAAGAGCTCAGCTTCATCCTTCTGCATGTAGATAGCAAGTTTACCCAAAAACATTTGTTGAAGGAACTGTCCTTTCCCCATTGAATAGTCTTGGAACTCTTGTTGCAAATAATTTGACCATATATGTGAGGGTTAATGTATGGGCTACCTATTCTATTCCATTGATATGTCTGTCTTTACACAAGCACCACACTGTTTTGATCACTGTAGCTTTGTAACATATTCTGAAGTCAGTAAATGTGACTTCCAACTTCATTCTTTTTCAAGATTGTTTTAGCTATTTGGGGTCCCTTAAGATTCTATATGAATTTTAGGGTGGATTTTTCTAATTCTTCAAAAAACACTGTTACAATTTTGATGAGTATTATATTAAATATGTAGATCATTTTGTGTAATCTTGACATCTTAACAATATTAACTATTCCAATTATATAAACATGGGGTGTCTTTTCAAATATTTACATTTTAAAAAAAATTATTTCATCAACATTTTGTAGTTTTGAATGTACAAATCTTTTGCCTCCCTCCTTGGTTAAGTTTATTCCTAAGTATTTTATTATTTTTGACAACGTTATAAATAAAGTTGTTTTCTTAGTTTCATTTTTAGCTTATTCATTGTTATTTTATAAAAATGCAACTGAGTTTTGTATGTTGATCCTGTATGCAGCAACTGGGCTCAATTTCTTTGTTAGTAACAAGAGTTTGTTTTCTACATACGAGATCATGTTATATGTAGAACAGAGCCTATGAACAGAGATAATTTTACTACTTCCTTTCTATTACCTTTTATTTATTTTTCTTGCCTAATTGCTCTGGTTAGGATTTCCAGTGATATATTGAGCAAACCAGCAAAAGCGGGCATCCTCATTTCTAGGGGTTGGTGTGAGTGTGCTTTGTTTCTTTCAGTCTCTATCATACCCTCGAGTACCCTGAATGGCCATCCTGATTTTAGGAAAAATGCTTTCAGTCTTTCATCATAAAGAATGATGTCAGGCTACGGGTATCAGTGATTTTTATGTTTTCTGTGTATATTTCTATATTTCATAAGTTATCTGTAAGAGATTATGCATATTTTTAACAATCAGGTTAAAAGTTATTTAACAATAATTTGTTGGCCAGATCATGATTGAACTACTTCACTGAAAAATGTACTCTTTGCTTGAGGATAACTAGGTATGATCAGAGATAGGAGATAGACAGAAAGTGAGCATATTTTTGTTCTGGCCATAAAGACGGACAAGATAAGAGGATCTTTCCCCTTTTGACTGCAAGCTCTTCTTTCCTTGCAAGAAGGGAAAGGCTCACTCAATTACTGTCAACAAACTAAACATGTGATCACCTGCCTTTGTTGTGGTCTTTTCTCTCGTAAAGATTTATCCACAAGTCACACTCACATTTGTCATTTGAAATGAAGAAGCATGACAGATCTGTATGTTACAGGTCAATGGTTGATACACTTTCACTCTGGCTTAATGATGTCATCCAGCTAGGGTAACAGGAGGACCACTGCCTGGCAAATGGAAGATCATCAATCTCAATGGCACATACAATAATCTTACAATATCATTACCATGGGAGCCAGGGCACATCCTCAGTTTTGTAATTGGTTCTAGTTCTTATTGAGAGAAATCTTGCTTGGTCAGCACTCCTCCACAAAAAGCTGAAGAAGCCACAGCAAAGCTCACAGCCAACCCATAAGTATCCAGGCCCAGCCCTGGGAGCTACGCTGGAACATTTCTCATCATTCCATAAGTCTTCTCTAAAACTTTAAACACTGAGAAGGCTCCTATATCCTCCACTCTCAAGAAACGCTAATAGAACATGCTGGAATCCATGTGCTTTGGGGCATTTGAGGCAGACTAAGACATTTGAATGGATTACGTCCCTCCATGACCACCTTCTGCCCACCAGTACCCACAGGTGATCAGAGGGCCCAATACAAGGGACTTTCAGATGTAACTGTTGTTTGTTTACCCCTTAGAATTACAACTCAGGCTCAGGAAACTGTTAAGATAGAACTCTTAATTCCTCACCTGACCTCTAACATCTATGCCCCAAGGACCTTTCTTTCTTTAAATCAACAAACATTAATTGTATACCCACTTTGTGCCTTTGACACCTAGGCAAACAGCAAGACTCTATATCTGGTCTCATGAAGTTAGATTTCTGAAACAAAGATGGATAATAAATGAAGGGTCACTAGTACCCAGAACATTTGTTCCCTTCTCCAGGCACAAGATTTGGAGACACTGCTTGCTACCTGCCTGCTGACACAAAGTCAATGTAGCAGGGACAGAAGCCAAATCCTCAGAATGTCTCTTACAGATACAGACCTCAAGAGGCCAGAGGAGTGAGTCTTCTTAGCTAAGGGAAAAACCTCTGCATTTTTCTGTGAGACTTTTCCAGATATAGAGGCCATGTAAACTCTCTTGGTGTCAGCCAAGGGCCCTCTCAAAGACTGAAGACTCCCAAAGACTATGCTCTCTCTGGCAGCTTAGCTAAAAATGCAGTGTTCTGGGCCAGTGGTTCTTGCACTTGAGAGTGCCTCCAAATTTCCTGGAGGCTAGTTATAGCATACACTGCATGGTTCCATCCCAGAGGTTCTGATTCAGGAAGTCTAGATAGGCCCTGAGAATTTGCATTCCCAAGTTCCTAAGTGGTGTGGCCTGCTGGATGTGGGACACCAGTCTGAGATCCACTGGTTTAGATTTTGTATTTGTGCCCTCAAGAAAAACTGGGCTACAGGATGCTTCACCTTGGAGATATGAAAAGCCTACCCTCAGACCAGACACTCCTCTACATTCCTCAGTAACACACATCTAGACTCACATCCAGGGACTATGAGACACATTCATTAACCCACGGTTACTCAGTTATCAAGAAGTCATCAAGATGCTACTGGTGGTTCACTATGGCCCAGAGCTTGGCTAGTAGCCTTGGAAAATATAAAAAGAAGAAAATTCTCTTGAGGCCTAACCTAAGGCATCAAGGGTTTAGTGGGGTTAGGGGTAAAAAGGCTTCCTCGAATCAGTTAAACATCAGAACAAGACAGCTTGGGTTAAATGCCACATGAGCAGTGACAACAAGCCATTCTGGCTCCAGGATGGTCCCACAGCCCCTGACCTCAGACCTGCCCTAGCACCAGGGTGTCTTTGCAACCCAGGGCTTAGAGCCCACACTGGAGACAGGCCAGCCTCTAGAGCCCAAGGCTATAGTCTGGCTCCCAAAGACTCAAACCTCAGATCTGCTACACTTCCAGGTAAGCCCCTGCAGCCTCAGAATTCAGGACCACCCAGTGCAAGGCTGGCCTCTGCAGCCCCAAGCTATAACTCTGCACCTGCAGACCAAGTCTTCAGGCCTCCCCAGGCTTAATGTCAGTCCCTCTGGCCTAAGGTACCTGCCCAATACCTGCAGATGCAGCCTCCCTGACAGGCCTATGCTGCAAATTCCCACATTGGAAATCCAACAATTATAGCTGATACAGGAAATTCAGCAAATGTACGCTCCAGGTCCAGCCAGTCCCTGTGACTCCAAGCAACAAGTCATTCCCCACAGCTCCATGGTCCAGCAAACTCAGCGCTTAATTCTGCCCTGTAGATCCTCACACTGGGTAGACCTCTGTGGACCCAGCCTCTAGGCCTGCTCCAGTGCCAGGCCATTCCTCATGGTCCTATAATACAGGCCAGACACATGGACCTAACCTCCAAGCCAGCCCCTGTGAACCCAGGCACTAGGCCTGCTGAACTGATGAATGAGGCACCAGGCAAGCCTATCAAGGACTTTAGTGGCAAGCTCACCCATGGACCACACCAGGTGGTCCATTGAGCATCTCTGGATCAGCTGACTGGTGAAGGGCTTTTCCAAATGGGCAGATACCAACACGTGGCCACAAGGATCACAAATAACCAGGGAAACATGACACCAATAAAGAAATGGAATGAAAAACATTAACTGACCTCAAAATATAGAAATTAATAAACTGCCTGGCCAAAGAATTCAAAATAATAATCTTAAAGAAACTCAGTGAGCTGCATGAGATAACAGACAACTAAATAAAAATCAGGAAACAAAAAACCAAAATGATAAGTTCAACAAAGAGCTAGAAACCATAAAAAGGAACCAACAAAAATTCTAGAGCTAAAGAACACGAGGACTGAACTGAAAGTTTTTTCACAACAAACTCAATCAAACATAAGAAAGAATAAGTAAGCTTAAAGAAAGGTCATTTGAGATTACCCAGTCAGAACAACAACAACAACAACAAAAATTTAAAGAGTGAAGAAAGGATATGGGAATTATGGAACATAATCAAGCATACCAATAAGAAAGTTCCAGAAGGAACAGAGAAAGAGAAAAGGGCTAAAAGCATATTAAACAAAAAATGACAGAAAATCTTCCAAATCTGGAAAGGGAAATTAATATTCAGATATATAAATTTCAAAGAGCTCCAAATATATTAAAAATAAAGAGATCTTCACCAAGAAACAACTGTAATAAAATTCTCAAAAGTCAAAGACAAAAAGTAAAAATTCTGAAAGCAGTAAGAGAAAAGCAAATTGCCACTTACAAGGGAATGCCTGTTAGACTATCAGAAGATTTCTCACCAGAAACTTTGGAGGCCAGAAAAGAGTGCAGTGATATAATCACAAGTGTTGGGAGGGGGAAAAACCCCCAGCCAACCAAGAATATTATACCCAGCAAGACTGTCCTTCAGAAATTAAGGTGAGATAAGGACTTTCCCTGACAGACAAAAGGTATGAGAGTTAATCACCACTAGATTTGCATTATAAGAAATGCTAAAGGTAGTTCTTCAAGTTGAAACAAAAGAACACTAACACCATGAAAGCATATAAAAGTATAAAACTCAATTTAAAGGTAAGAATATAGTCAAATTGAGAGTATTCTAATACTATACTAATGGCAAATAAATCACTTTTAATTCCAGTATAACAGTTAAAAGACAAAAGTATTAAAAATAACTATATATACAATAATTTAATAAAGATATATAAAATATTTAAATTATGACATTAATAACACAAAGTTTGGGGGGAAGAGAAGTTAAAATGTAGAGGTAGCTGTTATCAGATTAAAATATACTGTAATCACTATAAGATGTTTTATTTAAGCTTCATGGTAACAATAAAGATAAATACAAAAGATAAAGAGAAAAGAATCAAAGCATATCACTGCAAAAATAATCAAATCACAAAAGAATACAGCAAGATTGGAAGAATTGAACAAAGGAACTGCAAAAGAGTCACAAAACAATTTTAAAATGCTAGTACTTTAGATTTAAATGGCTTAAATTATCCAATTAAAAGAGAGTGGCTGAATGGATTAAAAAAACAAGATCTGACCATACGCTAACTACAAAAGATTCACTTTAGTTTTAAGAACACGCATAGGCTGTAAGTGAAAAGATGGAAAAAGAAATTCCATGCAAATAGGAACTAAAAACAAGCAAGAGAGGATAGCTATATTTATATCAGACAAAATAGAATTTAAGTTAAAAACTGTCACAAGAGACAAAGAAGGTCATTATATAATGATAAAGGGGGTAAATTCATCAAGAAGATACAGCAATTTTAAATACATTTGCATCCAACACCAAAACACCTAAATATATGAAGCAAATATTAACCGAAGTAAAGGGAGAAATAGAAAGCAATACAATAGTAGGGATAGTTAGAAAAAATAAAGAAGACCTACCATTTTATAGTACAACAGGGTGACTACAGTCAATAATAACTTAATTGTACATTGTAAAATAACTAAGAGTATAATTGGATTAAAAGTAATACAAAGGATAAATGCTTGAGGGGATGGATACCTCATTCTCCATGATGAGATTATTAGGCACTGCATGCCTGTATCAAAACATCTCTTGTACCTCATAGATATATATACCACTATGAACACATAAAAGTTAAAAATTAAAAAAAATTAAAAACAATAATATTAGAGGACTTCAATACTCTACTTTCAACAAAGGATAGATTATCCAGACTGAAAATCAACAACGAAACAGTAGACTTGAATAATACCATAAACCAAATGGCCCTAACAGACATATACAGAACATTCCATCCAACAACAGCAGAATACACATTCTTTTCAAGCACACAAGAAATGTTCCCCAGGATAGATCATGTTAGGCCACAAAACAAGTCTTAACAAATTCAAGAAGACTGAAATCATATCAAGTGTCTTTTCTAACCACACTGGTATGAAACCAGAAATTCAAAAGCAGGAAAAAATGGAAAATTCACAAATATGTGGAATTAAACAGCACACTTCTGAACAACCAACTGGTCAAAGAAGAAATCAAAAAGAAAATTAAAAAATAACTTGAGACAAATGAAAATGGAAACACAACATACCAAAACTTATGTGATGCAGTAAAAGCAGTTTTAAGAGGGATGTTTATAGTGATAAATGCCTACGTAAGTGGAAAGATAGATCTCAAATAGACTAACTTTACACACCAAGGAATTAGAAAAAAAGAATGAAGCCCAAAGTCAGCAGAAGAAAGGAAGAGTAAAATCAGAGCAGAAATAAATGAAATAGAGAAAAAAGCAATAAAAAGATAAATAAAACTAAAAGCTGGTTTTTCAAAAAGATAAAATTGACAAACCACAATTAAAGAAAAAAGAAAGAAAATTCAAATAAACAAAATTATAAATAAAAGAGGAAACATTGCAATAGATTCTACAGAAATACTAAGGATCATAAGAGACTATGGTGAACAATTACATAACAACAAATGAGATGACCTAGAATAAATGGATAAATTCCTAGAAACATACAATCTACCAACACTAAATTATGAAGAAATAGAAAATCTCAACAGACCAATGATGAGTAAGGAGATTGAATCAGTAATCAAAAAATTCCCCAATAAAGAAAAGCCCAGATCCAGGTAGCTTCATGGGTGAATTTTAACAAACATTTAAAAAAGAATACATACCAATCCTTGTTAAATTCTTCCAATGGCAAAGACATCACAAGAAAGAATACTACAGGCCAATATATCTGATGAACATAGATGCAGAAATCCTAAATAAAATACTATCAAGCTGAATTCAACAACACATCAAAAAGATTATGTAACATGACCAAGTGGGATTTATCTCTGCTATACAAGTTTGGTTGACCATACGCAAATCAATTAACATGACAAATCACGTTAGAATGAATAATAAAAACCACATGATCATCTCAATAGATGCTAAAAAGCATTTGACAAAGTTTGACATCCTTTCAGAATAAAAACTTCCAGAATATTAGGTATAGAGCAAAATTTCCTCAACATAACAAAGATCGCTTATGAGAAACCCAAAGATCGCTTATGAGAAACAGCTAACCTCACAATCAATGGGAAAAATGGAAAGCTTATACTCTAAGAGTTAGTACAAGGCAAGGATGCCCACTCTCACTACTTCTATTCAATATAGTAGTGGGAGTTCTAGCTAGAGCAACCAGATAAGACACAAAAAGGCATACAGATTGAAAAAGAAGAAGTTAAATTGTCTCTGTTTGCAGATGCCATGATTTTAGATACAGGAAACTCTAAACACTACACCAAAAAACCCTGTTAGAACTAATAAATAAATTCAGTAAAGTTTCAGAATACAAAATCAACATACAAAAAATCAACAGTGTTTCCCTACACCAACAACAAACTATCTGAGAAAGAAACCAAGAAAACAATCCTATAATATTTAGAGCAGCATCAAACCAAAATACTTGGAATAAATTTAACCTAAGAGAGAAAAAAATCCATACACTAGAAAGTAGGAAGCATTGTTGAAAAAAATGAAAAATACACACATAAATGGAAAGATATCCTGTGTTCATGCATTGGAAGAATGAATACTGTTAAAATGTCCATACTAGTCAAAGTGATCTACAGATTCAATGTAATCCCTATCAAGATTCCAATGTTATTTTTCACAGAAATAGAAAAATAGGCCGGTGGTTCCTGCCTATAATCCCAACACTTTGGAAGGCTGAGGCAGGAGGATTGCTTGAGCTCGGGAGTTTGAGACCAGCCTGGGCAACAGAGTTTGACACTTTATCTCTACAAAAATAAGATCCTGGCATGGTGGTGTGTGCCTCTAGTCTCAGCTACTTGGAAGGCTGAGGTAAGAGGATCGTTTGAGTCCAGAAGGTTGAGGCTGCAATGAGCTATGACTGCAACACTGCACTACAACCTGGGTGACATAGTGAGACCCTATCTCAGAAAAAAAAAGCCAGTTCTAAAATTCATATGAAACCACAAAGACTTAGAATAGCCAAAGCAATCTTGAGCAAAAAGAACAAAGCTGGAGGCATCATGCTACCTGACTTCAAAATATATTGAAAAGCTCCAATAAGCAAAAGAGCAAGGTACTGGCATAAAAACAGACGTACAGGTCAATGGAACAGAACAGAAAGCCCAGAAATAAATCCATGCATTTACAGTTGATTGATCTTCAACAAAGTACCAAGAACACACAATGGGGAAAGAACAGTCTCTTCAATGAGTGGTGTTAGGGAAACATGCTTAATAACGAAATTGGACCATTATCTCACACCATATGCAAAAATCAATTCTAAATTAATTAAAGACTTACCATAAGGGCTGAGACTATTTTACAACTACTAGAAGAAAATACAGAGTAAAAGCTTCTTGACATAGGTCTGGACAATGATTTTGGTTTTTTGGGTATGATCCCAAAATTATAGGCAACAATAGTAAATATAGACAAATGGGATTGCGAAATAACTAAAAACCTTCTGCCCAGTAAAGGAAACAATCAACAGAGTGAAGAGGCAACCTAAGAAATGAGAAAAAATATTTGCAAGCCATATATCTGATAAGGCATTAATATCTAGAATGTATAAGGTACTCAAACAATTTCATAGCAAGAAAACAAATAACCTGATTAAAAAATGATCAAGAGACCTGATAAAAATGGCCAGCAGGTATACAAGAAAAATGCCTAATCATCAGAGAAATGCAAACTAAGAGATATTACCTCACACCTGTTAGGACGATTATTCACAAAAAGACAAAAGAAAACAAGTGTTTGCAAGGATGTAGAGAAAAAGAAACTCTTGTACACTTTTGGTGGCGATATAATTAGTACAGCCATTATGGAAAAGAGTATGATGATTCTTCAAAGAATTAAAATGAGAGCTGCTTTATGATTCCCACATCCCATTTTGGGGTATGTATCCAAAGGAAAGGAAATCAGTATGTTGAAGCGGTATCTGCACTCACATGTTCATTGCAGCAGTATTCACAATAGCCAAGATTCTGAATCAACCTAAGGGCCCATCTACCTACAGATGAATAGATAAAGAAAAGGTGGTATACATACACAATGGAAATTCGTTGTTTGCTAAAACATGGGTGAACCTACTGGGCATTATGCTAAGTGAAATAAGCCAAGCTCAGAAAGACAAACCCAAATGATAGGACTTCTATATGGAATCCAAAAAAGTCAAGCTCCTCGAAGCAGAGAGTGGAATGGTGGTTGCCAGGGCCTGGGAGGTGGAGGAGATGTTGAGATGTTGTTCAGAGAGCACAAAGTTTCAGTTTTGCAGAATGAATAGGTTCTGGAAATTTAACGTACAGCCTGATGACTATAGTTAATAATACTGCGTTGTGTAATTGAAATTTGATAAGAGAGTAGATGTTAAAGATTATTAACACGAAACAAAAATGCTGACTATGTGAGGCAACGGATATGTTAACTGTCTTGACTGTGGTAATTATTTCACAATGTTTATGTAAGTGAAGATATCATACTGCACACCTTAAACATATACAATTTTATTTGCCAATTATACCTTGATAAAGCTAGAGAAATAAAATTATTTCAAAGTAAAAAGAATAGCAACAGATAAAACTAAAAGCTGCTATGGATTGAACGTTTGTGTCCTCCCCAAATTCACAATTGAATCGCTAATCCCCAGTGTGATGGTGTTAGGAGATGGGCGTTTGGGAGGTAATTAGGTTAAGAGGGTAGCATGCTCATGATGGAATCAGTGCCTTTATAAGCAGAGACAGAAGAGGTCTCCCTTGCCTCTCCCGTCTGGGGACTCAGTGAGAAGAAGCCTGTCTACAAGCCTCACGGGAACTGAATCTGTCAGCACCTTGATCTCAGACTCCAGAACCGTGAGAAAGAAATTTCTATTGTTTGTAAGTCACCCAGTCTATCCTATTTGTTATAATAGTCCCAATTGACCAAGACAAAAGTAGAACAGATAAATCACACACTATGGCAACTCAGAGGCTGGGCCCCCAAATCCATATTCCTCAGTTCTCTCAGGGTGAAGCAGGACAGGCAGAAGGACAACCCAAGGCTTGTTGGGTCTAATGGATGAACACAGAACGTCAGCAGGTGAATGCAGATGATTACTATGTATATACTATACGTAGCTTCAGGACATTTCACAGGATAAATGGTCATTCAGTTTTTGCCTGGGGGTAGTGGGGGGAAAAAAAAAAACTTCCATAGAAAAATGTTAAAGGAAATGGTTTGCCTCCCATGTCTTTTCTGGCAATTCTTCTGCATTCGAAAAGCCAACAGATTTCTCTTCTTGAAGTACGGGATTAAATAAAAAAATCCAAGACCAGTGATAGAATAGCAGCTGTCTTAAGTGATAATATCTATGGAAAATGGACTGGATGAGCCAAGCAGCATCCAAAGAAATATGCATATCATCATGATGACCTCCCATTTGTAGTCCAGCCTCATCAGCGCTGCCAAAGAGGATAAATCAATGCATTCCAATTAGGCTTGGTGACTTCACCACTTGCACTTTGAGAATCAGACTGGAATCACTTTTAAAAGTGATCATCTCTCTTCTTCTCTCTGTTTAGACAGAAGCCTCTGTCAAAAATGGATGGAAAATACGTTTTGGCAGCCGAGTCATGGGTAATTGTACAGAGTTGAATGCTCACAATTTTGCAGGCTTTGCCATAGAGACATGGAGCGGCCAGATTCGACTGAATATATCGGAGCAAACTGCAATCCCATCATCTATCCTGGCCACAACCAAACAACCTCCTGCTTGAATCCTCTTCAAACCCCAATATGCTATGTTTGTTTACAAATTAATTTTGGGGTGAGAGAAGACAGGCAATGAAGGGAAACTGTAATTAAACCTCGTTCTCTCCCCTCAACATTTGTGCAGTTTGGTTATCCAGTCTTAATGCCCTCCGGAGGTTTTGGTGTTGCCTGGCAAGGCCGGAGAGACAGGAGCCAAGCAGAGACACAGATGCCCGTTACACCCAGGGCTTGAGCAGCTCCCAAATCAGGAAGGACAAGTAAATTCACATCGCATGTCTGCCAGCCGCCAGGCCCCTGGAACAAAGATAACAGCATCTCTAGGTTGTCTTTTAAAAAGATGAGGAAGTTGCTTAATTTCAATCACTATGATTCTCACGACTACAAAAATAAATATTTTTTTTCTTCCTCCCACTGCAGTAAATTAGACTAATTTTGATATGGTTTCAATTACTCAGATCATCATCATCAACAGTAATCGAGTCTCTAAAACTTTTCACACACTCAGATGATGCGTTGTTGTGCACTATCACGCTGGTTTTTGCATTTCCACCCACAGATAAGAAGTGCTATTTTCCTCCACATTTGTAGGCCCTGGCATATGAATTGATCAGCCAAACTCCTAGCATTTATTCATGTGTAGTGAATCATACAAATTGGTGACATGTTTATCAAGACGCTGACACCCTGAAAAATGCTTCCTAGTCCCCAGCTGAGAACTGACACGTGGCAAACGTCTGCATAAATATCAGAAAGGATGCCGGCGGCAAAGAACATCATCTATCGAATGTAGAGCAGACATTTCAAATGCCATGTGAGTGGCTCCAGTTTATCCAAAGCTGTATTTCGTTCAATTGCTACTTCAGCACATCAACTCCCACTGCTGACTTCTGTTCCGTGTCGAACAGAATGCCTGCCCCTCCAGTCACCATGTTGCTAGACAAATGCAGATTTTTTTGTCAATGTGGAAAATTGTCAGAAGAGACACACGACAATCCTATGCCTTACTTAAAATCTCAAGACATTTATTCTGGGAACCTTCACCTAGTAGATAAATAGCTGCCCACCTAACCTGTGCTGAAACCGTAGTTGGGAGGTGGGAATAAGAGCCTTAAGAAATAAAGAAAGAAAATTGACAGCGGATGCTACTGTGTCAGAGCTGCTCATCTCCTCCTCCTGGAAGAGGGGCCACTCCTGTTACTAAGGGGTTAGTAGTTATAGAATAATAGAAGCTCTGGGTACACAGTGGAGGGCACTCCATCTCAAATCCTGCAAGTATCTTCTGCTGTGGGGCCTTTGCACCTGCTGTTCCATGTTTCCAGTCATCTGCATAGTTCAATCCCTCTATTCAGAGCTTGGCTCACAGTGCCTCCTCAAAGAGGCCCTCTCAGATCATCTTATCCATCATTCTCCATCTCTTTATCCTGCTTTGTGTTTCTCTTCTCAGCTCTTATCACCATCTGCCAGATAATGCATTCATTTATTTAATTTTATTTGTTTATTCTCCTCTCCCAACCAGAATGTAAGCTCCATGGTGGCTGGAACTTAGCTTTTGACACCGTTGAGTCCCCACCTCCCGTAACAATGCATAGTATAGTGGGTGTTCAATAAACGTTCACTGAAACAATGAATTGAATGAATGAATAAATGAATCGATATTTTAAAAGATGAGACAGCAATACAGTATATTTCTATTGGTAATAGTGGTGCGTATATTAGTAATAGTCATTATGCTAATAGCTACCATCTATGCAGGACACTGAGTTAAGCATTTTTATACTTGTCCTACCACCCTTTGCCCCCTGACCCTTAGGCTGTTGGTCACCAGGTGTCTTACCTATGTATCCTGGCCTGGCTAATTATTATAAAGGATCAGAAATCATTCCCCAAGGCTCCATCATTTAAGATTTGCAGCCAAGGAAAACTTCTTACACGTTATTCTGGATAAACTAGGTTTATACTCCCATTTATGAAAAAGGAACTTCACTCTCGTGGCCAAGGTTGGTGGACGGAATCATTTCGGACATCAGTTTACCTCTTAGCACCATAACTCCCATTTTGCCCACTGCTGCTGGCATATGGTACTCCCTCTCACTCCAGATTTCAAAGAATGTCCCTCCAAATAATCCATCATGCTTCCTTTAATAAATACCCTGTGACCAGTGCTTTTCCTCAGAGGCTAGCAGAGACTAAATCAGCCAAGAGCCCCCAAACCCAGAAGAAAAGTGAAAGAAGGAAAACAAATCGTCAGAAAGCCATCATCAGAGGTTGAATCTTCCCCCTACTAGTCCACAGCAGCACAGCAGCCAGAGATCTTTCCAAAATGTAAATCCAAATGTGCGTCTTCCAAATGTAAATCTGCCCTTATTAAAGCACTGCAACAGCCTCCTGCTGTTCTTCAAATCAGACCCGGCCTCCTTAGCACAACCCACAAGGACTGGTATTGCCGGGTCTCTGCCAGTGTCTCCAGCCCCGTCTCACACCGCACTCTCCTTTTCTGCTTCTCTGCAGTCTTCTTTCAATTTCTCTACTGTGCCTGGCTTCTTTGCACCAACAGGCCTTCCCCTGACCTTCACCTGGTCAATACACTTCCTGTAGATTCCAGATCCAGTGTCACTTTCTTCTCTGCAAAACTTCTCCTGACCCCCAGACCTGTTGTGCCATCTCATCATATTGCAACACTTACAGTCCTTTTCTAAACGTGCAAGCATATATTTGAATATTATTTGATTGTTACCTGCCCCCATTATTAAGCTGTAAGTTCCCTGTAGGCAGGAACTGGGTTCGCTTTTGTTCACTACTTATTCCCAAGCACCAAGTAGGGTATTTGCCGTACAGCAATGTGCTTCATATATAAGAGTTAATAAATGAATGAATGCATAGACAAGGCTAGCCAGCCCATGTCTGGGTCATACGTTTATTTTAGCAATTCTATAAGAATACATATAGAACAAATACTTCACACTTGATGAAAGTATGGACAATCATGTTCTCCTTCAATCCCAAATCCATAGATGAAACAAGCTAGAAGGGGGAAAATCAGATAATGGTGTGGTGTTTGTCATTGTTGTTGTTGTTGTAAGATACAGTGGCCTGGAGGGAGGAGGGGAGGTTTGTACAGAGATTTAATCATTTTTGACACTATTAAGCAGTGGAAGCAGCCACTGGCTTAATTCTGCTAACCCCTGACTAACTTCTGGTTAACAAAGGTAACTGGGAGTATTCACCTGTGAGCACAGGTTGCCATGGCCCATGGACAGTCCTTCCCCAGGACCACTGGCAGCACAAATAACAACATGTCAGATTCACTACAAATCTGGTGAGACTTGGACTTATCAAACTCCCTCATTCCTAAAACAGTAACAAATGGCACCCCACTGACCACAGGCTTAAATAACAAACTCAGCAAAACCCTGATCCCACGTGGCTGGCATCTTGGCCTTCCAGCCTTATCTCCAATTATTCTCCACTCCCACCACCCCACTCCAGACTGAAGATCCCTGAAGGCAGAAACACATGGGTGGTTCTCAGAAGGGTGCCCCCAGCTCCTAGTACAGTGCCAGACTTAGGGGAGGCTCTGAACATATGTGACTGAGTAAATGAGTGAATTCTCACCCAAGATGCCCAGGACATAGGATGAAATCAGCAATAATCACATTCCGTAGGGCACATTTTTACCACTCATGGTTCATCTGCTTGTTTCGGAAATCCTCTTGGTTAAATGGTAATTTTCCATTTCTAACAATTATTCCTCATCTGCTCATGGCCACTGTAACCTGGGGTCATTAAGGAACAGTCCAATATAATACAAGCCACTGCCTTGACTTTTTAAGACTCCCCAATTAGGTGGACTCTTGGGGTCTATAATTACCCCCACTGCATCCTTTTTTTTTTTTTTCTTTTTTTAAGACAGTAGAGATCTACTTCTCAAGCCTTAGGTGACACCAATTGCATTTGTCCCCTTTCATTAAAAAACCTATCGATCGCTCTTCCCCAAGATCTAACTCTTTAATTCCAGTAACTGTGGAATGGGAAAGCAGACAGATGAAGGAAATAAATACTTGAAAAATGAAGAAAGACTGAGCTGTGGGACCTGTGTGTCTCGTTAGCAAATCCTCCAGAGACTTCCTGCTTGGTCACGTGCATTCATGTTGGGTGGAAGGTAAAGGAGAGAAGGGAGGCTTAAACCTTACTGAAGAAAACAGCAGCACAGGGTATCTTCAACAAAATGGCTCATTTAGCCCCAAATTCAAAACAGAATTGTTACATCAGTTCAATTTGTTCCTTCATTGACTTAACAAACATTGCCAACCATGTCGACCCAATTCAACCAGATCACATTTACTTTTATCAAAATCAATTAGCTTAGTTTTATTTTCCTTGCAGGGCTAATTTATAGCCAGTGGCTCGGAGTTTAAAACAGGAGTCTAGCTTTGGCCACTGATAGCTTCCAGGCCTTATTTATTCCTCTTCTCTTTACAGTGGCTTGGATAACTTTCTTTCTTTTTTTTTTTTTTTAAACCTCTACATAGTCCAAGCTCTGTGTGCTGTCGTAGATCCATGACAGCACGCATGCCCAGTGAACTCCACGGGATGAACGACAGCTTATTCAAATTGTGACCATGCTTAACCTCAGTACCTGGCTCTACAGGGCTCTCGCTCCCGGAGAGCATTCTCCATTCAAAACCTCCACCCACACAGATCTGAAGGGAGAAGTTCCAAAAAGAAAGATTATTTAGACCAAGGGTCAGGAAACCTTTTCTGTAAAGGGATAGAGAGTAAACACTTTAGGTGGTGGATCAGTCTCTGTAGCAGCTCCTCGGCTGTCACTGTGGCATGAAAGCAGCCACAGAAGACACATCAATGACTGGCCACGTGGCTGTGTCCCAATACAACTTTACTTACAAAAATGTGATTGAGCAGATTTGGCCCAAAAGCTGTAGTGGGCCACCCTGTTTTCAATTCTGCTTCCTTGGAATGAAAGTCTTTTCTGAACAGGTCTGTGAACCGGAAAAGGCTGGGTGGTCAGGAAGGACCACAAACAGATTAATCCGTACCACCCTTTGAAATGAACTGATCAGGGTTCAAAGTTCATGGAAGGTCAAAACATGGGAAGATCTTTTCACATTTATTTCACTGAAGGATAATTTCCATGGAAGAATGTTAAGTGTGCATTCAACAGATTTTGAAAAATATTTACATTCATGTGCCCTTTAGCCCAAGAAAGAAAACATTCCCATTACCTCATAAAGTTCCCTCATGCAGTCACAGACCTGACATCCACCTCCACAGCTTAGTTTAACCTGTTCTAGAATGTCACCAAAATAAATTCATGCAGAATGGGTCTTGAGGTCTGGCTTCTTTCATTCATTCAACTGTGCTTGTAACGCAGTCATGCTGCTATTGCACTACTGGGTCCCCTCCTTTTGATTACTGTGCTCTACTCCATTGTCTGAACACGCTACCATTTATTCCCTCCATCTTCACAACAGGGACACATCGCCTCTGACCCCTAAAATCAAATTCATTTCAAATCAGAAAGAGAAGAAATATTCCTAAGTGCCTAAATTGCAAGCGACACATTCAAATGTTCAAATTTTTATGTGGATCAAAGTTAATCCCCCACACACCAAATACCCACCAAATGCCCACCTTGGCTGAGCGGAAAGTGGGGAAAATATACACACTCCAACTAATAAATAATCTCTGCTTCACCAGAATCCCAAGTAGGCAGTCCTGGCAAATTCTCTAGAAACCATGAATGTGTCCTTCCCAAGCTTTTCAACGGCCACGTGATGGACAGGCCAGTGGCATTTCCTCCGCTAACACTGAACTGCATAATTAACACCCAGGGTTATTTTTCAATGCCTGCACCTGGCACTTTTAATTTAATTATCTCTCCATTTCTACAATCCACTGCACGCTGGTGACGGCTCCACCTGGCCATCCTTGCCCCGAATCTCCACTCGCCTGCAGGACTTTTCATCCAGAAATAATTAGGAACACAGGGTCCTCTGTCTCGTGGCCAACTCAGCCGTGAACGCTACTGGACCAAGAGGGAAGTTTTATCTCAGACAAATGGAGTCAGCTCACAGCAGCGTTAAAGGGACAGGGTTGACTTCCAAGTGTTTCTGTTTTGCTGGGAGCTACCAAAAACAAAAAAAGTGGCAATGACCTTTCAGAAAACTTGGAACACTCTGGTTCCGGGAATATCCTTTTCCCTTGGCTGGCTCATGCTGGGGAATGAAATAATGAATTGGAATCTGTCTCCCAGCAGGGCTAGAACGACAGCCTGCCACAAGTATCCATGCTACGGTACAGATACAGCAGCGCACAAGGTAATCTGGAGATGACTCGAAAGTCTCACTTTGTTCAATAGTTTCCATTAACCCTTTCTTATCCTTTAGTTACTGTTCTTCACCAGGACGACCAGCAGGCAGCCATCTTGAACACTGACAGCCCTCCATTTGGCCTTTCGCTCTTTGGGTTCTTGATGAATGTGGTGCCTAGCACCTAAAACCTTATTCCCAAGTTGACAGTTTCTTTAATAATAAATAAAATTACAAACAAAATAATAAACAAAAGTATAGGAAGCATTACTTGAGGTACACAATGTATTCCATGAAACAGTTCTATTTTCCTCTTTCCTTCATCCTTATTTTCTTTCAATGTGTACCCCTACAAGCAAACACATGCTCACACAGTTGCACATACACTTCTCATATTGGTTTAGGATGATCTAACTTTCATAAGTAGTTTCAAAGAACAAAGCCTGGCTGTCCTTGACTTCTCTTTATTTCAGTCTCTCTCAAGACATGCAAGAGAACCTTCTAAGCAGCTGTGGGAATTGTGGAGCTCTTGCCTCATTAAAAAAAGTCCTCCTCACTCACATGGCAAATTCTAGTTCACCTTTGCCAAATGCAGGAAAGAAATTCCTCAGAAAATTTTGATGTGGTTTCTTCAGCTTCTCTGATTTTCAAGGGTGTTCAACAAAGTAGAAACATACTCCACCATGGATGCCTGGGGAGCTCACTTCAGCCACTGGCCAGAGGCACAGCCCAGGTGAGTAAGGGCTGGGCGCCTGGCCCCTGGTTTGACAGATGGCTTCATTTGCAAGCCACAGTGTAGAGATGGCCGCAGCACACTTCCCAAGATTTACAACATCTGTCATGGAGTCTGATACGGCACTTCCTCCTCTCGCATAACATAAGACAATGTGCAGAAGAAATGCAGTCACTCCATGAACCCTTTAACCTATCTGGGTCCAATCTGTCTTCCCAGGCCAGCAGCTCTGACACTGGGGTTTCCTCCTGGGTCTCTGCCTGCCCCGCCTCCGTTTCAGCCAAGTTCTCTTTATGATAAGAAACACAGTGCTGATCTGTGTGGTTCATGAGGGAGTGTATAAGGGAGGGCCAGTTTTATTTCTCCCGGAGTAAAAGAAAGAAAGAAAAACCATTAACTTTAACTACACGCTATGCACCACAGTATTGACAGAGGGTGTTCTGAGCATCGGGACACAGCTTGCCTTCTCCCTAAGGAGCCTGGTGAACATTTATGCCCAGAGGGAAGATGAGAAAAGCCAGGATTTGGTGCCCAGGAATCTGGGATATAGTGTAGGTTCTCCCAGAAGCAAACCCTGAGGCAAGGATTTCAGTACAAGTGACTGATCTGTGAGGTGAAGCAGGGCCAGCTAGGGAGTGAGGAGGTCATACTGGGAAGAGACACCAGCCAGTGAGGCATGAGTGGTTGCATCAGTTATCCCTGGGAGTCCCTGGGGCTTCCTACTAACAGAAACTCTGGGAAAAATAAAAACACAGACTCAGTATTACCCTGCTCAAGGGGTAAGGGAGCTGGGGTATTTATACACCAACTCCCATCATCAGCTATGGGTGGCTCCAGAAAGCATTCATTCCTCTGACTTCTAGTCTACCACAAAGGCTGGCAAGCTATACTTAGGTGGCCAGAGAAAGACCTTTGACAAAAGAATACAGGTGTCCTGATAAGAATGGGTGAAGGATGCGATCAGGGCCATGAGAGCCTATGAATCCATGTTCTGCTGCTGATCAGAGCTGTGACTCAGACATATCCTTTAACTTCTCTGATCCATACCTGAGCTTCACATTGAGAAAACAGTGTCATCATGCCTACCCCACAGGCTTGGGGTGAGAATTAAGTCAGGTAATGCTGTGAAAGCACAGTGCAAATTACAAAGGGCAATTAAACCATAAACTCATGGGGATGGGTGGGAGCCCACCAGTGCCCAGAACTGCAGGAGAGACAGGAAAGTGTGCAGGCTTCGTCTCTCCATGTTTTATAACTGAGCAGCAAAGAGGAGGCTCATTCAACAGTCAGGATTCTGCTCATCTGAGCGCTCAGCAGGCAGGCACTCTGCCTAATTTTCAGGGCCACAAATCCAGCTTGCTTCACCGGTGTCCCAGCTCAGGGGAAACATTTTTCATTTTAACAGGGTTATGGTTACTCATGCAAGACCAGAAAGAAATGGCAACTTGAGCATGTGGAGGAGTGACGGCCCACCCTGTCACTGAGAGGATGGTGATATTTGAGTTATATCTAAGGGTCAGGTAAGCAGAGGAACTGGGAAACTTTCTCACATTTGAAGCATGATGGAAATTCCTTGCTTTGCCCTCAGACCACAAGATAAACCATTCCTCTACACTTCCCTGATCTGAGGCTCATTCTTTACCGGATCTCAAGCAAAGGCATTTGGCATTAAAGCACCTATGCTACATTACAAAATGATGCTGTGAAAAACTGACATTAGTGGCCAAGTGACAACCACTTGGATAAGGAATCCTTCATTCAGTTATTCAATCCATCCAAGGAAAACCTGAAAGAAGCTGTGATTAACCCTACCAGGGATCTAGGGTTCGTAGATAGACACACACTCTTCCCTGCCCACCCTGCTCCCACCGCTGATCTCAACTTCATTTTGTTTTGACTTAAAAACAGGTCATGCTCTTAGTAGACACCTCCAAATTCAGAAGCCCACCCACTCCAGGAAGATGATGACTAGCAGCAGCTGAAACTCCTTCTCCACTAAATTTCTTCTCCCACCTACATCAGTCTGGACAAAATCTCCTTAACCTAGGATCCAGGAACTAGGAATCTACAGGGTGGCCTAGACTGTCCTCAAAATCTATGCAAAATCTAAGTCAGAATGAATAGCCACTATAATCAGGGCCTCCATGGGCTCAGTGTCCCTCAAGAATTAGGAACATCATCCCAGACAAAAACATCCTTGAAAAAGGCATGGAGATGGCAAGGATCTGCCTGCTGAGTGCTGAGGCAGCACGTGGGCTGCTCTGACCACCAAAGGGTAGAGAAAAGGGGTGGCTTCTCGAAAGTTCTACCAGGTCTCCCTGATCATTGGAACTTCCCACCCTGACCTCACTCCATTCCAAGGCTCTGCCTTTGCAGAGGAGGTGACCATGGGGCTGGTGCTGGTCAGAACAAGGAGGGGCCTCCGAGAGAGGCCTTGATTTCCCTTGGGGTCTGCTGAAGGAAAAATTAGTTTGCAGAAATCAGATCATCTCTCAGGAACTAAACACCAGCAACAAACAAAACCCGGACCTAAAAGCTTCGGTGTGAAAGGACAAAGTGAGACAGGCACAGGATCCCGCCTGCAGGCCCCGGCCAGAGCACATTGCCAGGATCTCTCTCTTTAATACAAATGGGCCCAAAAATCCAAAAGCTGAAGAAGTTCTTTCTTTATTTCTCTTTCGGTAACTAAGACAGGCATGTGTCTTTCTGTGCAATTCATTTCACTTTTGGTCCCATCCAGCCCTGGGGCCACCACAGGAAATTGTGGATCAGAAGAACTTTCCATAGACAGGTCCAAATATTTGCTTTCTGATGCCACCTGATTAAATCTGTAATTCTGGCCGCCACAGAGAAAGATGAAATGTGCTGGTTGTACCCGTGTTCTTTGCTCAGTGGTGCTGAGCTCGGGGAGGGAAAACCCGGCATTTTCCTGTGTTTTCTGTTTCTCCCTGGAGACCCTTTCTTCCAGCTCCGTCATTCTTGATAACTAAGGTGACCAGCAGGGCTTGGACAAACGAATCCCATTTTTCTCACTCCAGCAGGATTTGATTCCTAGTAAACAGATAGGAAGCTTCTCCAAGGTTTGGTTAGTTTGTTTGTTGATGTGTTCCTTTTTCTGTTTCACTATTTTCCTAAGAAACAATTGAACGACACACTGAGCCTACTCCCAGATAGTGCTAATAAGGTCAAGGTCACGGCCTTTATTCCCACATGAACCATTTTTTCCTTGTTTTTCAATTTGCTCTTTGTCCTGCAAGAGCATCCCTTACCCTCAGAAAGTGGGTGTGGCTGAGCTGGACACTGAGTGAGAGCATCAGTGAGCTGTGGATGTTCCTGTCTTTCTTGTGTACCTCATGAGGCTTCACTTGTCTTGAAATGATTCCTCTGTGGTCTCTTTACATTCATTCCTGCCTTCCCTCAACTTCTGCTTCTTTCCCTGAGTTAGAAGATTCCAAGCAAATACAGATATAGCACATGAGGAATTCTGGACACAAGGTATGGAAGCTAAAGCAACTCCATCTTGGATGAAAATCCACCATATTGACTTCTGAGCAACCACAGTTCTAAGGTTTCCAGTTTATTTACCGTCCCTTGTGCAAGAGCATGTCCTTATCATAAATCCTGCCCTTAAGCAATTGTCCTACACAACCCTTCCAAGGCATGTATACCTTTTCCCTATGATATAAAAGCCCTGGGTCTGGTCTAGGGGTGACGGCATGGGGATCTACCATCTTGCCTCACTACTGCCTGAGACACAGACAGCCTCCACAGAGAAGTCTGAGGAAGCTGATGGGCTGAAGAAAAGGCTGGCATACCCACCTAAGATATGGATCCATATCCATATGCCAGCCTTTTTATTCAGCCTATCAGCTTCTTCAGACTCTGGGGTAGGTTTGCATAGACCTGTACACTGCAGAACACAGGGAGTCTATGGACTTTGCTCAGCTTCACATGGCTGGCGGGGTCTAGATAGGAGATCAGAAGTGGGTCTGGGGTCCCACCCCAAAAAAGGTGGGGAAATATACCACTAAAAAACATGGACAACCAAAAGCTTTCCCCTTTATGGAGAGTGTGGGGATGTTGTCCCTGTATGTGGGGGATGGTGGGGTTTATTACCAATGGTAGGAACCTGAGGCATCCACACCCTTTTTCAGGAACTAGCTAGAGAACTAACTGTGTCTTCCCAGTCACTGGTTCCCAGGCAGTGTGATCCTAGTCCAAGGCCAGGCTTGGGGTCTTGTCCATAACACTTTGCTCATTTCCTTCTCTGTTCCCGGCTGTTCCACACACAGGGCCTACACCTAAACAGTGGTGGAGCAGACTCTGCTCGGTGATCCCCAGACCTCCTGGGCCTTTACCTTCCCAGGGCCTGTATTCTCATCTCTCACACACAACCGTTAGTATCTCTTTGCTGAAATGAATGATGGACAGAAGTGCCTGGAATTAGTTTCCTCCCCTACTGCCCAGTTGTTAGCCTATATGTACCCTGCTCCCTCCCCAACTGGGGAGGAAATGCTGAGATGCCTGTTCTAGAGTGCTTTCCAGAATCCCATGGAGGACAAACTTCAGCCCAGTTGCCCCTAGAACTCCTGTCCTCATTCACCTTCCAGAGAGATGCACTGCACCCAAATCCTTGCTCAGGAGCTGCTTCTGGGAAGACCCACACCAAGATGGGCAAGAGCCCTGGAAAAGAGAGAAGAAAGCCCAGGTTCTAGTGAGTTAAAATCTCTGATCCTCCATTTCATCATCTTCCAATGAGGGTCCAAATACTGTACTAAAGGATGAGAACCACCACCGGGACCCACCAGGCTGCTGACAGCCCAGTGCCGGCCTAACCAGAGAGTTGCGTTTCTTTCCTTGAGCAACCAGAGCCACAATACTGTGAGAACTCCCATGATGAAGTCTTCAACCTGTTTCCTTGGCCTGAACTCTAGTCCTCAGTTGAAAGACCTGACAATGTGCTCAAACCTCCTATTTCTCCTGCTGGGATAGGTTGGCAGGAAATTTTTACTCTCTCTGATTTGGAGGCAGAGGGATTACAGTGTCTAGAAGCTTCCTGGCACAGGAGGGTGATACAAAAAGCAACAAATACATTCTCCAACCTTTTCAAAACAAGGCAGGGAGCCGGCTGGGGTCCATTAAATGGATACTCCAATCGATGGACTGTCCGACTTCAAGTCATAGGACTATGAGGCTTGCCGCTTTCATGCATTAGATGGCAGAAACATTTCTTAGGGTGGTAAATGTTCCCACAGAGGCTGTGGGTGCCTGAAAGTTCTGACCTGGGTCATCTGCTTCTCCCTGAAAACATGAATGTCATTCCAGTCTGTCAGGTCTCAAAGAAGATGAAATGTACTTTACAGTCAATGACATCACTTATCAAACAACAGACAAACATTTATGTTCCACATGATGCAAAATGCTATGAAGGAAATGACGTGTGAGCAGAAAGTAGTGAATCATCAAAAAAACCAAAAATCAAAAACAAAAACAAAAAACCAATATGCTTAGTTCAGGGATACTTTGGAATTTCAAAGTAGCTATTGTGGACAGATTTACACCCACTTCCATGGCTTTGCACACAGCGATTTTGGAATTATCTTTTTTTAAGAATTTGATTTGCTCTAATTTAGCTTTTCATTGAGGCACAATTTATACATGGGGAAAAGCTTAGATTTCCAGCACAGTTTAATGAGTTTTAACAAATGTGAATCCCCTTGTAACCCACATCCCAGTCAAGATACAGAACACTTCTGTCAGGTGCGGGGGCTCATGCTTGTAACCTCAGCACTTTGAGAGGCCGAGGTGGGAGGACTGCTTGAGCCCAGAGTGAAACTCCCAACTCTACAACAAATGTTTTAAAAAGACATGGAGCATTTCCATTATTTTGGACAGTTCCTTTGAGGCCCCAATCCAGGTATTGTGCCCCTGTATACCTAAGTATTTTAGTGTATTTCCTAAGAACAAGGACATTCTATTTCATAATCACTGTGAAATTATCAAAAAATGGAAATTCACAAGGATAACACTACTATTATCTAACCTATATTAGACTTTATTCATGTTGCTCATTATCATTAACATCTTTACAAGAAAAGTAAAAAAAATTGTGGTCCAGGATTCAACAAAGGGTCCCACACTGCATTTAACCATCCTATCTCCTTTGTCTCCCCTAATCTGGGACAATTCCTCCGTCTTGCCTTGTCTTTCATGCCCTTGTCATTTTGGAAGAGTACAGACCAGTTATTTTGTAGAATACCCCCCAATTTGGGTTTGCCTGATGATTTCTCAAAATGATAGTCAAGCTCTGCATATTTGACAGGACACTGTGCTGCCCTTCAACAGGAGACAGAACGCAGGTGCCTTCACTGGTGATGCTAACTGCAAGCACTTGGTTAAGGGAGGCGGCCAGGTTCCTCCACTGCAAAGTTACTACTTTTTTCCTTTGTAATTTATAAGTATCCTATGGGGATACAGTTTGAAATTATGTAAACATCCTGTTTATCAAGCATTTATCCACTAGTTTTTGTGTTAGTTTAGAATTTTTGCTTGAAACAATTATTATTATGATGATTGGCAAATGGCAATTTTTCTAATTCCATCATGTCTCCTGCTCAAAGGAAGAAATTTTCTCATCTTGTTCATTCATTCACTCAGATTGGACCCACAGATTCTTATTTTACTCTATGGATTATAACCTGTTATTGCCATTATTTATTTTGATGCCCAAATTGTCCCAGCTTTGGTCAGTGGGATCTTCTTCAAGCTGGCTCCTGTGTCCTTTTGATATGTCAGAACTGGAAAATTCTCCCGGATGCTGAGATACCACGGACCCCATTTTTGTTTCAGAATAGATGTAATGTTTGTTAAATGCTTGTCTAAATAATGCGTCATTTGGCTCCACTGCTGGGTATTGGCGCCAATGGTTGTCATGGCTGCCTGCCCCAGGGAGAGAGGTGAAGCAGATGTACCAGAGACTGCAGATGGAATGGGGGTGGTGCCCCTGAGCACGCAGGAGGGAGAACCAAGGTCCAGACCTCAGTTGAATGCAGTGGCCTGCTGCTGGAGGTGCCAGCCAAAAGTATGAATAGAGGGCACACACCAGCCTCTGAAGCCAAGCCAGGCTGGACAGTGCTGCTGGTGGAGATGCAGGACCGACGGCATGTGCTAAGGAGGACCGTGACGTGACACCATCATCAAGGGGAGTAAAATGCAACTGACCAGGCCAGTAGGGGCACGAGGGACCCAGGGCAGTCTTGGGATCTTGGTTTGCTGCTTTTAACTCTGTCTGTCCCATGTTCTCTCTGGCTGTACTTTGCCTGTCTTAAAGTGTCAGTGTTACTCATTTCCAATTACCAGCCTATCTTCAGTAGAGATACCAGCCATCCAGCCATGATGGTTCTAAGGTTAAAAGAAGCCCAATATCCCTCTAAACTCTGTCCCACTGACTGCCCCCAACATGTTAACTAAATGTGCATGCACATGGACACACACACGCATACACACACTCACATTCATACACACCCTCAAAGCCCTATTCCTTACTTAAAAATTAACACTTCAATAACTACCTTTACTACCATCTATTCCAAGAGAGTGTATTTCATCTTTCCAACTCTATAGTTTATACTCTATGCTAATACATCATGTTTCTTTTGAATCTCCTAGCATAAAACATGGAGCCTGTTACTCAGCAGATACCCAGTGATGGCTGCTGGTTGATCATCACTAAGGAACATTCCAGAACAGAACTAACTTTCTCAGACAAACACAGCCAATGCACCAATGCCAAGTGGAAGTGGGCCCAGGGCTATCTATGATCTTCCAGACTTTGTCTGTGGCGTTTCATGAGCCTCCCCAACAGACCCTCTCATTAACCTGGCCAACAAGGAAGAAATTAACTAATGTTCATTCCCATCTTCTTCTACCTTCCCAACTAAGGTGTGGCTTAGCAGATGGTAAACAGAAGGCAGGGAGACCACAGCTAGTCTGAGAACCTGGGCATCTAATTAGACAACCGTGACTCCGCCTCTTTCCAAGGCAAGAAGAGCCCTTGAACACTCACATGTTTCTGGGATTCATACCTATGCAGGGCTTTAAAGAAAAGGCAGGGCTTCTTTTTTTTTTTTTTTTTTTAAGCTCTCTGCTTTCATCGCAAGCCTGTTTGTTAATAATGAAGGCTCTGTTTCACCTCAGAGAAAATTTCAAGCCTCGGTTATCTTCGTTTCTTTGCCAAACAATTGTCTTTTCCTCCCTTAGCTTCCATATTTAAAACTGGTAAGGAACTCCTCTTTGGGGAGCCAGTCTGCTCCTGTGACCGCTGTCCAGAGGAATTTTCTGGTAGCTGAGAAAGAGAGGACATTGCTCAGGCAACTCCATTTCCTTCTATCCACCTCTGTGCTGTCCAACTTGGGAGCTACTAGCTACATGTGGCCATTTAAATGTAAATATGAAATAAAGTTAAATCAACTAAAATTCAAAATTTAGTTCTTCCATCATACTAGCCACTTGCCAACTGCTCAGTACACACATTGGCAAGTGGCTGTGGTACCAACAGGACAGAGAATATTTCCACCATCACAATAAGTTCTTTTGGATATCAGGGCTGGCCAATTGGTGCATCTGTTTCAAAGTAGAAGGAGCTTGGGGTTGAGTCACTCAAGGACTTCCCAGAATGCGGTCTCCATGTGTACCCATGAATGGTGGTCAGGTGCAGGGTATGTAGATCTGGCGGTGGGGAGGAGGGAACAGAAGATCATTTGGCACTTATCCTTCTTTTACTGATCTCTTACCTTCCAAATATTTTCCATGCTACATTTCTCAGCAAGTTGAAACGTTCCCCTCAATATGGGGCCTGATTGCTAGCCCCTATTTTTTTTTCTTAACTTTTAATAAAGTAAATTTGATTTTACCAAAGATCCCTCTGTGATCAAAGATTCCCACTCATCATTACTCGGGGTCCCATGAAGAGAGATGCATGGTTGTAGGAGGCCCCTTCAGGGGATGAAGAGTTTTGATTATTGCAGTGGTTTGCAGGGACAGAAAAACATGTCAGGGTAAGGGCTGGTCATTAGGGATAGATGGGAAGCAGTGGGAGACGAGAGACTGGAACTCACAAATGTGCTCAAAAGCCCATTACGTGGAGGAACTACAAGAAAAGAGAACTCTTTAGAGGCCTCCTTTCAGTATAGAAGTAATTCACGCTGGAGATAATTATCAATGACATTTAAAGGTCGTTTTTAAAAATAGTCATAGTTGCTTTCACTTCCAGAAGCCTGGGATAACTTTTAGGAACAATTAGATAAAGAGGAACTCATTCAAGGTGTGAATATTCATGAGGGGCCGTAATGCCTGTTTTGCCTTTACAGAAGTGAATCTTCACCACTAAAAATCAGGACCCTTGGCAATGGAAGGAAAAGCAGGACCCCATCCTCCCCTACCACCACCACCGAAAACAATGACCTTGTCAAATTGTAGTATAATAGCTTGAAAAAGTAAGAAAAGATCATGGGGCAATTTAATCATAAGGGTTGGGCAGGTAGAAAGAGATGGATTTCCTGTTCCAGGGAAGCCCCTGCCAAACCTGGAAGGGGTTAGTAAAGGGAGAGTTATTTTTAAGACTTGCAAAGTTTGCATTGGCTTAAATATAGTCCTTGCCTGGAGGCAGAGAAAAAAAAAACGGATAATAAAGGACCCACATGTCAGGGAAAAATCAGAAATCAAATAAAAGGTTTTGGGCGGGGAGGCTTTATTTTCAGAGGGCAGTGTCCTGAACCAGAAAGCAGGAGACGTTTGCAATTGGATATGTTAATTATGGAGCCTCAGAGAGGAGCTGGGGGTAGTGAGGCTGGAGGTAGCTCTGCCCTCCACAGACAACAGTCATAGCCATTGAAATGAACCATGGACATTTACTCACTCTTACGTAAAGTGTGAACAAAGGCGTCATTTAAAATATTTTAGCATTTTTTATTGATCTACAACATATCATTTAAGTAATAACCATGTGCTTTTCTGTATAGCAACTTCAAAAAAAAAAAATCCCCTAGTGTCCCTTATCAGCCAGATCACTGCCTCAAATGTTCCTAATGCATTCCCATATAGAAACTCTGCTAAAGCCAACAGAAAGGGTGTAGAATGTGAAAGAGATTAAAGAAACGCCCCACAATGGAATCCCCACCCCATCTGTTTTCTGCAGGAGCTATCATGGTTCCTCTACAGCTGTGCATCTAGAACCAGGTCCACCTGGAGGGCTTGGGAAAACTCAGATCCTAGGGCCCACCTCTAGAGTTCCTGATTCAGTGGGTGTGGGGCGGGGCCTGAGAACGTGCATTTTTCACAAGCTTCTCCCAGGGGAAGCTCACTGTTGGTACTGGAAACTCTCTTTGAGAAACTCTGCTTTAAAGATTCCTACCAACCCCAGAAGCTGACTTGAGGGAAAGTCAAGCTGAAGGTGCCGGTAGGGGAACATCATTCTCCTTGTATAATAGTACAAAGTGCAAGGCCTTATGGGACAGCATTGGTCATCCTGGCACAGCTGCACGGCTCCATGGAGGAGCCATGGGGAGGGCCTAATTCTCAACAGATGACGTGCCCAAGGTTCTGGGAGCCCCTCTCTGTGTCCATATGGAGGCTGCCTGATGCAGCCCTGGGTGAACTTACTTAGTTCTTAGAATTTACTTTTCTGGCTTTCTTCCTTTCATTTCTCCTACTGCTCCTCTGTGCCTACTTTCCTGGTAGGGTCTAGTTTCTTGGCCCTGCAGATAATGGCACTGCCCAGAGAAAACCTGAGGTCTGGGTGGGTTTCCCAACCCAGCCCTGGGGATGCTGAGGCAAGGTGAACTTTGAAAGTTAACCACTCTTGGCCAGGTACGGTGGCTCATGCCTATAATCCCAGCACCTTGGGAGGTCAAGGCAGGAGGATAGCTTGAGTCCAGTAGTTTGAGACCAGTCTGGGCAACATGGCAAAACCCTATCTCTACAAAAAATACAGAAATTAACCAGGCATGGTGGTGCACACCTGTATTCCTAGCTACTCGGGAGGCTGAGGTAGGAGGATCAACTGAGGGGAGTTTGGGGCTGCAGTGAAACATGACTGCACCACTGCCCCGAAGCCTGGGTGACAGAGTGAGACCCTGTCTCAAGAAAAAAAAAAGTTAACTGTTCTTGAGGAACCCAGAGCCATATGTGGACACCTTATTCCTGAACTGGAATCTCCACTGATCTCAGGGCAACCTTATTTTTGCCCTGAGACCAACGGAGATTCCAGTTCAGGCCATAGTTGTACCCCTCATTCTGTTTTCATGACTGTCCCATCAGACTCGGGGAAGGGGAGTGGCTGGCTGCAGTGGAAGCAACAGGGGATGCAGAAACATGGGTTCAAGTCCTCCATCTACTTTGGGAGACCCACATGGTTGGTGGTCTGCAAGTAACTGAACTTCTCCAAACACCAGCCATCTCCTCTTGGAAATGATAAAATCCACCACCCCAGGCTATGGGACAGTTCAGTTCTGTTTCCCATTAGGTTTAAATCTGGAAACCAGTTTTTCAGGAGCCTACATTCCTAATGGCCAGGGGCAAGGTCATTCCTGTACCTGCAGTTCCCACTGAAGACCTGACTGGGCCCTCCCTAAAGACAGCCAATCATCTGACATCAAGCCCACCTGCCTGACCCAGTCTGTCTCCCTGCAGACACTCAGCCTCATTGCTTCAGAGAAAATGGCATCTTTGCAATTGGACCCGAAGGCCCCTCTCAAGTTGCAAACTGACCCTCATGTTGTTTTCATTCTGCAGGAACTATTTTTCCTGGCATACGTGTAACATACAAAGAAAAAAATCCTTTGCTTTTTTAAAACATCCAATACAAAATAAGCGATTGTTAAGGCTCCAAACAGTCTGTTGTAGTTCTCTAGCATGCTCTAAAAACAATAAGCCACATGAGGGTGTGTGTTCCTTGGCCACAGCATCTCTCCGAGGGTTGGTGTGAGTGTATTTTGTTCCTCTCATGGTCTCTATCTTGCCATAGAGCACCCTGAATGGGCATCCCCAGCAGACACACGCTGGGCTCCAGGGCTCTCCCTTTCAGCATTGATAGAGCAGCAGACATGGTTTTCCAATGGATATGTGTTTTCTTCTTTTATTCTAAAGCAAGGCTAGTGGCCAATTCTGGATAATGAACTTAAGAAGATGGGAAAGTCTTCATTAGAACTTAGATATCTGCATAAAGCTTTCCAATGACCAGGTCTGAGGCAGATTTGATGTCCTGGGAGAATGGTCTGGCAAGTAATACAGCTATCCTTCCTTGTTGTGTATGGGAACTCCACAGCTTTGGCCAAAGAAGGGGAAGAAAAGGGACCACAGCCCTTCAAAAGGCCATTGTTGCCCTACTGATCCATGCTTGTGCACTCAACCCATGCCCCAATCTTCCTCTCCAGTGCTTGGTGTCAGGTGGAAAGTGAGGGGCCTCGGGGGACGGAGTGACGAGCAGCAGGACGTGCAAACATGGAGCCTCTCCACCTGCGGAGCTCACAGGCCAGGAAAACATCAGTCAGTTCCTATACTGTGATTTCAAAGTTTTGGCGGTTGTAGCCCTAAGCCAAGCTTCCCCAGTGACATATGGGAAGCCCAAATGGACTTAACTATGTTTGAAAACGGCACGGCAAGTTTGCTGAGTGATTTCAGCTCCTTTTTCATTGTTCAATCATGGATATTAATAATTTTCAACAAAACTCTCTGTGACACCCAACAGCATGAGGCAACCTTATTTTTGCCCCGAGACCAATGGAGATTCCAGCTCAATTATCTTTGTACCCCTCACTCTGTTTTTGTGACTGTCCTATCAGACTCAGGGGTGCAGGGAGGCTGGCTGAAATAGAAACAGCAGGGGACACAGAGATGCGGGTTCAAGTCCTCCATCTACTTTGGGAGACCCACATGTTTGGTGGTCTGCAGGTAAGTGAACTTCTCCAAACACCAGCTATCTCATCTGGGAAATGATAAAACAATATTCATTCTCCTCCTTCACAGAAACTTCATGGTGCCTGCATCAAAATAACTGAAGCCAAGAACACTATCTGATTAAGAACCTACGGCCGATCAGGCCCTTTAATGTGGTTTGCCTGAATTATTTATTTCCTATAAGAAGCCTGCAGTTTAGATATCACCGTTTCCACTTGTCACGAAAAAGTGATGAGCTCAAACAAATCAAGAAGTGACTTCACGGTCACACACTCAGCAAGTGGTCACACTAGAGTTCAAACTCAGGCAGCTCTAACTCAAAAACCCTTTCTCTAAAACTCTGAGGTGAAACATGTAAAAATGCCCTGGAAATGATAAAGCCAGGATAAAGGTAAGCTGATGGGATCACCCACTAACTAGAAATGCTAATTAAAATAACATCTGTGTCTGTGTTGTCAGGGAATGCGAGATTTCACTTAAGTGGGATTTTCCAAGTATCTAAGGCTTACCCCTAATTAAGAATCCACTTTTTTTTAAATGCAGATATTTTTAATGGAAAATTTCCAAAAGTAATTACATGCATTTTTGCTGTCTTAACTACACATGAACCAGAATTTAAGATTTCTAAAAATAACCCAGCCCATCATTAATGAGTATCAGGCATGAAAATGAGATACGACTGAGAGGCATTCTCAGAGTCTATGATGTGGGTAGAGCAGCCCCCAAAGGCTGGACTCGTTAGTTTTCCCAGCCTACTTTTTCTTTTGGAATATTGTATTAGGAAAATTTTAAGATATGCGCAAAAGTTGAAAAAATGTTACCCAGCACCTAGATTCTATGATAACATTGTAAAATACTTGTTTTTTCACACATATATTTAACTACCCAGCTATCAATCTTTTAAAAAATATATTAATTTTTAAATAATAAATAACATATTTTAAAATTTTTAAATATAAAATTAATATATTAATTTTAAAAATTTCAAAATATATTGCAAACATCAACACACTTTTCCCTAAATACTTCAGCAAGCATATCATATCAATATTTGTTTACAGTATTTTTCTGCTAAGATACAATTTAAAAACATACAATAAAATGTACAAATCTGGAGAACATTCACCTAGTTTTGACAAGGAGGGCACCCGCGTAACCCAAAGCTCTATCAAAATAAAGAGTATTGCTGTGTCTCAGGAAGTTCCCTGGGGCTAATCCTAGTCAATCCCACTCTCACTCCCTTGGGATCCTACTTTCTACAGCTTTTCCTTTTCCTTCCTCTGCGGTCAACTATCTCTTTACACATGTTGGAGCCTCTGTTTCTAATCTGTAGCCTCATTTTATCTGCAACTATCCAGGTGGGATTGTGAGAAGGATTCTAAAGCCACTATGAGGAAAGTGGATGGGTCTCAGGGTGGCCTTTTCCCAACAAGGATCTGGAAGCATCTGAGATATCCAGCAACCTCACTTCCATATAAACGTAGTGCAGTGCTGATGGATTGTTGCAAAGCTTCAGCAGGTATCTCTCCAGGTGTGAGATCCAGTGCTGATCTGCAAAAGAGCAGAATGTCTACAAAAGTTAACATTTCTATGTGCTAGTATTTCAATAGGGTTTTGAGGAATTGTATTGAGAAGAAAGATAAGGGCTCACTCAACCTTTTGGAGTTGTGGTGTTGTCACCTGTGCTGTGACGTCAAGACACTGTTGAGATGTTGACAATCACATGATGAGAAGTCAAGACATTTGCATGTTGTTATGCGCAGACATTCACAGGTTCAGATGTTGTAATATCCACATGTTAAGATACCAAGACATTTACATATTGAAGCTTTGAGGTATCCATAGATTCAGATGTCATAACATTTCCATGTGGAGACATTTTCACGTTGAGAAGTTGACATATTATTCACAGGTGGCATCTGCATGTTGAAATGCTGAAGTATTCACATGCTGAGATATTGAGACATTCACAGATTCAGCTGTTGATGTGATATCCACATGTTAAGATGTAGAGACATTCTCACGTTGAGATACTGGGTCATTTGCATGTTAAAGTTTTGAGATATTCACAGGCCCAGATGTTGAGGCATTTGAAGATTTGGCTGTGGAGATTTTTGCATGTCGACATGTAGAGACATCGACAGGATCAGCTGACTCATTCACATGTTGAGATGTTAAGACCTTCTCATTCACGTCTGACTTCAAACATAAGACGGTATTAGCCAAACCCAAGATATAGATACTGATGATTTCTGGGCAATATCTGTCAAATTCTTCTTCCATACCTCTTTCCTGTTAGCACGGTGTTAGTACTGTTGGAAGTCTCCCCAGTTTCCATCCATGCCTATATCTTCCTTCATCTTTCTGCCTGAGGATGTTCTCTGACCCTAGGAGTGTGCTAAGCCTTTACATGTGAAGACTGGAGTGACAGACCTCAGGAGTGACCCTCAGCCAAGGTAGGATGAGATTTGGGGGATAAATACCCCACCTTCCTCACCTGTCAGTGCCTCAACACCGAGGGCTCTACACTGTCTCCCAGAGGGTAGTCACTGAAACTGCACCCAAGTTGTCCTCAGTGGTAATACTCCCTATGGGTGTCTCTTGGGATTACCTCCCAAACAATCTTGGACCCTAAGTCATCCCCAAAGGACCAGTCCTCTCTCCAAACAGTCAGAAAGCAGAGCCAGAACACCCATCCCTGTTAAAAGAGACATATTTCTCTCTGCAGGCTGTTGGATAACCGTCTACAATCCGTAAGGGTGGCTGAGGCACCCGGGGCTAGGGACCTGCCCTCAAGGAGCAGGGGTCACTGGGAGGACAGAAATCTATGGAGGTGCGTTAATCTCTCTCAATATCCTTCCCAGATTAGGGACATGCTCATTCTCCCCTGACTTTACCCACCTCCCATCACACAGGGACCTGGAAGAGCTGCTTCTCACCCTCTGCACCCAGATGGCATGGGTGACAGGGGTGGCAGCTCTCTGTTGGGGCAGCCCCCAGTATGGCTCTTCAGTGGGAAGAAAAGGTACTGAAAAGCTACACAGGTCATTCATAGAAAATGCTTCCTGGAATCTCTGGGTGGGAATAAATGAAGGATTCTTTTAGGAACAGAGGAATCTTAAACATGGGAAATTTGAAAGAACAAGAACTTTTTTTTTTTTTTAAATTGGGGAAACAATGCATTAAGAAAAACACAAATGGTGCAGCTGTCACAGAAAACAGTTTGGCAGTTCCTCAACAAATCAAACATAAAATTACTATACTGCCCCACAGTTCCACTCCTGGGAATATACCTAAAATAAGTAAGCTCAGGTGTTCAAACCAAAACCTGTACACAAATGTTCACAGTAGCACTATTTACTACAGGCATAAGGTGGAAACACCCAAATGTCCACCAATGAATGAATATATTAACAAAATGTGATATATCCACACAGTGGACTATTATTCAGTTATAAAAGTGAATGAAGTACTGACACATGCTACAAAATGGATGAACCTGAAAACATGATAAGCCAGACACAAAAGGCCATAAATTGTACGATTCCATCTATATGAAATACCCAATCTAGACTAATCCACAGAGAAAGAACACAGATTGGTGATTGCCAAGGGCCTGGTGGCTGGGGAAGTGGGGAGTGACTGTTAATAGATACAGGATATCCTTTGGGATGGTGAAAGTTCTGTAACTAGATAGAGGTGATGGTTGTACAGCAACGTGAATGCACTAAATAATACTAAACTGTACACCTTAAAATGAGTAACACAGTAAATTTTATGTTATGTATACTTTACCATGTTTTTTTTTTAAAGGAAGATGTAAGTCTATGAAACTGGACACCTTTGGATTTCTTAAGTGTCACTGGACACTTTTTAGGAGCTGGAAAGGGTCTTCAAAATGCACTCATCTGTAATCCCATTTGAAAGCTCAAGAAAGATGCAGGGCAGTTAATGACTTAGTCAGGGTTGCAAAAAGTATCAAGAGGGGTCATTTCTTCTGCTAGAGGCTCTAGTCTCCTTTCCCCAAAATGAGATCAAAGTTTCCACGGTCGAGGTCTATAACAGGCCATCCAGCAAGGAGCCCAGGGCCCAGGTGTGGCGCAGGTGGATGTGTGAGTCCAATCTGAGACCTCAGGGGCCTGCCCTCCACAACTGTCCCTAAGGTCACTCATTCACCTCCTTGCTCTTGTATCACCTGCCTTAGCCCAAAGGCACCCCAGATCATAGCCTGCAATCTGGATTTTTGACAGGAAAATACTAAACAAAACTGTTAGGACTGGAATTTTAGGTGCTGCAAATAATAAACTACGTGAAAATGATGATACCTTTGGAGCATGAGGGAAAACAACCCTGACAACCTGTAGCTGAGCTGGAGGGCACATCTGCCTTCATTGGACCTATGGTGGTGCTAACTGAACTGAAAAGTGGTAAATGGTATAAGTGATGACTAAAAAGCACATGTTAGCAACAGAGAAGTCAGTATCTACAAAAACTCAACATCAAAATCATTAGCATGACCATTTGGCAAAATGAAGGTCTGAAAGAGCCAACACCCACTTCCAGTCCAGCGTGCACTGGCAGGCTCTCCGGGATATCTGCATGGCTTTGCCCATTATCTGAAGGGCAAGGCAACCCCTTCCCAGCTGGGGTCTCTCACCCAAGAGGCAGGGACTGGCCATACCTCGACACAGCAGGAGATACTTAGCAGACAATAACAGGATATGTATGTATCTCCAATTTCAGGACCGTAAGGACTTTTCAGTTAAGACATGACACAAATCAACAAGGAGAAGAAATGACACATTTGACTACATTAAAGTTTAAAACTTCTGTATATAAAAAAACCACCACCAAAAACAGAAAAGACAAGCCATGGGCAAAACACAATAACAAGAAAGAATATTAATTTTTATATTTTATATTTTATATTAATATTAATCCAGAATGCATCAAGTTCTCTTACAGTTAATAAGGAAAAATAGGCAATGTTGATGAATAATCAATCCACAGAAGAGGCCATCCCTATGCCCTATAGACTTGTGAACAGAAGCTGAACTTGATCCATGAATTTGCTTCCTAGGTTACTGGAACAAATTACCCCAAACTGTATCCCTTAAAAATATCAGAAATTTAGCCTCTCACAGTTCTGGAGGCCAGAAGTCCAAACTGAAGGTGTCAGCAGGGCCGTGCTCCCTCTAGAAGCTCTAAGAAGGAATCCATTCCTTGCCTTTCTCAGCTTCTGAGGGCTGCCAACATCCCTTGGCTTGTGACTGCATCACCCCAATCTCTGCCTCTACCTTCATATCATCTTTTTCTCTGTGTGTCTAATCTCCCACTGCCTCTCTCTTATAAGGACGTTTGTGATCACATTTAGGGCCCACCCAGATAATCCAAGATAATCTCTTCATTTCAAGATCCTTAACCGAACCACACCTACAAAATAATTTACCAAAGTAATATTCACAGGTTCCAGGGATTAGGACCTTCTCTACTTGTGGGTACAATTTATATTATTACAACCGGTAACCACGGAAGGCAAATTAAAACCACATTGAGATACCATCTCATATCATCAGACTGCAGGAATTATTATTATTATTAATACAAAGTCTGAGAATATGAAGTACTGATGACCATGTAGAGCAGTAGGAACTTGCATCCCCTGCTAGTCAGAGTGTAAATCTATCAGAAGAACCATGCTGGAGAATCTGTAGCCACCAAGGATGCACATACCTTATTCCCCAGCCATTCTACTGATAGACAAATTCATCCCACCAGGAGACACCCAAAAGAATGTTCTGTGGAGCACTGTCATTTTGAAGAACTGGAAACAATCCAAATGTCAATCAACAGCAAATGTCAATCAACAGCAGAATAGCTAGCTTACCTATGGTAGAGCCACACTATAGGGCACCATGCAACACTGAGAATAAGTGAACTGGGGTCCCATACAACGACACAGATAAACCTCACAAAAAGAATGTCAAGAGGCAAAAGCACATCGCAGGAGAATACACATAGCATGATCTCATTCACTCCAAGTTTAAAAATATGCAGCTGATACTTGGCATTGTTCACGGGTATGTACATTTGTGGGAAAAGCATAAGGATACATACAGGAATCACAAAAGACAATTCTAAATAGTGGTTGCCCTTGGGAAAAAGGAACAGATTGGAACTGTGAGCAGTGACAAGTCTGCAGAGGATTTCAAAATATATTTGCAAACAGTTTGTATCTTAGGTGAATGATGAGTATATGGATATTCATTGTGTTACTCCCTATATGTTTTTGTATCTGAAATGTTTTATCACTTTTTAAAAATAATTTAGGAGGTGGTGTATGCTGCTGGCAGGAGTGGTGACAGGTCACTCATCTCAGTGAGGATACCTGGCAGGTGGGAGAGTTTGGTCCTAACCCCAAGGGTTCTTCATCTGGGGTCTAGAGACCCCCTAGGTAACTATGGGGAGAATTTAGGGGGTCTCTAAAGTGAACTCAGCTACATATATAAATAACTTCTAACCCAAATGTAGCATTTCCTTCTGATACGAATGTAGGCAGCACACCACACAGTGTTAGCAATTTCTATGACTTTATCATCAATGGCAGTCAGGTATTTTACAGTCCATTACAATGTAGCAGGCATCTCAAAATAGCATTTATGCTCATCAACAATTCAAACTGACAGGAGTTGTTAGGCCCACTACCAGATCTTGCTACTAACATGCGGATAAAGAAGCATATACATTCCTTCACCTCCAGGTTGTTTATTCACTACAGGATGGAAATACCTTCTGTTGTTCTATTTTAAGCTATGCTTTTAAAAACAAAATTCTTCACCAGAATGTCATGGAGTTAGAAACCCCCGCATATTCCAGAGGGGCTGGGGATTCTCGAAGGGTCCAGTGGTCAGGTCAGTGGCTAACAAAAGTTCCTGGGGGTCCCTACAGCTCCAGGTGGAGAGGCCAGAGAGAAGAATCAAATCACAAGGCAAGGAAGCAAAGGAAGTTGCACTTGTTCATCTTAGCAGATGGAGAATGCCGAGTCCAGGAATTAAGATCACTTATTTTCGAATGTGTCATCCTTCTTATCCTGTCTTCTTTCTGTCTCATTTTTTGGATTTTAATCAGTGGCTATCATGTGAAGTGTTCCGAACCCAGACATAAATTTAACACAAGAACTGAGCTAGTGGATAAAGTCTCCGAGGGGGCCTCCAAACCAAACAGAATGAAGGGCATAGAGGCTGAATCTGTTAATGCAGTGATTGGAACCACATGTAGCTTCCTCCTTCTGATGCCATGTGGAGGACAGGCATGGAGAGCCAGCTGAGTTCCTGACTCAGCCCAGTCTGAGGAGTGGTACACAGGCCTGATAAAGTCTGACTGGGGTCATAAGGAAGCCAAGATGAAGCAGAGAACATGATTGTTTCTGCCAGGAAGCAGTCTTCTCTGATGCTAAGAGGCCACCAAGAAGGTGAGTTGAAGTTGGCATTTTTGCCTTACCGGGAAGAGCTTGGAGTTTCTGTACCTTGCTGCTGCCCAAAGGAGGAGAAGGGACTTATCTGAGGGCAGAGGCTGGCAAGAACCTAGCATGCAGTGGGAAAACCTCAAACTGTTTTCCAAGGTGACTGTACCATCATACATTTCTATCAATATATTAGAGCCCAGTTGCTCCACATCCTTGACAAGACTCGGTACTGTCAGCTTTTAAACTTAAGCCACTCTAGTGCAGTACTATCACCTGATCAATTGTAGTTTTAGTCTTCATTTCCTAATGGCTAATGATGTTGAACATCATTCTATGAGCTTACTGGGTCATACATACACACAAACACACACACATAAATTTTTTATGAAGTCCACCATTTATTGACTGTTTGCTGTGTGTTA
This sequence comes from Chlorocebus sabaeus, assembly GCF_047675955.1. Taxonomy (NCBI): domain Eukaryota; kingdom Metazoa; phylum Chordata; class Mammalia; order Primates; family Cercopithecidae; genus Chlorocebus; species Chlorocebus sabaeus. The sequence goes on along the minus strand of NC_132905.1, from coordinate 57,216,037 downwards.
GGCATGTTTCTAGATGCTTTTTGAAAAAAATGAACTTTATTGAGGTATAATTTATACAATAAACTGTGGCCACTTAATGTGTACAATTCTGCCACCCCTGGAAGTTTCTTGTCCTCCTCTGTAGGCCAACCCCCCTGCACCTGACCCCCACACCATTACGGAGCTGCTTTCTGCTCCTATTGCCTCATTTGCGTTTCCTAGACTCTAACACAACTAGAGTCACAAAGCATGTATTATTTTGTGCCTGGCTCCTTTCATTTGGCATGTTTTTAAATTGTTTATTTTTTTCTGTTTTCGAATTGCTTATTTCTAGTTTTTTTTTAGTTTAATTTTACTTTTACCTTGCAGCTTCAGCTCAAGAATAGTACGATGTCTGTGAGGTCCGTTCACGTGGTTGTGGGTTTCAGTGGTGCATTCTTTGAAACTGTTGAGTAGCTTCCCTTTGCATGGACGTACCTCTATCTGTTAATCCATTTACCAGTTGGAGGATATCTGGATTTTTCTGGTTTGGAGCTATTAGAATAAAACTGCTATAAACATTCATGTGCACATCTTTTTGGTGACCACATATTTTCATTTATCTTCGGTAAAAAACCTAAGGGTGGAATGGCTGGTTCATACATCTTATAAGAAACTCCAAACTGTTTTCCAAGGTAGCTGCACCATCTTACGTTTCCATCAACCATATATTAGAGTCCAGAGTCTCCACATCCTTGACAAGACTTGGTATTGTCAGCTTTTAAAATTGAGCCACTCTAGTGCAGTACTATCTCACGGCAATTTTAATTTTCATTTCCCAATGATTAATGATGTTGAACATCCTTTTATGAGCGTATCAGGTCATGCATTTTTATTAGTCTGGCTAATGTGATAAAGAACCCTGCTCAGGGGAGGTGCTTGCTCTGTCTCTTGCTTCCTCTGCAGCCTCCCTGTGTCCAAGAAGTTTTTAAGATGTAAACTTTTTATGCACAAGAATCCTGTCTTAATAGTTATCGCATCTCTAGCAGTTTCTGACACACTGAAGGTACTCAATAAGTCTACTGAAGAAAGATGAGCAAACAGATTCCAGTTAATTCTAGGATGTAATCTGATGACATACTTGGGACCTACTAAAGAGTGTGAAGCAGCAGCTTTCTCTAACCGAATGGCCCAAGACTACTATTTTTTAAAATAGCTATGATTAAACTGTCTCTCCTTTCACATCAAATCTTCAGCTTCTCCCTGCCTGTAGATGACCCACCTTCCAAACCGGTGATTTGAATCTACTGTAGGCTTGTTTGGGAAGCTGACAAAGAAGTTTGTTTTGACTTCTAAATTTACAACTGTATAAATTACAGTCATGCATCACTTAGTGATGAAGATATGTTCTGAAAAATGCACCTTTTGATGATTTCATGGTTGTCGAACATCATACAGCGGACTTACACAAACCTAGACAGTATAGCCTACTACACACCTAGGCTATGAGGAATAGCCTATTGCCCCTAGGCTACAAACCTGTAGAGCACGACACTGCAGTGAATACTCCAGGCAACTGGAACATCATGGCAAGTATTTTGTGTATCTAAGTGTGTCTCAACATAGAAAAGATAATACATTACGCTATGAAATTACAACAGCTGTGAGGTCACTAGGTGACGAGGTTTTCTCAGCTGCATTATAATCTTACGGGACCATCATTGCATAAGTGGTCCATCATTGACAAAATGTTGGTACACGACACATGACAATAAAAGCAAATAGGCCTGTGTGATGACCTTAAAGACTTTAAAAGATGATTGTACAGGAAATTCCTACAGAACGTCTCTTCCCCACCAACAGCTAAGGCTTCACATGTTGCAACAAGTGTCTCTGGTCCAGGCAGCAATTTAACCTTAAGGTTCAATGCAGACTTGGGCTTTGGGAAGAGACACCAAGAAAGAGGGATCTGAGTTCAAATTCCATCTCTTCTGCTTACAATTTAGACCTTAGGAAGTTCCTGAATCCCTGAGGCTCAGAGTCTTCATTTGAAAATCAAGAAAAAGAATAACATGTTTATGGATTGTTTCAACAATCAAATGAGGAGATGGGTGTAGAAGCTCTCCACACTGCACCTACTCACAGCAGCCATTAATATTGTTAGTTTCCTTTGTCGTGAGCCAAGAAGGCTTGGGCGGTTGCTGCCATTGGTGCTGCCCCACTGTGGTTGGTACCACAGTGCCAGCTGCTGAGTGCAGGGCTAAATCTGGGACTCTCTGCAGAACTGCCCTTCATCAGTAGGGCACCTGGATAGGGCCTCATGGAAGGCTGTACCCCCACTCTGTCCCTGGGGGTTTTCAATGACCGACCACTTTAAGTACAAATGCTAAGGTCCTTGACTCAAGAAGGACAACTCTGGGTGTGATTTAAGCCAGAGAACTTCCCCCCCGCCCCACCTCTCCCACCGACAATGGTTCAGGCCAAGGCTGAGCTGCCCTGCTACCCCTTCATCCTCCCTTTGCAGACCCTCCCCGGCCCTGTCCTGCTTCTCTCCCTCCTTTATAGATATCCCCTGAGAGCTCTCCCTCAATAAAACACAGGCTCTGGAGTCCTCACCTCAGGCTCTGCTTCTAGGAGCCCCACCTATGACACCCAGGAACTTGAGGGGCACCATTTCCTTCACAATGCATTAATGGTACAAAGGATAACTTTTTTTTTTTTTTTTGAAGCTGTGCTCTCTAACCACTGGAGTGTGAAAGCCTCCCAGATGAAGGCATTTTCTACACATTCTGTGTTTGATTAAACCTATGGAGTCTCTTGATATTACTGCGTTCAGCCTGCTTCAAACTAACCACCTGGTGGAAACTGAGGTGAAATCCATGAAGCTTTGGGGAGTGTTCAGAAGAGAGCTGACAAAGGCAAACCTCCAGTCCAACTATTGATAAAAGATGCTGACAGATACCCCAGTAAAGGAATCCTAGGGGAGGCTGGGAGAGGAAAATGTTACTAACGCTGCTGTTGCACACACAAGGGCCCATGGGAAGCTTAATCACTTAGTTGAGGTTCCACAACAAAAATTGGAAAGGCTCTCCAAGTTGACTCGCAGGCCAGGACATAAGGACAAGAGGGAAGGAGAAGCTGGGGAGGGGGATGGTCACAAAGTCAGAGGGAAGAGCTCCTGTTTCATCGCACATCCAGACCTAGAGAAAAGCAGCTAAGCCCACAGGTAGGCGATGATACTGTCTGCTGATGATGTGAAGGTGAGATAGAGAGGAAATAATGAGCTTCAGCTTTGCAAAAGTATGCAGGAGTGGGAGCTGATCCCCACATTTGGGTATATGAGGAAATCCAACAGTCTGAAGGGCAAATGAGAACTTCAGACTGCACCAGTGACAAGGCCAAGGTTCTGGGGAGGACTGAGATAAGATGTTGTCATAGGGAACTGTCTCCTCTCTATCACCCTCCCAAGAGACCCTATGGAGGCGAGCCCTGGGCCTGGGCCACCATCACAAAGAGAGCCAAACATCAAAGCATCTAAGGACAGGCAATGTCAATAATGGAGGCTGGACCATGGGGAAAGCCAGTGGCATTAATATGTATAAAGTCCACAGGAGGAGAGAAAAGGTAAGCATCCCATCTGTCCATAATGAGAATTAAACTGCCACTGGGGCCTGGACAGAGGTGAGTGGAAAATCCAGCTTGTGGTTCTACTCTCTTTTGGAGTTCTCCAAGACGGATGGGAAACAGCACAGTCTGTACCCAAGACAGACTCACAACCCATAGAACTCAAGAAGTTGTCCAAGAATCTCTCTTCTTCTGAAGTAATCATTCAGCCTCCTTCCCCTAACAAAGGACAAATGAAAGGAAAAGAATATCAAGTATCTGCCTACATTGGTCTACCTAATCTAATCATTTCCATTAGATCATAGCAGTTTCCTCTCCTATGCTAATACCCATCAATTACCAGGGTGCCCTGGAGCTCAAGATTGAGAATGACGCTACAATTGACTATTGATGTCTGGCAGGCAAAGTGGCAAAAAGATAGCAACACATGTCTTTTTGTTTAGAATCTTCCAATAGATTCAAAAGCTAAATCAGTAAATGACATCATGTGTACATGCATTTCAAAAAGAAAATACCTTATTTCCTAAATGCAATAGCACAAAAAATCATCATAAAAAAAGAGGCAGAAGGAAAAGGAAGGAGAAGAATGAAAAGAAAGAACAGGAGAGTCAGAATTAAGAAAAGCAGCAGCAAATTCAGACAGAAATAAATTTGTAAAAGTAATTTTTCAAGGTAACTTTGATCTCATCTACCAAATTCTATTTTAATAAAGTGCTCTTTTTACCAACTACAGAACAAAATGAAATATCCCATAAAAAGTTATTTCCCATTATTCATACATAAACTCCCTAGCTATGAATTCAGTCCTTATAAATAGCAGAACGGGTAACTCTCAGTAATCCCTGGCTTAAGGTAGAGCTACTGCAGCCAAGCGCTTCTCTGTAGCGTCTTCTCCAGAACTCCTGGAGGCCTCCAATGGTGCCCATGCTGTCAAGGTTTGCTTCTCACCCTGCTGGGTCCCTGGTTGGACACACCATTTACAGGGATTAGTCTTGTGACATGAGCGAGGCAATAATTTCAGCTGAAGTTTAGAAACATATGCCACGCAGTGGTAACCTGTGTAGGCAAAATATCAACCAGAGAAAATCAAAGGATGACAAAATCCAACGCAGCCAGAGAGTTGGAAAGGAAGATTGCTTGGGAGTCATTCAATCTGAAATTGGGTTCCCCAGAAGTAGAGATCAAGACAAAGATATATGGCAAGTAGTTTCTTGTGAGGAGAAAGGGATAGGGAAGAAGGGAGTCCACAAAGGAGTCAACAAAGTAATTTATCAAGCTAGTTACTGCTGTGGGCAACTGAAGCTTCATCCTGCTGGGGGCCTCCAGAAAACCACACCGAGCATGCACCTCAGAGTCATCCCACTGAATAGGCAAGGGAACTGGGATATTTACACACTGACTCATCAGTTCTTGGTCGAGGACTTTTCTCAGGGGTCTTTATTCTCCTGGAACTTCTGGTCTGCCTTGAGGGGCAGATGGTGTGGTCCTCTTAGGAACTGGAGAATCTCCCAGGCAAAGAGATTCAGGTTCAGGCAATGGGAGGCTCGGGTAATACATACTAAGTAGCAAGGCCTGAGAGATATGAACTAGGTGTGGACAGTGTCTGCTACACAACCCAATCTTCCTGGTCTGCGGAAGGGGACACTCAGCTAGTGTGGCTGAATGTTAGTCTGGAGGCACAGAGAAAGGAGACTGATGCAAGGAGAGAGGATTGTTTGAGGGAGCGATTCTGTAGTCTCCCAATGTGGAGTCAATGCAAGAATGCTGGCTTGTTCCCATGGAAGTTTAGGAAAGAACTTCTTAGAGAAGAAATTTGGAAATTGTGTCTTGGAAAAGGGGTCTTACAATTTACCAAGTATGTATTGCTTGGCAAGGCACTGGGCTAGCCTACACAGAGGAAGGCCCAGAGCACCTGTTCCTAAGGGAACAAGTACTCCAGGAAGAAGCGAGGCTGGGGGATGCAGACAGACAAATCGCATATGAAGCAGGATGTGCTGGGTGTCACGTGGAAGGGAAACGTAAAGTGTTCAGGTGTTTACCTGAGGGAGAAATTGTCTCTGGTGATATATAAGAAGCATGATACACAATGGAGAAGAGTTTGACCAGGGCAGACGGCGAGTGGATTGTGAAACAGACCTAGCACAGACTGACAAGCTTACTCAATAAACAGCAAGCAGTCTGTGTGTGCACCCCATGCACTCCTGGGCACACCCTGGAGGATGGAGACTGTAAGGTGACACAGGCCGTCAGGGCCCCAGTGAGGCCTTAAGTACCAAGCAGAGGAGCAGCTCTGCCATTTGAGAGGCCGGAGATACAGCATGATGTTAGACCTGCTAAAACATAACCCTATCGATCTATCAGGATGTTATTAGGCATTGGGGGCTGGAACTGGGGTGGGGGCGGCACAAACAGCAAGGAGGAATGCAAGCAGGAGATAAACACGGTGGCTAGTGGGAGAGGCCGAATATGCTTTAGATGCTCGGACCAACAGAACTTTCTATGATGACAGAAATGCCCTATGCCTGGACTGTCCGATTCAGCAACAGTTCCCTGCCTGTTACCAACTGACAATGGACCTCCAGCTATGACTGTGTTTGCCACATGTGGGAGAATCTATCAGAGGTGCTAAAATGAGAGTACAGAACCTTCCAATCATCTGAGAATTCTCAATTCTCCTTGAAGAAAGCAAATCATCCTCCTGGGGCCCATATGAAGTGTGAAACGCCTTTTGCCAGCCCATAAAGAACGTTCAGATTGCCGCAGTGTGAAACCAAAACCCCACATCAGGGAGCCCTTGGCTTCTAGCAGAACCTGCACAGACATCCTTGGGGAGGAAGGTCAATTGCCACCTTGTTGTGACCTGCTTGGGGAACTGCCTGTCATCGGCTGGCAGCTCAGCCACAGAACACTAGCCAAAAATGGCACAACTGTTGACTGAATCAGAGAAAAATATTCAGGTCAGCACCAGGAAAGGTCTGGAAGCAGGGCGAGGCACTGAGCTCCACGTGCTGGGTGTTGTCTAATTGCTTTGACAGACTTCCTCTCTCTCCACCTTCACAATAACCTCACCAACTAGGTCTCCCTATCCTCACTTTGCAGATGTGAAGTCTGAAGCTTATTTGTAATTTGAAGTCCCAGTATTTCTCAGAAACAGGCCGGAGGGGACTCAAACACAGAAACCAAGCCCTGAACCGTGGCCTTCCACTATACCATGCATGACCTCAAACACAGTATTTTCCATTTCTATAATGTCGCCCTTTTGTCTTTCAAACGGAACTCATTTTTTTTTAACAAGCAAACAATGGATTCTGTTCCAATTTATTTTGTAAGTTAATACTCACATATACTAATTTTTAAAACTCCAATCTACATAATTTTTTTGTCATTTGTCAATAGACCTTAAAACAAGGTCCTAACAAATTTAGAGTGGTTTTGGGAAAAGCTGAACAGAATGTACAGAGTTCCCAAATGCTCCCAGGATAACCAGTTTCCCCGATTACTAACATCTTACATTGGTGAGGTACATTTGTAACAATTGATTAACCAATATTGATACATTATTATTGACTGAGGTGCAGGGCTAACATTAGGGTCAGTTTTTGATTTTTGACATTTTACGAGTTTTGAAAATATGTAATGTCATGTGTCCATCATTACAGTATCATAAGAGAACAGTTTTGCCACCTTAAAAACCCTCTACGCTGCACCGTTATCCCTCCTTCCTCCCTCCCCCTGGAGCCCCAAGCAACTGCTTATCTTTCTACTGTCTCTACAGTTTTATCTTTTCCAAAATGTCACATAGTTGGAATCATACAGTAAGTAACCCTTTCAAATTGGCGGCTTTTGCTGAGCAATATTCATTAAAAGTTTCTTTTCTTTTTTTTTTTTTTTTTTTTTTTTTTTTGTGGCTTGATGGCTCATTTCTTCATATCACTGAATAACATTCCTTTGAACGTCTGCACCATAGTTTACTTACGTATCTATTGAAGGACATCTTGGTTGCTTCCAAATTTGGGGTTGTCTATCCTGTTCCATTAGCCTAGTTGTCTATTCTTTTATTGTTTGTGTGTTTAAACAGGGATCTTTATATAATTACTCCTTTATTTTTCTTTTCTTTTCTTTTTTTTACTTTTTATTTCAATAGGTTTTGGGAATCAGGTGGTGTTTGGTTACATGAATAAGTTCTTCAGTGGTGATTTCTGAGATTTCAGTGCACCCATCACCTGAGCAGTGTACACCATACCCCACGTGTAGTCTTTTATCCCTCAACAGTCTCCACCCTTTCCCCTGAGTTCCCAAAGTCCAATGTATCATTCTTATGCCTTTGCATTCTCATAGCTTAGCTCCCACATATGAGTGAGAACATACGATGTTTGCTTTTCCATTCCTGAATTACTTCACTTTGAATAATAGTCTCTAATTCCACACAGGTTGCAGCAAATACCATTATGCCATTATTCGTTCCTTTTTATTATGCCATTTTTTATGGCTGAGTAGTATTCCATGGTATATAGTGTGTGTGTGTGTATGTGTGTGTGTGTGTGTGTGTGTATATATATATATATATAGAGAGAGAGAGAGTTTTCTTTTTTTTTTTTTCTTTTTTTTTTTTTGAGACGGAGTCTCGCTCTGTCACCCAGGCTGGAGTGCAGTGGCCGGATCTCAGCTCACTGCAAGCTCCGCCTCTGGGTTTACACCATTCTCCTGCCTCAGCCTCCCGAGTAGCTGGGACTACAGGCGCCCGCCACCTCGCCCGGCTAGTTTTTTTTGTATTTTTTAGTAGAGACGGGGTTTCACCGTGTTAGCCTGGATGGTCTCGATCTCCTGACCTCGTGATCCACCCGTCTCGGCCTCCCAAAGTGCTGGGATTACAGGCTTGAGCCACCGCACCTGGCCATATATCATTTTCTTTATCCACTCATCGATTGATGGGCATTTGGGCTGGGTCCATACTTTTGCAATTGCAAATCGTGCTGCTATAAACATGCACGTGCAAGTATCTTTTTTGTATAATGTCTTCCTCTGGGTAGATAACCTGGTAGTGGGATTGCTGGATCAAACAGCAGATCTACTTTTAGTTCTTTAAGGACTCTCCACACTGTTTTCCACAGCGGCGGTACTATTTATACTGCCACTATGGAAGAGTTATAATTATACTCTTCCAATTCTCCATTCCTGGCATATAGGAAAGCAATCAACTCTCGTGTCTTTGTATCCTGCAACCTTGATATAATTACATATTAGTTCCAACAGTGTAAAAGTGTTCCCTTTTCACTGCATCTATGCCAATGTCTACTTTTTTCTTTTTTTTTTTTAATGGTCATTCTTGCAGGAGTGAGGTGGTATTGCATTGTGGTTTTGATTTGCATTTCCCTGATAATTAGTGATGTTGAGCATTTTTCCAAATACTTGTTGGCCATTTGTATATCTTCTTTTGAGAACTGTCTATTCATGTCCTTAGCCCATTTTTTGATGGGATTGTTCATCTTTTTCTTGCTCATTTGTTTGAGTTCTTTGTAGAGTCTGGATATTAGTCCTTCTTTTACCAATACCACATTGTCTTGATTACTGTAGCTTTATAGTGAGTGTTGAAGTCTCGTCGTGTCAGTTCTCTGATTTTGTTCTTCTTCAGTATTGTTTTGGTTATTCTGGGCCTTTTGCCTTTCAATATACACTTTAGAATCACTTTGTGGATATCCACAAACTGAATTGCTGCGATATTTATTACAATTGCATTGAAAGTATAGAACAAGTTGGGAAGAACTTGACTTCGACTCTTCCTATTCATGAACATGGAATATCCATTTAGATCTTTTTTTGATTTCTTTCATCAGAGTTTGGCAGCTTTTTCATATCAATCTCGTATATATTTTGTTATAATTATACTCTTCCAATTCTCCATTCCTGGCATATAGGAAAGCAATCAACTCTTGTGTCTTTGTATCCTGCAACCTTGTTATAATTACTTATTAGTTCCAGGAGATTTTTATCGATTCTTTGAGATGTTCTACAGGCAATCATGTCAGCTGTGAACAAAACTAGTTTATTTCTTTCTTCCAAATCAGTGTGTCTTTTCTTTCCTTTTCTGGTCTCATTACATTGTCTAGGGCTTCCAGTATGTTGTCAAATAAGAATGATGAGAATGGACATTGCTGCCTTATTTCTGATCTTAGGGGTAAGGTACCCGGTTTCTCACCATTACTTTCACTGTTAAGCCCTCCATGTGATGTGGAGTAGCAGGTGTTCTACCCATTTTCCCTTGGCATTCAATCTTCCTTGTCTGGGAGCTTTCTCTGGCCACAGATCAGGCCCCATCAATTATGTGGAGAAGCCAGGAGTGCCCGGGAGTTAAATTCTCCAGAAGCAACCATCAACCAAGAGCAGACAGGAGTTGGTAAGTAAATGCTCCACAGTATTCTCACCTGTTTTAGGAGACAAGCCTGTGGTATACCCAACCCAAGACCAAGCCATGTACATATGCAGTTATGGTTTCATTCTATCTACGGTGTAAAAGGTTAGGATTCAGAATTCTCGCAAGTACTGCTCTGAGACAGAGTATCATATCCATTAGAAACCCAGCTAGTCATGTATTTCAACCATATTATTAAAGTTCAAAAATAATGTGGTAGTAAAAAATTAAGGAAAGAAAGAAGGCAAACACATTTTAAAAAATGAATTAGCAATACACTTTATTGTGGCTTCAACATGTTCACTGCTCTTTCCATCATCCAACATTGTTCTCTTTATTCACTTAATGAGGAGATGTTCACAGATAATCATCTGCTTTCCCCAAACCAGAAACCAATATTCAGAAGAAAAGTCTACCATGGTTCCTTCTAGGTGCAGAAACCAGGGTCTATTACTAAGGCTGTGGCGAGATGGAGGTCCAAAATACTTCCAGATCATTACTGGCTACAGGTGAGGTCCACACGAAGTATCACCCAATGGCTTTAGAAAACAAGTCCGAGGCCAGGCCCTTTATGCTCTAACATTTCCACCAGGCATATATCACCTGTAAAAATCACGTGCTAATCCCCTTTTCCTTTTTGTGAGTGAGACACCTACCGACTGGTCCACAAGGTCCTCCATAATCTGGCTTCATTGAATGCATCCAACCTTATTTCCTAACACTTGCCAGTCCCTCTTTCTGCTCCAATTAGAACTGGCTTTAAATCTTGAGCTCAGAAGAATTGCTCTCACTTGGTGCTACTCTCCCACGGCAATGCTCTCCAGTCTTCCCTCTGTCTGCACAATTCCAAACAGTCCCACAGAGACCCTGTCCTCCGTGAAGTATTACTTCCAACTCGCCATTTTTTTTTTTCTCTTTCAACTCTCAGAGAAGTAAGGCTGTACATTTCTATTGGGTGCAAAACAGTATCCGCCATAATGATAAGATATGATAGACTAAACTGTACCACTCTTGGCATGTGCTAAGCACTCACTATGCTCCAGGTGAGGTGTCTAATGGCTTCACGTGTGTTATCTCACTTAACCTTCCTCTATACCTTGGTCCTTTTATTATCCACATATTACAGATGAAAACACATAGAGTAGGTGATGTAAACTGACTTGCCCAAGGTCACACAATTGAAATGGTAAAGCCAAGACTCAAACTCAGGTTGTGTGGGTTAAGCATACTGCTGTCAATCTCAGTGGTACACAGCCTTGATAACCAGTCAGCCATATGAACGTGGTCCAGCTGAAACAGCCAACCAGTTCCAGAACAAACTATGGGCCCTCACTACTCCATGCCTCCACAAATGCTACTCTCATTCCTCTGGATGATGCTGCTTTTTTTTTTTTTTTGAGATGGAGTCTCATTCTGTTGCTCAGGCTGGAGTGCAGTGGCGTGATCTCGGCTCACTGCAAGCTCCACCTCCCAGGTTCATGCCACTCTCCTGCCTCAGCCTCCGGAGTAGCTGGGACTACAAGCACCTGCCACCATGCCCAGCTAATTTTTTTGTATTTTAGTAGAGATGGGGTTTCACCGTGTTAGCCAGGACGGTCTTGATCTCCTGACCTCGTGATCCTCCTGCCTCGGCCTCCCAAAGGCGCTGGGATTACAGTCGTGAGCCACCGCGTCCGGTGCTTCTGCCTTTTCAAACTCTTACACATCCATCAAGACCCACCTTCGATGTTGTCTCTTCTGTCAAGACACTTCAACTGGCAGAATTAGCATTTCTTTAAAAAATGTCAAGAGATACAAAGATGAAAATAAAAAGACATTCCTTCTTCCACTAGAAACTCATTCTTAACATTTGGCACATACATTTCCATGTTGTAGCTTGCTTTTTGCACCTAAAACAGTTGTCATAAATAAATTCCCATGTCATTCAATATTCAAAACTTAATTTATAATGAGTTCCCCATATTCCAATGTATGATTGCTGTATAATTGAATATGATCTTAAACATCTGATCTGTCCAAAGATTAACATGGCCAACTCAGCAGAAATTTGCCATGATGAATGTCTAAGACCTGATTTTTGGAACACTGGCAGAGTATAGGTCTCATAATTCTGTTCCAGTTTCCCACAGTGCTTGGGCAAGACATAAAAATGGATTTATCAATGGATCCACTCTGGCCAATGGCCCAGTCATCTTTGCCACTGCCAGTATTTTCTGTCTTGGCTTTAAGCTCCAGAAGAACAGAGAGCTAATCAGCTTAACTCACTGTATAGGGCATTACATTAGGAAATTTTTAAATGACTGGCAAAAGGGAATCAGATCCACAAACAACATTGTTACATGACTATTCTTACAGGTACAAATCAAAGTTGGTGCCCCATCTTAAGTTTCCATATCACCCTAATGCAAACTGACATTTCAACAGTAACAACAACTAGTATTTTATAAAGTGTTAAAGTGCTTTTCATGCTCACTATCTCATTTACTCTTCCAAAACACTTCAAAAATAGATATTGTATCTACAAATGTGGCCAGTGAATTGTAGCCAGATGAGTCCAGGGTCAAAAACACATAGCGACAATGACAAGGACACAGCAGCTGGCACCAGGAGCTGCCCATTGCAGAGGGTATCCTAGATCTGCCCGTCACAGAGATTAGACGACCATACCTTCATTGACTTCAACTTCTTCATTTGCAGAATGAAGAACTCAGACAGATGATATCAAAAAGGCTGTATTCTGTGGGTCTATGGAATGGGAAACTGCTGCTCTTTGGGGGACTTCTGCAAGTCTCTGTTTAATTCCAAATGAGCGTTCCTGGGTGGCTGGGAGTTGTACCCAGCTGCTGAGTGAAGAAGTGTTTACTCTGTCTTGAGTCCTGAGTCCTTCCTAGTGTGACACTATATTTACCCCTGGAATCTTTGAAGTAAGCAGATGACCTTGTTTCCAGGGTAAGGTGTTAAAGCACAGGCTTTAAGTGAAGACAACAGGGTGCTTTACTGCCTAGACTCCCTCCAGAACACACCCCACAGGCACAGTGGATGGACTAGGTCCAGTTCCCAAACCGATGTGATCCTCAGATGACCTCTGGGCCTTTTGTAAAATACAGATTCCTGGACTCCACTCCTGGGAATTCTGATCTGGGATGTCTGGGCAGGGCCCAGGAATCTGTATTTTAGGAACGGCTTCCCCGGGGATTGTCACAAGCCACCGAGAACTTCTGAATAAGCTAACTTCTCCAGGCTGCTGTCAACCTAAAATCCTTTGCTGGTTTGCCTACCGTTGTGGGTCTCCACCTGGAAGACTCAAAAACTCCCCCTACCCAGACCACATCCCAGACCAATTAGTTCAGCCCCTCTGGGGATGGTTCAGGCATTTGTACTTTCAGAACTCTCTGGGCCATCCCAGACAGACCTTGGTGCACTCATCCTACAGGTAGGAGGCAAGAGCTTACATGTAAGCAAGTCAAGAGTCCTGAACTTGAACTGTGGTTCTATCATTTACCTTGTACAAGTCACTGCCTCCTATACAAGTCAGCTGCTTCACAAAAGGGGCCCAATGAGACCCCCTTCATTCCGTGGTGGTGGGGATAATATGTGTTCTGCACACAAATTACCCTGTGCAACTGTGCTGCTCCCTCAACAAATCACATCATACAACTGTACTTTTCATATTACCATTGTTGTTATAAACAGAAAAACTAGATGACAAGATAAGAGGCAGAAATCTGAACTCGTCATGTTATTTCTGGAGGTTTATTTGAAACACAGGAATCTAAGTTGCCAAGTGGTTCCCAAACTCATTATGGAGGACCTGGGAATGCCTGATCCCCAAATTTTGTCCCTGACCTCTCTCCACCTCACTCTTCCTCCCTGCCCAGGCTGTGGGGATGGTGGAAACAGGAAAGTGGGGTGATGCAGTGAGAATATCCATGCCTTTTATCACGACACCCTCTGTATTTGTTTGCTAGAGATGGTGTCAAAAACTACCACAGACTGATTGGCTTAAACCGTGGAAATGTGTTCTCTGACAGTTCTGGAGGCTAGAAGTCCTAGATCAAGGTGTCGGCAGAGCTGGTTCCTTCTGAGGTTGTTAGGCAGAATTTGTTTCATGCCTCTCTCCAGCTTCTCATGGTTTGCTGCTAAGCTTTGGTTTTCCTCATCTTGCAGGCACAGCCTCCCAACGTCTGCCTTTATCTTCACATGGAGTGCTTCCTGTGTGCATGTCTGTGTCCAAATGTCCCCGTTTTATCAGGACGCCTGGCATGCTGAATTAATACGACACTAATAAACTCATTTTAACTTAATTACCTCTGTAAAAACTTTATCTCTAAATAAGGTCATATTATGAATTACCAGGGGTTAGCACTAAGATGCCAAGATATCTTTTTTTAAGGGACACAATTCAATCCACAACATCATCCCAAACCTGAACACCTGAGCCCACCCCTTGGATCTCCCACATGCCCCAAGTCCCAGAGACAGAAGACAGGCTGCCAAGGTGCAACGTCCTGGTTAGAATGTTACTTCATCAAATATCTCTTGTTTCACAAACTGCCAGAAGGAACTCTTTTGCAGATTATATGGAACTCACTCAATTTCCTTCTAGAATTCCTCTCCCTTCCTCCCCTCTTCCCTCTACCCAATGTGTTGTTGGTTAAGCCTGATTAATCAAACATGCCTAATAAAATGTTACTGGATTGGAGAGGTGTCCACGTGCATTGGACGAGGGTTGTCTCCAGGTTACCTTGGTACCCCATCTCCTGGTTGGTTTCTGGTCCTCAGCCCCCAAGTCTTGGCAAACTTTGAAGCTCTGGGTTAAGGACAAACTTCTCCCCAGCAGGTAGATCAGGGTGGTAGCTCTCTAAAATACCATGTGGGATGCAACGTGAAATGCAACTCCAGCATTTACTTAACAATTTCTGTTTCTTCTAGCACTGTCTGTCATACTTCGGGTTTAGTTTTCCTAACCTGTTTCTTCTACTTTTTCTTATAAAATGAGAAATATTAGAATTCTTGAACAGCTAAATCAGTGAAATGACATTTTCCTCTTTTACAAATGGTTATATAGACTGAGTGATAACTTAGGAATTAATATTCTTATGGATTCTTCATCAAGTGCATTTATTTACATGCTTCCCTCTGCGGTACAAACACCCACAGATGCTGCACAAGGAAAAAAAAAAAAAAAAAAAAAAAAAAAAACAGATACCTGGAGGCAAAAAATAACTGCCCTCTACTCAAATGTAGCCCAGATGGTAAGAATGAGGACTGAACGCAATGATCTGAACTGCAGCTCCGGCCTGAGGAACTCCCCATGGAATTACAACAGGGAGGGTATAAAAGGAAGCTCTGGAAGCATTCAAATTAATTACAAACAGAGTCAGGCTTGTTGGGAGCTGTGTGTCCAAGAATCCTTCTCCACGATTCAGCAAGTTCACAGCTCTTCCGAAGCCTGGCAGTGTCCCTTTGCTGAGGACCAGCTATCCCGTTCAAAGTGTGGAAGTCCCTGTGTGAATCAAAAATGACATCTCTGTGACAACCCATGGATGTGCTAAAACTAAGCCTTCCCAGCCTTAAGAAAAGGTGGTGGAGACTCATTTGAAGAAGTGAAACTCGTCATATATGGTGGGGTCAGAGTCATAAAAATAATCGTGATAATAACTGCTATCATCGAGTGAGTACTTATTCCACACACATAGGTAAGGTGCTTCTCAAGCCCATGCGATCTTTGCAGCCCCATATCACAAGCACTGTTATTGCTCCCATTTTATTGATATAAAACCTGAAGTCCCTTGAGGTCAGCATCTTGCCCAAGGTCACACAGGCATGTAAAGGAGCCAGGTTTCCACGTTGCATTTGACTCCAAAGCCAAGCTCTTAAATACCTCATACATCTCAACAGTTCATTCAAACAACTGGCTGAAATAGAACAGGCATTGTGATCATATGGGCAGGTTGGCTAGGAGGCCTTGATCCCAGAGGCCAAGACAGTACACTGAGCAGACATGATTCTCACTTCTCAAGTGGTCTCAGTGGCAATCTGCAGAGACAGCCTCAGGGAGTTCCACACATCTAAGAAGTGGAGGACTTGAGGGCTCCTTCATAAACCAATCCAAGGGCTGTAGAACTTCTGAGAATGTCAGAGGAAGAAATCTGATATGCAATCAGCCAACAGGCCCTGAGGTTTGCCGACCCTGTCACACGAGAGACAAACCCTGGGAGGCAGGACCCAAATTAACCTCCTGCCATGTCAGGGGCTCTGCTGAGCAAAGCCAGTGCAAGAGTGACAGGGCAGGGGAGAGCTTAAGTTTGCCATGCAAAACTTCCTAATGAAAAGCTTTATTTCATAGTTTCTTTCTATTAAAGGAAAAGAGTATATTTTCTATTATCTTGGTGAAGGGGTCAATGTGATAGGTAATTACAACATTTTTTTTCCCCAGTTCTCCATTAATCCCTGTATCCACGCCCTTTGCAATTGGATTTTTCTCCTCCCATCCTGTGGTGCCTCTATCCCCTGAAGATAGGCCATCTTTGTGACTTGATATGGGCAAGATAATTAAAGGAAGTGATGCTGTGCCATTTTCCAGCCTTGCCCTCAAGAGGCCTCACACACCTCCACGCCCCTGTGAACCAGCCTGTGAACAGGTCTCAGCTGGCTACTGAGTGATGAGAGGCAAGTGCCAGCCAAAAGCCAGCCAACCACAAGACATGTGAGGCCATCCTAATCCAGCCAGCCCCAAGCTGACCACCAGATGATCACAGATGCATCAACAAGCTCAGCAACCATCAGCTGATCCTGGCCCAGAGCAACATAACTGCCCTGCTGACCTATGGACTCATGAGCCATAGTCAATGCTTAGTGTTAGAAACAACGATGTTTTAGGGTAGTTTGTTACACAGCTGTGTAGCTAACTGATACACAATAGGGTTCTCAAGGCATAAACAGAGAATCCTTCCCCAAGACACAGGGCAAATATGAGTTTGTTCTGAGTGCATAATAAGTCCATCATCTTATTTACTAAAACATGCTGCTTCAAGAATAACTACCATGTGTGGACTTTTATTTTATTTTATTTTATTTTATTTTATTTTATTTATTTATTTTGAGGTGGAGTTTCACTCTTGTTGCCCAGGCTGGAGTGCAATAGTATGATTTCGGCTCACTGCAACCTCCACCTCCCAGGTTCAAGCAATTCCCCTGTCTCAGCCTCCTGAGTACCTGGGATTACAGTCATGTGCCACCACACCTGGCTAATTTTGTATTTTTAGTAGAGATGAAGCTTCTCCATTTTGGTGAGGCTGGTCTCAAACTCCCAACCTCAGGTGATCTGCTCACCTCAGCCTCCCGAAGTGCTGGGATTACAGGTGTGAGCCACTGCGCCCGGCCGATGTGTGAACTGTTAATATGTATGAAGTACTAGGAAAAGCACTTTTAGTCCCTTTGTAATTTAATCTTCACAGCAACATTATCTCAGCAGCCACACACAAGAGTTGAGATTTAATATTCTCAGATGAAGAAACAGACTCAGAGAGGCTAACATGAACCCAAGGGCAACTTATCCCAAGCTCACATGCTTACAGAGTATGCTTGAGAAGTTCTGTCTCTGTAATCAATTAATATGATGGGCTGGGATTTAAAAGTTTCCATCATGGCCACATAGCAGCTTCATGTACATTTTACAAAGAGGAAGTTTTGTAAGTAGTAAGCCCTACCGGTTTTACCCAGTCTAGGAGAGGACAAGCATAGGCGAATCTAACGTGGCTCTCTGTGCCAACAGGAAAGAGTGCTTTTCTTTTCTCCCTGCATAAAAGTCAAAATAAGAGTCCAGGATGGGGCGGGTGGGGCGGGGTATGGCGGGGGGTGCGGCACAGTGGCTCATGTCTCTAATCCCAGCACTTTGGGACTCCAAGTGGGTGCAAATTGAGGTCAGGAGTTCAAGACCAGTCTGGCCAACATGGTAAAACCCGGCCTCTATCAAAAATACAAAAATTATCCAGGTGTGGTGGCAAGCACCTATAATTCCAGGTACTCAGGAAGCTGAGGCACGAGAATCGCTTGAACCCGGGAGGCAGAGGTTGCAGTGAGCCACCGCATTCCAGCCTGGGTGACAGAGTGAGACTCCATCTCAAAAAAATAAAAATTAAAAAAAATGTCCAGGGCAGGAGTCAGAAAACTTTTTCTACAAATGGCAAGGTAGTAAATCTTTCAACCTTGGCAGGTCAAACAGTCTTGAATGCACCATTCTACCACAAAAACAGCCACAGATAACACAGAAACCAACAGGTGCGGCTATGTCCAGTAAACTTTTATTTACCAAGATGGGGGAAGTTTACTGAGCCCTGGCCTAAGGGACAGACAGAGAAGAGGGGAAATACACAGTAATGCTGGTGCCCTAACTCCCTGGAGTTAAGAAACAACAAGTAGTCTATTAAAGTCTCCTACTTCTAAGTGATATCTGAATCACCCATTGTTTTCTGTAAGTTATGACAGAAGTGACTAATTATTTCTTACTGAACATATTCATCTTGATGGACTTGCAATTATGTACCAGAAATTCTGTGTTAAGAAAGACCCAGGGGCTATATGGTGGGTCCACATGAAAGGGCACTGTGATTGATTAGCAATGTCTGTCTTGGGCAAAAGAAGGGAGAAAGATGGCATGAAATGAGTCAAACATCCCACACACTGATCATGTATGTTCTAATCATCATTACCCATTTTCAATACAAATTAATTGACACTAACTCAATTTAAAATGAATTGTTGATCATTCAGGCTGCTTTTCAGAAACAGGTGTGAATAATCTTCTGAATACCCTTGATCCAGTGATCTGGTTGCCAGCTTCAATCATTTCACCTTAAACGTCAAGAGCTGGTCAATACACTGAAGCTGGAAAGGACTAGGTAAAATTCCCTAACCACTACTATCTTCAGATATGGGCACTGAACTGGCGGCACAGTTCCAGTAACCCCCTCGCAACAATATTTGCCTGAGCAGCCTTTATCTAGGCTAAGTCAAGCACTTGGGCAGTCCTGCAGGAATGGATTCCTTATCACTGAAGGCTCCAGCAATTACTCTTCTCTGCGTGCAGAGCTAGGATGCAGGGCCACAGCAATTTCCTACAGCGGTCCTCGAAAACCCTGTTGAATTTCATTAATTAGCAATTATCTTCAGCTGAGCACACAAAGTCCTATCTGTGGGCTAAGAGAAGCTGGAAACCCATCCAGCTAAAGTAGAAAAGACAAGATTTAAGGGGCAGTGGAAATATATCCGTGGACGCCACTCACTTCATTCTAGCCCTCTTAATTCCTAACTTTGAGACTATGAGACTTTGAGGGATTCATTTTCTAATATTCTATTTGGACTTGCACTATCCATGATGGTAGCCGATAACCATATGTAGCAATTTAAAATTAAACTAAAATAATATTAAAAATTTAGTTCTTCAGTCATATTCCAGTCCTATTTCAAGCTATATTACTGTACAGTGCAGAGGAAGAATATGTCCATCATCAAAGAAAGTTCTGATTCAGACTAAAGTACCAGATACTGCAGCGCTCTGTGCCTATCTCCTGCATATGGCACAGCAGAGGCTGTTCACTACTGACACGCTAACCCTGTGTCTGCATGCAGTTTCTGGCTGGAAGGGGACATTCGGTCCACATGCAGGGTGGGTCAAGCCAGCAGTGCCAACAAATACCCCTAGAAGCAGGGCTCAGCAAGTGGCAGGTGGGAATCGGCAGATAAGCCTCCCAGCGTCCATGTTCCCTGGCTTACAGAGCTCCGAGGCGTGTCCTACAGAGGCTCCCAGAGTTGTCAAATTGCAATGAGTCCCAGCTGCCCACAGCAATCACGTGCTTGCTGAAATTCCCTTAACTGGCTTGACTTGGGTTGCCTTCTGTAGGAACCCACCTAAGACAATAAACTTCATTGGTAGTTCACAAATTGTAAGACAGTCACATTGATGTTGGCACTGAATCTTGGTGTTTGAAAACTAGCCAACTTTACCAGTGAAAAAGATGATCATTTATGGAATCAATATATAAGAGCTCAGAAAAAAATTAAGCCTGTTGCCTTACTTTACAGAATTCTTTTTTTTTTACTGTATTGATTTACTTTATATACTTTTGTATGCTTTATAGCACTCTTTATTTTTTTTACTGTGTTGGTATTTCTCAGTTTGATCATTTCATTTAATTACCAAACCCACTTTTGAATTATTTTAGCTATCTCCAAAACTCAAGCCACTCTCCAGGGATAACATTTGACCCCATCGAGTATACTGAAGGGAACACATCCCAGGCTCTGAAAGCTATTCCCACAGTCTGGCTCTCAGGACCGTTGGCCAATAACAAGTCATTAGGATAAGCAGACCATACTCATGGAGACAATGACCATGCATTTACATGTTTTGTTTCCTGTGTGACTTTTACAATTTGATTTCTTCATAGTCACACTTGTCTATTTCTCTTTGCTGTCTTTTTTGTTCTTAACAGCTTTTTTCCCGATATAATTCACCTGTCATACATTTTACCCATTGAAAATGTACAATTCCACCTTTTTTTTAGTATACTCACAGGATATGCAGCCATGTTTTTTCTTGTCTTCTTTCACCATAAATGGAAACAGGCAGTTCAACCTCACACATTATTCCTGCTTAAGAACCTTACGGCTACATTCAAAAATCAAAGCCCAAGCCATATGCAGTAGAAGACAATTTATTGCCACTGAGGCTAGGCAACAGAATATGCAATAGTTATACCAATGTTGCTCCTTCCCTTCTATTTTTCAGAATTACCATGTTCAGTTATCAGTTCACCTAATCCCCAGGGCAGTAATATCATCAGTTATACTGCACACACACACATGCACACACACACACACACTAGCAAGACTGGACTCACCAGTAACATATTATTTGCTCAACGAAATACAAATTCCCACACAAAAATGTATTCTTTTAAAAAATTCCATTTCTCCCTAATTCTCTGATTCTTACTGATACCAAAAACCACTTTGGTGAAATGATTCCCTCCTCTTCCCACGTCGCTCTTGCAACAGGCCAAATCTGTCACTTCCCCCTGAGACTCCTGCATCTGTTGGGGCCCCTTAAGCTCCCACCAGAATCTGCTTCTCAGTTCCTAGTTTGAGCACCCTGGTTGTAGTGGCCAGATGCATTAAAGCAGATAAATATTAAATCCAGGGGGGAAGATAAAAGGGTACCACTCTTTATAACCAACTGAATGACCACAACTACTGATGTCAGGGATAAATTTCTTTCCAGGGACACCCACTGTCCCACTACATATCCCCTCACTCCTCAGACAGATGACAGATAGGCAGACACATGGCTTGAAGTGTGAAGGGTTTACAACCACTGCCCCTCTTTAAAGAATCACTCACAGTTTTGAAGGACATTTCCCTGGCCCTCCTGGTTTCTGGCAGGATGATGGCACAACAAAACAGCCCTCTATTAGCCACAAGAACCCAGCTACAGCCCCTTCAGCCTGCTAAAGAAAAACTTCAGTTCATCTGACCCTGGGAGGAGCCACAACCAGAAAGCTATTTAGAGCATCCTCCCTAAATTGTCCTGGCTCTCTAGACTTCAGAATTCCAAATTCTTGATGACAGTGGCTGGCAACACAGGGTAGAGGCAGAGAAGAGAATCCACCAACAGGCAAGAAAAGCCACAGCCTCTGTGCCCTCAGAGCATCCCATGTAGTGCGGGAGTATCCATGGCACCAGGGTCCTCTTGTCACCCTCCTATTTTAGGGAGCCCTGGTACCTCCCTCACCAAATGCCCCTCTGAAACCTCAGGGTGGTTTGCTCCCTGTGAAACTGGGTCTCCTCAGTCCTGTTCTGGGTTTCTATTTATTCTTCCCCAGTGCTTAAGACTGAAGGCAGCTCAACAGCAGAAAGAAGTCAGTTGGAGAGAGATGCATTTTTGTCATTCTTGGCATGTGTCAAAGTCATGTTGGAAAAAGAAACCTGGTCAATTTTTAGAGTTGCTGAAAGGCATTGAGTGACTGCACTAAAGACATGTGTTGTATAAAAGAAATAGAAAGAGATGGTGTGCCAGAATCATGCTATACTCCTAAAGACATCAACCCCATGAAGGTGAGGGCTGGTGAGGGGAAACAAGACTAGGGGGCTCAGGGAGCTGCCCTGCTCCCTGTTGAGGGGTGGCTGTGTCCCCAGTGAGGCCACAGCGGTGGCCCACTGGTTTCTGTTCCTGCTCAGTGTCCCACTACAATTCAACCTCCACACGATAATCAGAGTGATACGTGGAGACATGAATTCATCAGTGTCACTTCATTCTTCCAATTTTCCATGGACTCCCTCTGCTACTCAGAATAAAATCCAAACTCCTTACCAAGGCAGACAAGACCTTAGATGGTCCAGCCCTGCAAGAAGCTCCAATTCTTCTCCCTCTCTCCCTAATCCCCAGCTGCAATGTCCTTCTCTGTTCCTCAAGAGACTCCGTCTCCCTCCTGCTTGGGTGCCTTTGCAGTGGCTGGTCTCTCTGCCTGGAATGTTCTTCCTTGGCTGGTTATAGGAATGACTCCTTCCCTCAATCAGATTCCTTTTTCCCATGGCTCCTGATCCAAAGGACCCCTCCCATTGATCCCCATCAGACCTATTCCTTGTTCCCTTTTTCCATAACACTGATCAAAATCAGATGCTTTCGAATTGTTCTTTGTTTACTCCTTAATTCTGACACCTCCCCCTAGAATGGAAGCTTCATGAGAATCAGGAGCTTGTCTGTGTGGCTCACAGCATGAAAGATGGGGCCTGAGATGGACCTACGACCAATCAATCCTGCAAGAAGTCATCAATCAGTCAATAAAAAAGGGGGTCTTATTTCTTCTATTTTTTTTGCAGAGAAGTAATTTCAAACTTGTGGAAAAATTACAACAATCTTACAAGGAACTCCCCATAAACCCTTTACCCTGATTCACCTATTGTCAATATTGTACTCATTTTTGTTAGCATTCTGTTTATCTATCTATATCATTTCTATCTCTATCTATTTTCTCTATCTACCTATCATCTATCTATGCATTCATTCATCTATTCTATCTATCCATCTATCAATCATAGCTATTCTAATATATCTACCTACTTACCTATCCATCTGCCACTCATCCATCCGTCTATCTATACCATTTTTCCTCAACTGTTCTAGAGTAGGTAGCAAGCATCATTGCCCCCATCCTTAAATACTTTAATGTTTATTTCCCAGGAATAAAAGAATTCCCTAACACAACCACAGCACACTCATCAATTCCAGTATATTTATCACTGATACAATTCTTTTATCTAAACTTCTCTCCATTTTCAAACTGTCAGTTGACCTGATAATGTGCACTAAAGCACTTCTCCCTCCAGTACAGGATCTGATCCAGGTGTGGTTAATTAGCTGTCCCACCTCCCTGGTCTCCTCTAATGTGGAACTATTCCTCAGCCTTCGTGTCTTTCACAACTTCAGCATTTTGGAAGAACACAGTCTCTTGCTTCAATAGAATGTTCCTCGTTGGGGGTTTTTCTGGTGCTTCCTCATAACTAGATTCAAGTCATGCCTTCCTTGCCAGAATACTGCAGGAGGGCAGGTGCATCACATGTGGAGGGCACCATGACCATCTGGTCTCCTTGGCGATGTTAACTTTAACAAGGAAGTTTCAGTCAAGGTGCTGTCATATTTCTCACTATACACTTACGAGAGGCATTTGAAGACCATGCAAATATCCTCTTCCTCATCCAAACTTTCCCATGGATTTTGCGTCTACTGATGACTTTTATCAGACCAATCTTTACTGTGATCGCTACAAAATTATGAGTTTCCAACTCAGCACCTTCTCCACATTTAGTAGTTAATAGTCAGTGTTCTACTGAAAGCAAGAGCCCTCCTCCTTCCACATTTGATTCTCCACTGCTTTAACTATTTATTATAGGTAAGAAATTATGGATTCTTACTTCTCAAGATTTATATTTTATCTCCTCTCCCGAAATATCCCACATTTGGCCAGTGAGAACCCTTTCAAATGGCTTCTGTATAAAAGGGGATAATTTTTAAGTACATCCATAAAATCCTGGTTGCTTCAAAGATGCCCTTTTTCCTCCTTAATGGGGAAATAAGCGTTTCTCCCACATCAAGGCTCTGGACAGCTGGGGGCCATTTAATTGGCTCAGCCACAGCTCTTCACTGTCCCTGACCACCTCCTCTGGGACAAAAAGAAACCAGCCCTGAGGAGTCTGAGCGGGTCCAGATCCAGTGCCTGGAGGCCCTCCCCAGCCCAACCCCAACCAGGGAAACCTCTGGCTAGGAGACAACAGCACCGCATCCCTGCAAGCAACTAAGATTGTTCTGTCCTAAGGCATGATTTTGTTTCAGAAGATGAGTGTGTCATCTGGTTAGCCCCAAACTCTTGCTGCAATAAACATGGTGTAAAATGGTCTGTGATGTGTGGTCTAAGGAGCCCTTCTGAGTTAAAATCATGTGTAGAGACTGCAGATGATGAAAACTAATTCCAACTAGCTCAAGGGATGTCCAGTAACATGGCAGACCTCTAACCTGGAACAAGCAAAATTTCACATACGTCAGATCACAGAGGGTCCCCACATGCTGCGAAGGTCAAAGCCTTGACCTTCAAATAGAACAGGTAAGAGGCTAGCACTCACTGTGTATTAAGTAGATGAGATGAAGCAAACAGCAAACTCCGAATCAAGGAACATGTTTTCAACCACAAACTAACTCACTTGAGTGACTTAGCTACGAAGGGGAAAAAATATTGCTGGGGCAGAAGATTCAGAAGGAGGGATCTTATCTGTTCCCAGAAGAATAAATCCACAATATATCTCACTGCCCTGTAAGCTAGGCAACAAATTAAATAATACTGCATACAAAATAGCCTTCAAAGCTTTATGATAGAATATAACAATCAGATATTATAATGACCAAAGTAATGCGACAAACTTCTTTCTTGAGCATATGAAATGATTTATAAGTGCCCAAGGAATAGATGAACTAAAACTGGACTCGAGAGCATCTCATTGTGTTGCCTATAGGAATAATGACTGGCTGTACTGATGGGAGGGAAGGTACGCTCATGGAATGAAGGAGTGCAAGACATGAATTCAGATCAGTTAATATGAAAAGAAAAGAGACTCTGTGAAGCCAGTACATTCAGGTAAACAGGAAACCACTTCATTAGCATAAAAACTAGCTTTTTTTTCTAACCAGTAAAAAAAACCCTTATTCCCATTTTTCCTACGAACTACTATACTACTTCGCCTTTCTGTAGCAAAACTAAAAAGAGCTATCCATCTGCTTTGTTTCCAATCCTTTCCCCCCCATCCTCTTTTGGACCCATTACAATCAGAATTTTGTTCCCACCAGCACTACAACTCTTCCCGTCCATGTCACTATGGCCTTGGGGTTGCCTGATGCATCCACAGCCTGCAATCCATCACTCACTCCCACCTCCCTGGTGCCCAACTTCCAGGCCACCTCTCCTGATCCTCCTCCCACCTCGATGGCTGCTCCTCCCAGCCTCCTCTGTGGGCTCCTCGCAGAGCTTGGGCTGGGCCCTTGGTCCCCTCTCTGCTCACACTTGCTCCTGTGGGGAATCCCCTCTACCTCGTGGCTATCAGTACAAGCTTCTGTCCTCCTCCCAGTTCCCCCTTGGTATCTCCAGCCTTGACCTGCAGCCTGAACTCCAGAAGCACACACTCTCATTATCATCCTACTCATGATCTCAACTGGGATACCCAGGACACATCTCAAAATGAGCACTTCCAACACAGGACACCCGGTCTCCCACGAAGCTCACTCCACCCACCCCTCACCTTCGCCTACAACTGCTTAGGCCAGGAATTGCAATCTTCTATTGCTCTCTCTCTCTCACCCACACCCACTCCTTCAGGGTGTTGTCACTGATTCAAACCATGTCCAGTCAATCCTGCAGGAAGGCAAACCATGCCCAGAATCAGACACCTCCTCACCCCACCCCTGTTACTGCTCTGAACTGAGCCACAATTATTTTAATACTCTCCAGAGTCTTTCACCTTCCACTCTTGCCCACTACATTTTACTATCAATCCAACACTCTGGTTGATCCTTTAACAATGTATACCTAGTCACAGGAAGCAAGAGGTGGCTCTCCACTCCACAGTGAATACAGAAGATCTCCATCAGCCCCTAAGGCCCTAAGAGACCTGGTTCCCCATGACCTCTGACATCCCTCCTACTCCTCTCCTCCTCCCTCATTCCGCTCCAGCCACACTGACCCTCTGTGCCATCCTCTGGACTTTGTGCGCCCTTCTGCCTGGATGCTGTTCCTCAGAACTCTCCAGGGCTCCCTCTCTCCCTCCTTCAGAGATTGCTCAAATGTCACCTTCACAAAGGCCTCAACCTTGGCCTTAAATTGCAAGCCCTCCAAACTCCCCCAACTCATCGTCCCTCTCACCTTGTTCATTTTTTTCTGTATCACTTTCGAGCATACTTTACATTTATTTATGTATGTTTTTTGTTTGTCTTCACCACCAGCCCCCGCCACCCCAATGGAAACTCCATGCATGTAAGGACTTTCCCTTCTTTGTTCCTTGTCCTTATGTCTCAGAACACATAATGAGCGACACACAGTGGGTGTCCAATAAATATATATTGAATGAATGAATGCACTTCTACACAATCTTGTGGAAATGTAGACAAAACAAGAAGGATGTACCCATGCATCAGACCATGAAAGTCGGGGAAACCAAGAAAGCCACAGGCATCCTGAGGCTGGGAGCAGATGAGCTCACATCAGTAACATCTAACAATGATATGATGACAAAGACCACATGCAAATGGAACAGAGAGTCATCAGAGAAGAACCATATGTTCTGGACCAGCTCCACTTGAGGGAAAGATATGAAGACCTTGTACAACCCTTGTCAGAAGGGTTGTAATGTGTGAAGTCTCATGCTGAGATTCCAGAGGGTGTTCTGGGTAGAGCACTCACTGCCACTTCTCTTGTTTATTCTGGCAGGAGTCTGTGAAGTTAACAAATTATTTGTTGCTCATATGTTCCATCCGTTGGCATCTCTACCTGGGGGCATCTTGCATGGGGAAATGAAGGAAGGATTTTTTCTTGACAACCCTGTGCCTTGACATTTGGGAACAAAGCAGTTGTGGCTGCCTGCTGCTCTGTCTACCCTGCCATGGAGTGAGGACACACGGGAGTCAACAGTGACCTTCTCAGTAGCTGGAGAAGCTCAAGGCATTTCCAATAATCTACCACTCCAGTAATCACCAGAGAAAAGAGCTTTAGAAATTACCTTCCTGGTGGATGAAACAGAACAAGACAAAATGATCCAATACTTGGTAGCTAAATATTAGTAAGATTTTTTAAATTAAAGAAATAAAAAAGTTAAATTAAATGTAGAGAAGAGTAAACCTTCACAAAATGGGAAGGTCGCAACTCTTTCCTAGAGCAAAGTCTCCTTCTAATGAGTTACCAAACGGGACCTAATTATTGGCAAGATTTACATTTCCTGGATTTCCAAATAATCTATTTCTGTAAAACAAAGGAAACAAGCTTTATTCTGTATTTTAAAAAGGAAAACATACTTTAGGAGGCTGAGGCAGGAGGATCACTTGAGGCCAGGAGCTTGAGGGAAGCCTAGGCAACACAGTGAGACCTTGTTGCTACAAAAAATAAAAGCACAAACATTAGCTGCTGTGG
The DNA here is from genome assembly GCF_047675955.1 of Chlorocebus sabaeus. Taxonomy (NCBI): domain Eukaryota; kingdom Metazoa; phylum Chordata; class Mammalia; order Primates; family Cercopithecidae; genus Chlorocebus; species Chlorocebus sabaeus. The sequence continues at coordinate 57,188,320 of NC_132905.1, read as the reverse complement.
TGGCATGTGCCTGTAGTCCCAGCTACTCCAGAGACTGAAGCAGGAGAATCTCTGGAGCCTGGAAGGTCGAGGCTGCAGTGAGTTATGATTGCATCGCTGCACTCCAGCCTGGGAGACCAAGGGAGACACTATCTCAAGAAAAAAAGAAGAAGAAAAACAAAAGAAAAGAAGGAAAGAAAGGACTGAATGTGCTAGAAATTCTCCTTGTTACCCTGATCCAGCTCTACATACCCGCTGCCCCTAGTTTGTGCCCCAGGGGGCCGAACTTGGCTCCCTTCCCCTCTGGCTTCCAGGTGGATTTGGCCAACGGCAGGAAGTTAAAGAGTGAAAGAAGAGAGTAGTCAGGATTCTCATTCTCTCCCAGCCCACAGTCCCCATCAAGTCCCCCAGCGTACACAGCTCGTCCCTGTCCTCCTTTGCTCCCTTGGGCAGACAGTAGTGATGGCCCCTCACTGTGGCTCCTCTGGGTGCTTCACCATCTGCTCTTGGCTCCCTCGTCCTGCCCACATCTTGGTAATGGGGGCTCTTCATGAAGTATTACTCCCTTTGCATATCCCATCTGTTGCTTACAGATCCTGGATGCAGAAGGAAGAATGCACGTTCCAGGCAGAACACCACGTTCGGAGAGAAATATAGGTTCAAATATAGGTCCCCAATCCTAAAATACAATACCCAAAATGCTCCAGAATCCAAAACTTTCTGAGCACCAACATGAAGGCACCAGTGGAAAATACCACACCTGACCTCATGTTACCGGTTGCAGTCAAATCGTTGTTTTGTGTATAAAATTCTTTGAAATATTGTACAAAATTACCCTCAGACTACGTGTATAAGGTGTATGAGATCCGGCCACTGCACTCCAGCCTGGGTGACAGAGCGAGAGACTCTGTCTCAAAAAAATAAAATTTAAAAAAAATAAATAAATAAATAAATAAATAAATTTCATGTTTACATTTGGGTCCCCCTCCTCAAGATGTTTCTCTCTCTCTATATATATATATATACACACACACACACACATATACATGTATATATACACACACACACACATATATATGTCTCTATATATACAAACACACATGTATATATACATATATATATGTATATTTGCAAATATTCCAAAATCCAAAAAAACAAAAAAAACTCCAAATCCCAAACACTTCTGGTCTGAAATACTTCAGATAAGGAACACTCAACCTGGACACCCCTAGGGCCCTGGTAGCTGCCTCCTCTTCCATGGAGGTGGTCAGGAAGGAGCATGGCACTGGAAGAAACCACCATCATTTCTGAGAACAGAAAAGACTATTCATCCAACACAGCACCCAAGACTGTGGTCTGGATTCCCTTTTTAGTTCGTTTGTTTATTTTTTGAGGCAGGGTCTCACTGTTGTCAGCCAGGCTGGAGAGCAGTGGTGCCATTACAGCACACTGCAGCTTTGAACTCCTGGGCTCAAGGGAACCTCCTGCCTCAGCCTCCCCAGTAGCTGGGACTACAGGGATGCACCACCATGCCCAGGTAATTATTATTAGTAGTAGTATTTTGTAGTACAGACAAGGTTTCACCATGTTGCCCAGGCTGGAACTTCTGGCCTCAAGTGATCTCCCTGTCTCAGCCTCCCAAAGTATTGGAGTTACAGGTGTCAGCCATTGTACCCGGCCTGGGTTCCTTCTCTCCTAAGGAGGTGACCCTACTCTGACCGAAAAGCTACCTAAAGTATTTTAAGAGTGCAAGAGAATGACAAGCATGAGTAAGAATGAGATGGTGAGGTATAAGGTGTATGAGATCCGGCCACTGCACTCCAGCCTGGGTGACAGAGCGAGACTCTGTCTCAAAAAAAAAAAAAAAAGGCTCTACCATCCATTCACCTTCCGAGGCTGTCATAACAGCAGAGCTGTGCTTCTTGAATGTCAACTGCCAGGGTGACTACTGAAAAGTGAAGATAGCAAGAGGATTAACTTGCTAACAAAAGTCTGAGACATTTCTCAGGATGGCATGTGTCACAATATTAATCCAAATCTCAGATTGTGTTAAACTCTTTGGGAAAAATAAGATAATTGACTTATCCCAATTTCCAGCCATATAATTGGTATCTATAGACACAGCCTAAGGGAACCTCAGTAATAAAGCAATAACTTGATTTCCTTTGATTAGGCGGATGGGTAAACATGTCAAACCCTCATGGCACAGAGTCAGGAGAAGCGGTGAGAAGCGTGGCCAGAGAGCACAGTGAACCCCAAGGCCAGGACAATCCTGGAGGACATGGGATTGTGACATCACTTAGTGCCAACCTGTGAAAGATACATTCTTAAAAGCAGAACTTCCCACTCATCTGCTAGAGCAGTGAAAATGTCTTGTGATAAATGCCACAGGATGTATAATTTAGACACGATAATATCTGTGTGACCCAATCTCACTGCGGTTAAGAAAAATATTCAAATAAAAAGAGGTTGCAGACCAATCCAGTGAAGTTTTAGCACCAAGGAAAGCAACAGTCTGGCTAATTTCCCCTTCTCTAATGAGGGGAAAGGACGGTCAAATTTGCCTCCCAACATCCATTTGTGACATATCATCCACCACAGTGAGCAGCCAGGAGATTTCACATGACTGAAACAGGAAGAATTATTTAATGGCTTGGGAAGAGCATTTTTAATTCTGAAGTGTTCCCAGGCCAGATCATGGCAGCAACCAAGCTTGTTCAGTCATCACCAGCAGTGTTTTCTGGGCTCCCAGTGATGAATGCTCCCTGTGTGTGATCTCGTGTACCAATCAATGACCTTGCGAGGCAGGTATTCTTCTTATCTATGACGGACTAGAAAGCAAATATTCTTAATTTAGCAGACTTTTTTGAAATGCTAATGATGCTGCTGATGATAATAACATCAATTAAATGGTTTGCAGTGCTACCAAAAAAAAAAAAATTCTTAAAACTGAGTAGTGGAAAGGAACAATTTTCCAGCTAAAGCTTATTCTTCTGCCATCTCAGCAAACGAAGTTCCAGCTTTCACTTTTCCTCATGGGTCAGTGTGGCTTCCAGCACCTCTCTGATGGAAGGTTCCATAAAATGTATAAATGGTAGCTAAAGTTTCCCTTAGGTCTCGGCCTCCCATATTAACCTCTGGTGAACTCGCTGGATGTGGAGTTCACAGGGGGAAAACTGACAGTGAGGACATCCCCGCAGCAGGCTAGGGATGCGCTGGATGGACAGCTGTCTGGATGTGAAGGTTTCGTCCTGCTGGCTCCACAAGGCCTTATTCCATTGGTTCTCGAGGTACCATTACATTTTAAAATATCTTACATATAAAAGAAATGACCAATCTTGCCAGAAACAACCACTCTAGTTGAAACCTCTGTGTTCTAGGATAAATCTGGAACATTTTCAGGTTGGACCATCCAAAAGCTTATGTGGCACGGACCTGCTCGCACGCTGACCTCCGCTAGTCCATGCATAAACTTTGTTCCAGGTCATTCTGCTTATAATTATAAAGCTCTATTCTCAGTGCTCTAATAGTTTGAAGAATAAAGAAGGTTTTATTTCTTCTTAATGGAAAATTTCTTTATCCAAAATGGGTTCCTTCCAGCCCCACTGTCTTTATGTCTACCATCTTTTTGCCAGCTCCAGCTGATAAGGAGAGTTCATCCTGACAAGCTCAGAGAAGGGCTTAACCATAGGCCCTGGGTTTGCTGCATTCCAGGAGCTTGTGGCAGTGGGCCAAGGTCTGGTGTGCAAATTGCATCTCTTGTGTGTGCAGAGTGAACATGAGGGAGCACTATGTGTTTAAGACCAGGGCTCAAAAATTACAAGATAGATTGCTATAACCTAACTAAATTTCACAGAACAGGTAGATGTAGGATAGAGGGAAATCCCAAGTCTTTGAAAGTCAAAAATGCCCCAGCAGGAAAGAACAAGGTGAGTTTTGGGAATTCTGTTAGGACCACGTCAGCTTAAATGGGCTTTTATGTCCAAAATTGGGACAATTTGAGAATCAAAAAGACCAATGAAGATAATGGGTTGAAAAGGGAAGGAAGGGAGGAAGGAAGGAAGGAAGGGAGGAAGGGAGGGAGGGAGGGAGGGAGGAAGGAAGGAAGGAAGGAAGGAAGGAAGGAAGGAAGGAAGGAAGGAAGGAAGGAAGGAAGGAAGGAAGGAAAGCAGGCAGGCTGGCTCAATTTGGGAACCCATAATGATACTAAAAGGGGGAGAGGTATTTTTAGAGAGGAATACCAGCTAATGTAGAAAAAATTACTGAATAGGAAAATCACCATTTTGCACACCTTTCTATAATAACAGATCTAGGAAAGAATGATCCAAGGATCCTAAAGCCACAGGGGGAAAGGCTGTTGAGATGCAGGAGCACCTTACATAGACAAAGCATCAACCTGGCGGACACTTCATAACCAAGTAGTCAGAGCTAACAAACATGAGAGACATTGGCATCGTGTGGCTCCTGATGTGACGCACTGGGAAGGGCATCACACCCCTGATGTCAAAGATGTTCATCTTGCATCTAATCAGAGAGAGGCAATCAGTTAATCAGACAAGTTCAGAGCATGGGGCATTCTGCAAGTCAACAGGCCTGGATGCATCCAAATGTCAGTGGCTGGAAGAAAAAGAAAAATGGCAGGAGATTTTCTAAAATGCAATGTGGGAACCTTGACTAGATTCTAAATTTAAAAAGTAAAACTATAGACTTTTGGGGGCGACTGGGAGAAATAAAAATATAGGAATATTATTGACATTATTTTTGACCAGAAAATGGAACTGTATTTATTCAATGTCTTGGAAGGTAACTATACAAAACTTTACAGCATCTTCTATCCACTGTCCCTTAACAAATGGTTTTAATTATTTTAAGCCCATTTAAATATAACAAGTGTCTTAGAGACCTAAGACATAAGATAATCTTAAGATGATTTGTACTGATTTCTGGATGATCTGACAGTCTAGAGATAGAAGTGGCTTTTAATTTTCTAAGATTTTCCAAGATTAAAGTCATGTAGCATGAGCTTCTCTAAATTTCCTTTTCTTTCCTTCACATATTTTCATTGTCTTCACCAATTCATGTTTTCCCTCTGCCTGTTGCCTCCTTAGTGCTAAGTGAATTGTTCAGCCTATGCCAAGGACTCGGGAAATGCCTAGTCCACAATCAGCCATCGTTGTGCTCGCTCCATCACTCAAGTCCTTAATGTGACAAAAACCTTATTTGTATTGTTTTCAAACTTCTTAAGGTTACTGCTCCAATGTCTTGAGTGTGATAATGACACTGTAGTTATGAATAGGAATATAATGGCCTTGTTTCTAGATCAGGCTGAAGTGTTTAGAGCCAAAGGGTCATGATGTCTGTCTGCAGCTTACTTTCAAATGTTTTTATAAAAAAACAAGCAAACTATATACATAAATACATATATATACACACACACAGTCAACCCTCTATATCTGTGGATTCCAAATTCACCATGGATACAGAGGACTAACTGTATATACACATAATACACGCATATGTATGTATACATATACATCCACATATTCAATACATATATATGTGTGTGTACATGTATACACATTCTGTATACAGTCAGTCTTCTGTATTCATGCATTCCACATCTACAGAGTCAACCAACTTCAGTTTGAAAATATCTTAAAACTTGCATCTGTACTGAACATGTAGACTTTTTTCTAATAATTATTCCCTAAACAACATAGTAAAACAACTACTTAGATAGCATTTACATTGTGATAGGTATTATAATTAATCTGGAGATGAGTTAAAGTATATGGGAGGATTGTATCAGGGATTTGGGTACCCTCCCTCAGATTATGGCAACTGTGAGGGGTCCTGGAACAAATCCCCTGAAGACTCCGAGAGACAACTGAATAGTAATAAAATATGTGCAACATAATGTAACACGCATGTGTGCGTCCATAATGCACAAAAGAGAGAGACCAAGCAGATGTGATAAAGCTCCTGCATAGGATGTGGACATAAAGCCAGACATGAGCTGTATTCATGAGGCCAGCACACTCCAAGCAGAATGACCATCCCATGAACAAAGCAAGGGATAACATCTGTCCCAGAAAAAATGAGCAGATGTCCAAATCCAAGAGCTCCAGAACAGCAATTCAGCATCAATCTCTTAAATGAGGTGGAAATAATCTTTTAAGTTCCACTCAGGCATCTCCTCATGTTAATTTCATAACTCGACCTTTATGATGTTAGTAAATTACCATATTTTGAGTGAAACAAAAACACATGCACACCACTTCTCCAAATGACAAAGCCTGGCCCGTCTGCGCCCGACAGAAAACAAAGCCACAAAACAGCTACAGAGCAGGACAAGGGACATTGGCACATCTTCAGCTCAACTTTTATTTAAACACACTGGGCTGCAGGCACAGCCTTGACCTGCCAACAGATTTAAGCAAACGTAATTAGAGGTGAGCAAGCTACAAGAACCCAGCTTTCCCAATCCATGCTGCAGCTGCCGAGAAGTAGAGCAGATCTAGAAGGGCTGCCCCAGGAGTTTTAGGAGGAAGCTCTGTGACCTCCCCGTGCCTGGCGGGAAGCCACCCACCCTTTGACAAACCCAGTGAACTGATTCCTTAGGTGTGCGTCCCATGACCCCATGGTCAAATGGGCACAGGCCAGCTGGGGTACACATGTACAGGTGTACCAGCTGTTAAAATACCGAGATGCTCTGTACCAGGTGGTAAATAACCACCCTCCAAATGCCTCCAGTGCCCCCTCCTGTGCTTTCGTGCTGCCTTCTCCACCGGGACCCCTCATGATCGCCTCCCCCATGACTCATTAACTCCAAGAGCTAAAATCTCACTACATCCAACCTAGGGCCAAGTACTTTGTCATTGTTGAGTATTTTAAACAGCACTCTGCCTCCTAGACTCTGGTGCTTCCAGGGCAAGGAGTCTATTTTATTCATTTCTGCATCTCTAGCATGTCTTGAAGCCACACCCACAGAAGTACCAGTTCAATGCATCCACCAAGGACCCAAGAGGAGCTTGCCATGAGGCAGGGCTGCTTGTGAGTGAGGGAGAGTGAGCAGCAGCGAGTGGCTGTGGGTGGGTATCACACTACTGCATTTGAGCCACATCTGAGTTTCAGGTGCAGGGCCTATGAACCACAATAGGTTTGAGGCACTGATTTATGTATAAGGCAGTTCTGCTGGAAAATGCTTACTTGAGATACACTTCTTAAGTAATAAACACACACATATATTTATGGAGCAAAAATTAAGCCCAGCCAGCCCCTACCAGTGTCATGCTCATGGGACAGTAGAGTCCACGGTTCCTTTAGATTCACTTTGATCTTCTATCTCTACTTCCTTAAATGAAACAGAGCCTCACCCTGGAAAACCAGTTGGAAAGTCTAGAGTGGGAAGAGGCAAAGAACAGCAGTGCAGTGAACTCGCTGGTAGGCAAAAAGAAACAGAGGCTCTAAAACGTGGCACAAGGGAGCTCTCACATCACCAAGACCAGGATCCTTCTCGAACTTTCTTCTGAGGTCTGGATAATGCTGGTAACAAGGGCAAGAACTGTGTGGAAGTAAAGACACTGTCCCAAAAGGAGAAAAAAAAGGCATCATTTAGACCAAGGCAGCCATTCAGCACGGAACAAGACAGAATATTTATCTTCCCTCGCAGGCAGGCTGTAACCCTGCAAGTGATAGGGCAGGAGTTCTGGGGACATGACTGCCCCGCCCCCATCAGCCTCTCTTCCAGCCCTGACGAGCATCCCACATGTCCCTGTGCTGTCTTTTCCCACTAAAACGAAGTGTCTCAGGTGCACAGCAGTATTCCCTCCCCACACCTACCCTTCTACCTGTGGGACAAGCAAGAGACTAGGACTGGGAATTGCAAGGGGGCCTCTTCATGGCAAAGGAGCACACGTGGTGTCTCCCACTCTTGATTTCATACCTGGTAATAAGAGCAGCTTAGTCTCAGGAAATGAGCATGAGGAGAGCTAACTCGGCTTTTCTGGAAAAGTCGTGAATATCAGTACTAGGGATGAGGAAGTAGCACAGTCTCCCCAGGCAGAGGTGCCAGTGTTTCCCCTGGCTCTGGTTTTTCTTGGGTCTTGTCTCTCAGCCTCCTCATCATGGCTAATTCTTCCCTAGGTCTACCATCACCCACCTACAAAAGGATCCATGTAAATGTCTTGGCTTTCAATCCCACTGAACAGACACTGAAAGTAACGTATTTGGGAGGTGACAAAAGAGGAAGAAGGAATAGAGAAGGGGAAAGGCTGCTCATAAAGCTTGTGTTATCCAGCAGGTTACGGCTGCGGGCAAGTGGAGCATAATCCTACTGGACAACTCTAGGAGACAGTGCAGACTCGCGTCTCAGAGTCAGCCCCTTGTAGGGATGAGGGAGTTGGGGTATTTATATACCACCTCCCATCAGCCATTGGTTGAGGGCTGCTCCAGAAGTTATTAAGTCTCTGACATTTCCAGCCTGCCATGCACAAAGCAGTGTGGACTCTGGCATCCAAAGAAAGCCTTTGGGCAAAGGAATGCAGGTGTGAGCAGGTGGAATGTGGCCAGTGTGCACCAACATGGTAAGAGCAACGAACCATGGGCAGGCAGGGTGGTGTCTGCTTCCTGAAAGACTCCGAGAATGCAGCTATTACTACACCAGCTGGGATGCCCAAGGGCACCTTTATGTAAAAGGCTTACACTCCTCAGGAGAGGGGTGTCCTGTAAACACAAGGCATGCTTATCCACCCAGACAAGCAATTCTACTTCCCTGGCAAGAAGGGGTGAGCTGGTGAAGGGGAGAACAAAAGAGACCACTCCCCAAAGATGAGTGTACATGTCTACAGCAACTCAAAGGAGGAACAGATCTTCCTCATCAGCTTTCTAAACAGGTGTCCTGCAGGGGGATGGGAAATTGTTTTACCCTTTGGGGTCACAGGAGTGAGGGGTGGCCTGAGAAGGCATGGCCCATGGGCCTTGCTGTGGCGGCTTTGTCCTGAAGTGATCTTTTTCCTTTTGCCTCTTTTCTGTGAATGCAGCAGGTCACAGGGGATTCATCTTGCAGAGCAGAGTGGAAATAAAAGTAATACTTGGCAATTGAGGAGAAAGAGAAATGAGATGATTCTAAGACCTTGAATGCATGTGTCTGCCCGGCCACCCGGCAGCTCACTTAGAAATCAAGGAGACTCAATTTTCGCTTTCCTTGCAATTGCTTTTGGCATTTTTGTCATGAAATTTTTGCCCGTGCCTATGTCCTGAATGGTGCTGCCTGGGTTTTCTTCTAGGGTTTTTTATAGTTTTGGGTTTTGCATTTAAGATTTTAATCCATCTGGAATTGATTTTTGTTTATGGTGTAAGGAAGGAGTGCAGTTTTTAATTGTCTGCATACAGCTAGCCAGTTCTCTCAGCACCATTTATTAAATAGGGGATCCTTTCCCCATTGCTTGTTTTTGTCAGGTTTGTCAAAGGTCAGATGGTTGTAGGTGTGTGGCCTTTTGTCGGGGGTGGGAGAAGGAAGAGCGCCAGGAAGAACAGCTAACGGATGTTGGGCTTAATACTTGGGTGATAGGATGATCTGTGCAGCAAACCACCATGGCACGTGTTTACCTATGTCACAAACCTGCACATCCTGCACAGGTACCCCTGAACTTAAAAGTTGAAAATTTTGAAAAAAAAATCAAGAGATTCTATTTTTAAAAAAATTTGCAAAGAGAGTTAATTGGGAACACTTAAAGAAGTCTGCCTCCTCAGCAAAGACACAGAGATCTTTCTCATTTTCTCCTCAGCAAAGTCCACTTCAGGTCAGGTGACCTCTCCCTAGTCCCTAGGGCCAACCTGGCCTGGACCCCGGGCTCCTACCCAGGGAGTGTTGGCATGGCTTGGTGTCTGGCTGATTTACAGCCCCCATTGTCTTCGCTGAATCCCAGAGTTTTTGAAAATGCTAGGCATTTTCAAGATTAGTTTTTTTTTATTTGACTGATTTACGAGCCATAGCTCGGATTAAACAGGGAAACCCTGTCGTGTCAAAGGAACCATTGTACTTGCTCCCAGCGCGGTGGAGCAAACCCTGATGTTTTTCAGCCCAGCCCCTGACCCAGTGGCCGTAGGCACACTGCCTTCCTTGGCTTTTTATGTAAACCCTGGGGACTTGCTTACCTCCTCCGGGTGCTTCTGAGCCTTTATCTCACCCCTCTCACTCCAGCTCCACAGAAGCACCAAGAGGTAGGAACTGTGCGGCCTTGTCTTTGCTCAAACCCCCACTTAACTAGAGCTTCCTTAGTACAGGTGGTCCCCGATTTTCGATGGTTCATCTTGGGATTTCTCCACTTTATGATGGTGAAAAGTGATGTACATTTAGTGGAAAGTGTATTCAAATTTTGAATTGTGGTCTTTTCCTGAGCTAGCAATACGTGGTTCAATAGGCTTTGGTGATGCTGGGCAGCTGCTGTGAGCTGCCGCCCCCAGCCATGCCATCACCAGTGTACTCTGAAGCATATTGTACTCAATAGATCTGTGAGACATTCAAAACTTTGTAATAAAAAGCTTTGTGTTAGATGATTATGCCCAACTGTAAGCTAATGTAAGTGTTCTGAGCATGTCTAATGTAGGTTAGGCTAAGTGATGATGCTTGCTAGGTTAGGTGTATTAGATGCATTTTCAACTTATGATATTTTCAGGCTTATTGGCATATAATCCCATTTTAAATTGAGGATCACCTATATTTATGTACACGAGTGAACAAAAGAACTGTGAACTCTGGTTCCAGTGCTGTAATATTCCAGCAGGGTGATGACCCTCCTACCAGAAGAGCCACTGGATCCACAATAATAGATCATGAAAGTCACCAGCACATGTGTTCTTGGTCATGACCTGAGCACAGCAGTGCACCCTTCCATGTAATCTCTATGACCACAACCAGGAGGGAGGGACATCAGCATTTTGTAGAAAGAATCCATAGCCCAGGGAGGCTGAGGGATCTGTCCCTAGCCATATAACCCACTTAGCTTTCTAAGACTTTCTAAGACCATGACCCCAGGATTTCAGCACAAATCTTGCCTCTTTCCAGAAAACTCCATCCCATTCCTATTTGGTGCTGGGTGGAAAATCCCTCAACCATACACTTCTTTCTTTGCATTTGAAAGGGGTCTCTGGCACCCTAGCCCCAGTGATCTGGTCCTAACAGCATCATGTTCTGGAAAACCTGCCCTGGGGCCACTGCCAGGCTGTTGCTGCAGCCTCCTTTCCATTTCCCATTTAAAACATGTCTAGTTTGATGGAGAAGAGGGAAATCAGGTCTGCCCAGCACAGAGGAAACCAACCTGCCCTGCGTGAACTGTAGAGACAGGTGTGGGTGCAAGGACAGGTTAATCTGAGCACAGTAACGCCAAGGACCCTTTCTTTGCAAAAATAGCAAAAACAGAGCAGATGGAACAGAATGCGGGTGTCCCAGAAGCAAGTGACCTGATTGCCAGCACACTGGCACTACCACCTAGAAAATCAAAGCGAATTTCTTCTTCAGCACTTTTATATGTGGCCTTCGATCAAATGCCAAAACATGCAGTTAATGATGTCAGATGACAGGGTGATACTGCAATTCTCTGCATTTCAGACACAATGTGTAAATCACACATCTGAAACATCAGACTTCCTGCCCGCAGTCAGTAACTCATGTCCAGACACACTGACAGGCCAAGGCCTGGTAACCACTAAGGTGTGTTATGACAAGCTTTGCTGGCACTCCTGGAAGACTGTGAGTACGGATGGGCAGTATGCCGGCATGGCAGGAGTTACAGGCTGCCTGACGACAGAGAACCTTCCGCAGCAACTCCCTTCATCCTGCAGACAAGGAATGAGAATGCTCAAGCCTCTAGAACTCCAGTAAAGAGGATTTAAAGGCAGGGTGCAGTGGCTCACACCTGTAATCCCAGAGCTTTGGGAGGCAGAGGTGGGCAGATTGCACGAGCCCAAGAGTACAAGAACAGTCTGGGTAACATGGTGAAACCCCACCTCCATAAAAAATACAAAAATTAGCTGGGCATTGCAGTGCATGCCTATAGCCCCAGCTACTCAGGAGGCTGAGGTGGGAGGATCACTTGAGCCAGGGGAAGTCAAAGTTGCAGTGAGCCGAGATTACGCCACTGCACTCCAGCCTGGGCGGCAGAGTGTGACCCTGTCTCAAAAAAACAAAAAGAGAGTTTAGAATAGAACCAGGGATCAGTGCATCTTCACTCCAACCTTCCTCAAAAAATACTGGCCCATGGAAGAACACCTGTCTCCAGGCCTGGGACCTTACAGCAAAACCACAGACAAAGTTAGGGACAGAATATGTTCACAGGTGAAGGCTTTTGTTATTTATCAACGGTCCCTGGATTCTGTAAACATGAACTGGATAAATGACCAGAGTGACCAGTCTGTGAATTTCATCAGGGGATGCCTATAGCATGAATTTTCTCCTTCCCACACCTCAAGACCTGAAGTTCTATAGTTCAGCTCATGTTTCTGGCATCGCCTTCTCCCTCTGCCCATCCTTTGAAATGTATCATCTCTTCATGGGGTTGAAGTGGAGTAGCACAACAAGTTTCTAAAGCCTCAGAGGGATTAAACTTGTCAATGTGGTACCTCCCTGTTACTAGTTTGAAAAGGGTAGAAGAAAAGGTTCAAGCACAAGAGAAACTCACCCTATATCACCGTGATGCCCAGGACCTGCTCTGAAAGCAGGAGCTGTTCCACGTTCACATGCAATCAGCAGCCAGATTACTGTAGCTGAGCTAGGTTTAAAGCCTCGTATTCTTAGTTAAATCTCAAAATCTGACTTGGTAAGTCAACTAAGAAAAGAAAGACCTAGGAGTGGCAGGAGAGGCAAGTTCAGACCTCAGAGCTGAAACGGGCCACTGACCCACAATGGGCTGGGTTCCAGCCTAGCTCAGGTTCCCTGGCCCTACTCAATGCCACTCAGGTACAGAGCCTGGAGCAAACAGGGGAGGAACCAGACACCCCACTGCTTTTCCTTGCAAGGTTCTGATTTAATTCCACCTCTGGGTGGAGGGGCAGCTCTGAAATAGCATGCTTCATTTCGTCTCCCTTGCCCATAAAGAAGAGGTCATAAAAAAACAAGAGAGGCTGGGTGTGGTGACTCATGCCTGTAATCCCAGCACTTTGGGAAGCCAAGGCGGGCGGATCACCTGAGGTCAGGAGTTCAAGACCAGCCTGGCCAACACGATGAAACACTGTCTCTATAAAAATACAAAAATTAGCCAGGCATGGTGGCGGGCGTGCCTGTAATCCCAGCTACTCGGGAGGCCAAGGGGGAAGAATCACTTGAACCTGGGAGGCGGAGGTTACAGTGAGCCAAGATCCTGCCATTGCACTCAAGCCTGGGCAACAGAGCAAGACTCCATCTCAAAAAAAAAAAAAAAAAAAGCAATAGAAAAGGAAGAATATGTGAAAACTCTGGAGAACATTTCTGTTTTCCCTCATCTTGTTGGTCCTGACACTGCTATAAAGTAAACAGGGGAACTGTGCGATACAATGGCCAGGGAAACCCAAGTGGTTAGGCTGTGCCAGCATCACCATTGCTACCAATATCCAGGCTGCTGCCACATAAAACACACCAGGCCAGTGGAACTCTGAGCTTTGAGCAACCTCAGAAGCACAGGGGAACTCCCTGGTTCCATTTAAGTCCTGGGATAAAACTCACAACCCCAAGGCCCTTCTCCATCACACTTGTCAACATAAAGTCCAGACAAAAGGTATGTGGGCAACAAAACAAAACAACAAAACATCAAAGCAGCAGTTTAGCAAGTCCCGAAATAAAGTGTAAAGTGTATCTCACTGGTGTATTAATAACCTATATACATACTTGTGAGTGAACAGGAAGAGGTCATGAAGAATCCCACCCTCTCGGCCTCCTTGTTCACAATGGTCAGTTACCCTTGTGCAGAGGCTGGAGGAGGTAAGCTGTAAGTGGAGAATGATTTTAGCTGTATAGTTCAGTACTGTTTGGGTTCTCTACGATATGTATGCATTCTGAAATGATTCCTCAAGGTTAAAAAAATTGACTATATAAATATAAAAACTACACAGACCTATACTGTTCTAACTTACAAATTCCTAGAGCTTTGACCAGTTCCCTGGAACATTGTCCCCTGCACCTTGGGCTACCCACCGATGAAGTCTGGCACACCTGTAAGAGTTTTCCTACATGCAAGAATGAAGCCCTTCACTAAAGGGAAAATGGAACCCTGTGTCTCACACCCCTGAAGAGCTCTTCCAATGCTGGGATCTCACTGAAGGACACCCACTGCCACTTAAAAAAATGTTTTCACCTTAACGAATTAATCAAGTGCCATTTTGGTTCACAAGGCAATTTTCAATCCAGGCAGTGATCTACCTCTGAGTTTATTGTTCTTATACTAGAGGCTCATTTCCTGTGTTTGAGACATAAAGTAGAACAAGAGCAGCAAATGCATGCATACAACAGAGGAAAGAGGGAAGGAAACCCTCATGCTACACACAGAGTACTGGCAGCCGTGTTCCTCGGTGGGCCTCGATCCCATCAGGAGACTTCATCCCTGTTTCCTCCATGCCACCCTTTAGGAACATGTATTTAATGAGCGTGGAAAGTAAATGTGGCAGATGAATTCCCTGCTGGCCATAGGGAAAAAAGACAGCTGCATACTATTGTTGCTAACAGGCTATCTTGATTTCATGGCTTCCACCTCCTCAAATGAGTGCCATCATCCTCCCTGGTGAAATCTAATTTAATTGTTTTCCTTTGGAGACACTTGTTGACTCAAACACTGCCTCCTCCGGGAAGTCTTCCTTTACCCTACACTTTCCCATCCATCCTGGCTCTCCGCGGGGGCCAACATGCATACCTGTAGTAGAGCACTGATCACTCTGAGTGGATGTAGCTGGATTCCTCTCCCCGCTACCTTCCGCATGTGATCCCTGATGGCTGGCACTGCATCTCTTCTTTCACCAAACCTTCCCACCACTAGCAGAATGCCTGGACCAGCATGAAAGCTCAAGGAACACAGGTCTGTTGAGTGACCTCATCCTGATTTCCTGTGTGTGGCCCCGGAATGATCCACCACATACAGAGAACCCACCAGCGGGACCTGCTGGCCAAAAGATGCTGACTGCAAGCCTGGGGTTCTCTTGAAGCCATAAGCCCTTGAATATGGGGTTTAGGTTCATGCCCAAATTCCTCACAGATCTGAACTCAAGTCTCTACACACATATGAGTAACCAAAGCCCAAGCTCCAGTGGCCCAAATCTGTGCTTCTCCATTAGAGGAAGAAAGGAAGGAAAAAAAGAAAGGTAAGGCAAGGAAGGGAGGGATGGAGGGAGGGAGGAAGGAAGGAAGGAAGGAAGGAAGGAAGGAAGGAAGGAAGGAAGGAAAGAGAGGGAAGGAAGGATGGAAACAAGGAAAGAGAGGGAAGGAGGGATGGAAACAAGGAAGGAAGAAAGGAAGGAAGGAAGATTACATAGAGGAAAAAAAAAAAGAAATGAAAAGCTTTCAGAAAGACTCCAGCAAAGCAAATAAACACGATTTTTAATAAGCTCCAAAAAGATTTTCAGATTTAAAGTACCCTGGCTGTCCTTGGAGCTTGTCTTTTGACCTTTCCCCCAAAAGTTGAATGTGGTTAAAGAAACAGGTAGTGCAAGAAGGGAGCATGTCCACACACAACATCTGGAAAGTATGACTCCAAAGTGAGGTTATGTAACTGGAAGCTGAAGGCAGCATCAAGCTCTGTTTACATGCTTGCTGCCCTGAATGACTGCAGCACAGAAAATGACTGTCCCAGCAAGACTTAAGAGGTTGCAGACATCTATAAGGAAGAACAGTGGCTGGAGCAGTAAGTTTCCTTCCCAGGTAGCTGCAGGTCAGTCTTGAAGCAACCCTGACCTTCCAGAGAACTGGCCGGGACTAGAGAAGAGACAGTTCTCATGGAATTCCTGCCCTGATATTGAGCTCCTCATTTCTCAAGCCCTCATGCAGAGCCTTATTGATTTTTATTTCATACACTAGGTTTAACAAAGGAAGAGAAAATTAATATTTACTGAACATACACTACTAGCTCAGCACTTCTCCAAGTCTTCTGTGCACACGACCACTTGGGAACTTTTGAAATTCACTGTCAGACTCAGTGCATTTTCCTGGTGGGGGCTGAGCTTCTGTGTGGCCAATAAGCTCCCAGTCATGCTGATGCCTCTGAGCCTGAGACCATACTCTGAGTAGCAAGGGTTTAGAATGTGACAGAAACATGTTAGAAGTGGCAATGTGAAAGCAAGGGTCTGTCGGTTCAAGAAAATGAAAAATCAGTTATTGGATGTCATGACACCTAGATGAAGTAGCCAGAAGAAGTAATGAACTCCACGAAGAGTCCAGGCACCATCTCCCAGGGCTGCCTCCAATGTCAAGCCCAGCTCTGCTCAGGCCCACTGTGCCTGCTGGACTCTTCACTGTGCAGGATGGGGACTCAGGCTGCTCGGACACTGATAGCAGGAAGAGTGTGATGCTCTGCCTCCCTGACCTGTCCCAATGACCCAGAGTCACTCCTGGGGCATGAAAGCATGGAGCACAGACTGGAAGCCCAGCTCTCCTACGGTGTAAGGAGGAGTCCCTCATCTTCGCATCCCCCCAATGATGCTTCTCTGTCGGTATGTGGATGGGTAAGAAACGAACAATAAAGGGCCATCTCAAATTAACCTGCCACACAGAGAAGAAGCTTGCAAAAAGTTTCAGCTCTCTTTTCGAAGGCCACTTCTCATGAAGCTTAGAACCCCTCATCCTTCCAGAAAACTGAAGCTTTGACAAACTAAAGTTAACATCTTGTTCTCTCTCCCAAAGAGGAGAAAAAATACAAGCTCTAGGCCAGCGTTTTCCAAAATTCAGTGTGCATAGGAACCACCTGGGGAGCTAGTTAATATGCAGATTCAGATTCCATAGGTCTGGTAGGTTTGGGTGGAGTATGAGATTCTACATTTCTAACAAGCTTCCAAGAGGTGTTGACACTTCCAGGCTGGTCCCTGGACCACACTGAGTAGCAGAAGGCAAGAGAACATGCTAACCACCTGGTTAGGCCCTTAATAAACGTTAGCTAATTTAATGAACTGGTAATGTCATCAGGTCAAGCACAGATCCTTTATCTGATAGATGAGGAAGCCCATATTCAGCGAAGTTAGGAAAGCTGATGAAGTTCTGCAGCAAGAAAATGAAAGGAACTGGATTTCAAGTCTGATCTGCCTGACACCAAAGTTTATGTTCTATCCATAGATCTGCTGTCAGGATGAAACTGTAGAAGATCTGAGGGTGTGAAAATTTTAAAGGGAGACAAACCTAGGATGTAGTGGAAGTGACAGCAGACACGGTGGTAACAAAAAAGGAGGCCCTGGTCTGAATTACAAGACGGTAAAATAACATATGTCCTCTACGAATCTATGGCTTCAATTTTTCACTAGAATGTCCAATCCACATTCCGTGCACTGTGACTCACAGACAAGAACGTATTAAATTTACTTAGAAAGATATCAATCAAATGCTTATCACTTTTCAAAATGGCCTGGCATTTGCAGAGATGTTTCATTTAGTTCACTCAACCACATTCTGCAGACATTTGTCGAGTTCCTAGATGTGGAAGGAACTGCACCCTCAGCAGCAGCCACTTAGGCAGAAACGATTTCCCAATGATGCCAGATAAATGAGGTACTTAAGTCATAATACAGGCTCCTTAACAATGAAATAAAGCCCCTCCTGCAACCCTGTTTAGGATTTCTCCATCCCGAGTTGCAAATGACACAGCTGATTTCAGACACTTTAATAAAAAATCGCTCAATAAAGGTTTGCAAAGTGCATCAAGTATAGAATCTATCCTGATAAGCCCTCACACAAATTCACAGTAAATGAATGGGGGACTTGGCATGATTCAGCTCTCCAACACCAGCTTTCAGAAGCCATCGCAAATGTCCCCTCCCCTCAGCTGGTTGCCTGAGGACGGCGAAGGCAGACTCACACGTTTAATTTCTGCACCCTCCAAACAAAATGCTTAACAAAATGAAAGTCACTTCAGTCTTTTGCAATTTCAGAATGAAGCCACTCCCTGTCTAGCTAGAAGCTTTCCTTTTGCAAGGTCCATCTGAGCAACCTTTACAGCTATAGAGTTGAAGAAACTAAAAATCAAGAAGTTGGTGACATCAAAGTTGGTCAATATACCACTAGAGACCTTTTCCTTTCAACGGATTGCTTTATGAGTCCATTAGAAAACCTCATGGCACCGAATTAAAATATGATAAATAGGATACCTCCTTAAACAATGGCCAGGTTGAAGGGAAGAAACATTTACCTGGTTCACGCTCCCACATCCGTTTCCTAAGGGCCCTCTGTGTTCTGGTGGAGGGGACCTCTGTGTCATGTGTCATGTAGACGTGAGGTCAAGTGTGGTTAATAAAGATAACATTTCACTTTAAAAAATTCTTTGCTTCCGTAAATATCAGACACAAGAAAAATGTAAATCTTCCTGTGTTGAGTTGGCTTATGGAAATCTCTGTCTGCTTGGTCACCACAGAGGCAGGGTTAGTCCCAAGGCGGACTCCTCAGTTTCCCTGCCATGTGTATTCCTGTGTAAAGGGCTTTACAAACAAGACACTTTTTTTTTGGTTGGCAAAACTTTTCTTTATTTTTATTTTACTTTGCCTTCTGGGATACACGTGCTGAACATGCAGGTTTGTTCCATAGGTATACATGTGCCATGATGGTTTGCCACACCTACCAACCCATCGTCAAGGTTTCAAGCCCCACATGTATTAGGTATTTGTTCTAATGCTCTCCCTCCCCTTTCCACCCACCCCCCGACAGGCCCCGGTGTGTGATGTTCCTCTCCCTGTGTCCATGTGTTCTCATTGTTCAGCTCCCACTTAGGAGTGAGAATATGTGGTGTTTGGTTTTCTGTTCCTGTGTTAGTTTTCTGAGGATGAAAGACACTTTTTTAAAACGTTTTATCTTTTCTCATCTACATGAAGCTTTTCATCTACATCAAAACAGATTTTAAAAGATCCCTCTTAAAAGATAAAATCATTCCATTTTGGTGCTAGTAGGAGCCTTAAAGATAATCTAGTCAGTCTGTGCATTTGATATACAAAATCCAAGGATTTTGATATACATTTGATATACACAATCAAAAGGGGGTGACCACTGATTGATCATTGATCATACACCCGGTACTATAAATATTAGGCATGATTGCAAATATTATCTCATTTACTCTTCATGGTAACACAGTAATATAGTTCATATCCCCATTTTGAGATGAGAGGATGGATGTTTTCATTCAACTGATCAATGGAAAGGCAATGACCAAAATTTAGTCTAGATTCTCAGTTCGTTGCTATTTCAATTTCACCTAGAACGCTGATCCCACTCCAACCAAAATCCTCACCAGGGAAGAGAACAGCCAGAGCCTTCAGAAGGCTCAGAAGACCTCAAGCCCTTGGGAGACCCAGATCTCACTCAGAGGAAAGGTCAGTGAAAGGTAAACTTCTACTGATAGAAAAGCTATGCAGTGTCATGTGAGAGGTTTTGTTATTTTTATTTATTTATTTATTTTTTATCTTTTAGTTTAGACTCTGCAGGTACATGTGCAGGTTTATTACATGGGTTAATTGTGTGTTGCTGAGGTTTGGTGTATGAATGATACTGTCACCCAGGTAGTGAACAGAGTAGCTGACAGGCAGTTTTTCATCCCCCACCCCCTCCCCACCTTCCCCCTCTAGCAGTTTGCAGTGTCTATTGTTCCCGTCTTTATGTCCATGTGTACCCAATATTTAGCTCCCACTTACAAGTGAGAACATGTAGCATTTGGTTTACTGTTCTTGCGATAATTCACTTAGGATCATGGCCTTCAGTTCCATTCATACTGCTGCAAAGAACACAATTTCATTCTTTTTTATGGCTGTGTATTATTCCGTGGTACATATGCACCACAGTTTCTTTATCCAGTCCACTATTGATGGACACCTAGGTTGATTTCATGTCTTTACTACTGTGAATAGTGCTTCAATGAACATACGAGTACCTGTGTCTTTTGAATATATACCTAGTAATGAGATTTCTGGATTGAATGGTAGCTCTGTATTAAGTTCTTTGAGAAATCTCCAAATTACTTTCTACAGTGGCTGAACTAATTTACATTCCCACAAACAGCAAATAAGCATTGTTTTTTCTATAACTTTGCCAACATCTATTCTTTTCTTTTTATTAATAACCATTCTGACTGATGTGAGATGGTATCTCATTATAGCTTTGATTTGCATTTCTCTAATCATTAGTGATGTTGAACACTTTTTCATATATTTGTTGGCCACATGTATGTCTTCTTTTGAGAAGTGTCTGTTTATGTCCTTTACCCATTTTTAATGGGTTATTTGTTTTGTGCTTATTAAGTTCCTTGTAGATTCTAGATATTAGATCTCTGTCAGATGCATAGTTTGCAAATATTTTCTCCCTTTCTGTAGGCTGTCTGTTTACTCCGTTGATAGTTTATTTTGCTATGCAGAAGCTCTTTAGTTTAATTGGATCCCACTTGTCAATTTTTGTTTTTGTTGCCATTGCTTTTAAGGACTTAGTCATAAATTCTTTGCCAACGTCAATGTCCAGAATGATATTTCTTTTTCTAGGTTTTCTTCTAGGATTTTTATAGTTTGAGGTCTTGGTTAATTTTTGTACATGGTGAAAGAACGGGGTCTAGTTTCATTCTTCTGCATGTGGCTGGCCACTTACCCCAGCACCGTTTACCGCGTAAGGAGTCCTTTCCCCATTGCTTGTTAATGTTGACTTTTTGGAAGACCAGATGTGGCTTTATTTCTGGGTTCTCTATCCTGTTCCATTGGTCTATGTATCATGAGATCATTCTTAACCCCACAAGTCATACCTGGTGTAAACATCCTAAGTATAAACACTCAAGCAAGGCAAGAATGGAGGTCTAAGCAGAAGCAGCACCCCACCTCTACTCTCCGTCAGGGTGTGGCATTCACTCTTAGCATGTGATGCACCTTTGGCCAAATCCCTTACCCTCCTGGTGGTTCGGGTGCCTCAATTACAAACAGTCTGGGTCTCCAGGGCATGGTGAATGCTGAGAAGGCATTCAAAGAGGTTAGAAACTGCAAGAAGATCCCATAAACAGCTTTCAGAACTACATAGGAAACAACCATCCTCCCACACTTCCTCATGAAAGAGACAATGCTGGGGATTCCTGGGGAGGCTGAGGAAAATGATGTCAAGGAAACTAACTCTGGGAAAAAATGTCACTGCACAGAAAGAATGGCGACATCCAAGAGCCACTCATCCCTCAGGGCCCTTGAGACCATTTTTCCCCAGGGATGTGACAGCCCATGGCAGAGTTGATCCTTCATGGGGAGCTGCTCATATCCCACTTGGGCCTGATGTGAGCAAACAGTCCAAGCCAAGCAGCTAACAAGAAAAGTTAAATTTAGAAGCACAACTGTCACTTTGCATTCAAAAAAGAGAGAAAAAAATCTCATCAGGTCTTAAAGTTCAGACAGGACCAAAATAATCTGGTTCAAGTTTTCAAGGTGAAGATTATTTAAGAAGCCAGGCATTGAGGATGCTCAAGAATAGACATTACGAGTCCTTTCCTCTCTTGTACAATTTCATCTTTTCTAGGAACAATTTTTTCTCTGCTTTTGTTGGTAATCAGCATTTTCTCATATGCTTTTTTCCCCCTTGTAAAATGTTTTACCATTGACTTTTAGTTGAAAAATTTTCATACTCATGTTCTTTTAAGAAGGGGAAAAAATTAACCTAACCACAGCTAACAATTACCGGGCACAAATGACGCCACAGGTACAGCGAGGGGTGCATCCTCCTTACAAAAACCCAATGTACAAGGAGGTCGAGCCAGGGCACAGGGAGCAGAGCTTATCAACTCAGGGGACCCTCTTTATAAAAAAAAGTCTACCAAATTAACAAATAGGAAATGAGATGGAACGTCTTGGAAGGGCCATTGCAAGTAAGAACTCCCAGGCTCAGGCTTTCTGGTAAATTTGTTCTGGCAATGAGGCAGGTATCAACAACATCTGCTTTGAAAGATGAGGAAACTACAGGAAGTTACGCAAATTGCCCCTGAGCCTCTCAATAGCAAGGAACAGAGCCAGGTGGCTTAAAGACTACGATGCCATCCCATCCCTAGAAAAGGGAAAATAAGGTTTTTATTGTAGCAGAAATTAGACCATCTTTTGGTAAATTTGTAAAACTTGACTAATGTTATTCAAAGCCTTATGTATTAAAGAGAAGCTAGAGAAGATATGATCAGGGTTTTTCTATGTTAACTTGTTTAAACTTGCTCTACGGAGACATTATATTCCGTTGAAATTAAAGAAGGATGCTAACCAAAGACAGAAATGGCTGCATCCTCCGGGGTTTGTTAGTTTTGGATCCTCGAAGCTGCGAAGTAAGGTCACCCATGGCCTCCTGGCTTTTGTGAAACACGGGACGACCTCAAGGTGGTTGTAACACTTGATCTGTCTCTTGCTCAGAAGCCATGGGTGAATAGTCAGCAGTCACACAGTAGGGTGACTTGGTAACAATGCTCTTCACGCCTAATGCTGACAACAAAAATGGGAGATAGGAAGGCAAGACCTAGCATCAGGGATAACCTCCTATTGTGCATGAGTTTTTTCTCATCCTTGGAACACATCATGGTGACTTCCTTTTGCATAAAACATTTACAGTCTCCTCTAAAAATGATCATTTTCTTTCTGGAGCTTTTAGAAGATAAAACAGTCCAACATTTCCTTCAATTCACTCCCTTTCCTGAAGAGAGACAACTGATACAGTGAGAAAGACCATTGGTGGAAAGTAGTACGGTGATTCCTCAAAGAAATTAACAGTGATCCAGTGATCCCACTATTGGGTATACACCCAAAGGAACATAAATCTTTCTACCATAAAGACACATGCACACATAGGTTCATTGCAGCACTATTCACAATAGCAAGGACATGGAATCAACCTAAATGCCCATCAACAGTAGACCGGATAAAGAAAATGTGGGACATATACACTATGGAATACTATGCAGCCATAAGAAAAGAACGAGAGCATGTCCTTTGCGCAATATGGATGGAGCTGGAGACCATTTTCCAAAGCAAACTACCACAGGGACAGAAAACCAAATACTGCATATTCTCACTTATGAGTGAGAGCTACACAATGAGAACACATAGATACTAAGACTGGGGCCTACTTGAGATGGAGAGTGGAAGGAGAGGAAGGATCAGAAAAACTACCTATTGGGTACTCTGCTTATCACCTGGGTGATGAAATAATCTGTACACAAAACCCCCATGACAGGCAGTTTACTCACGTAACAAACTCGTACATGCACCACTGAAACTAAGATAAAAGTTTAAAAAGAAAAAGATCACTAAGTTCATTATCAGGTTCTACAACCTATTAAAATTGACACCTTAAATGGGTCATTTAACTGATGACTCTAAGTTTCCTTGCTTGAAAACTTAGGGTGAGGATAATACTAACTACCCATAACAGGGAACTGAAAATAACCCACATATTGATTACTGGGAGATGGATAAGCAAATGGCAATCAAGTGATAAGGTAGAATACAAGACAGCAGTTAAATGAAGTAGAGTGTACACATAGATCTAAAAAATACATCAGTGGAATGAACATCACAAATACTAATACAGTAAAACAACATTTACTTAAATGTGAAAACACATACAATTATTTAGTGTTTATTTATATTTATACATGAAGTAAAAATATTAAACACAGGCCAGACACTCCCCAAGTAAAGATGATGGTTGTTTCTGGAGTAGAAGACCTGACAAAGCAAATAAAAAGGATGTCAACTTGATGTGCAATGTTTTATTTCTTAAAAATGGAAAAAGATTAGAAGCAAATATAAAAATGTTAGCTAACCAAAGACAGAAATGGCTGCATCCTCCAGGGATTTGTTAGTTTTGGATCCTCGATCCTTGACTTTTAGTTGAGAAATTTTCATATTCATGTTCTTTTAAGAAGGTGAAAAATGTATTAATTTGGTGAATAAATACACTGGAGTTTGTAATATTTTCCTTTACAGTTTTCTGTATTAATTTTTGTTGTTTCAAGATAAAATACTAAAAAATTGTCACAGAGAAGTTACATGGATTCATTCAATCAATCGTTCATTCATTCACCAAAGATTTAATGCCATTACCATTATAGATAGTATCAAGTATTCTCTACAGCCTGGCGATCTAATAGTGAGCAAAACAGCCCCAGCCCCTGCCCACACAGGGCTTAGTACATGCAGGGCAAAGACCACTCCTTATGGAAATATAGTCCATCAGCTTGAGAGTCTTCCTTGAAGTTCAGTTTAGGAAGGTGGTTAGAAGGAGCACTTAGGTGTAGCTGAGTTTTAACTCCTGTATGCCCTGCCCTTTCTGGGTGTTTCTGGAATGCCTGACTCATGGGCATGTTACTAGAATTAAGGTGATTCTGCAGCTAGAGCCCTTAGCCCAGCCCTGGCTCCAAGGAGGCATTCAACAATTGCCCGGTTCCTTTACTTTGTCCCTTGAGAGAATGCAGGGCTTTAAGTGCTAGTTTAGGAATGCTGGGTTTGTATCTGAAATAATTATATCCAACAGCTAAACATGGGCTGAGTGAGGTCCAATTTTTTCACATCTTGTTCAGACATAATAACAGGAGGCTGATTTTTAAGAGCTGAAGAGGAGATAAGCATTTGGCCCAGAAGGGAACTAGAAGGGAGATGGTGAGGGGGGTCATCAAAACATGTCACTTAAGGGGGCTGCTAAAACTGAAGAGAGAGAAGCCTGAACAAGGAAGACTTAATAGTGGCCTCAAAAGTATGCCATGAGGAACAGAAATACAATTTACTTTATAGAACTCAAGATAACTCAAAGGAAAATGAGTTTGACTCGCTACAATGAAGACAATGTTAGTAATTCCAGTTGCCCATGGAATAAAATACCTCTAAAAGAAGGTGGTAAGTGAGCTCCCCATCACTGAGGATAACCAAGGACGTGACAGAAGAGCACTTTGCGGTGATGCTGCAAAGAAAATCCAAGCATTCTACTGATTTCTGGGCTGCATGCTTTTTTAAAAATCTCTGAATGTTGAGAGTTTACGACTAACTCATCGTCTTAACAGGAGCTGAAACAGCTGGATAGGTGTCCTGCTCCAGCCTGACACAGTAATTGCTCACTAATCCCTTAACAGTAGCTTCCATTTTTGCAACATATTTGGAGATTTTCAAAGTCCTTTCATATGCATTTTCACATTTCTCCCCAAGAGCCCATGAAGAAATGGCAGATCCAATCCTAGGCTGAACAGGGAGAGGTGTAGGGGAGAAAGTGAGAAGAAAGGCCTGTGATTGGGCATACAGGGACCTGCTTTCTACAGAACCAAAGCATTGTAAAGGACACTGGGGCCAACTGCCATGCACCCTGAAATGGACTACTTCCTAAGGTCCGAGGCTCCGTGTGGAGGTAACAACCTAAAAGCAAGTTAGATATGCTATGTTGGCCAGAGGCCCAGCACATGGGGACAACATGGAGAACTGTTCCCTGCAGCTGCCACCACCGCTGTGATCTCATCTGGAGGAAGAAAGGCAGCAGCTGCCACCCCCACTTCTCACAGCCAGACAGTGAACAGTCCCTCAACTCCTAACCTATTGAGGGCAAAACAGCTGGAAACCTCCTGCCTGCCTCTAGGTCACAAAACTTGGCAGCAAGCTGAAGACTCCAGGAACAAGAGAGAGACACCCCTCCTTATCTCTTCTCCCCAGACACTGATTTCCTGAGAGTCAAGAAGCCAGTCAGTCATTGAACCAAAGGAAGGAAGTGAATGATGGACAGTGGAGATCCTTTATGAGCCCCAGAAGATCTTTAGCCGTGTGACAATGAGTGTATGTGTGTATCAGTCACTGTGGCTGCATAACAAACCAGCCCGCACTGGCAGCACAAAACAGCAGCATTCTTCTCTTTTCATACGTCTCCTGGTTCTGGGTGTGACTAGCCTCAGTTAGAGAGTTCTCACTCAGAAATTCTCAAGTGGTTGCAGTCAGGTGGTGACTGAGGATAGGGTCACCTAGGAAGTATCTTCACTCACACCTCTGGTTGATGCTGCCTGTCAGCTAGGACCTCAGTTGGGGTCATCCATGATGCCTGAGCTTCCTCCCAACATGGTGGCTGGGTTCAAAGGGAGAGAGCTGGGTGGAAACTGTATTGTTTTTATGACCCAGTTTTGGAAGGCAGATGACTTCTGCTAAAATCTGTCAGTTAGAGGGGAGTCACGAAGGCCAGCCATATTCAAGGAAAGGGGAATCAGAGTTACTTCATATCAAGAGAAATATCAAAGCACTTGTGAGTATGTTTTAGAAGACCACAGGTACAACCCTTCCTCTAGAAACTGTACTCCATCACCTTTGAGGAATCCACACATCACTTCTCCAGGCAGGAATTACCTCTTATTGTGCCTGGGTTTGGGCTAAGGAGCATCACTGAGTTGGATGTGCCCACATTTGGGAAACTCTGGAAATAAGAAATCATGGAAGACCTGAATGCCAGGGCCACAGCGTTCCTGGCTTTAAACATATTGAGTCACTTTCAAAGATTGTGTGTGAAATACAAATTCTATTTCACACAAGGTAGAGCCCAGTGAGGGATTAACCAGTTGCCTGTGGATATAGTTCCATTTTCTTTTGACTCTGAAGCCAGGAAAGCTAGTGTATGCCCCTAAAATAACACACAGGTCAAAGCCTCCAGAACAGACTGTGCTTCTGTGCTGATATCACATCTCCTAACTTCTACTCAGGGCTCAAATGGAGTCTCCTCTCTGCGTTTACATAAGTTCCAGGCCCCAGGCCCCAGCAACACTTCTAGAAATAACTGTTTTACTTTTGTATGGCAAAATAAAAAGATCAGTCCAGGTGAAGGGAACCCTTGTGAGTAAAGCCTCTATTTTCTTGTAGAAGGAGTTTAGGCAAAATTTTCTTATTGGCTCTCTTTTCAAAATAAATTGACCTGTTTTGAGCTTCCCTGGAGTCCTCAGAAGTCTGATACATGGATGGAGGTGGTAAAAGATGAATGAGGAAAGAAGAAATGTTTTTCCTCTAATTCTAGACCTAGGCCTGAAATGCCTCCTCAGATCACCCGTTCGGCTGAGCCCACTCCTGTGGGATGGCTCGCCAGCCGTCAGCACTTGTACAAACACATGTTATGAGGCAGTGAAAAATAATGGGCTGAGGTTGAGTGCTGGGACTTAGCAAGATGAAAAGACACACACACACGCGCGCACACACACACACACACACGAAAGGGAAGAACTATTATGTGGTCTTCTTGGTCGCGATGAGCTTTCCATCCCATTCAACAACATTGAAATCATGTAGTTGGGGGAATGTGGGAGCTTAGCAATGACTGTCAGTGCTGGCTTTTCTCCCCTCCCCCACAGTGACCCAACTTCCAACTGCCAGCACCTGCACTCTTTTACCTGAAGGCTGTCTTCAGCCATGGGGACTGCTTTTCCTGTGTGAGGGGCAGGCTGGATATGCCAAGTCATTGACACCTCTGGGAACAGCCCCTAGCCCATGACTGATGGAAGTGGTGTATAAATACCCCAGTTCTCTCACCCCTTGAAGGGAGAACTCTGAGGTATGTGTTCTACATTGTATCCTGGGGCCCCCAGCCAGATTAAACTGAGTTGCTCACAGTGGTAATCGGGAATGATGCCAACTATTTCATCAATTTGCAAAATAAAAAGGTCTGCCCTGGCAAAGGGAACCCTTGTGAGTAAAGCTTCTATTTTCCTGCAGAAGGAGCTTAGGCAGAATTTTCTTTTCAGTTCCATTTTTTCTTCTTTTTCTTTCTTTTTTTGACCTGTTTTGAGCTTCATTTTTCCTTCCTGGTCTCACTTCCCCATTCCCTACTGTTGTTTCCTGGGACCAACTCCTAAATAAACTACACACACCCACATCTTTGTCTTAGAATCTGCTTCTGGGCAACAAGAACTTAGCAGGGCACTCGACGGGCAGAGCAATATATTAATGATCACCGAGGGTGTGCCACTGCTGTACATGTCATTTATGCATCTCAAGTTACCCACCCCAAATCAACTTGCGTGTCAGGAACCAACACATAAAAAAGAATCACAAAGAAACAAATGAGGATCCACACCAATGAAGGGTTCTGCTGGGACAGAGTTTGTTGGAAAAAATGATGATTGCATTCCTTCCAAAGAGCCTGACACATGCAATTTCCGTGTTCATGCAGGGGGCCTCATATCCCTACAACTATTCCAGGCATCCATTTCCCAATAAACGTACTTGAAGAAGGAATTACTTTCTCTCTCTGATGCTGTGTTTGTAATGAGGACGCGGCTGGCCACTGGAAGCAGCTTCCACTACAGAATAACATGGCTGTTTACTCAACAAATCAGACCATTCCCCCACCCTCTTAGCTTCTCTCCTCCCACTTACTGTCACAGCTGAATGTGCAGTGTTACACGTGAAAAGTGTGACTGGTTATAAGACTCAAGGACTAGGGACACCTCCTCCTCCCTTCCTTCTTCCCTTCCCTTCCTAGCACAAGATTTCTGGGTTCAGTTCATGGTTCTGCCTTGGAGGGAAGTAAGAGGGATATTAGGGATAACTGGCCCTTGTTAAGTTACTTTCCGTGGTCAACCAAAGTTCTAAGTTTCCATTTATCACAAAAGTCCCTTTAAAAGTTGACTTGAATAAGTATCTAAGAAAAATGACTAAAATCTACAAGGCATTTCCTGAAGAGAAATATATGCAACAAATTAACATTTACCTGGAAAGTCTGTCATGGTGTATATGTCATCAATATGTATAGATGTGTATCTACATGTATGTATATGAGGATGTGTTTGTGTCCAGAATGTGACTACACACAAATACACAGATGAATCTCAAAAACAGAGTGCTAGGAAGCCTTACATCCAAAAGCACATATAGTGGGAATCATGCACATAAAGTTCTAGAACAGGCACAAACTAATCTATGGTGATGGAATCAGAAGAGTAGTTGTATGGGGTATGGCGAGCTGGGGTTCCTGAGAAGGGTCAAGAGAGAACTTCCTGGGATGATGGCATGTCCAATACCTTGACAGAGGCAGGGTGCAAAGGTTTACTATATGTCAGAACTCATGGATGCAACTCAAAACTTGTGCACATCATGTGTATAAACGTAACCCAAAGTAGAAGGGTAACGAGTGGTAAACTTTAGCCAATGATATACATGACCTAACAACACGTGTGAGAGGGAATGGGTTGACTTCTGAAACTACTTTGAAGTCTACTAAAATAGCATGGATTGATGGATGGCCACAGGGTTCGGTAGAGGGATAAACATGTGATAACAGCCAGTATAGTAAAATGTAAACTATAGAACCTGGGTGCTGGGTCTATATGCATTCACTATAAAATTCATTCTAGTTTTCTGTATGTTTCCAACTGTTCATAATAAAACGCTGGAGAAGAAAATAGAGTTGGCGCTCTGTATTCATGGGTTCTGCATCTGTGAATTCAACCAATTGTGGATAAAAAATGTTTGGAAATTGTGAGCCATGGTCTGAGAGACTGTTTGTTATGTTTTCAGTTCTCTTGCATTTGCTGAGGAGTGTTTTACTTCCAATTATGTGATCAATTTTGCAAGAAGAAAGTATAATCTGTTGTTTTTAGATGGAAAGCTCTGTAGATATCTGTCAGGTCCACTTGATCCAGAGCTGAGTTCAGGTCCTGAATATCCTTGTTGATTTTCTGTCTCAATGGCCTAATATTGACAGTGGGGTATTAAAGTTTCCCACTATTATTGTGTGGGAGCCTAAGTCTCTTTGTAGGTCTCTTAGAACTTGTTTTATGAATCTGGGTGCTCCTGTATTGGGTGCGTATGTATTTAGGATAGTTAGCTCTTCTTGTTGAATTGATTCCTTAACTAAAGTGGTGTTAAGAGGGAAATATATAGCACTAAATGCCCATGTCAAAAGGCTAGAAAGACCTCAAATCAACACTCCAACATCATAACTAAAAGAACTAGAGAATCAAGAGTAAACAAACCCCAAAGCCAGCCGAAGACAAGAAATAACCAAGATCACAGTGGAACTGAAGGAGACACAGAGACATAAGAAATCCTTCAAAAAACCCATGAATCCAGGAGCTGTTTTTTTGTTTTTTTGTTTTTGAAAAAATAAAAATAAAAAAGGCCACTAACTAGACTAATAAAGAAAAGAAAGAAGAATCAAATAGACACAATAAAAAAATGATAACGGGGATATCACCACTAACCCCACAGAAATACAAACAACTGTCAGAGAATACTACAAACACTTCTATGTAAATAAACTAGAAAATCTAGAAGAAATGGATAAATTGTTGGACACATACACCATCCCAAGATTGAACCAGGAATAATTCGAATCCCTGAATAGACCAATAACAAGTTCCAAAATTGAGACAGTAATGAATAGCCTACCAACCAAAAAAAAGCCCAGGACCAGACAGATTTATAGCTGAATTCTACCAGAGGTACAAAGAGGAGCTGGTGCCATTTCTTCGGAAACTATTCCAAACAATTGAGAAGGAGGGACTTCTCTCTAACTCATTCTATGAGACCAGCATCACCCTGATACCAAAACCTGGCAAAGATACAACAACAACAAAAAAAACTTCAGGCCAATATCCCTGATGAACATCGATGCAAAAATCCTCAATAAAATACTGCCAAACTGAATCCAGCAGCACATCAAAAAGTTTATCCACCACGATCAATTCAGCTTCATCCCTGATGGTTCAACATATGCAAATCAATAAATGTAATTCATCACATAAACAGAAAAAAAGTCAGAAACCACATGATTACCTCAATAGACACAGAAAAGACCTTCAATAAAATTCAACATCCCTTCATGTTAAAAACTCTCAGTAAACTAGGTATTGATGGAACATACCTTAAAATAATAAGAGCCATTTATGACAAACTCACAGCCTGAATGGGCATTCATACTGAATGGGCAAAAACTGGAAGCATTCCCCTTAAAAACTGGCACAAGGCAAGGATACCCTGTCTCACCACCCCTATTCAGCATAGTATTGGAAGTTCTGGCCAGGGCAAAGAGGAAGAAATAGAGGGTATTTGAATAGGAGAAGAGGAAGTCAAACTGTCTCTGTTTGCAGATTACATGAACCTATATCTAGAAAACCCCATGGACTCAGCCCAAAAGCTTCTTAAGCTGACAAGCAACATCAGCAAAGTCTCAGGAAATGATTCTAACATCCAGAACCTACAAGGAACTTAAAAAATTTTACAAGAAAAAAACAACCCCATTAAAAATTGGGCAAGGGACACAGACACTTCTCAAAAGAAGACATTTGTGCAACCAACAAACATATGAACAAAAGCTCAACATTACTGATCATTAGAGAAATGCAAATAAAAACTACAGTGAGATACAATCTCAAGTCAGTGAGAATGGCAATTATTAAAAAGTTCAGAAACAACAGCTATTTATTGTTAAAATAGATGCTGGCAAGGCTATGGAGAAATAGAAACACTTCTACACTGTTAGTGGGAATGTAAATTAGTTCAACCATTGTGGAAGACAGTGTGATGATTCCTCAAAGACCTAAAAACAGAAATACCATTTGACCCAGCAATCCCATTACTAGGTATATACCCAAAGGAATATAAATCATTCTACAATAAAGACACATGCATGCATATGTTCATTGCAGCATTATTCACAATAGCAAAGACATGGAATCAATCCAAATGCCAATCAGTGACAGGCTGGATAAAGAAAATGTGGTACATGTACACCATGGAATACTGTGCAGCCATAAAAAGGAATGAGATCATGTCCTTTGCATGGATATGAATGGAACTGGAAGCCATTATCCTCCTCAAACTAACACAAGAACAGAAAACCAAACACTGTATGTTCTCACATATAAGTGGGAGCTGAACAATGAGAACACATGAAACCAGGAAGGGAACAACACACACTGGGGCCTGTTGGTGGGAAGGAGGAGAAAGATCATCAGGATAAATAGCCAATGCATGGGACTTAATACCTAGGTGATGGGTTGACAGGTACAGCAAACCACCATGGCAAAAACTTGCATATCCTGCACATGTACTCCAGAACTTAAAATAAAATACAATTAAATTTCTTCTTTAAAGAAAAAAAAAGTGTTTATTGACTAAAAGTAATTTTGGCTAGAGTAATCAATTAAAATGGTTTGATTTCCATTTATAGATTTTATGAAAAAAATGCTAGAGTTTTCTGTTAAAAAAAAATTGGAAAAAAATTTCCACAAAGTTCCAAAAAGCAAAACTTAAATTTGCCACTTCCCAAGTACTACACTGAATCCATGTAAATGAAGTGGTGTATAGGCATTGTATTAGGTATTAGGTATTATAAGCAACCTAGAGATGATTTAAAGTGTATGGGAGGATGTGCATACGTTATGTGCAAATGCTATGCCATTTTATATCAGGGACTTGAGGATCCGTGCATTCTGATATCCAAGGTGGAGGGGTGTCCTAGAACCAATCCTCTGTGGATACCAAGGGACCACTGGACCTAAAGGCAAGATTCTTGAGACTGAATGAGGAGACAGAGGAAGCAAAATTTTAAATAAACAGCACATCAAATTGTGGCACTGATGGGACGATAATTCTATATTTATAATGGGAATTATTGAGGAATTCTGTCCCCCTGAGAACCACTAAGCAGAGCCAGGCACCAAGTAATTTTGCTTGGGCATCCTTAAAGCAAATATCCTTTTTTTTTTTTTTTTGATGAAGTTTCATTTTTGTCGCTCAGGCTGGAGTGCATGGCGCCATCTCAGCTCACTGCAACCTCCACCTCCAGGGTTCAAGCGATTCTCATACCTCAGCCTCCCAAGTAGCTGGGATTATAGGCACCCACCACCACGCCCAGCTAATTTTTGTATTTTTAGTAGAGATGGGGTTTCACCATGTTGGCCAGGCTGGTCTTGAACTCCTGACCTCAGGTGATCCACCCGCCTCAGCCTCCCAAAGTGCTGGGATTTCAGAATGAGTCACCGTGCCCAGCCAGGAAACATCCTTTTCCGAGCCATGGACACAAAATGATTCCACAAAGGGGTCAATGTCCTGCATGAAACCAGGGCAACTGGGTAAAAATGGCTGATAGTGGGGAGGTGCAGTTGCATTACAACTTTCCTTCCTTTAAAGTCAATATCAAATAACTCAGTTTAACAAATTGGCCTAGTATTTGTGGTTAAAATGGAGCAGGCAGTGGGGACACTGTGTTGCTGGAATGTGGAAATACATTGTCCAAAGGGCAGCCTCCCACCTCAATGGTCCTACGGATGCAAGAGTGCTATGGTCTTTATGCTTATGTTCCCTCCAAATTCTCATGTTAAATTCCTAACCCCCAAGGCAGGGGGTAGGACCTTTGGCAAGGTGATGAGGAATAGGATTCCTAAGTCTATAAAAGAGACTCCAAAGGGCTCCCTTGCCCCTTCCTCAGTGTGAGGATAGAGTGAGACGGCCCTAACTACGAACCAGGAAACAGGTCCTCACCAGACACTGAATCTGCCAGTGCCTTGGTTTTGGACTTCCAGCTACCAGAACTGTAAGAAATAAATTTCTGTTGTTTAGATGACATTCAGTCTATGGCATTTTGTTTTAGCAACCCGAGTAGACTATGACAAAAAGGTCAGAATCAAGTGCAGATCAAGTCCTCCTTTTCCACCCGCTTCTGCCTCTCCACCTCATCCCTGCGACCACTGCTATCCATTCTACACACCCAGCCTGCATACTCGGCCTAAAGACCAAAACCCTCATCATCCGTGATTTTTCTATACATTTTTCCAGGGCAAGTCAACAAGATTTCAGCAGAAGTGGAATTCCCATTCCCCAGGAAAAGCTCCACGGGGAGGCTCATCTTGATACTGACAGGCTGTTCCTGTGACTGGCTCCTATGCTCTGACAACTAAGACTATTTTTACTTCCCGCCTGGGTTTTTGTAGTATTAGTGCCTGTCAGATTCATTTTACCTGCCCCCCATGGTAGAAAACTCCCACGCCCTAAAAACCGGAGAAAGGAATCAGCAGCATGAATAATAACCACAATCTCCTAAGTGTGACAAACTGAGACTCTGTTTGCAGGACCCCTCAGGACTGTCGCAAAGTGGGTGCTTGGAAAATGGACACCCACTCAGGGACCGAGCACTGGCTGTGTGTTAAAGACTTAACACGCTTTATTCCACCAACCTATGAATGATCCCCACTTCTCAGGGAAGGAAACCAAGGCTCTGAGAGATTACGTGGCCGGTCCAGGGTCCCATAGCCCATGGGTCCTCCCCAGGCCTGTGGTGCCCAGGCCCTACATCACTCACTCTGCTCAGAAGTACCTACAATTACAAAATGTGGCCTCTCCTTCTCTGTCTGGAAGGTTTCCTCATGACCCCAAGACACGGTGGGTACTGTGAGTTCCCATTTATCAACTGAGGTCACAGAAGCTTCACTGAGTACAGCCTGCTCTTTGGACCCAGTCCTTTGCTCCTTCCAGAATGGCCTGTCCCAGGGGTCTGCAGCTTGTCGCCTTTTTTTTTTTTTTTTTCCCATACCAGTGTTCCTGATCCCAACGACGTGGACACTGAGTGGGCCCTGAGGTCTCCTGCAGGCCCAGGGCTGGGGAGCCAGGCCGAGCTCCTGGCACAAAGGTTTTGACAGGGATGGATGAGCCACTGGGCTGGGCCCAAATCCATTTTGTTCTGAGTCAGCTTCTAAAAAAGACTGCTAATCTTTAATTCAAGGATTTTATTGTTCTATTACAGATATTTCAGCCAAGCAAAATGGGATTCACACTCTATGAGGAACCTCAGAAGCGCCCGTAGGATAGCCTAGACATGCACCTATTTACACTTACTCTCCAAGGTGGCATGTGAGCATAGTCCTAGGCCTCAGTGGGGCCTACCCCAAGGCACACAAACTGAGACATGGCCTTGGCCCACTAGCCAGGGATAGACTGTGCTCGGTGCCTCTGTCCAAACTAAAGCGCACTCACTGGAGTAGCTCAGACCATCCCTGACCTTCACAGCCCTCAGCCAGGCCACCCGCATTGTTCATGGAGCCTGCTGAGAAACCTGTCAGGCTGGGAGAGCCTTTGGGGAGAGAGACGAGGCCTACCTGGGCCTCCCTGGGCCTCATTCCACCCCGAAGCACCAGAGTCCACCCAGACCTGGGAGTGTCAGAGAGCAGCTGGGAGATGTGCCCCAAGGCCCTGCCCTCAGTCCCGTGGGCACCTTGCCCTGTACCTCGGCCAGCCCTGGCTTCTGAGTGGGTGGGAGTGGCAAATGCTGAGGCAACTGAGGACCAGACGGAAAGACTAGACCCACAAATAGGACAAGGCAGGAACATTCCCTCTCGACTTTGATACAAAGAGATTTTAAAATGCAGCTAGGGTGAAGCACACCCTGGTGTTTCCCAGGGCAAGAAAGCTTAGAAACAAAACCTGTGGCCTCCAAGACAGAGTAAAAAAATCAATGTTCACAGGGCTTGGGAGGAGTGCTGAACACACATGGACCCTGCTGGAAGACAGGTTTGGTGTCTTACATGTGGCTGGAGGTCTCCCTTTATTCATCTGTTTGCCAGCTTGTTGAAGACTCTAGGCCTGGCAAGCCCAGCTATTCTCCCCTGAGCCAGCTTGACAGAGACCGCCCATGCACAGAGGCGGGTCACAGGCCAGCATTCTCACCTGCTGTTCAGGCTGCTATAACAGAACATCATCGACCGGGTGGCTTATAAACAACAGAAATTTATTTCTCACAACTCTGAAGGCTGGGAAGTCCAAGATCAAGATGCCGGCAGGCTTGGTGTCTGGTGGAGGGCCTGCATTCTGGTTCAGAGATGACACTTTCTCACTCTAGCCTCACATGGTGGAAGGGGTGAGGGCCTTCTCTCGGGCCTCCTTTATAAGAACACAAAATCCCATTCCTGAGGGGACTGATCTCATGACCTAATCGCCCCCCCCCCCCCCACAAAAGCTCCACCTTCTAACACTATCACCTTGGGAGTTAGAATTTCAACAAATGAATACTGGGGGGACACAAACACTCAGACCATAACCCCCTGGAAGCTTGAAAACCTCTGACACCTGCTTCCCAGTTCCAGAGGCTGAGATTTTCCTGGCCTGGGGTGGACCTGGGTTTAAAATCCCCACAGGTGCCTCCAATGAGCTAAGCCAGGGGTCCTCACACTTGAGTGTGCCTCACAAGCCCCTGGAGGGCTTGTTACAACCCGGATGGTTGGGCCTGCCTTTCAGAGGTTCCAATCCAGTAGGGCTCAGGTGCAGCTCAAGGATGAGCATTTGTAACAGGCACCCAGGTGCTGCTGCTGCTGGTCCTAAGACATCTGAGAGCACTTAGATGGGGGCAGAACAGAGCACACCCGGCAACCCAGATTATGTGACCTAAGGCTGACCACACACAAACAAGGCTTTGGGAGACAGGCAACCTCAGAGTCCTGGTCCTTGCTCCAGTGCCAGCTAGCAGGGAACCCTGGAGATG
Source organism: Chlorocebus sabaeus (assembly GCF_047675955.1). NCBI lineage: Eukaryota > Metazoa > Chordata > Mammalia > Primates > Cercopithecidae > Chlorocebus > Chlorocebus sabaeus. Next base: position 57,151,716 of record NC_132905.1, on the reverse strand, counting down.
CCTCTCATGTCTCTAAACCTGAAGCTTCAGCTGCAAAATGAGATTATCTGTGTAACAACCTCAGTAAGAGATTGAAGAAAAGAGCCCCAAGTCCCCCGGGCACACTGCTGCTCCAGAAATGACTGAGGAGTGGGGAGCCAGGTGGGGCGGAGTGAATCCCAGAGGGCTGAAGACATGCAAGACCACATGTGCTCCTAGGCCAGGAGGAAGCAGCACTATGTGGCTAATCACTGTCACAGGCCACAGTGCAGCCAAGAGGTGTATTGGGACCAGGAGGGGACTTCCCTTGCAGGCTCTCCACTGCCCCAAGGTGGGTGTTCCCAGCACATCACTATAATACCGATGGCCTCTGCACACAGTTGAGTGCATTGCTCACTGGCTCCGGGGGTGCCTGTGAGATGAGCCCTGGGGAAACTGTCCTTGTGCAGAACAAGCCAGGAGTACAGGTGTACAGCCCTAAGTGGCTGCTTTACTGTGGAACCCCAGAGGAAAGCAATTCCAAGGTAGAATGAGTACTAGACATGTAGTCAGGAGACCTGGATGCTCTGGAGCAAGGGGTATTCCAGGCCTGTGGTTTCAAGCTCTTTTAGGAGGTAAAATTTTACTCTTCAAATAAAATTTTAAACAGATCCCTAACATATGAAAGGAAAAATATTGGAGTTTTTTGATTGTGAGAAACTGGGTAGGGGCAGGAGGAGGAGACAGTACCTGAATCACAGACCCCCCAGCCCAGGGATGACATTAAAAATATGCAATATGGCACAGGCACTACCCGGGGGAAGGATGAGGGAAAGTAGAGAGGACCTTGGAAATGTCATTCCTGCCTCAACCTCCCCTGCAGAGCACATGAGGCAACTGTCACAGAGCTTGGAACTAGGGGGAAGCAGCAAACATTTCTGTAAAGGACCAAGAATATTTTACGCTTTCCAAGCCCCGTGTTGCAACTACTCAACTCAGCCTTCATAGAGCAAAAGCTGCCACAGAAACACATAAATGGATGTGTGTGGCTGTGTTAAAATAAAACTTTATTCACAAACATAGTCGACAGGCCCCCTGTGGCCAAGGGCTCTTGTTTGTTGAGCCCTGGCTTAGAGGAAAAGGGTTTAGAAGCCACTAGAAACAATAATCACCGTGCTTGTTTTTGCATTTATGACTGAATTCTCAATTCTTTAACTCAACTTGCTTTGCTCTCAGACTAACTAATCTACCAACTGGGCATCATAATACCGTTTTTCCTGACCTTGAGGTATTTGTTCCAAGGGCCAAATGTGTTCCAATGAGCTAATGAATGTGAAAATGCTTTGAAATGTCTACAGTACTTTACAAATAGATCCACAAAATCTCTGCATCTAAGAGCAGAGTTTTATCTCCTTTACCTGTGTATCAGAAAGATTCCAGACACCACTCACCAAATTAGGCTACCTGGGCTGCTTTTAAAGAACAGTCTTTTAAAAAATGCCCTAAAGGGATGTCAAAGCTAGAAAAAACAAATAGTGTCTGGCCCTTTCTCCTAGAGCCTGAGACTTTTAAACTCTTCATTAGTATAAAGTAGAAAATCCTCTACTCCCTATTTCATCCTGTTTGTTGACATAGTGGACTCTTAGGCCAGAAACTTATTAGTCAGAAGCCTTGTAGTTAATACCACTGGATGTCTCCTACATGCAGCCCAACCTGTAAGAATGTGGTATTGTTGCTGAATGACACTAAATAATCTCTTCATCATTAAAACAATCTTAATCCCACAGAGTTCTAACGTGCCTGAAGAGAGGTAAAGTCCCCATAAATGATCTCCATCAGTCTACCTTCCACTGTATTTCTGGTAGCAAAGATAATGTGGCTACAATTTATTAAGTACATACTACGATTGAGGGCGCAGCTGCTCTGCAAAGCTTACTTCACTGAATGACTACCACAAGCCTGGGAAGAAGGCACCTTAATTTGCATTTTACCAGAGGGTGGAAATGAGGTCCAAAGAGCTTAGGAAGCCACTTGGCATCACATAGGTCGAAAGTGATGGAATTGGGATTTAGGATTTACTCCAGAACCCAAGCTCTTTCCACACAATTGCCAAATGACTTCATCTATACAAAAGCATTCATTATTTTCCCCAGGCTTCTTTCATTACTAAAGAAAAGATGCAATTTGCAAATGGCATCACTGGGACAATTTCTACCTCGCTGATGACCCCCACAAGGTAAAAAGAGAATCAAATTGTTTCACTTGATGAGGCAAGAATTATGAAGATTAAAGCAAGAGCTATAGTCAGCCTTGGCAGACATAAATTTGGATTATGATTTTTCTATAATGGTGGTATTTGACTTTTGAAAATGATTTAAGCATAAAGAAAAATTGGGAAATTTGCTTTTTCAAAAGAAACAAGTTTGGGGAAAATTAATGTAGCAGAGACTAGCTAGCAGTTCACCAAACCTGTTTCCTCTTCTGCTTTCTACATTCCACTAATGTACATGGCCCAGCCTCCCTTGAGGTCAGAAGTTGTCATGTGACTGAGCTCTGCCAATGGAATGTAAGCATCAGTGAGTATCTAGTCCCTAAAACCCTGCTACCTCAAATCCTCCATGCTCTTTCCTTTTAATGCAAAGAAGCCCAGCAACCTTGGAAGCCAAGTTGAGGAGGGAAAAGCCTAAGGATAGAAGGATCTGGAGTCCATAGACCCCTTCTTGCAACAGGTGCAACTATAGACTAGAACATTCCATGAGAAAGAAATAAACTTCTCTTGCATTAACATAGAAATCTGGAGGACTTCTCTGTTACAGCAGCTATTATTACCCTATCTAAGTAATTCAGCAAACAATTTGATACAAATTAAAAAGCAGATCACATTAGTTCCAAATCTGTTCCACTTAAGAATGTCAAAAACTATGATTTGAATCATTATGAGAATTACAACTTCAGAAAGAAGTTCAAGTTATGTGAGCTAGTGAAACAATGTCCAGATGAATCTTAAGTCTTTAAACTTAGTTCTTTCTTGGGTTCAAACCCAGCAATAACCACACTAACCCGATTGCAATTTGTCACTTCTAGTATTTTGGAAACATTTGGTTAAATAAAATATATTGCTAAAATTAATTTCACCTGTTTCTTCGTACTTTTGTAATGTAGCCAAAAGAAAATTTAAAATTACACTGTAGGTCACATTATGTTCCTATTGGACAGTGCTACTCTAGATTGTGCAGACCTCAGATTTTCTATTCAATTATTAATGGGTATTGAGCACTGCACGGGTGTTGGGTGGCCCTACTTCACTTCTGACAAGCCCTGTGACCTTGGGCAGGTTGTTTATCCCCTCTGGTTCTTGTTTTTTTCATGTAAAAGATGAGAATGTTGGCCCTATCGTGCTTTGTAGACTGGTCATGTCCAGCCCTGTGATTTTAAACTAGCCCACTCTGATGTTACGTTTAAACCCCAAACAGCAGGATCCTGACACTGTTCATGGCCAGTACCCTGAATGCATATGTTCTGCTTGTTGGTCTGCGCCTGGGCTCCAATTCTTGCTTACGGACCACAGGCACCCTTTGAACCTCCCCTCCTGTTGCTTCTCTCATATAGACTTCCTGGTTTCCCTCGTCAACTGAAGCTCACATTTAACTGTTAAACGTGGGCTTCTGGCCATTCCAGTCAACACCTGACCTGTAGGCACTCCTGACCATCCCCACAGAGCAGTGCCCTGCCAGCCTGACTTTGGTCTTGGAACACAGGCCGAGTGTCCTCTTCACCTTCCGAGGCCTTAGGCCCAGCTAAGCCAGACAGAGTGGGATGATCCTTTATCAAGGGAAATCCAGTGATCTTGCAGAGAAGCCCACACCAAAGGCCATCATTTTAAATATTTTCCTTCTTCCAAAGTTTATTTGAAAAAAGCACTCTGAGGAAAAGCTCATTTCCTTAAAATATCAAAGAACCAAAAACCAAAAGATGATATATTTTTCTGGAGACAGACTGCAAAGTGCAGAATAAATAAAATTCTGCAAAGTGTACAAATAAATATGACAAAGAATTCATTTCTGCTACAGTTGTCTACCATCTTCAATACTACCTTTAGCTAACTTAATTTTCCATGGATCAAATTTATTCAAAGTTAAATTTCTCTTAATAGGTCATCGGAGTAAACAATTTCAAGTGTTACTTGCCAAAAGGAAAAAAAAAATGTTTCCAGGCTTCAGATGAAATCGGCAGTGTCAGGCTAAGAAAACAACCTTAAAAATTCACAGAGAGCTGGAACAATTGCAAAGTAAAGTTGGAGCCCGGAAGTCAGTCTTGTTCATGCAGTTCTGAAGGTAAAAAAAAAAAAAAAAAAATCACAAATTTCCACCAAAACTGGGTCTTCAAGGGGCAAAGGAAAAATGCCTTTTTTTTTTTTTGAGACAGGGTCTCATTCTGTCACCTAGGCTGGAGTGTAGAGGGGTGATCTCAGCTCACTGCAACCTCCATCTCCCAAGCTCAATCGATCCTTCTACCTCAACCCCTCAAGTAGCTCGGACCACAGACTCACGCCACCACACCTGGCTAACTTTTGTATATTTTATAGAGACGGGGTTTCACCATGTTGCCGAGGCTGGTCTCGAACTCCTGGCCTCAAGTAATCCACCCACCTTGGACTCCCAAAGTGCGGGATTATAGGCATGAGTCACAGCGCCCAGCGTCATTTTTTTGAAAGCAGAAAATGTATAAAGTAATATATCCTTAAAGTAGCAGCTGTCATAAGAAGATAGCACCCTGGGCTTTCTCTGGCACCAAAACTGGGCACTCTGTGCTCCTGGTTTTCAGAGAGAGAGAAAGCGAGAAGGCAGGGGAGAGGGAAGGGGAGGAGGGGAGAGGGAGTAGAGGAAGGCTTGAGGCATGGCATGGAATTCTGCAAACACAGCAGTTATTAAGGGAAATGGGAGAGTGTCTAGGGGAAGAAGTTTTCTTGAATTTCTATTCTGAAATTTCTTGGAATAAGTGGATTTGTGCAAGGGCAGGGATAAATGTAGTTGAAGATCTGTTTTATAGGTGAGGAAATGGTCATCTGAGAGGCAAACCAGCCTTACGCCCCAACAGGGAATATAACCAGAATAGAGGTAACTCTGTCTCCAGCCTCTGAATCTACAGCCTTCCTCTAATAGCATCTAAAGCCAGGGTTTCTGACAGCACAGTCCGAGAAGCCCCATGACATCACAAGTGGCAGCTGGGTGTACTTTATGACAAATGCTAAATTAACTCCTGCCTGTGACCTTGCCACCGTAACTCAGCCAGCCAGGACACACACTGCACCCCAAACACTCAAGTCCCTATGCAAACACTCACTCCTCCAAGCACAGAGGGAAGCCTGCTCCGCAGGCTCTGCTAAGCGTACTGCTGCCGCTGACATCATCGCAAATAGAAAGGGAGAGAGTCCAGGAACCACAGGGCTCACTTTCTAGCCTCTCTATTTAAGATTTTCGAGGGCAGACAGCACTATGTTTAACTGGCACAAGTAATATGCATCGTGCCCAGGGCCTCTTAAGGAAAACTGAACAATGTTTTAGAATGAACCTGCCCTCACCTCGCTCCTGCTCAATCATTTCACCCAACAACAAGTTAGAGGTAGAGAAGATGAATATTATTAAAATGATGCTTCTACATCAGGATCTTATGGGTGCTTTGGCTCTCAACTTTTTTCATAAAATATCTGTCCAGTCCAGACCGAGAAGCCATCTTCGACAGCATTCTGGCAAGGGCATGGAGGTAACCAGGGCTCACAGGTGTCTATGGCAATGTTCTGATCCTGTTGTTAGAAATAGTCGATGCAGCAGAGGTGATGGCACTCATTGCCATGCCTGAGGTCTTCAGGGCTTGCCTGCATGGGTAGATGGTACTGAAGCCTCCTGTCTAGATGACGATCTGCTCAGACCTGGGCTACCTGCGGTGTGTCCTGTTGACAGACTTGCTCTTGCAGGGAGTAGCTGGAGAATATTGCTCTAGGAATCTTGCACTGTGCCCCACCCGTAATGATGCCCCAGGACAGAAGGTGGGAAATTCACGAATACACTCCTACTATGGTGCCATCAAACCCAGGACACTAAGCTGTTCACACTTTATTACTAATTCTCACAGCAATCATGAAAGGTCAGAATGATTATGTCAACTTCCAGAGAAGCACACAGAGACTCAGAGAACCTGGCTATTTGGCCAAAGTCCACAGCTTCAGGTGAGCGTGACTCTAAGACCTCCGTTAGAGATAAGGCCCTCAGATTTACATATTTGCTCTACACCCTTGAGATGTTTGCAATTGGACTGGAAAGACAGGAGATACATCCAAAGACAACTGCAAGTTCTGACCACCCTGTCCAATAGCTCTTTCTGCGATGATGGAAATGTTCTGGGACCTGTGCTGTCATCTGTGATCCAACTATCGAGTATTTGACATGTAGTTGGTGCAACTGAGAATCTGAATATTTAATTTCAGTTGGTTTGAATTCATTTGAATTGAAATTGCCATTGAATGTCCACATTTAACAGCACATGTGGAGACATTTTATACCAGCAGCAGTCAGAAAAGAATGCTGCAGTCTGGGGTGGTCCAAGCGAGCTTCATGAAGCACATGGGCTCTGGGCCAGCCCTTGATGTGTTAGGATTTGGACAGAACTTCTCCTGTTTTGGGCATGATCATCTGCCCTATGGAATTTGGTTCTGAATCAAGGGCCCCAGAAACCAAGCCCAGTCCTTTTGGTCTGCAGGTGAGGAAATCAAGATTGTCCCTCCTGGTTCCATATTCCCTTTGGACCTGCTCTTCGCAACATGACTCAGCTTGCTTTTGATTCCTCCCAAGTTTCTCCTAAAGCCTTTCCTCTCTTCCCTTTCCCTGTGTGCCCCCTGCCAACACGGGCAGGTCGTGGGTTTGCATTCTTTTTATCTACCTAGACATTTTCTTTTCTATCTGTGAGGCTGAGTCATTTCCTCTCTTGGAATGACTTTTAACGCGCTTTATGCTTCTACATCTGTCACTCTGAGAAAGGCATTTCCCAATACAGAGATCAATGCCACTCACAGAGAGACCAATCACCTGCCCCCAAAACACACCCCAGCAACAGGGAACAGAATCCCCCCATCCTTGCTGGTTCTGCAAATGGCTGAACCTAATGCTCAGAGCTGGTCACCATGTCCTGTCTGATTCCATTCTTTTCCACACCAGGAGTGACAACTGGCCTTTCTAATACTATTAGCTGATTAATACTAATCAGCTTATTAGTTAGACAAAGATGTTGAAAACTGACTACAGGACCAGATCTGCTCTTGGCACAGAACCTGTGCCTTCCCTGCCATGCCTTTTCAGGCTAGTCCTTGGAAATCTCTGTTTTTTAGACTACACGTGGCTGAGCCCCTCAGTGGGACATTTGACCCCTTCATACCCATTTTCATTTCTAGCTCACATAGCTGCCCTTGTGCTGCTTCACTTTCAAGTGAAAAATGTTCCTTGTGAGCATGGAACAACAGCCACAGTAACTTTTGGATTCCCCAGCTTGAGGAACACAGACTACGCAGGATTTTTTTTGGTGGTGGAGATGGAGCAGATAACCTATTTTGAATTCTTTTCAGCTTTGCTTGAAAGCTGATTGTTAAGAGTCTACGTATGGTGGGAAGGGCACTTCCTACCCATCTTCCCAACAGATCTCAGACCTGCAATTCTCTGACATGTCTTCTGTACTCAACAACCTGTAGTTCTTTGGGCTGCAGCGGAGATTGTTTATATCCTTCCATGCTGACACTAAAGATGAGACAGGCCTTTGGATGGAAGATCAGCATGGTGCCGGGCGCGGTGGCTCAAGCCTGTAATCCCAGCACTTTGGGAGGCCGAGACGGGCGGATCACGAGGTCAGGAGACCGAGACCATCCTGACTAACATGGTGAAACCCCGTCTCTACTAAAAAGTACAAAAAACTAGCTGGGTGAGGTGGCGGGCGCCTGTAGTCCCAGCTACTTGGGAGGCTGAGGCAGGAGAATGGCGTGAACCCGGGAGGCGGAGCTTGCAGTGAGCTGAGATCCGGCCACTACACTCCAGCCTGGGCGACAGAGCGAGACTCCGTCTCAAAAAAAAAAAAAAGGAAGATCAGCATGTCACTGAGCTCCTGGGCCCTGGACAGTGGCACACATGAGGTCAATCCCCACCAGGTAAGGACAGAAAGCCCCAGAGGGCTTCGAGGTCCAAGTCAAAGTGGCAAATATGGCTACAGACCTACTCCATCCCACCACCTGTTTTGGTACAACCTGTGAGCTAAGAATGATTTTTAAATTGATAAAGCATTATAAAAAATTCTTTTAAGAATACACTACAGATGCAATATGTGGCCTGCAAAGCCTACAGTGTTTACAATCTGGCCCTTTCCAGGACAAGTTACCAACTCCGGTCTAAACCTTCAAGGACCTCATTCATCCAGAGGGGTACCTGTCATGTCCCTGAGGCTTGGTGGGCTGGGTCCTCATAGCTCCTCATTCCCTTTAATCTGCTTTGTGTTTATTTTCTTTTTCAGTTCAGTAACCTCAGAGACAAAATGTTCCATATATCTTTCCAGGGAATGGCACAATAGATATCAAATCTAACAAACAATGCATGAAAATCCGCCTCTTCCAAGAAGATCAACATCATGGGTGAGGATCTGACTCAATCCCGGTGTCTTTACTGTGATAGGAACAAGGTTCCTGATTAAAAACCAGCCAGAAAGGACCCAAGCGATCAAAGCAAAGGTAACCACAAAACATCCTCACCCATCCTGCTCCTGCCTTGGTTTCCCACTTGGCAGCACCAGTCTCCACATCCGACCTCAGTACCGCATCAGGAGTGTCACTGTCTCTGACTCAGCCCCAGCTCCAGTAGAAAACGAACACAGATGTCAAAACACACCTTAATAGTCCCTCAGGATGTCACCTGAAAGTTTCTTAGGCTCCCATCCTAAACATCCTTAGAAGCTCTCTGGATTAATATTCTAAGAAAACACACAGCAGCTGCCTCTTCCTTAGCCACAAGAGAAAATGACAGCTGCTGCCCATGAGTAGCCAGCACTGTTACCTGGTTCGGTGCAGTTCTTGCCGTTCCGGAGTCCAGCATCTTCGGAAGTCAGAGTGTCGTTCACCTGCATGAGCTTCCTCCCCATCATCCACTTTCTGTCTTCCCCTATGAGGTCCATGAGGTCAAGCTCTGGGGAGACAAAGACAATAACCACACGTCATTCACAGCTGGGTTTCAGCTTCTGTTGACGCTGCGTGCCCAGTGCCCTGACCAGCCATCACTTGTTCAACCCTGCCTGCACTCCCGGCCACCCTGCCTCTAGCTGCCTGATGGCTTCCTCGCCGCACCAGTGGGATGATTTTGAGGTGTGTGTTCTAAACTGGATTCTAGATTCTTCCCAGTGGGATCAAGCTCCAGTTGTCTACTGTGTAACTTTCTTGATAAAGCACACTTGATCAACTGCTCCCCCTTCCCTGTCTCAATTCCCTGCCCCCAGTGACATCCTGAGAAATGTTTAACAACCACCTCTCGAACGGGAAGAAAAACCCTGTTTTGTAGCCACTGGCCAATTTCTGTGGTGTCAATATTCCCATTGTAGCCAATGCCTAGTTACACACATGACATCATTGAAAATGGGGTTCGGAAGAGATGGACACAGTCAGCTCCACTGAGTCAATAATAGCTGGCTCCAGCCTATGAAGATCTAGCCCCTGCCAGTATCTCCTGAAACCAGCCCCCAAATGAACCACCCACCATTGAACATACTTCAGAATCTGCTTCTGGGGGTTATCAGGCGAAGACATAATTTGTCATCCCCAAAGCATAGATTCATGAGTGCCACACAGCATGTTTCCAATGAACAAGAGATGAAGGCATGAACTAGGAAACAGTAGGTTGGGAGAGCAGGTAACAGGGCTCAGGGCTTTAAAGACTGTGGGGGTGGAGGTGCCAGAAGAAAGAACACAGGCTAAAGAGCACACTGAAGCGGCCAGTGCAGTGCATTCTGTTTGGGGCACACTGAGTTTGAAGAGTCTGCAGAGCACGGAAAGGGAGGTATGCCACCCGTGCAAATGTGAGTGGAAGAACCTCAGGGTGACAAGCAGAGCCACAGCAAACCTCAGGGAAATCATCAGCAACAGGGAAGGGTGAGAGGCACATGTATGGATGGGGTCTCCCGGTGGAGAAGAGGGGGCACTGGGGAGAAGGAATGGAAGAACACAATATCCTTCAGAGAGGAGACAGAGCAAAAGGATTCAGGAAGGGATCATGAATGGAAGGAAAAGAGCAAGGAAAGTAGGTGTCGTGGAAGGTAAGCAGAAAGAGAATTTCAGGAGGGAAGGAGTAGCCAACAGCCTTGAACTCCATGGACGGATCAGGTAAGATGAAGGCAGAAACATGACAGGTGGTACCTGGCGTCATGGGGCCACGGAGAGACACAGAGAGCAGGCCAAGCTGCCAAAATGGCTCTTTCCAGGGGCTTGGCACTGAAGAAGGGACCTGAGGCAATGCTGCCTCTTGAGTGTCCAAAGTTGCCGCGGGCAGAAAATGGATCGAAACACAAGACGTGGGCCTAACCCACAGGCCCAGTGGCCTTCACAGAAGGCCAGATGGTGCACCCAACCACACCAACACAGTGTCTGAAGTGGTCACTGAAGAGCTGAAGGGCATCCTGCTCTCTCCTCTACTTCCACAGCGATTCAGTTTCCCAAATGATTTCTCCTTTGTTACTGAACTCAAACCTCACAACGCTGCTCAAGAAAGAAAGCGAGAGACTGGACATTGCCTCTCCAGCACCTGATCACTGCTGGCTCAGGGTAGGTGCTTAGTAGGTATGCATTGAAATAATTATTCCCACTTTATAAGTGGAGAAAATGAGACTCATGGAAGTGTCTGGAAATCACAATGCCTGTGGGCACCTCACCTAAGCTAACATGATGCACATAATATCAGTAGCTCATGAACTGAGGTCTTCCTCAAACACAGACCTTGCTTCCATGTGTAAATTTAGCAAGACATCAAATTACAGTTTATGTATACCATCCAAGAGAGCCCCCCAGGTTTTTTCCCCAAAAAATGGAGGAAGAATGTGGAGTCTAATGAAAAGAAACAATAATTTCAGACTCTTCATTCAGAAATACAAAATTCTACATGGTGGCCACATGTATCAGCTTAGCCCAAATTATGAGGACAATATCGAAGATAATTCAAGGTTAAAGCAAGGCATTTGTGTAGTCTGGATAACCTGAATGGTGGATTTTTATGATTAAGAATAGTGATGAATAGAGGCAAAAAAATTTCAAAGCCTCATGAAGAAACGATAAGGTTAGTAGCCTTAAACTCCCATATTATCACAAATAATCTGAAAGTGTGGAGAAGGGCATCCCCTCTGTCTCAGGCTGGGTTTCCCTAGAAGCAGTCCCTGAGAGAAGGATTTGAGAGCAGGTGGTTTATACGGGAGGTGATCCCAAGAAGAATCAGTAGAAGAGCAGAGTAGGACAGGAAACGCTAATAGTAAGTGCATTTTAAGTCAGGTGCCAATATGAATAACTAGAAACTGACCTCTCTGGAAAGCTCTGGGGACCACTGTAGACAAGCATCTCGGACACCCAAGAGGTAAGGAAGCTTGGGTATTCATCCAGCTACTCCTGGTCTAACATTGGTTGAAGCTGACGAAAGAAGACATAATCCCCCAGCATTTCCAATCTGCCACATGGAGGTCCAAGGTGATGCCCAGAAAAAGGCCTTGGGCAATGAGAGGCAGGTGCTAGAAGCTGCACTGTGCCAGCTGGCACTGAAGAGATCAGAACCGAGTAATATACGTTGAGCACCACGACATCTGCCCATCTACACAGTACCTAAAGAGAGAGTCATGCTGTGGCCAGCAGTGTGGCTATTCCACTGTTCTTATAATCTGGGTCAAGGAGACATGCTTTGTGGTACTGTAATCTTAATGTTCAGGAAGACCCCAAAGATTTAAAAAGAAGCAGGAGTATCCCTTCCAATGGCTTCCAAGTTGCTTCATATGCCAAGTTTCCATGGTTCTGTAACTCTGAGAGAAAAGCTGATACCAATTAAGAGATATAAAAATAAAGCCAGCTATTGTAGCAGAAAATCAGAGGATTTTTAAACATAATGATTCAATATCTTCAGGAATTAGACTCTTAAGGCAGCACCTCTGGATTCCAAAATGTGCAAACTTTTATCTCAATAAAAATGTATTCGACCACTGAGGGCTGACATAACAACACAGAGACCAGAGACTGAGAAAAAAATGATGAAGCAATGCATTGCATCCGTTTCCTTCCCACAGAGAACCAAGTTTGACAATACTATAGCACAGTTCATCTGTCCTCGCAAAACTCCTGCTGAGCTAGGAAGAGGCAGTTGGTTCTGGGGTCACTTTACCTTTAGAGTACATAAGTCAGAGAATAGGCAATTTGCTAAGATCAGAGTCAATCCATGGCTACATCAACTATCATTTCATAGTTAGCATGGCTTCTATTCACTGAATGTCTGTGATGTGCAGAAATCTTTCCATTCTTCACCATGTTTCATCTTCATGGACGAAAGCCCTACATGGAAATACTAGTTCCTTTTTGTAAATAAGGAAATTGATGGACAGAGAGGTTAAATATCTTGCCCAAGGTCACACAGTGAGGAAGGAGCAGAATGAGGATTTGAACCCAGGCCTAGTGACCTCAAAGGACAAATTCTTGGTAGATCCTTGGATAGGATGAAATCCATCCTGGTTTCATTATACAGCTATAGTAAAGTAGCTCAATAATGCAGCCTGCACCACATAACAGGTTAGCAATGAAGAGGTAAATAAGTCTCACTGGACTTATTTCAAAGAGGTTGTTTCCCTTGTAGTTACAGTCATGCACCACAAAATGACATTTCTGTCAGCATTGGAAGGCATATATGATAGTGGTCAACTTTTTTTTTGGGGGGGGGGGTTTGGCTCTGTTGCCCAGGCTGGAGTGCAATGGTGCATTGCAGCCTCAAACTCTGAGGCTCACATGACCCTCCTGCCTCAGCCTCCTCAGTATCTAGGACTACAGGTGCATGCCACCACATTCAGCTAATTTTATTATTTTTTGTAGAGACAGAGTCTCCCTATGTTGCCCAGGCTGGTCTCAAACTCCTGGCCTCAAGTGATCCTCCCACCTTGACCTCCCAAAGTGCTGGGATGAGCCACCACAGTCAGCCCCATAAGATTTTAACACCATATTTTTACTGTCCCTTTGCTGTATTTAGATATGTTTAAATATACAAATATTTACCACTGTGTTACAACTGCCACAGTATTCAGTATAGTCAGTCAAGTGCCGTACAAGTTTGCAGCCTAGGAGCAATAGGCTATATCATCCAGGTTTATGTAAATACACTCTGTGGTGTTGGTACAAGAACAAAATCACCTAACAATGCATTTCTCAGAACATATCCCCACTGTTAAGGGACATGTGATCGAATTAGGAACAGCAGTGAGGCAGGAGCCTCCCCCATGAAAGGTTCACAAACGAAGGGCTGAGACACTTCTAAAGTCCCACTGGGTGCAACTCACTCTGCTCAGTGTGATTTCCTAGAGACCAGGCTGGTCGCACGCATTATGACATGGAGGGCTATCTTCTTGCACTTAGGGAGGAGGGGCACAGGGTGGGCAGCTGGGAAGGCTTGGAGGGTGGGAAGGTGAAGGGGATACGGAGAGGCGCCCACACTGGCTGTCCTCCCTGCTCTCCCCTCGCTCACCTCCCCAGCTTCCTTGGACTTCTCCGCTACAGCAAAGAGGCCGCTCTGCAAAGCTACATTTGAGCAATGTCAACAAAAACACTTGGCCCCTGTCCATGGCATTCTTGGCTCCTCATCTGCCAAGCCCTGGAAGTTGCATGTTGGCCTAATTAGTCAGGGGAGGGGCAGGGGATGAAGAGGGGAGGCAGCAGGCTCACATGTCACATGTCACGAGTGGAGGCTCTGAGAAGAGGGGACAGGAGTGGGCTGTTGGGATAGCATGGGATGCTGGCTGGAAGGGGAGGAAATCAAGCTCTCAACTCAAGAAGCAAGCGCATGCACTAAGGAAGGACACAAAGTAAGGCTGGATGCCAAGTTTCCATTACAGAGCTATGTGCCCACCCTTTTGTGCTCTCTTCCCTCCCCTTCCCCTACCTCCCTCCTCCCCACAACTGGGGCTTAGAGAGCCCAAGGATTTCTGACACCAAGAATGGATCTCCCTGCGTGCCCCCTGACAAACAGCCTTGACTCGCAGCCTTCACCCTAACACTGTCTCCGATGTGAACCTTGTCCCATAGAGCTTGCAATCCTTCCAGACACCAGCCCCAGGCCTGGTGGAGAGGTAGGGCTGCCTGCTCTCTGATGGGAGAATTAACTCCTTCAGACACCTTGGCAGCAGCAGATGAGGAAGTTTGCTGTGTCACCAGCAAAATTATCTTTTATGCCCCTCATTATGTGCCAAGCACCCTTCCTGTACCATCTCACTCCATCCTCTTGCAGGGAATGCTGACAGGGGTAAGCAGCCAAGCCAGGACCCTAGGCCACAGCCGACTGCAAAGCTCAGGTATGTGTTTCTCACCTGTCCCAGAGCTCCTGGAGCCCAGGGAAGTGGTCTTAGGGGCATAACAGCTCCTTTGGAGGGGAGGTATTAACTCTCCCCTCCCTGTGAACTGGAATACTGCTTTTCTTTTTGGAAATTGGGATGCAGAGAACCATCCAGCTGAAACACTCAGACAGCCATGGCAACAGCTTCCCATTTGTAGATGAAGAAACTGAGTCTTGTAAAGCCGCATACAACACTGGAGAAAGAATGTCTGGAACACTCAGTTAACGGCACAAGAAACAGCCAAGGGCGGCAGCACTAACTCAGGCTCTCTATGCTGGTTTGGTGCTCTTCACTAAGGCTATAAATACCCCACCCTACAGTTTACACAGCTGCCTCCACTCTGTACACCCCAGGTCTTCACCCTGGGGTTGGAGGTCAGGTTTGCATAAGCCCGCAGCAAGCGGACGCCTTCTGCAGACTCAAGTGAGCAGCACTGCTCTCCAACTGACCCCTTTCCTGCCCCTCCCCCAAAGTCTCAGAAGGATGAGCCTGGTGTCCTCACCCTCTGTGTGAAGAGGGGAGCAGTAGAGGCCCTGGCTTCGTACAGGTGGATTTTTCTCATGGGTTTTCCAGCTGAAGCAAGAGCTTCCCTGTGCTTTTGTTCATGGTCCTTGGAAAGCAGCACCAATTGTGGAGAGGTTGCAGTCCTCCAAACGAAGCTCTCCTAACCCAGCAGGACAGGAGGAAGCTGGAGGCTAAAAGGGCCATACATTCATTGCCCTCAATGGCCTCAAAGCTTCCAGAAAGTCAGAGAAGGGAAGATCCAGAGAAGGTGTCTGGGAGAAGATCTCCAAGCCACGGGAGGTGATAGGTTCTGTTTAAATTCTCTTCCATGAACTGTTTCCACAGCCTGCCCAATGGGCAAGAGGATGCTGAGAACACCCTCTTGGGCTGGGTCGAGGTCTCCCCATAATGTCCCCAACTCAGCGACGGCAATCACAGGAATCAACTCTTACCTGGATGTAAACTTCTTGCCAGTGTCAAGGCGCTACACCTCCACTCCAAGAGGAAATCCAGGTTGAAAATTTAGCCTTTTCAGTCCCTCCAATAGGACAGGCCTCCCTTTAACCCAGAGGGGAACAGGGAAGAAGGTGACCCTAGTCACCTGCCCACTTGAGGTAGGGCACTTCGTGCCTAAGGTCAGGGCACCAGCATGGTCAGGTTCTGGTGAGGGTCTTCTTCTGAATTGCATACTGATATATTCTTGTATCCTTACGTGGCAGAAAAAGAGCTACAGAGCTCACTAGGGTCCCTTTAGCAAGGGTACTAATCCCATTCTTGGGATGTGGTGGATGTATTCTGGTCTTATGAACTAATTACTTCTCAATTGAGAGTTAGGATTTCGATATATGAATTTGACACCAACATTCCATACTTTGTAACAAGAAACCCCATATTGGACATTATATGTGTGTGAGTGTGGGAGAGAGATAGAGTTGGAGGGGGAGGGGGAGAAAAAGGGGTGGAAGAAGAGGGACGTGATCATGCAATCTTTTTATACCATGCACGTGTCCATTGATTGTCTTTTGGCAAAGTAGCTTTTAAAACTGTCGAACTTAGAGATGAATTATGCATTTCTCTCTCATAAAAAGACAAGTGCTATAAACATGCTAACCTTTTCTGGGAAGACATGGTCACCAGCTAACTAAGTGTGCACCTAGCAGATATTTTCAGAAAACACACTGCCCCTCATGTCTGCTTTTGCTCCACATTCCTCAAGGTGACCTTTAACAACCAGTGAAAGAGTAGAAGCTTTCCTAAAGAAATTTGCTCTATGGACAGAGCATTTTGAAAATAAATATCAAAACTTTGTATGTCTTCATATGATAAATTATATCAAGAAAATGATAAAAATCAGTACATTCTAAAAACATGTATATGTTCCACTTAAAAATTTGGAATCAAAATTATATAACCTGATTTTAAAATTCCAAAACAAAGAGTTTCAATGACTTTTATTAGAAATTTGAAATTAAAATTCAACGTCTTTTATTTAAAAAATGGATTTTTATAAATCCATTTATTAGAAATATGTAAATGCAACACCTTCTGAAAAGTTGCAAGATTGATCTACTGAAGTCAGAAAAGACGGGAAGATATTAGCAACAGTCTTTGGGTAATTGGTGAATGAAATTGAAAATTTAATATCTTGATTTAGTAGTTAACAGCCCATAATGCTTTTCTTCCATTTGGATCCATACATCTTGGGGAATTATCTATTACAAGTAGGACAGCCATTAAACTTCAAAATTAAAATAAACTGAACCTTAAATTAAAATAAGCAGACCTTCTGTTAGCTGTATCTCAAAGTGTGGAACTAATATTTTCAAAAATGGTTAAGTATATTCTATCATGTTTTCTCAATAAGATACTACTCATAAAGATAACAACATTAACATCATCATAGTTTAGAAAACTCCACGTTTTGTTCTGTTAAAATATAAGTAATATATTTTAAATGGTTTATTTCATCGCTATTTTATTCCTATTACATTTATTTTTCATTGCATTTAAAAATCTGGGGCAGATCCAGGTTTTATGGGACCTGAAGTTTATGCAATATTGAGACCACTCTTTTAAATATAAAATTTTACAAATACGAAGATAGGTATAAGGCTTTAAAATCATATCTCATTATACATATATATACATAATATATATTACAGTATTTCTTAAACATAATTTCTAAAAAAATACATACTTTCCTAAGGATCACAGTTTTAGGTGACATAGTCCATTCCAACTGTACATATGCCTTGCCTTGGGCTCTGTTGATATACTCCGAACACTTGTATTTTTCATACATCTAATATATTTGCCCCTGCAAACCTGCCCGATGTGTTTCTTCAGTTCTCTTTAAAACTAACTTTTTTGTTTCCAATTGAGTACAACTTGACGACTCTACATCACTTGGCTCCTCAAAATCACTGCCATTTCCATCCTTTGTGATTGGATAAACAGTCCAATTTATTCATGAGTATGAGCATAAAATTGTCTGCTGCTTTCTCTCAGGCTGTCTTGGCTCTGCCATTATAGAACAGGGCAGGAAACTAGTCTTTCCTTAATTCTGGGCTTTTCTTAATTCATGCCTAGAGTATAAATATCACCAGTGAGTCAGGCAGAGGGAAGAGAAATGCAGTGATTTCTTCTCCACAATCCTGACTGGAACACCTTTCTTCAAAGATACCAAGTATCAGGACTCTCTAGGAGGTGAGGAGAAGAAGGAGGAGCTACTATGTGAACAGTGAGAAAGCACATTTCATCTGCACACAGAGTAATAAGAAATGTGTCTCCAAACAATTATTACATTGCAGTTATCCAAGTATGATTTTTATTTCCCCCATTAGACTATAAGCTTCCTGATGACATCATTTTTTTTTTTTTTCTTATTGGCCCCAGTACTTGCACAGAGAGATTCAATAAAACTCCACTGGGAAATTTAAAGTGTTAACTACACTGCAAGTTTGGTGCCGGCACTTCCCCCTCCCAGCATCCCCTCTCCCTTAGTTAGAACCAACCTCAGATTTTCATTTTAGGAGAGACCCCTCCCTCCTGCCAAGTCTACCTGTTCTGGGAGGAAGCTCCACCCACCCACTGCACCACCAGCAAAGATGCTGCCTGAACTAAAGGCCCAAGTCCAACATCCTGTAGGCCATAATGATTGGTTCTGAGAGGTGCCTGTAACTGAACCAGGCCAATCAAAGCAGAGCCCCCAGAAAGAGACTCACCCACTCTGTCCCAGTGACCTTGAACCTGGAAGTAGGAGAATCTGGAGGCTGAGAGTCTGCAGACAGCACATAAAGGTGAGTACGCCCAGACCAAAGGGCAGAGATAGGCAAGGTCCTGATGTCATCACATTTCAGCCCCTGATACCTGAAGCCAGACTAATCATAAACTTTTCGATTCCATGTTGCAATGTATTCCCTTTTTAACCTGAGCCAGATTGGGTTGGCTTTTTTCTAAGAGCAACTGAGAAGCTCATAGCTGATACATGCTTCTACTTTTTAAAAAAAATCTCATCCCATGTAAAGTCTGATGAAATCCCAGACAGAACCCCAGTAACGTCTTCCCCAGCCCTTCCTGGACTCATCCTGTGTTCATCATAATGCACTGCTGAGCAGAGAGCTATTTCTTTTCTTTGCATGAATGTCCCTTGCCATGTCATGAACACAGAGCCTCTCAAGTGGCTTCTATGAATCAGAGTAATAAAGCTCTAAGAGCCCTGGGGAAATTGTGAATTAAGATGGCTATGGGACAAAAAAGGTTCAAGTACAAGCTACAAGGGGAGAAGGCTGGCCACTGATGGTGGAGCAAGATAGTTGACACCTAGCCCCCCAAAATACCTGGATAGCCTGGGCCAACTGATAGCACAGGCTGGCTCAGCCACACAAACAAAAGCCTCAAATGTCATTGTAGTAGTGCAGTAATGCTTTACGTTGTAACATAGTGTTTGCAACCTTAAAAGGTGTCCTGGTTTGGGTTTTCCAAAAGCCAAGTCTGAGACAAAGACTTGGGTGCAAGTTAGTTTATTCTGGAGAGAATCCCAGGAAACAGTGAAAGAAAGTGGAAAGCAAGACAGGGAAACGGGAAAATGCATTACAGAGGTTGCTGCCACTCGTACCAAGAGCAGGATCCCTCTGGAAGCTCAGACACGCATTCAGAATGCTTCCCCAAATTGTCCACGTGAAGAATGAGGCTGTGGCTTCCATGCCTCACTAGATGAGGCTTGCTCCAGGAGAACAAACTCCCCAGAGTCCAGGCTGCATTTTTTTTTTTCTTTTTTTTTTTTTTTTTTTTTGAGGTGGAGTCTCGCTCTGTCGCCCAGGCTGGAGTGCAGTGGCACAATCTCAGCTCACTGCAACCTCTGCCTCCTGGGTTCAAGCAATTCTCCTGCCTCAGCCTCTTGAGTAGCTGGGACTACAGGTGCATGCCACCACACCCAACTAATTTTTCTTTTGTATTTTAGTAGAGACAGGTTTTCACCATGTTGCCCAGGCTGGTCACGATCTCCTGAGCTCAGGCAATCCACCCGCCTCGGCTGGGCAGACTGCACTTTTGAGTGAGTCAGGCTAGCTCCCACCTCTCAGGAAGACCCTGAGCCAGGAAGCAAAGAGACACATAGCCTATACTTGGGGCAGTGGTGTATTGCAACGGGAGTCTAAGCTTACACTGAACTGCCCATGGCACCTGAGGCTGGCACCAGAGGAGAGCCGAGGGGCTGCCTTAAGGGACACCAAGTGATACCAGCCCTGAAGGTAACCTTGACCTCATCTTGGAAACAATGTCTCTTAAAACAAGTGGGAAGATGTGTTTGGTCTAGAGCCATAGAAGTAAGAATTTTTTGGGGGGAGGTCTTGCTTTGTCACTCAGGCTGGAGTGTAGTGATGGAAATTAGCTAGCTGGAACTACAGACGTGCACCACTACACTAAGTTTTTTGTTGTTTTTTTCTTTTTTTTTTTTTTAAGAGATGGAATTTCACGATGTTGCCCAGGCTAGTCTTGAACTCCTGTCTTAACCCCCCAAGTCTCTGGGATTAAAAGTCTGAGCCACTACCACCCCTGGCCCATAGATTTTCTGCTAATGTTTCTCTCTTCTCCTTTCACCATTGGAACTTGACACCAGAACTAAAATATCCTCTCGGTGCCTCACAGTGATAAAGACAGAACTGAGGGGAGGACAGGCAGTGAAGCTTTCTTTTAAACACAAAGCCACTTTATTCTTCTCACTTTTTCCTATTCTTTGGCCCATTGCTTGCAACTTTCCAAGTTGGAAACTGAAACCAGCAATAGGAGAATAGGAAGGTTGAATGGAAAGAAAGATAGATCCATGCTTTCTCAGTTTCAGCCCAGAGTCTGAGATCCACTGATAGGTAAGAGAAGGCAGGGAAAGGAGAGAGGATGTGGCTCAGTCAGACCAGGATAGGCTGATGCAAGCAGAACTTTCCTGGCCACCACCTGCTCCTGAGAAACAGGGAGGCTTGCTTTGCATATTTCAGCCAGAGAGCAATGCCTCTCTCACTCTCATCCCTAGTGAACCCCTCTATTTCTAATTGACTAGGGATTTGCCTAAATAATTAGGCTTTGTTTATTTTTCAGACTCCTGACAAGGAGCACTGGTACCTAAGTGCAGACTTCCAATAACTTTCCCCATTGAAAACAAGCAATATTCAGCATGTAGGTTTCTCTGTGTGCCCCTAGCTGAGGGCTCCTGTCCCACTCTCCACAGTTTGCTCCTTGCATGCTTTCTGCATCCTTCTCTCCAGCCCATATTCTCTCTCCAAAGCCACATGAGACTGTTGCCTTCTCAATGCTGTGAGCTACCCTGCTCATCACAGCCACTACCAGCCAAGGTCAGCATGTCCTCTGATGGGAAGCCAGAAAGAAAATCCTTTCCCATTGTTTCTAAAAGTGAAGGAAACAGGAACAAAGGTGGGGGGATCAACAGAAGAACACACACACACACACACACACACACACACACACACACACAAAGTGTGGAGTGGGTGATGGAGCAAGGGATTCTAGGAACAAAGGAGCATGTCTGTCTCTTCTGGAATCCCATATGGTCACTCCATGGCAGAAGGATGAGGGGGTGGTGAAAGGGCAAATGGCTCAGGGCAAATATTGTGACTATAAAGACTATAAAGACACACGCAGCTTTGTCAGTGCCCAGTACACAATCTCACAAAGGGTAGACACCTCTGAAGTCAGAGCTGTATTACATTCAGAAATAATTGTAGTAGCAAGAGCAGTAGTTATTGTAAAGTGAGTGGGATTAGTAAATGTCCCCATCATAGATACCACAGACATTGTCCTTTTCTCAAGATCCCTTCCACCAGTCCCCACTGAGTAGCAGCAGAAAGTTATGGAGAAAGGGGAGAAGGGGTGGCCTGACTTTACCTTAGTTCCAGGGATGGGCCATCATCATTGTAGCATAATTGGGGGTATTAGCATACGGCATCTCCTTGGCCAAAGGGACTGGTTCAGGAAGAGGTAAGTGGCCAATGAGATGGTAGGGGAGGTTTGCTGGTGGCTTCTGAGAATAAAGGCCTCTCACTCTTCAGAGGGAGCTACTGAAGTCCTATTTCTCTTTCTCTTTCTGTGTATAGAGGCAATGCTTGCAACTGCTGCAGCCATTTTGCCACCATGGAGGAAGCTTCTTTGGGAATGATGCTAACATCAGGAAGGGAGGGAAAGGAGAAAACAACACTGGGTCCTTCATGACATCACTGTCCCATTGATCCTAACTGCCTTGACACCAACATTCCCTGCAGAAACAGCTGCTGATAAATCTCCCAACGCATCAAGCATTTTGCGTTGTTTATTATTTTTGATAGCATGAAGCCTCATGACTTGTATGTCAGATTAAGCCTTTTGTTAAGAAGATGTAAGCGCTGTCATGAGAAACACCAGATTTTGGTTTAAATTACTGCTCTGCAACTTTCTGACCCATGTGGCCTCATGAATGCATAAACTTCTTCCTGGAAGCTGGCTCTAGGTGTGGACTATTCCATAGACAAGCCTGCTTGGACACAAAGATTTTTATGAAGGTCAGTGAGGCAGGGCACAATGCCTCACGCCTGTAATCCCAGCACTCTGGGAGACTGAGGTGGAAGGATGGCTTGAGGCCAGGAGTTCAAGACCAGCCTGGACAATACAGCAAAACACCATCTTTACAAAAAATAATAATAAAAAAATAGCTGGACATGGTGGTGCACACCAGCTACTCAGGAGGCTGAAGGGGGAGGCCACTTGAGCCCAGGAGTTCAAAGCTATAGTGAGCCGTGATCACGTCACACCACTGCACTCTAGCCTGGGTGAGAGTGACACCTTGTCTCTAAAAGTGAAGTAAAATATAAAACTGGGACAATGAATGCTCACCACAAAGACCCCGTCCTCCTTCTCAGGGGTCCACTGTCCATCACATCACATCATGTCTCCACCAGGGCAGCCTGTCAGCCAGGTCTAGTGCCCCTCAGCTCTAAACCGCAGTAGAGAGGAAGGACAGACCAGAATGAGGAGTCTCTGGAATAAATTCCCATCTTTCCAAGGGGATTCCTTGCCTCAGAGAGGTTCAGTGAAGCCAGGAAAGGCACTGTGAATGGTGGTGTCTGATTTGCAAGGCAGCTCGAAGCAAGGGTTGAGCCTCATGAGGAGGGGCTGGAACTTCTGAGGGGCTGTAGAAAGTCTTCATTACCATCTTCTGCTTCCAAGGCCACCCTGATTCGGTTTCCAATTAGAAACACATTGAATCTGTGACTCGAGCTGATCCCATCCTCTCCAGTGACAGGCTGTCTAACGCCAGATGATAAACAGGAAGTCACTGAGTAAGAGGAGCGTGTCTGTCCATGCCGGAGGGGGTTACCTAACTTGGGCAGGCAGAGCTCCAGTAACCACATCTCATACTGTGAATGATGCCTATGGCAATGATGCCTCGCAGGACTTCTATAAAGGGTGGCAGAGGAGGACACCAGTCTCATAGCCTCAACCTTTTTTGGGAAGCAGTAAACCAAAACATGCTCTTCTATAGAGACAAGTGCAGCAGCTCTTTTCATAAATTCATGCAGAGGATGCACGTGTTGAGAATGGAGAAATTGTATCTCAATTTCTTTCATTTTCAGTTCAGTTTTGCTTTACAATAACTGCTGCTCTTGCTACTATTATTATTTCTAAATACAACACAGCTCTAACTTCAGCAGTGCTTACCCTCAGGGAGATTATGTGCTGGACACTGGCAAGGGAATATGTGTACTAGGAGTCATAATACTTGACATCCTGGGTATGCTGACCTCATGCCAGGCATGGTTTGAGTACTTTTGTTTTTTTTCATCTCAACACTTTACTTACTTTTACAACAGGTTTGAGAGCTGGGTGTTGTTATCCTCACTTCCGAAATAAGAAATCAATAGCTCAGAATTGAGTCCAGCAACGTGCCAAAGGTCACAGGCTACTTGTCATCTCTGCATAGGACTACACTGCTGGCAACAATTAGCCCAATGTCAGCCTTAGGACCATCCTAGCAAAATAAAGGTGATCTTGAATATAATGGGGAAAAAAGAGAAAAGAAAAAATAACAATGATGAAGGTGATTATCTCAGGTTCACAGGCTGTGCAGCAGCAGAGCTGGACCTGGCATCCACCTCCCAGCTCCCACTCCAGAGATATTCCCTGAATATTTTGCTACCTTAATCTCAGGGCACACGGATTTTTTCCTTGGCTTCACTAACACGCTATTTATCTGGCATGATCTTCCCCTCAATGTTTCCATCTGAGACATGGGAGGGAGAGACCCACTTTGTTAAAAGGGAAACACGACAGGAACATCAAAAAGAGATTTTCCCATAGCAAAGGGGAGAAAAACTATAAATAGAGTGAAATGTTAATGGTGAAATCCTGGTGGTGGGTATCTGAGTGTTCACCATCTAATTATTTCGATGTTTCTGTATGGTTGAACATTTTCATATACATTGTTGGGGGAGAAACAGTGTTTCCAATATCTCAGTGGTACATTAATATTGATAACAACCTCTTGTAGTATCTGAGGGTGATAAGAAGAAAGATCAATGCAACAGCAAGGGCTGTGGTCAAGCTCGATGTGTTCCAAGAACCCCTCCCGGGGTGACTGGCTGCCGTGTAGCCACTGTGTGGTCACATCACCTTGCCTGGTCACCAACGTTCAGGTGTCGCTGCCACTCAGCAGTGCTCCACTTCTGAAACTGTTTCTACTGTGATTAAAGGCCTCTGGCCCTGAACTGTCACCAGCAGAGTGACATGGTGCCAACACAGTGGCCAAGCACATGACAAACATCCATTGTTGACGAGAACGTCCTGAGGGTGCCAGGTGGGTGGAAATAGCCCATTCCAGAAGGAAGGCTCCTGCGTGCTGGATCCTTTACTCCCGAGACATCTGTACAGCAGAGTCAGAGCATCCCAGCACCTCAGTGTCTCTCAAGCTCCACACTCATTTCATTTCCTCTTCCAGAGCTGCAGTGTGACTTATCTTCTCATCAGAGGGGCTTGGAGGGCTTCTCCTACGTAGCAAAGCCATACCAGCAGGATGTCCTCCTGGGAGATCCATGAAATAACTTGGCTCAGAAGCAAATTCTCTCTGAGCGGCTCTATTTTCAATCCTTCCTCGAGATATCGCTATTACTAGAAAACTTACCTGGCTCTAATTTAATTGTGAAACAAGGCTTGTCCCTGCGCTAATATTAAAATGGAAATCTTCTAGTGAAATGGCTCATTTCTCTGGTGAATTATTGCCAGAAGGAGATAGGGCCTGAATGCAATTTGCTTAAGTGTCTCACAAACCACTCTGATTCCTGAAGACACCGACCTTATCTTGTGCTTGATCGACCCTGCGCAAGCTCTCTGTCTGCTGCTTATTCTCTGGAGTTCTCTGAAAAGTCAGTGCTTAGTGGAAAAGCCACAGGAAAACGTTCACTCTTATATCTGCTTCATCATTATAGTTTCTTTCTTTCTTTCTTTCTTTCTTTCTTTCTTTCTTTCTTTCTTTCTTTCTTTCTTTCTTTCTTTCTTTCTCTCTTTCTCTCTCTCTCTTTCTCTCTCTCTCTCTCTCTCTCTCTCTCTCTCTCTCTCTCTCTCTCTTCTTTCTTTCTTTTTGAGACAGAATCTCACTCTGTCACCCAGGCTGGAGTGAGTGGCACCATCTCAGCTCACTGCAACCTCCACCTCCTGGATTCAAGCAATTCTTCCACCTCAGCCTCCCAAGTAGCTGGGTAAAATGGGCGCTTGCACCACGACCAGCTAATTTTGTATTTTTAGTAGAGATGGGGTTTCACCATATTGGTCACGTTGGTCTTGAACTGCTGACCTCGTGATTTGCCCACCTCAGCCTCCCAAAGTGCTAGGATTACAGGCGTGAGCCACCGCGCCCCGCCATCATTATAGTTTCTATCACTATTCCTCTGCATTTCTAATTATCATCTAAAAAGATGTCCAGTACCCAAAGAAGTTTGCTTTTGCCCAGTTTTCTGGAAAAATGTTCAGGGTGGCTTTTTACCAAAAGCCCTCTTCCCCTTGCCTTTGCCCAAAGCCTGAAATGGGGAAGAAGAGTTCATGGGGTGGGAAGAAGAGCTGTGAGGGCAGAGGCAGCAAAGGCGCCAGCCTCCAGGAGCTTGCAGCTGGGCCTCCCCAGGACGGCGGTGCTTGTATCAGTTGTTTAAATGAAAACAGGTGAAAAGGGAGGTAAGCCAGTTTAGGAACAGCATTCCAAACAGGAAACTACCTAAGTGCAGGTGCTGCAGAATACAGAGGTGGATAAGGGCTCACAGCCCCAGAACTGGGACTCTTACCAGCCTTTAAGAAGCAGGTGAGCTGGGCACAGTGGCACATGTGCCTGTAGTTCCAGCTACTCAGGAGACTGAAATGAGAGGATGGCTTGTGTGCAGGAGTTTGAGGCTGCTGTTAGCTATGATCTCCCCACTGCATTTTAGCCTGGACAACAGAAGGAGTAAACAGGAAAGATTCAACCTCCCAAAGGAAATACACACCATATCCAGGAGTTTGGGAGATGTTTTGGTTGGATTTGATTTTTATGGACATGAACACACTCTGGTTCTTGCAGGGGACAAGCTGCTCTGAAAAGAGATATAAGTGAGACTTCTGAATTTCCTTCCAGCACCCAGAAAAAGGTAAGAAACATAACAGGCATTCTTAATTAATTCCTGCAGGAGAACTAAGGTAAAAAGATGCTTCTTGACATCATCCTCAGCCCTCCTCAGAAGTACAACTGGAGGCCAAGATTTGTGTTTTGACATTGAGCATTTTGGTGATCCAAAGGCACCTCCCTCGTCTCCCATTGGACCATAAAGATATGAGAAACCCAAGCACCTATTCTTGGCTGACCCCAACTGGGAATTTACTGCCCATTCTCCTGGGCCTGATGCTCAGGAGGGCCAGTCTCAGTGAGGTCAACCGTCCGAGAGGAGGATCGACTAAGGAAACCATTGTTCAGGCTCAGACTATAAATTTTTTGAAACAGCCCCATCCACAGCTGTAGATGGCTCCAGGCTGCTCATGGAGGCAGGAGAAAGTGACAGTCCCAGCTCTTGGGCTTACCTTATGTGACTCTGTGCCTCCTTTCAGGATTTCTCTTTATAAACCTATTTTTGCAAATGGTTTTTTAAAAGACCCAAATGAACTTTTTTCAAATTGGGTCATAGCCATGATATCAGATGAGTCATCAGAAGTCCAAACCTGGGGATCATTTGGTGGAAGAATATAATTTTGGAACTAGGAAGGTCCTTAGAGAGGGTTCGGTGCAGCACTCCAACAGAAATATAATGCGAGCCATGCAGGCAATTCCAGATTTTCTAGCAGACGTATTAAAAAGTAAAACCAAACAGGTGACATTAATTTCAATAATATATTCTACCTAACCTGATATATCCAAAATATTGTCATTTCAACATGCAATAATTATAAAAATTATTTTATCAGCTTTATCAATACATAGCTTAAGTACCATAAAATTACTTTTTTTTTTTTTTTTTTTTTTGAGACAACGTCTTGCTCTATTACCTAGGCTGGAGTGCAGTGGTGCGATCTCAGCTCACTGCAACTTCCGCTTTCTGGGTTCAAGTGATTCTCATGCCTCAGCCTCCTAAGCAGCTGGGACTACAGGTGTGTGCCACCATGCCCAGCTAATTTTTGTATTTTTTGTAAAGACAAGGTTTCACCATGTTGCCCAGGCTGGTCTTGAACTCCTGGTCTCAAGTGATCTGCCCACCTTGGCCTCCCAAAGTGCTGGATTTACAAACAACCAGCTAGTACCATAAAAATTCACCCATGTGAAGTGTACAATTAAATGGCTTTTCATATATTTACAGAGTTGTGTAACCATCACCATTATCTAATTTTAGAATATTTTCATCACCCCAAAAAGATACTTTGCATCCATTAGCAGCCACTCCCTGTTACCCTCTTGCCCAGCCCCAGGCAACCATGAAACTGCTTTCTGTCTCTATGGAGCTGCCTATTCTGAACACGTCATATGAATGGAATTGTACAGTATGTGGTCTTTGCTGAATTGCTTATGAATTCAGCATAATGTTTTCAAGACTCATCCGTGTTATAGCAAGCATCGGTGCTCCATCCCTTTCCATTGCTATTGTGTAGGTAAAAAATTCTTCTTCTTCTTGTTCTTCTTCTTCTTCTTCTTCTTCTTATTATTATTATTATTATTATTATTTTTAGAGACAGGGTCTCATTCTATCACCCAGGCTGGAGTGCAGTACCACCATCATAGGTCACTGTAGCCTGGAACTGCTGGGCTCAAGCGATCCTCCAGCCTCAGCCTCCCAAGTAGGTAGGACTACAGGCACATGCCACCATGCCCAGCTAATTCTTATTTTTATTTTTTGTAGAGATGGGGTCTCACTATGTTGCTCAGGATGTCTCAAACTTCTGGCCTCAAGTAATCCTCCCTTCTTGGGCTCTTAAAGTGCTAGGATTATAGGCATGAACCACTGCACTTGGCCGGTAAAAAATTACTAATGAGGTATTTTTCATTCTTTTTTGTACTAAGCCCTCAAAAGCCACTGTGCATTTTACACTCACAGCACATCTCATCTAGCAAGCGACACTGCAAGTGCTTGGTGGCCACTTGTGGCTCATGGCTCCAGTACTGGACAGCACAGATCTAGCCCACCTCTTTTTAAGAAACTAAAGGCACTGGAAGGACAATGACTTGCCCAAGGCCACATGCCAGTCAATGGTTCCATCTGAGCTTGAACCCAAGCATTCCTGGGACCATCCAGGGGCACCATGCTTCCTCCTCACCCATCTTTGGGCCACCTAGAGAGGACAAAGATGGAAATCCATCTGGCTAAACAGACATCCGTAGAAGTCTACACTTCTCTCTCAACAACACTCCAAATCTTAATCATCTTTGATTTTCAACCAGGGCGCAGGCCCAGTGGGACAAGCGTTGGGGCAGCCCAGCCACAATCATGCTAAAGAGAGCACCTCTCCATCCTATTGGGGAGGGAATTCTCAGCGGTAGCCACCATTGACAGGCAGCAAGAGCTAAACTGATGGGTCACCATGACAAGCCACTCAACTCCCCTGGGGCCCCTTGGCAGAGGAACAATACATACATCTCCTGCTACGCAGGGTAGCCCTGGAGATGAGGTACAAACACGCCTGGGTAGATGAGGTCTGTTGAGTAACGACAGTCAATGAACTTCTATCCCTTATAAATAATATTGCCACATGGATCCCCACCCAGTGGATCAAAAGCATTTACTACTTCTGGGAAAGGGCAAGGCAGATGCATACTTCCTTTCGTATATAGTAATGGAAGTAGCTTTAGTCCTAACAACGCTGTGTGAGAGGTATTATTACCTGCATTTAAAGATGAAAGAAGTATGGCACAGAGAGTTTACATAACTTTCTCAAGGTCACAGAGCTAGTAAGTGGTGCAGCCAGCATTTCAGCCCAGACAATCTGGCTCTAGGATGCAGGTTCCCGACCACCACGCTGCCCTGGAGAAACCTGGAACTCCAGGAAACCCTTCCCTGTAAAGTCTCCTCTTCCTCAGTGGAAGTAAAAGACCTCCCAGCCCATGCTGTGTGTCCTCTGGAATCTCGCCTTCCAGCTCCAGGGAACATGTGTGGCCACCCTGACCAGATTTCCCACACTACAGGCATGAGTCAGAAGGACGAAAAAAGTTTTCTTCCTTTCGTTCGTGAGTTATCATTACTTGTCATCACGCGTGTTATACAAGCCACAAGAGTCTGGATTTATTAAATTGGAAGGAAAGCTGCTGAGTTTGTTGCTGAGCAATGGCAGACTCTACAACACATGGACTCACTGTTTTTGTCCCCAAAATGTGCCTACCCAACCTGAGTGCAGCCTCAGAAATCTGTGCCTGAAATGCAGCCTCAGAAACCTTCGCTTGAGGTGGCAAGCCACATAGCGAGCATGTGGAGGCCGCTTCCCCACAGATGAGCTCTCCTCCCCAGCCTCTACTCACTGAACATTCAGTGGAGCCCGAGACCTGTGAAGGAACCCCTGGACCGTGTGAGGTGACCTCACAAATGCAGCCAGACTCTGGGATCCAGTTGGGGGTAGATGGACATCAGGTGGCCTGGGCAATGTCACTCTGTGGGAGCACACTAGGATAGCACAGCCCAGAAGCTACAGTCTGGATGAAGATGGGCACAGGCATGCTTAGTTTGTTCATATAATGCTATAAAAGATCCCCAATTTCATATAAAAACCAGATGTACAGTTTCTCTTAAAAACCAGAAGACCTGGCAACATGGCCAGAGTTCATGCCATGTAAGCCCTGAGGAGAATGTCTATCCCATGTTGGACAGGAAAATCTCCTTTGTGCTCACCACGGGCTCCACTATTCCCTACTGTCTCCCACTGGGTCCTCTGATTTAGACATGGAACATGTACACTGGACTGGGCTATGGAAGAAGACGGTGTGGCCTGGCTCATCAGGCCTATCAAGCTTATCATGTCTTGCTATGGTGTTTTCATCTCACATGTGAATGCCTCCTTTCTCCATCTCCTCCAGAAGCTCTTTAAGGACAGGACCATTCCTTGCACTTCCCTTCTCTCCTTTTCCTGACAGACTGGGTTAGGCCCACAATAGGTTCTCATGCAACATGAGAAGAGCCTATGGGAAACCTGTGAGGACACAGGTAACAATGGGGTGACTTTACACAGTCCCTCACTGGTCAACCCATGTCAAGACCTCAGAAGACCACAGAGGGTGTACAGATGTGGATCCTACAGGCAAAGATGCTGATGATTCAAAATTAACCAGGAAACAATCTGAGAAGCAAATGCCAGAAGCAAATACAACATGGAAAGGGTTCAGGAAGTCTAGAGGATTCCAACTTGAATGCTCAGAAGAGCTCAGTCCTGAGGGGAACAGGGGTAACGACTGGCAAGGGCAACATGAACCTGTGCTACGCATACCTTCATCAGACCCCAGAGTCTAAAACAATTTCATGCCTCTCTTGAAGCGAAAATGCCCTGAAAATGACAGACTCCTGCAACCAAGCATGGCAGGTCATTTGCACTCCCTTGTTGAAATTTCCAGGGCCCTGGCACATCCCAACAAACCCCTAGAGAATGTTAGGCTTTAAGTCTGTCCCCTCTTCTACCTACTCCTATAGGAATCAGCAGATGAGACCATGGGACCAAAGCTGGATGCCTTCTATAAATGATACCATCCTGTCTGTTGCCTGGGGGCACTTAGGAGCAGCAGGATTGCCTAAGCCCGTGGGAAGCCCAAGCGTCCAAGAATTGCTCCACAAGTTGCCACATGACCTTGCTTCACTCCAACAGGCAAAGCACCCATTGCATAATTACATAAATCTAAATGCACCCAAAGCTCTACCATGAGATTGTGAAATCAAGCACCACCTCTTCTGTGTGTCTCTTTAGAATTTAGTACAGGGCTAGTGACACATTCATTCTAAACATGCTGACCCATCCCCCACACCGGAGGCTCCACTGGAGGATCTCAACAAGTTTATATCACAGGAGTTGTTGAGTAAGATCTGCGGAGTTATTCTTTGCCTAGTTTACACAATCCAATGAAACAAAGTCACATACAAATGAATATACCAAGACGACTGAAGGGCAATTGCAAGGGGTTTCTGGAACAGGCGCTCCCCTGTCCATTCCAATTTTAGGCTTTTTTTTTTTTTTTTAAGCTGAAAGAAGAGAGAAAAGAGAACAGCTTTGAATATTCACTTATTGGAAAAGATGAAACTGAACCCCTCTGTCAACTAGCTGATTGCAACAGATGACAGCAATGATTAAAGTCATCTGTCTGCGTTAATTAGCGCCTATGACCACAAGTATATTGTTACTCTGTCACCACCATGATTTTTCCTCTTACTGCAAGCCTTGGTGGCAAAGATTTTGCTACCAGCAACTGCTTGGACCCTCACACAGCAAAGGGTCTCTTCAACACAAAGGTTGTCAGAGTTCACCCTGCCTCCTATCTGCCCCTTCTGCTGTTGAAAGACTGTTTGGCTCCATTTCCAAGCTCGTTATTTTGGCCGCAACACCTCTTTCATCTTCAATTCACGGTTGTCTGGGGGTAACATTTGCTCTGGCTAACATGGCCCACTGTGTCAAGAGGAACAATATTTGCCTGAGATGGTTGTAAAAGATAACAAGGAATTTACTAGGAGCTACACACAACACTCTGTGGTGTCTTTGGTGGAATCAACCACCACCATAAATTTCAAATCCATGCTGCTGGGCTTAAACCGCTGAGAATGTAGCCGGGCCACAAAGAAAGGCCATCTGTGGTCTATATATCCCATTGGGTGGCATTCAGGATATACAGAATCTCAGCGACTTTCTAAAGTTACAATAGTGGGATCAACTTAACTCTGCTCACCATCAGAGAAAGTTACCCAACAGAGCCAGCTAGAGAGCACACAGACACAGGAGGAGCCCCCTCATGCCCCCTTGGGGACCCCTGCTGCCCTGGTGCAGTGTCCTGATGATAGCTCCTCAACTCTAGGGCTGGAGTCTCCCAGCTCCTCCTGGAGGGCTTTCTGCAGGACCAGCACAGACAAACTGAGAGGTAGATAAGATTTAATTCTAGGAGAGAGGAGGGATGTGGGCAACCCTCAACCTGCAGATCAATACCCTGGCTTTCTTGCCCCTCCCGTGGGACAATTCTGAGGCCTGTTCCACAGACTCTCCGAGACCCCCGCTAAGGCTGGGCCCTCGTTGTCCCCTGCAGTGTTCTGCTTAAGAATGCACCTTTATCAGCCCTTCCCCTCACTCTGTTTCATTACCTCATTCTCTCTCCTATGGTTCTTAGGTCACCTCCTTGCACCCAAGTCCTTGTCTGAATGTGTGTTTCTAGGGGAATCCAAACCAAGACACTGGCGAAACAGACAGACTTTAAATTAATAAGTTCTTACTTTCCTTCCCTGTCTGTGGCTTCTTCCACAGGGAATGCTTTAGTGCTCTCTTACTATCCCTAATATAGAAATAGACGGCATAAGAAAATGCCAGTATGAAGGAGGGGCACCTCGAATCCAACGGCAGTGAATGGTTACACTGGCCTAAAAGCTGCCCACCAGCATCAGTCTACCCTAAAATCTCTTTGCTTACATTATCTTCCATTCAGACGGTGAGCTGGGTTTTCCATTCTGAGCAGCGTTCATGGGCAGCAGCATGACAAAAGGCAGTGTGAATACTTAGGTTATCAGTTAGTGATGTCTGTAACGGTACCAGGATAGAAGAGTGGTGATTGGCATGTCAGGCATTTTCAATCACGTATATATGGAAAAGTATAACAATTTTGGAATCGGACAAACTAAAAAATCAAAATTCAGCTCTAACATCAAACAGAAGTAAGACCTTGGGCATCTTAATTTACCTGTCTAGGCCTCAGTTTCCTCACTGTGAAAATGCAGATAACAATTTCCATCCTATAAGGCCATTATGAGGACTGCAGATGATATGTGAAAGTCCCTGGCACACTCCCAGATCCATAAACGTTTGGTTGCCTTCACCAGTGGGAGCCAGGGAGCTGCCTTATAAAAAGTGTTTTGGATTTCTTAAGCAAACACATTATTTGCCAAAACTACTTAATACATTTAATGGCAAAGAATCTCAAAAGGATTAAAAAATTTTTTAACTATGAACCTCTCTCTCTGGCCATACCTCTTTTCTGGTTGAAGTAGTTTTTCAGTGGAATTTAATGCTCCAGGCAAAGACATCTGATTCTAAATAAACTCTAACATACCCTTCAGAGTATGGTAATTCTCAGGTCAATTAAAAACACTGAAGAAAGAAGATGCTGAGAAACGGGACTGGCTTTACTGAAACATGCTTTGAATAATTAACCAGCAACTATGCAAGTTTAGACTGTGTCCATTAGCTGATTGTTCTGTTTAGAAAAGGGACTGTCCCATTTGGCATGCCAGGACCGGGACTGTATCCCAACCAGAGGAACCTGATGCTCCTGACAGTATGTGTATCCCAGCAATCAAGATAGTGGAAATTTGTGCAAGTAAGAAGTAACTCTAAAACCTTGTGCAAATTGTATAAGCAGTGGTTTAGAAAATATGCTGGAAAGTTAGCTGCCAAAAGCCAAAAATGACAGCAATTTAAGGCACTGGAAATTGCCAGCAAATATGCCAGCACCCAACACTGAACTCAGCACAGCATGGACACAGCACACATGGCTGTTGAATGACTGAATGACTGCCGACCCTGCACATCTCCTCTGCACACTTGGAATACTCAGAAGACAGCATGTGAGGACTGCAAATAGGAAAGACTGTCTTTCAGATCACTCAAAAGACAAGAGACAAAGATTCCTCCAAGGAACAACTTTCTGAACATGCTGAGCATAGGCAGTCTTCACTTGGCATAGTTCTGATAGGCATTAATTTAGTGCCCCAATAACACTGTCCAAGTTTCAGTTAGCACAGTATATTAACTGTGAGTAATTGCTAAAAGTGTAAATTTTTCCCCAATGCTTCAGTCCGCAAGTCAGCATGCAATTAACATGTGCACCATGATCCATGACTAACACGCTGATTTTTTTTCAAAGTGAGTCACCAGGGGTCACTGTGCATCAGTTACTCAGTCTGCCAACAGATAGCAAATTGTGAAGTTGTGTTGCCTTCCTGTCTCCCAGGGATAAACCCATTTTACAAAGATAGATGACCAAAAGAAACAACTGGCCAACAAGATAATATGAAAGTGAAGCAAAGAAATGAAACGTGTTCATGCTGGAAATGAAATGTGAATGGAACATAAATGGAGCTAGAGAAGAAGCAGCTGACCCTGGGGATGTTGACACTCCTGAGGTACAGACACTCTAGATTTGGAGCCACAGGAATTAGTGAAGATAAACTTAACACAAATGAAGAAAGTGGTCTTGAGGAAAGGATGATGTCTTAAAGAAATGCTTGAAGATATTTCATGACACGGAGAGCACAGAAGATAAGATGTTGGAAGCTGAGCCAAACTTAGAAAGGAGTACGGACGCTTGCCAGGGCTTAGGAAAGATACTCGCTCCACATC
Organism: Chlorocebus sabaeus; assembly: GCF_047675955.1. Classification (NCBI taxonomy): domain Eukaryota; kingdom Metazoa; phylum Chordata; class Mammalia; order Primates; family Cercopithecidae; genus Chlorocebus; species Chlorocebus sabaeus. The sequence goes on along the minus strand of NC_132905.1, from coordinate 57,117,069 downwards.
ATAAGCACTGTTCAAACTACTCTTGGTAAGTCTGTTTTACAAATAAAGAAAACACTTTGGTTCTCAAAACTATAATGGCTTTTCAACTGGCCATTGACAAATTATAATTGGATCTATTTGTGAGATACAAAGTGATGCTGTGATCTACCTCTACAATGTGGAATGATTGGATCAAGCTAATTGACATATTCATTATCTCAAACACATCATTTATTCCTCCTGTCCAACTGAAGCTTCATATCCTCGGACCAACATCTGCCCATTCCTTCCACTCCCCAGCCTCTGGAAACCATTATTCTGTTACCTGCTTCTATGTGTCTGGTTATTTTAGATTCCACATATGAGATCATGCAGTATTTGTCTTTCTGTGCCTGGTAAATTTCCTCTAGGTTCATCCATGTTGTCACAACTGACATCGTCTTTCAAGTCTGAACAGTACTCCATTGTGTATACACACTACCTTCTCTTTATCCATTCATCTGTCGATGGACACTTCAGTTGCTTCCGTATCATGGCTATTGCGAATAGTGCTGCAACAGGCATGGGAATGGGGATATCCCTTCAACATGCCAATTTCAAAGTCTTTGGATGTATACCCAGAAGTGGAGTTGCTGGATCATATAGTAACTCTACTTTCAGTTTTCTGAGGAACCTCCAAACTGTTTTCCATAATGGCTGTATTAATTTACATTTCCACCAAAAGGGTACTACGGTTCCCTTTTCTCCATGTCAACATTTCTAATGTTCTGTTAAATATACTGACTAAATATTAGTTTTACTACTTTCCATTTTACTATGCTTTATAACCAATACGAAGAGAGTTTTTAATGATTTGAGAAAAAATGCTAAAGTTTACAAAACCATCATAATTTTTTAATAAATTATTCAGATCATATTGCATAGTTTCAGCTTACATGGTAATATTTACAATTCTGTACTACTGCAGCATGATGAACGGGACATGGGGCACACAGAATTCTCTTTGAAAGTAGAAGCTACTAAGGAAGACAAATGGCAAAACCTTGCCTAGAGGTTGGTTCTGATGTCTGGCTCCAACAAAGAGGCAACGTGCCAGCAATGTGGTAGATTTTCTCTAACCCCCCACCACTCCCCGCCCCTTTTCTTTTTCTATTTCTGGAACTGTGTCATGCTCTGGAACAAAAATGGACTGAAAAATAAGAAACAACAAACCTATGTAGGTTTTATAAAGCTTTACCATTTAGCAAGTTGTCTTTTAAAGGATGGGTTTCTCCATGGAATACTCTCAACCATCTAAGGTAGAGGATACACTTATCACACTTATTTACAAAGGAGAAAACTGAGGCTGAGAGAAAATTAAGCACTAACCCCAAACCACACAATTAGGAATTGGAGGACCTACAACAGTGTCATCAAGTAGAAATAAAATGTCTAAAAAGCAAACCACATATGTAACTTTAAATTTTCTAGTGTTCACATGTTAGAAGTTTTCTAAAAGAAATTAAGTGTAGTAACTTTTAATTAACCCAATATATCAAAAATATCAATGCAGCACATTCTCAATATAAAATTAATAAGCAAATAGTCACATTCTTTTCTACTAAGTCTTCAAAATCTGACGAACATTTATACCTATAGCAAATGTCAATTCCACATTTCAAGTTGCTCCATCAGCTACACGTGATTGTTGGCTACCAAACCAGAGAGAATTGGGACTGTCTTCTGCCTCTAGAAATGAGCATTTCAGTGGCTATGAGCCTCATACCTTTATCCACAACATTATTACCTCAGGATTACACCCTTTCCTCCTAAAGAGTTTTCTGAGAAAGTCATAGATCACTAAAAAGAGCTGAAGACATTTCAGAAATTGGATTTAAATTTTTTTCTCCAAAATTTTCTTTTAGTCAAAAAAAAATATTATGCAAAGCAACTGGGGTTGCAAGTAACTTTGGCAAAGGTAGGTAGGAGGGTGGGCATAAGGTGCACACAGAATTGTTTCTGTACCTAAAGAGGAAGGCTCACTCACCAGGCAATGCCCCACTGAGCCATCAGAGAGCCTAGAGGGGTCACTGGCCCTGCTTTCTAAATGCTACGTACTTTTCTATTCACGACTGATGTGGACATATGAAACTGATTTTTGTTTCTAACTCTACTAATTGAATTTATATTCTCTTTTTTATTTAAAAAACATATTTATAAACAAATATACTTCTTATGTTGAGATGCTTTTAACTTCCTTTTTTGACTTATTACACTGATCATAACCACAAATAAAATATTGACTAAAAGGGATGATAATGATCACTCTTGCCTATTCCTGATTTTAAAGGAAATGCTTTTATTATTTCTTAATTGATAATTATATTTACTTTCAGGTTTTGATAAATACTCTTTACTCCCTACTAACCCTGCTTTGCAGACAACAAGATAGAGATAGAGATAGAGATAGAGATAGAGATAGAGATAGAGATAGAGATAGAGATAGAGATAGAAGACAGAGATAGAGGAAGAGGCAAATAATAGGTTCAAATTTTAAAGATGTTTTTCTACATCTATTGAAATAATCCTGTTCTTTTTTCTTTAACTGTTCATGAGATAAATTACATTATAGATTTAAATAAACATATTTTAAACTACCGATCAAAATTTTTCGTGTTATATATCTCTTCATATTTTGGATTTCTTGTTCAGTCATGTTGTTATATTTTTCTAGAAAAATTGTCAATCTCATCTGAGTTGCCTAATATGTTGGTAAGAGTCACTTTATCTTTTTAATAATCTCTGCTATAGTTGTGCCTATGTCCTCCTCCTTTTCGTGCCTAACATTAGTCATTTTTGCTGATCAAGCTTGTCAAAGACTCTGTATTTTACTGTTCTTCATAATGAACAAAACTTCAGTTTTGACCATTCTCCTGATAATAGCTGTTGTCTATTTCATTGATTCTACTCATATATATTATTTCCTTCCTTCTAATTTGTTTAGGTTTATTATTCTTTCTTCTAACTTATCACACTGAACAATTAGTGTATTTAATTTTAGTCTTTCTTTATTGTGATATAATAAAGCATAAGATGATATATACAATATGCAATGTAAGGCTATAAATGTCTCTCTGGACTCAAATAATTTAACTGGTGTGATGTGATGTTGATTCAGTGACTTTTGTTTTTTTTTTTTTTTTTTTTTTTTGAGCCTGTCGCCCAGGCTGGAGTGCAGTGGCGTGATCTCGGCTCACTGCAAGCTCTGCCTCCCGGGCTCACGCCATTCTCCTGCCTCAGCCTCCCAAGTAGCTGGGACTACTACAGGCGCCCGCCACCAGTCCCGGTTAATTTTTTGTATTTTTTATAGAGATGGAGTTTCACTGTGTTAGCCAGGATGGTCTCGATCTCTTGACCTCGTGATCCACCCGCCTCAGCCTCCCAAAGTGCTGGGATAACAGGCGTGAACCACTGCGCCCGGCCAATTCAATGACATTTTTTGAGACTTGAGTTATGGCCGGGTACAAGGTGAACTCTTATACCTGTCTTACTGCTTATATATTTTGAAAAATATTATGCTATATACTTGAGAGTAAAGTTCTATGTATGTCCATCAAATCAAACCATTGTTCAAATCTTCTATACCTTAATATTTTTATAATTTGATCTTTTAATTATCAAAAAATTGTATTAAAATCTCTCAGTCTGATTATAAATTTGTCATTTTTAAAAATTTCTTGTTTCTTCTTATTTCTCCCGTTTCTGGTGAAGTTTTGTTTTGTTTTGTTTTTTGTTTTTGTTTTTTTTTTTTGAGATGGAGTCTCGCTCTGTCGCCCAGGCTGGAGTGCAGTGGCGCGATCTCGGCTCACTGCAAGCTCCGCCTCCCGGGTTTACGCCATTCTCCTGCCTCAGCCTCCCGAGTAGTTGGGACTACAGGCGCCCGGCTAGTTTTTTTTTGTATTTTTTTTTAGTAGAGACGGGGTTTCACCGTGTTAGCCAGGATGGTCTCGATCTCCTGACCTCGTGATCCGCCCGTCTCGGCCTCCCAAAGTGCTGGGATTACAGGCTTGAGCCACCGCGCCCGGCGAAGTTTTTTTATTTTAGCACGTTGAGACTATGTTATTAAATGTTTAGAAGTTTTAAATTGTTTTATCTTCCCAGTAAACTATACCATTTACCATTAAAATTACCATTAGCATTAAAATTGTCTCAAATAATAATGTTTTGCTCTTAAATCTACTTTATTGGATAGTAATATCTAACCTGATCCAATGGTGTCTTTTGGTTAGTGTTTGCCTACTACATATTTTTCCATTCTTTTATTTTCAACCATTTGTGCCTTTGTGTTGTGAATGTATTATCTTAGTAATTCCCCATTAATTTTAACATACACATTTCATTTAATAAAATTAAATTTCACTCTATATTGACTCTCTTCTTCAAAAATACAAGGACTTAAAATGTTATAATTCTGATCACCAACTTAAATTGATCATACTTACATAGTCATTATTGCTTTATACAGTCTGAAATACTTAAAATATCTTTTATATAAATATATATGAATATTACTATTTGAAGTTACTTAGAGTTTATTTCTACTGAGAGTTTCAGAGAAAATTTCCATTCTTCTTTTAGGAATACTGTGGTAATGACCAGTGTGAAACCCATTACTATAATATGTTAATTTCTTGGCATGAGGTTTCCAGGACCATGAAAGTAGTGTAAAGAACTCCAAATCCACTTGGGGCAGGTCCACAATAACATATTTTTAAAGAAGACTCCCCCAGCCCCACCTAGAGCCCAGATCAAAAGAGACAAACTTTCTAGCATTTTATTTTGTGGGAAGCGGATTTACCGTACAGTCCTGTTTACTAATCAAAAGCCTCCTCTTTCATGGCAGGGTCACAGATCCAATTCCCCAACCCACTTACACCCCCAGCCTTGTCTTCCATCCCTGCGCAGTCATTAAAGGAGACATCTCTTGTTTACTGAGATGGGCAAATGCCACCAGGGGAGATGCAGTAGTGAGTGACAACATGATCCTTGGGTATTCAGCTTCCTCTTTATTTACATCTCCAAGGATATCTCTCACCTGCTTCTAAGTTCAGCTCTGCTGTGATATTGTCCAGCATTTCCTGTTGTTTTGGATCAGGAGGATTTTCAGGTTATCTTGTCTATTGGACATCACAAAGCAATCACAATGACCTTCAGAAAAGGCTTACCAGATCGTGTCATTCCCTTCCTGCTTAAACCCTTCAAAGACTCACCTCTGTCCTGAAGTAGAAACCTGAATTCCTACTGCAACTTCACATTGCTGGCCTGCTGCCTCCTTCTCCCACCCCAACTCCTCCAGCGTTGCTCCGCCCCTCCTCACCTCACTCTAGCAACAGGCCTTTCATGCTCAGTCTCGCTGACGTGCCATGCCTCCAACCACCCCATAGACTTGACCACTGCTGGGTCTTTGCCTAGTAAATTCTCCCTTCCACCTCGCCTCGATGTATGTCATGCCTCTTCATTCCTCAGATGTTGCGGGAATTCAGGGACCCTGAACGAAGGGACTGGCTGAAGCCACAGCAGAAGAACATAAATCGTGAAGATGTCATGGACATTTATTAGTTCCCCAAAATTAATGCTTTTATAATTTCTTACACCTGTCTTTACTGTAATCTCTGAACATAAATTGTGAAGATTTCATGGACACCTATCACTTCCCCAGTCAATACCCTTGTGATTTCCTATGCCTGTCTTTACTTTAATCTCTTAATCCCATCATCTTCTTCGTAAACTGAGGAGGATGAATGTCGCCTCAGGACCCTGTGATGATTGCATGAATTGCACAAATTGTTTGTAGAGCATGCGTGTTTGAACAATACAAAATTTGGGCCTCTTGAAAAAAGAAGAGGATAACAGCAATGTTCAGGGGAACATCAGAGATAAGACTTCTGGCCGCCAGTGAGCCGGATGGAACAGAGCCATATTTCTCCTCTTTCAACAGCAAATAGGAGAACTATTGCTGAATTCTTTTTCTCAGCAAGGAACATCCCTGAGAAAGAGAATGCACCCTGAGGGTAGGTTTATAGATGGCCCCCTCAAGGCGTGCCATCTTTTATGGTCGCCTCAGTCTCCTGTAGCTCTCCCAGGCTTATTAGGACAAAGAAAATTCCTGCCTAATAAATTTTGGTCAGACAGGTTGGTTGCTCTCAAACCCTGTTTCCTGATAAGATGTTATCAATGACAGTGCATGCCCAAAACTTCATTAGCAATTTTAATTTCGCCCCATCCTGTGGTCCTGTGATCTTGCCCTGCCTCCACTTGCTTTGTGATATTTTATTACCTTGTGAAGTATGTGATCTCTGTGACCCACACCCTATTCGTGCACTCCTTCCCCCTTTGAAAATCACTAATAAAAACTTCCTGGTTTTATGACTCTGGGAACATCACAGATCCTGCCGACATGTGATGTCTCCCTCGGACACCCAGCTTTAAATTTCTCTCTCTCGTACTCTTTCCCTTTATTGCTCAAACCAGCCGAGACACTTAGGAAACAGAAAAGAACCCATGTAACCATCGGGAGTAAGTTCTCCCGATACTCAGATGTTGTGTCTGGCCCTAGAGGCTAATGTCCAGTCGCCCACTGCATGTTCTCACCACACCTTCTTTCTAACACTTATTGCAGTTTATGATAAGATGCTTAACAGTATGAGTATCTAATGGATGTCTGTCTTCTCAGCATCCTTTTGGCATTGTAGCCCTACCAGGCGGGTCAGCGCCCGGCTCACAGTATCTACTCATAAGTCACTAAAGGAATGTTTATTGAATCAAGATGAATGCCGAAGCTATTAGGATGACCCCTTGATGAAGGGATAAAGGCCTGGATTATGGCCTGACAATGGAACAAGTGGAAAGGTCAGATAGGAGAGAGATGGAGAAGAAAGAATTGACAATGTTTGGTAATTGTCAAACAGTTGGATGACAGAATACATTTAAAAGGGAGCTATATTTCATTGGAGGATATTTGATTATCTACATTTCAGCAGCTCTGAGTATCAAGTATAAGAACATTCAGGTGGGAACCTCCAGTGGTCGTGAGGAATACTGGAATCATGCTGGGGAGCAGAATGAAGGTCACAGTCATCTGAATCAAGGTGGGGGCTGGTTTTCCACATGGGGATTCAGTTCTTGGGGAAGGCTCTGGGGAGAGAGGAACGTGGTGCCTGGGGCTACGTCCTCGGAACCAAGGGGAGGAAAGAAGAAAGAGCCAGAGAAAGACACAAGAAGCAGCCCTAGCAGATGAGAAACAGGGACTGTAAAAGGGGTTAAGGAAATGAGGCATAGGTTTCTAGCAGGAGAGCTGAGTCTACAATGTCAAAGGCTGCAGAAAGGTCAAGAAGAACTCTTTCCACATTACACCAGAAGAAGCTATGCAAGTTCAATTCTGCCACGAATTACCGACTCCTTTCCATGTTCTCCTGTACATCTTTTCAGGATAAACTTTAGAAAGGCAGACAAGATAGAGGCATCTACCCTGTGGGGTCCTTCTGAACTAGGAAAAATGTTAACTTCCATTAAATCACTCTAAAAGTTCTCAGAGATTCAAAAATGATGCACGAAGAAATTCGCAGTTATTTTGAGGAAGTTGTGTTCTAAAACTATCTAGGTGTTTCTGAATGTGTCCTATTCCCTCACCTCCCATAGCCCACCCCATAACAGTTGTGCTTTGAAAACTTCTGTGTTGTTTGAGCTATTTTATTCTGGTCACAGACTCATTATTCCAATGTTATTCATGCCCCAGTGTCTTACAAATAATATACATCAATCTTATAAATCATACTTTCTAATCATTAATATAGGTCTCAGGAAATCACCTGGGAAAATTTCAGTAACTCTTAGAGTTATTTGGAGAGTAAAAGCCCTACCTAAAATTTAATATCATAAAAACAGACATAAAGCACCACAAAATAAAAAAGAAACTTTTACTATTGCTTACATATTTTAAAGAGACAGACACTTTCTGAGCAAGTTTAATCATAAAAAATATTGAACTTTACTAAGACGAGTAAAGGAAAAAAAAATTTGTATCAATAGGAAATTATGCATTGTTTAGAGCACATCTTTCCAGATTATTCTTACTTTTCATTGCATTTGAGCTCTTTTACGACTCTGTAAATTGACAGTGACGCAAATTAATTATCTATACGTGCAAATTTTGTCTAGTAGGTTCAATTGACTTCTCTCCCCTACTATGAAAGAAACCAATTTTGCCTCCATTTGCACATTCATTTCAATATTCCTGATCTATATTTGTGTCTGTTCTTTGGATTCTCCTTTGAAATGTCTATAACATCTTACCAGTTTCCTCATTCATAATGAGTTAAAGAAAATCTTCAACACATGTTTATTTTATATCTGTAGGAAAGTCATGATTAACCATTTCTTTAAATGGTTACTTAACTAGGGATGCAAACTTGCCCCGTGAATTTAGAGACAACTGACAACTGCCCTGTACTTTCAGATTACAGCCATGTGTGGAAAATATCAGCTGCAATCCCAGCTGCTTTCAGTACAGCCTTGGGAAAAGAGTAAAGAATTGCTTCCTCCCACAACACAAACCTCTATCGTCCAAACCTTAATCTATGTGGGACATCTCAAATGCAATACAAGCAAAACTGACCTAATCCCACACCTGCCCATTGACTGAATGAATAAAGGAATGAGGTTGAAACACCTACAAAACCTGGGGCTGCTATTTATTCCCATCAGGGCCCAAGCAGTCTGGCTCCAGCTTAAGCCAAGGCCCCTCCCTCTGAGTTGTAAACTAATCTTCCTCTTGGAGCTGGGTCTCCAGTACGCCCATTCACTATCCCTCCCCTCACCTCACCTCTTCTGCCTTTTCCAGGAAATTCTTTGAGTTATTATTCTCAAAACTTAACATTCTATTAAAATGAGAGTCCATGATGGAGATCTGATAGTATCGAGGCACAGGGAGATGAGCTGGACCCAGTCTCTTTATCCAAAGCACCAGTCCTGGGACCTTGAAGGTATAACTGGGTCAACCAAAGGGAACCATTCAGACTCACTGCCCGATGAGATCAAGTTCACTTATTATTCAGCATTTCTACAGCCCTCGACATTCATTTCTCAGCACCCTTTTCCCAGAGACACAAAGGGCAGCCATTTTGCAGTAAAATGACCCCCATTGTCAGGGGAAGCTGATTCATTATTCATCACGATTGCCCTCAATGACAGCTGAGTGTGCCAGAGTTCTTGAATTCAGAGCCACCAGCCTGGAAGGAGCATCTCCAATTCAGCCAAGAAGAAATCAAGCCGAAGACACCGTTATCTGTCCACAAGCACCACTGACGCAGACTGAAGTGCTAGTTATAAATCATTCTTATCTACTTGTCAATGCTGGCTTTGGGAAACGCCCCTGGGCATGCACGGTTAATCTACTTACAAGTACTTTTCAATTTCTGGAAAGAATTCAGATGTGGCAACGCTACCCCAGACGGAGCGAGACTGGGTGAGATTCTCCTAATCAATAGGCCCACCACAAGAATGGGGAAATGGAGAAATGGAGTAATGGAGTGGCGTGAAAAGGGCCAGGATATCCTGAGGAAAGCATCTTCGGCCTGAGACTAAATGCCTGGGGAGTCGGGGGTGGACAGCTCTGAGCTACATGGGGAGCTCCCAAGCCCTGTGTATTGTGTGCACAAACCCTGGGGCCTCAAAGTACATGGACAAAGCAGGAACACATGGCTGAGCAGAAATGCCACCCAGAAAGAATCTTGGACAGGCCTGAGACAGGCACGCCTTCTCACACCTCTGGATCCTCCCATCCGTCTCCTACCTTGACAGCCACATCTCCGCTTCCCCACTTTGCCCACTGGCATGGTCTTTTTGGACATGATTGGTTTGCTTTCCCCCAATCTACTACAAGATCCCTGCAGGGCTGCAGAGACTTATTCAAACAGTAGGATACAAATCTACACCAATCCTCTTCACAGGGACAGGCTGAGACAGGTGGTAGCCTGTGGCCAGCCAGGCTCACAGGTGGCAGGTGCGGCACTTGTTGCGGGTGCCTGCAGATACCCTCGCCGGCCATGCACCCTGCTGCTGTGAGCTCTGGCTGCTCCTGGCTCTCAGCTGCCCCCATGTCCAGAGAAGCCACTTGCTTAGGAGTCACACATTTCTCCTGCCCCATGCAAGGGGCAGCCAGGGGCTAGTGAGTGGCTGATTGGGTCTACAAAAAGTGGTCCCTTTGACCCAAGATAAGATCAACTGTGTGATGTTGCTTGGGCTCCAGAGAACACTATGGGATCAGCCAAACCCAAGCAGAGACAACATCCCAACCTGACCTTCATCCCCAGCCTATCCTTCTTCCCTCCCTCAATTACTCACCTGCCCACAAACCAGGCTCGCTAACCAGAAACAGTGGGTGACCCACAGAAGGAGGTTTAGATTCCTTTTTCATTTCCACCTTCACAAAAGAGATGAGTTACTGCAGCAGCACCTCCTCCGGCTTCCCTGGCTTCCTGAGCCTGTCTGCACATACAGAGTTTGGTCCATTCTGAAGACAGTTTTACTATCCCTGGAGTTCCCTGTCACTTAGAATTTGGAAACTCCTGGAAGGAGAAAACTGCTTTAACAATGCAAACTCACATTCAGAACTACTTCTCCTTCTAGAAGTAGGACAGTGTGGTATTGACGGTCTGCATGTTATTTCAAAGCAACAGGAACCTCAGATGTACACCACCGAGGCGGCAATGGCTCACAAGAACATCACGTGCCTCTAGTTTCAGACACTATTAGATAAACTCCAGTAGTCACAGCAGTTGTTGCAGTGTGAGCCGAAGCCCCCACTGGCAGTCGTGTGCATCTGTGATGATTTTCAGGGGGGGAAGGAAAAAATGAATGCTTTATTAATACAGCTTTACTGGTCAACAAGATTTTCCAAGACACTGGAAGAAACTAACAGAAGAAGGCATCAAAACCACCATGTTCAACCTGGTTAAACTGATCATCTCTACTAGGCCCTTGGGGTTGGGCAGCCTGAAGGAAGACAGAAGAGACTCAGGACAACCACGGATTGTGCTTCTCCCACACCACAGACCATGGGACCCCATACAGTCCAATGAGGGCTATAGGACCTAGAGGGCAGCTTCTCAGCCTTGGACTAGTGCCAAGGCTGCTCACAGGGCCCCCAGGTTGTGTCCAGGCAGTTTCCTTACCCATGCCTCCACTCTCCCCAGTTCCCAAAGGCAAAGCCATCGAGGGGGATCTTTGAGATCCCTCAGGCTGGCAGCCTGGACCCTTGGGGTGAAAACAATGTGACAGGGTTGTGTGGATCAAATCAGTTACCTGCTAACATGGCACACCTCTCCGGCCCTGCAGACATGCAACTGATGCGTGTCCAAACTCCTCGGCCACGCCCAGCTGAACTGAATGGAGGAAGGAAGCATCAGCCACCCTGGGGTCACCATCCTCTGATGGGCTAACAAATGTCCCAAGGAAGCGCCCTCTTCTCCAACAGCGCCCATTGCCTCTTGTGTCCAGCTGGCCCCTTCCAGTTGCTCATGCAGGTCCTCAGGTAAGCATCGAGCCCTGTTACCCATCTCCTAGCCCAGCTGTGGGAGACAGAGACAGCCTTGGGGGTGCTTGGAGAGACTGCTGGCAGTGGGATCCCCAGTTGCAGGAGGTGGCACTAGAAAGGCAAGGTGCTATTTAGAAAACACACAACCTGTTGCTTTTATCTGAGGGTACTGGGGCTGTTTCTCCCGTTGTGCTTCATACGAGTTTAGTGCATCTCAAACACTGCACAAGGAGCATAAGAGACGGACAGGGCTGCCTCCAGGCCTGGCCCCAGACACTGTAATTTTGGAAACACTCATTCTTACTCTGTGTTTTTTTTTTTTTTTTAAATAAGCTTTTCTCAAACAGCTCCAGTGATTGCATCACACTTCCTCCGGTGTGATTAACACTTTTCCCCACACTGTGATTCCCAACTGCGTCCCAACCTCAGGAGTGGGTCCTCCCACGAATTTGGCGGGTGTGTGTGTGTGTGTGCATGCACCCGTGTGTGTGCTGGTTGAGGGATGGAAATAAAACTCCTTTTTTGCGTGAAGTGGAGGGGAGAAGGGAAAGAGAAGGAGAGGAGGAGGAGAAAGATCAATAATAATACTGATGATCATTGACGTCCTTGTTGAAACAATCAGCGTCCCAAGGACAGGAGGTGTGCCTTCGGTGTGTCTTGCCTGGCCACCCCCTTTGCATGCTGTAGGGACCCAATACCAGATCAGGGTGGGGACCAGGACAGCAGGGCACTGGAGACTGCTCCCTCCCCATGGTTAGGATTCTCTCTTGGCCTCTTGGCTGTGGGTTGCCAATGAGCCCTTTCGATCCAATAAATGTGACTACATAAAGTTCAAACCCAAGCATCCACTTTGCTTTAAAATCCAAGTTACACTTTAAATAGGTGCCATCCATATTGGAAAACTGTTTATTGGGATCTGCTGCAGCCGAACATAGCATCCCCTCAGACCCTGCCATTCCACTCTGGAGTAAAAGCCAGATCAAAATGCACGCAAGTGATGGCGGAAAGGCACGAACAAGAACGTTCTGAGCTGCACAGCTCATTATAGATGAACACGGGTAATCACACAAATGTCCATCAGTTCTCACAACAAAACTGTGAACGGCAACAATAATGAATAACCTACAACTAGACATGACCACGTGGATGAATCTCACAAGCATAACACTTAGCCAGAGAACAGACACACAGATGACAAATGGCACAAGAACAGGCAGAGCTGCTCTCTGCTGTTAGAAGTTGGGACAGTGGTCACTCTTGCGGGGGGTGACTAGGAAGGACCATGTGCAGGTTTCAGGGATGCAGCTCCTGCTCTCTTTCTTAATCTGGTGGCTGCTGTCTAGTTAGTGAAAATTCATCAAGCTATACATACGTATGATAGATACCCTTTTCTGTACATATATTGAACTTTAAAAAAAGTTTTAAATAAAGTAACAAAATGAATCACACTCTCTCTGCACCAAAACCATCTTTGTCACTTCCTATTTGGGTTGAAAATAGAAAAGGCAGCAGGAAAATGTTACAGCCGCTCAGGCACCCATAAAATCGACTGAAAGTAAAACCGACAGACACGAAACTCGGGCCCAGGCTTAAATCAGAAGGCGAGGTGGACGCTGCGAGGAAAGTGGGGGAGCAGGCTGCAATTTGGTGAGAAGGAGGCCAAACCAAGAGCCCCTCATGAGAGCTGCATATCTCTCCTGTTCCGTCTCCCTCACACCAAGAGCGAATCTCAATCCAGCTGAATTCAGCCACAGGTCAATGCCCATGCTGTTGTCTATTCAATGACAAGATGCAGGAAAAGAGACAGGTCCTATGCATGGAGAGCAGGGGAAGGATCAGCTTAGAGCCCAGATTCCAGCCTGGCCCTGCTGGTGTTTGGTTGTTTCAGAGAGACTGGACCCAAGTGGAGCTAGCACATGACGGGAACAGGTGCTGAACCCAGAAAGCACAGATACCCGTGACTTGAAAGGAACACCACATCAGGCCTTCTCAGAAGGTAATTCTCATGAAATCCCTTCTCAGGATGACTTACAGATGGCAAAGCTGGTGAAGATGGGCAGCTGAGGCAGGGGAAGAGCAGATGGCCAGCCGGCTAACCAAATCCAGGTGCACGACCCCGCCGTCCACACCAGACACTGACACCCGACTGCAGGCCCAGGAGCACCAGGTGCTGAAATTCCTCCCAACTTCTCTTTTCATGGCAGAAAGAACTTCAGAAGGAAAGTGAAGTGGATGAATATCTGCAGCTCCTGAAACCCAGAGGGTCTTTAAACTCAAAATGTGAAGAATCCTAATGAAACAGAGCTAATCAAATGTTTGTTGTGTTGCCATAATTTCTCATCATCATCATTTCAGGCCAAGTGCTATACAGTGTAATGAATATCACATTTTAAAGTTCGTCGCAAGGCTTGGAAGTGTCCAGAGAGTACGTAGTTCCTTGGAGAATAACAGCCCAGAAAAGAAGAGGGAAACTCTACCGAAAAATAAAGAGTGAGGTTTATAAACATGAGCCACCATCCCCAAGGGACACTTCCTCTCTCCATCTCCACACTTGCATCCCTCTCTCTCTGCGGGTCTCTGTCACAGCTGTTGACCTTTCAGTATGACCTTGGTGCTCATGTTAAGTTTGTTTGTTTTTTGTTTGTTTTGTTTTGTTTTTGAGACAGGGTCTCACTTTGTCACCCAGGCTGGAGTGAAGTGGCGCAATCATAGTTTATTGCAGCTTCAAACGCCTGGGCTCAAATGATGCTCCCTCCTCAGCCTCCCCAGTGGCTGGGAATACAGGCATGCACCACCATGCCTGGCCAGTTTTTGCATTTTTTTGTAGAGTTGGGGTCTTGCTATGTTGCCAAGGCTGGTCTCAAGCTCTTGACCTCAAGCAATCCTCCCACCCCAGCCTTCCAAAGTGCTAGGATTATAGGCATGAGCCACCATGACAAGCCTGCTTGTTTTTTCTCTAAAACTAGTGTAGAATGGAGGATAGAAGCATACTATGATATATGGGCCGGTCTATCAACCCCCTGGGAGGGATGGAGACTCCAAGCTTCTCCAGGAAAGCACTGCTGGCTTCCCCCTGAGCTTTCTTGTGGAATGAACCCATATCCCTCACTATCGACAGCCCCTGCACACTCCCATGCTGCTTTTTAAGGAGACTTCACAGGTGGCATGAGAGTCTTTTGATTGTACATGCCTGTTCTCCCTACTGGGCTCTAGCTGCCTTCAAAGCAAGGACTGTGTCCCATATGCTATTTAGACCCATATGCTACCAACAGAGCGTGGCTCGCCTATAAGCGTTGGTTGAATTATATCAAATTAAATTATGAATAAATTCAAAAAAAGAAAAGTTTGCCATGAGATAGAAGAAGGGGTCAGGACATTGGAGTTAAATCAGGCCTTGAAATTTGACTCATACGTGAGCACTTCACAAATGTTCAAAGAAAGAGTGAAACTATTTCTTCATTGGGTTTGTCACCCAGCGTTCGTGCTGTTAAATGCATTTATGATCAATATGTACCTTGACCCTGAAGACTATGGACTGGCTCTTCATCTTCAAGGTAGGCTGGAGCAGAAATCTGGAGGCTCCAGGTACAGGCTGCAGGGCTCAGTTGCACCTTGTAGGTAATGGAAAAACTGGGACATACGAATGGATGTTCTGCAGGGGATGCATCTGTTAGCATCTCAAAGCTACTGCACGAAGCCCAGTCCATGGGATGTGCTGGAACAGTCAGGAGGAAGGGGTTGGGGTCTAGAGGGCCAGACAGGTAAGGAGCCAGAAGGTGCAAGTACAAGGTGTCAAGAATCTGGACTTGAGGGGAGATGAGATGGCAGTCCAGATGAGGGGCCATGGAAGAGATGCTGTGAAGGAGCTAGTACAGAGACCCAGCTTCCCAGACGCTGCTCTGATGAAGACACAGGAATTCAGGAGGCTCAGGTATTCAACCTAGGTGTGTAAATAGGAAGGGACCCTAGTGTAGGAGGTAAGTCCATGAATTTTGCTTTAGATCAAGGCAGAGCACCTGAGTGAAAATAAATGTTTCTTCTTGCAGCATACAGGGACCCAGAGCTGCGGCTAGTCCTTTTTACAAACTGGAGAGAGCACCACTCTACTTCACCTTACTCCCACAATGGGTAGGGGCATAGGAAGGGAAGATGAGTGGGTAGCACCTTCATGCATATTTGAAAAAGGCAGCTCTTGCTCCAAGCAGCTACAGCTCCAGGCCAGGGTCTCAGTCCCACTCAAACAGAAGCAGACGTCCTATGCAGGGCATGCCTTGTGCCACCACATTAAATGGCCCCGATAGAGCATTATTGAGATTTAAAGGACAGTAGAGGATACAAGAAATGAGTCAAGTATTCTTGGGTAGAAAATAGCCGGAGTGGGCACATTAACTTGGCAGCATTTAACTCAGTGTGTGCGAGTTTACAACACGGAAACAATGCCAACAGCTGCTACACAGTCACACCGTATTCCAGGCCAGTGCCAGCTAAGGCTGGAGGAACAGAGAGACTTCATGACACCCTCTCCTGGGAACAGATGATTATAAGGAGTGTCTGTGACCACAGGGCTGGAAATCAAAGCCCAGGGCCAACCATCAAAATAGTAAGTACTGTGCAACAGAAATGATATTCATTATCATAGGTGCTGTTCCTCTTCCCAGACCCTTTAGAAACACCTTCTGTTCACCTCCAGTTCATGGCCTCATTTCTTCAGAGCACGCCAATGACATCATGGTGCTCCTGTGCACCTGCAGCTCCCTCTGAAGTCAGCAAAGCCACCATCCGTGGGAGACTCAGGAGTTAAGTCTGGAGTAGTGAGGACGCTGGACCCCATCTCATAAAGAAAGGAAACCCATCCTCCTTTCTACACCAAGAAGGTCTGCATTTTTCTCTCTTGATATTGCTAGGCTCTCAATAAAGTAGCCCGTGCTTCACTAACATAGAAGGGTCTCAATCTTGGCATTTCATCTGAAGTGCAGTCGTGCAAGGAGCGAACCATATGCTTGAGTGTGTGACCATGTGCAGAGGGCAAAATCACAGCACCTGCTGGCTGCCCTGTTTCACAGCAGTGCTTCTCAAACTTCTCTTCCACAGGCAATACATGTCAACCGAGTTAAGTAAACTTTCCTGGGTCTCATCCTCAGAGGCTCCTATTCAGCAGGTTGGGGTGCGGCCCATGACTGCATTTCTAACAAGCTCACAGGGGACCTAGGCAATGCTGATGCTGCTATTGCAAGGCTCTCACTTTGAAAAACATGGGTTTATACTATTAGCAAAACTTATGACGTGCAGAAGAAATCTGAGTTGTGCAATCTCAATGGCTCTGTAAAACCAATAGAAAATAACATTTACAAAAGTAACTCTCACGAAATAAGAACAAATAATGATACAGGGCATGCTGAGAGCAAAGCCATATTATTCTGGCTATAAATTAGCCTTAGAAGGTAGCGTCTTTCAGGAGGCTAGAGGTTTAAAATCAATGATCAAATTGGAGAGAAATTAGTGTTACCAACATAAAGACAACTTAGCATAAATGCTCCCATTCTACAGATAAGGAAACTGAGAACAGAAGAGGACATGCAGAAAGTTAACAGCTGAAGTGAGATTAGAACTCCTCTCTCTAGACTCACTGTCCAGCACTCCTGTTGTAGGCAATGCCCTTCACTCTTGTGAACCAAGTTTCCTGTCCCTGAATGATTTCCTGACAGGAACTACAAAGAGGCAGGAGCATCATGAAGTTATACATAGCAGAAAATACGGATTAGTCCTGCACAATATCAACATAAAAGATTTCATTCCTGGTGTCTTCTAAAATAAACCCTCACTGTGTGCTGACACCCAGAACATTAATCAGAAAAGTGCATGTGCAGGCAAGTATATTTCTTGTCCCCCCTTCCTCCTCCTTTCCTTCCTACTCTACTTTCCAATGGACTTAGAAAACTTTGGGAAACAAACCCCAAGGTGAAAGAGCCATCATGGGACACTTATGGTACCCCAGAAGCCTGCAGGAGGACGCTTTCCCATGCAGGACAAGATGTGTCCATGTATGGTTTCCTTGGCTCAAGATGCAAGGATGATGTTCTTGCCATCTTAGGCAAAACAACTGTCCTGAGTTGCCTGGAGCAGACGTCCTTCTCCTCCCAGGCTTGGAGCTGCTGTGTGCAATTTGGTTAACGCTGCTGGCTTGTACAACCATGGGGAGCCTGGGGAGATCCCCTCCCCACCCTGGACTACTCATCGCTCTTGCGAAACTCAGTTGACAGTTAAAATTTTGTTTTTCCTTCTCAGTTTGTTATCAGAGGAACAGTCAGTATGTAGGAAAACCGAAGCAACTGACAAGAAGAGAAGATAAGAAAAACAAGATGTCTGTTTAAAAAGTAAAGGTCATGACGTGATGCAGTTAAATGAGATAATTTAATCTGATACTAATAACCCTCTTGGGGGTTGATTCATTTTCCAAGTTGGTAGCTCCTCCTTTGCCATCACTGTCCCATTCATACTGTGCTTTTGCCTACACTTGTCATAGAGGTTCTGGGCATTTCTGACGAGGAATGAGTTTCCGTAGAAGAAGCACAAGCTGAGGTTGAAGAGACAAGGTGAGGACACCTGATGCCAGGTGGAGAATTCCCTCTAAATAGATTTAGACAAAAATTATAAAAGCATGCAACAAGCCTAAAGGCAGGTAGCTTAGCTGACAGTTCTCTATCAATATGCAAAAGCTCTCTAGCTCCAGAGGCCTTGTCAGTGGCTTTCCCAGGTAGTGCAGGCTACTGGACTACCTCGGTGATGCCTGGAGAGTTAACATGACTGACAGCAAATTCATGCACAAAGGTGTTCAGTTAACAGTATTCAAATATCTCAAATAAACTATAATTTTTAAAATAACCAACAAGAAATAAGTATGACCTATACAGTCAACAGAATGCCAACCCGACAGTGAGATGATAATTATTTAAAAATTCAGTGACCTTTATTTCAAATATGTTGTCACAAAAGTGCAACATGAAACATTCTATTTAAAAGTCAAAAATACAACATACAACATTACATTTATTTTGTGATGACCATCTCTTATTTTATTCATAAAAATATTCATAGAGTTGAACATCACAAAATAAACAGAATGTCGTATGTTGCATGTTTGACCCTTAAATAGAAATATTTACTACCTACGTGAATAATATTTACACATATGACCAAATGCTAGAACACTGAAAAGTATTTTGATTGTTAAGGGCAGCATAATTTTAACTCAATTTATTCTATTTCTTATTATTACTTATATAATCTTATTATTACTTATATAATCTGCAGTATTCCACCATAAGACGTAAGTTAGCTTCCATTTAGTTGGTACAATGTCACCTGGGAAAAAAGTAATCATCCAATAAATACTTGAGCCTCTCCTCTATACGAGGCACTGGGCATACAGCCATGAACGCCCCAGACCAAGTTCCTGCTCTTAGGGAGCTGACATTCTAGCTAGGGGAGGGTGAAAACAATAACATGAGCTAAAAAGTATATAATCAAGTGATAACAAGTTACACATTAATGTAAATTTCCATGTGATGGGTGTGCACACACAGCCAATTACTCCAGGACTTCCTGTTCCTGTTCTGCAGCGAGTTAGATCATGGCCAATATTCAACACACTGGGTGCGTGGGTTTCCTATTGCTGCTGTAATAAATTACCACCAACTTAGTGGCTTTCAACAGCCCCATACAGTTCTGGAAGTCAGAATCCTAAAGAAGGCTTGCTAGGCTAAATTTAATGTGTCAGCAGGACTGCATTCCTACTGGAAGCTCTTGGGAAGAATCTGCAGCCTTGCCTTGTCCAGCTCCTGGAGGCACCCACCCCCACCATTCCTTGGCTCGTGGCCTCTTCCATCTTCAAGCCAGTAATGACATCATTCTGACCTCGGCTTCTGTTGGCACACCACCTTCTCTGGCTGACTCTCCTGCCTCCCTGTTTCACAGAAACAATGTGATAGCACGGAGCCCACCCTGATAAGCCAGGATCATCTCACGATTCCAAGGTCAGCTAACTTGCAACCTGAATTCCATCAGCAACTTGAACTCCTCCTTGTTGTGTAACATAACAAACTCACAGGTCCCAGGGATTCTGACATAAACATCTTTTGGGAGCACTATTCTGCCAACCACACTGAGGTAACTCTTTGTCCAACTTCCTGGCAGAAATATTCAGAAATGTCTTTCCTCAGAGATGTTTACCATGGGGAAAATAGTATAAGAGTGTTTTCTCAGAAAGTGTAAGTTCAAAACTACCCTGTCTACCTGTTTTTCACTTTGGGCAAGTTACTTTAATTTAAATGAGGATAATAATATTTAATCCATGGTTCTGCAGAGATAATTATGTGGGGTAAACCATAGAAACAGGTGTGAGCCTAAAAAATGCTAAGACAGAGTAGTTAATATCGGATAGCTTTAGTTGTTCCCAAATCCCAATTTCTTTTTCTTTGTAACAAACTAACATTTTCAAGCTAAAATCTGAACAGGCATTCTGTGATACACGGTAATTAGCCAATGGCATGTGATTCACCCTTTCCCACGTTCCCACTGAAGGAAATGCAGAGATGCATAAAAGAAGCTGAGTGTGGATGAGTGCCTAATACACAAGGGATTGTGACACAAGGAGTGTGGAAGGGCACATGGGTCCCCAGGTGTGAATCCCAGCTCAGAAACATGAGGCATTTGCTGCAGAAAGGAACTGCTGTAAAGGGCACCCCCCGCCTCAATATGTCTTTCTATACCCATCCATTCAGAGACCCCAGTTCCTGGAAATGCAACTCAACTAGTTAAAGAAGCAAAAGGAGGGTGGTATGCAGCCTTCTGGAGATTAACGGAATAGAGTGGCGATGGAAAGAGCCACAAGAGGGATCAAAACAGGGTGGCAGACTTTCACCCACTGTCTCTAGATATAAGAACTAGGAAGAACTATCACTGATCAAAATTATAATGAATAAGGCTCCACCTCGATATTCTAACTACAAGGCAGCAGGAGCAGGAGATACCCTCTCAGGCAAGCTGACTCACCCTAGAAAAGTCAACATAAACACTAGAAGGTTGACCAGGGAGCATGCACATCAACCACCCCTTCAGCATAAGTGA
Source organism: Chlorocebus sabaeus (assembly GCF_047675955.1). Taxonomy (NCBI): domain Eukaryota; kingdom Metazoa; phylum Chordata; class Mammalia; order Primates; family Cercopithecidae; genus Chlorocebus; species Chlorocebus sabaeus. Next base: position 57,096,392 of record NC_132905.1, on the reverse strand, counting down.
TGCTCACAGCAACCTGACCCTTGTGGCCAGGTGACAGTGGCGAGGGTGCTGAAGGGACAGGAGGGTCTGTTCACAGGCACACCCCTGGCCTGGACCTTCTCTTTCAAAGGTTGATAACTCAAGACAACTTTGAAAATTCTCTGCCACATCTGAAGTAAAACACTATTCTTCTAAAAAGAAAAAAACATATATTACGGGAAGAGGATGTACATTTTAGAATCCATTTTTTAATCTTGATATCAAATAAACATAGGATATATGAAAGAAAAACCACTAAATGGAAAAGGCTAAGATTACAAGGGGAGTCAGCTAAGATGGACATGACAAGACATAAAATGGTTAAACAAACCAGAAAGGCAAACTCAAAACATAAATAGGCATAAGATGCAGCAGACAGCAGACCCAATAGTGCTGAAAATCAAATCACCAAGGGGAAAAAAATCATAGGCTCTTACAGAATGAAGAGGAAAAGACAACAAGATGAAGACACAGCCAAATAACTACCCAAATTACAAACCGTTCATGTTCCAAGGGAAACAACCAAAACCAAAACCAACAAGAAGCCACAATTAAAGGTCATATTCTCTGGGCAAAATGAAGTAAAATTAAAACTTGGGGGGTGTGTGTGTATATATACATATATATACACACTTTGACAACTTAGAAGTTAAAATTCAGTCTCTCAAATAATTAATTGCAGAAAAAATAAAAACTATAATTACAAGACTATTTTAAATGTACCAATAATGACTGCATGACATTTTATAATTTATAGTGTGAGTCTAAAGCTACACTAAACATCAAATGCATTATAAAGCAAGAAATAATAAAAAGGAAATAAAGCATTTAATGCAAGATATTTGAAAATAAACACGGGAATTAAGAGGATATTTTGAATAAATATTAAAGCTTTACTGACTCAGGGAAAAGGGAAAAAAGAAAAATTAATGAAGAAACACAAGACACAAATTTTCACAAATAGATAAAATACACCAAGTACAGTCAGATTTTATCAAGGAAAAAAATAAATGAATAAGTTAGTACTGAGAAAAGGTTATATAATCGCAATTACAGAACAAATTAAATCAAAAAAGTACTTCATAATTCTGTTCATTTCTAAAATCTTAATGAAATTAACACTTCTCTAGGAAAACGTAAATTACCCACACAGAAAAGTATCAATGAAAGAAATTAAAGTTTGTTCAAAATTATCTTCATAGAAGACTATAAGTCAGGCAGCACTATAAGTGCTTTCGTCAAATTTTCAATATACAAAATTTCCATGCTTCATAAGATATTGCAGAACATGGAAGAACATAGAAATTATCTATTCATTTTGTAAAGTTAGTGTGATCCTGACACCAAAACCTGGCAAAGGAGCTATATGTCTATTTTCTTCATAAATATATAGGCAAAAATTTCATAGAAAATGCAAACAAAATCCAATATCATATTAAAAATATATATCATGCCTTTGTAAGAGTTACTTTCAGAAGTGCTTTAGGACTTATATATATATTTTCTATATATATAGTGTCATATTAAACACTTTAATAAGTGTTAATAAGGCATTTGATCACATTCAACATCCGCGGATAATTTTTTTTTTTTTTTTTTGAGATGAAGTCTCGCTCTGTCACCCAGTCTGAAGTGCAGTGGCACGATCTCAGCTCACTGCAGGCTCTGCCTCCCAGGATCACGCCATTCTCCTGCCTCAATCTCCCTAGTAGCTGGGACTACGCCTGTAGTCCCACCAGCACACCCAGCTAATTTTTTGTATTTTTAGTAGAGATGGGGTTTCACCGTGTTAGCCAGGATAGTCTCGATCTCCTGACCTTGTGATCCACCCGTCTCAGTCTCCCAAAGTGCTGGGATTACAGGTGCGAGCCACCACATCCTGCCTTGATTTTTTTCTAATGTAGAAAACCACAAATAAAAGGAAACCTCCACAGCATAATGAAAAATAACCAGTGTCACTAATAGCCAACAGGATCCATACCCCAATGGACAGCACATGGGCTTCCAACAGTAAAAAAACTCCACAGCTACAGAATCAGTCTAAAGATATTGGTTGATAAAATAAGTTTATTTTCAGTATTGTATAATTTCACATTTTTAAGAAAAAAATATAAAGAAGCAATATTTTAAAAGACTATTAAGGAATGAAACAAGAACAACAACAAATAATAAATACCAGAGTAAACTTCATCAGTAAATGTAAGAAAGAAAGAGAGAAATAATCATGAATCTTGACAAATTTTTTAAAAGCCTTTATCAAATGAAGAAGCACACTACAAATAAGAAGAATCAACATTATAAAATGCCATTTCCCATAAATTATTTATAGATTTATCAAAACCTAGAAGGATTTGGAGAAAATGTAAAGGATTATAAATTCATCTGGAAAGATAAATGAGTGATAATAATAAATAGCTTTTTTCAAAACAAGAGGAAAGATGTCTTGACCTACCAGATAATTAACATGCTAATAAGTTACAATTAATTAATGAGTAAATATAACAAAATAAATATCATAAAATATTTGCCTCTGGTACATAAGAGAATAGGCATGGAATAAAAGTGATACCACAAATGTAGAGGTAGAGGAAACAGTAGTCAATAAACAATTCTGGAATTAACTATTAAATATGTTAATCTGTTTAAACTAAATTTTAATCTTATGCTAAAATAAATTCCAAATGAAGTAAAAAGTTAAATTTTTAAAAAAGTAAACCATACAAATAGGGGTGGGGCGACATAAAGAATTATGTGGAATAAATACATGACTGAGAGCCTGAATCTAAGAATAGGAGGATGAAAAAATACAAGGGAAAGAGATACGGTGTGGGCCAGATAACGTGAGAATCTTCTCTATGCCAAAAAAAAAAAGAATGAACAAGACTTTTGAAATAGGGCAAAGTAAAATAAAATATATAAAAGCTCTTACAAAACATATCAATTGATACATGAAAAATATTTGTTAAACCAATATCCACCCTTGATAAAAACTCTCAGAAAACTAACATGAGACAGGAACTTACTCAATTTGATAAAGGCAATGGATGAAAAACCTACAGCAAATAGCATACTTAACAGGGAAGGACTAAATATTTTCCCCCTAAGATCAGGGACACAAGACAAGGATGTCCATTCAAACTCAATATTGTACTAGAAGTCTTAGCCATTGCAATATGTCAGGAAAAAGGAATTACAAACCCTGGATCTGAGTGTTTTTAGCAACTCTGTTCATAAATTAACAAAACTAAAAACAACCTAAATGTTCTTCAACATTAAATGGATAGACAAACTATTGTACATCTGTATAGTGGAATACTACTCAGCCATAAAAAGGAATGAACTACTGATGTGCAAAACGACTTAGATGAAGTTGAGAAGCATTGTACTGAGTGAAAGAAGCCTGTCTCAAAAGATTACAAACTATAGAACTCCATCTATGATGTTCTCAAAAAGACAAAACTATAGTAACAGAGAACAAATCAGGGTTCAGAGATGGAAGAAGTGTATGAATACAAAGGGGTAGCTTGAGGGAGTTTTTGGGGTGTGATACATTGTTCTGCACCCTGTCACTCAATTTTAAGGGTTTTTCATTTTAAAAGCAGGATCCAAAACATTATATGCAGTATGATATCAATTTAACATATGTAAGGGAAGAAATATTCCACAATGCTGGAAAAATACTGGAGTTGACCTGTCCTCATGCCCAGATTTACTCAAAGTAGGTACAATGAGTTTTCTTTCTGCACGTGGCCCAACAACCACCTGTGATTTCAAACAACCAAACTGCAGAATGCCATTCAAAAGGCCCTTAATATCATGCTTATGAAGCCTGGGTTCTGAAGGTCCTAGGAAAATTTTATTTCTTTGGGAGTATCTTCAAATCACAACCCAGAATTCCAACAACAAGGATGAAAAAAGTTGAAAACCCGGAAGCTCAAAAACTCCTAACAAAACGAATTAATGGCCACTCATTTTCAAAATAGTCAATCATCCTAATGGTCATATGAGGTTACAACCCAGGTAGAAGGTGGTGAACCAACGATGCAAACTCTCTCCTGAAGCAACCTAGGAGCATTCCAACAGCCAGTGTTTCTGATTAAACAAATCTCTTTCTTGTTACAAGAAGTGGCTCACCCTGAAAATCCCTTTTTTCCCATGTACTAACTACACTAAACGCCAAAACATTCCCAGAAAGATTCCAGCATTTCAGAAGAATTTCAGAATTTGAAAAAAATTTTTACCAAGAGTCAGTTTGCATTAAATATTTTTTATAACCTTAACTTTCTGGAGTTTTTAAAGAATTTACTAAGCAAGGAATCAGAAAGCCTGGGTTCTGGCCCCAGTTCCAATTTCCTTTGACATTAGTTTCCTCAAAAGTAAAATAGGATGTTAAGATTGAATGGTCCCCAAGAGTTTCTCCATCTCTAATACTCTAGGAAACAGATAATGGTGAAAGTAACATTGCAAGGGCCATGGCTAAGCTGCTTGAATGAACAAACTACTCAAATAAGCTATTTTCATGAAGCATTCATTCAGAAATACTGTGCAAATGACAGAAAAAAATTCATTAATCAAAGAAACTGTTAACAAGCCATGCATGGCCGTTATCCAGCACGTAGCTCAGGTTACCGTACCTGACAGTAATAAAAGTGCATCCATGGAGAAAACCCTTCATGGTTCAATTTTACTAATGTAGACTGACCTGCCCCAAATTGCAAGAAATCCTTTGTGTAGAGTGCAAAATTATTTGAGGTAGAATTTCCTTAATTCTTGATGTTATACTTTTTAATTGACTTTTTTGGGGAATAAGTGACATAAATTACTGGACTGCTCCTTTCATACTAAAAGACACATGGGTGTGCATCATAAGGGATCCTTGTGGTGTTGGATCTGCACAGTATCTTGACTGTGATAATGAATACACAAACCTACACAGGTGATAAAACTGTGTGTAACTCAATACACTCACACATACATACACACACACACACACACACACACCCCCGTAGGTACAGTAGTCCTCATTCATCCTCAGTTTCACTTTCTGCTGTTTCAGTTACCTGCAGTCAACCATGGTCCAAAAATAATAAATGGAAAAATCCAGAAGTAAGCAATACCTAAGTTTTAAATTGCCACTGTTCTGAGTAATGTGATAAAATCTCAAGCTGTCCTGCTCTGTCCCGCCTGGGACATAAATCATCCCTTTGTCCAACTGATCCACTCTGCAGCCACTTAGTCACTCAGTAGCCAGCATGGTTATCAGATCGACTGTCACAGTGTGGCAGTGCCTTGGTTCAAGGTGAACAGTAGCCTAACGCTATGTCACAGGCCTACGTCATGCACCTGACTTCATCTCTTTATGTAGGCCCTGTATCATCTCACATCATCACCTGAAGGGTGAGCACAGAATAAGACGACATTTTGAGAGAGAAAGAGAGACCACATTCTCATAATCTTTCTTACAGTATATTATAATTGTTCTATTTTATTGTTAGTTATTGTCAATCTCTTACTGTGCCTAATTTCTAAATTAAACTTTATCATAGTTATTATAGGTATAGGACAAAGCATAGCGTATGTAGCATTCAGTACTATCCATGGTTTCAGGCATTCACTGGGAGGTCTTGAATCGTATCCTCCATGGATATTGAAGGACTACCACAAAAATAACACTGGAGAAATCTGAATAAAGTTAGTGGATTCTATCAATGTTATTATCTTGGTTATGATACTATACTATAGTTTTGCAAAATGTTACCATTAAAGGAAATGGGAAAATGTGTAAGAGATGTCTCTGTATTACTTCTCCCCCACCCTGCCAGGTGGAGTTTTGCTCTTGATGCCCAGGCTGGAGTGCAGTGGCGCAATCTCAGCTCACTGCAACTTCTACCTCCTGGGTCCAAGGCTCACCAAAACCTCTGCCTCCTGGGTTCAAGTGATCCTCCTGCTTCAGCCTCCTGAGTCCCTGGGATTACAGGTATGCATGACTTTGCCTGGCTAATTTTGTATTTTTAGTAGAGATGGGGTTTCACCACGTTGGACAGGCTGATCTCGAACTCCTGACCTCAGATGATCCACCCACCTCGGCCTCCCAAAGTGCTGGGATTACAGGTGTGAGCCACTGTCCCTGGCCCTCTGTATTACTTCTTACAACTGTATGTGAATCTGAAATTCTCTAAAAAAATAATTTCAATTTAAAAAAGGGGGTATGGGGAAGATTAAGCCTTCTCTCTACTTCTGACCATTAGTTCTACCAAGAGGCAGTAGTTCTTCCCAGCTTCATGTGTACAGTAGTTAAAAGAGAAGAGGGGAAGGAAAGGAACGGAACAGAACGGAATGGAACGGAACGGAATGGAACGGAATGGAAAGGAAAGGAAAGGAAAGGAAAGAAGTTAAATAATTTGGGATGGCCCTGCTATATATCTAAATAAATTATTTAGTGCTTTCTTACTCATAGTTGTGAGGGCTGAATACATCTTGAGTCTAGGAGACTGTTTCTGTTGAAAAAACCTTCCCCATTCCCAGATTCCTCTCCTACTGGATTCTCAGAAGTAACCAGGTCTTCTCCCTCAAGACAGGATACTGAGTGATCTTTCTCTGTGAAAACTGATCACCCCCGATAGAGATCTAAAACTTGAGATACGAAGCATTGCCCAATAAAATAGCCCAGTTAGATAGCCTTACAGAGATATTCACAATCCTCTTTGCACAATTTCCGGTCATCTTTTCAACAGCACCACCTAAATATGAGTAGTTGCCAAAGATCCCCTGACATCTGAAGAAAGCATATACAACATGAAAAACAAGACAAAACAAAGGAACAACAGCAACTTGAAAAAACAGAGTCCATATGGGGAAAAGAAAACCTCAATACTACTATGAATCTACTTAGGGATATGGGAGATAATATTGTACCACTGAAGCGGAACAGGATGCTACTAAAAATAGCTTCCACAGGAAGAAGAGCTCTTGGAAATTAAAAATATGACAGCAGAAATTAAACACCCAGTATAAGAGTTGGAAGACACGGTTTAAAAAAATCTATAGAAATTAAAGCAAAAGGATGAGAGAAATTGGAGAGAAAAGATAAGAAAATTAGAAGGTCAATCCAGGAAGTCAAACACCCAAATAACAGACAATCCTGAAAGAGAAAAGGGAGTACTTAGGATGGAGAATATTATAAAAGGGAAGTTCCCAGACCTGAAGAAGACAAGCTTCCAAAGAGAACCTGGTGAAAGATCCAAGAAAATGAATGAAAATAGATCCACCCCAATCATATAATTGTGACATGACTGAAGATGAGGAAAAAACAGACCATTAGGAGCAAAGCAAAGAATAGACATGCTCTTGGGTGGGGGATACAGGCTTCCAAAACGATTAACCAAAAACAGCATCAGATTTCTCAGAGGCAACAATGGAAGCTAGAAGACATTCAAGCAAGGCCTTCAAAATTCCAAGGCAAATGAGTTTCAACCTAAATTCTTGACCCAGCCTAACTATCTTCTAAGTGTAGAGGTAGAAGGAATATATTTTAAAACACATACAGTCTTGAATCTTTACTTTCCACACTCCCTATTGTAGAAGGCACCTGGAGGGTATGACCCTCAAAAAATGTACATTGAAAATTCAGGAATAAGCCAAGAAAGATGCATACCTGGGTTCCAGGGAGCAGGGCTTTCATCCCAAGGGAAAGTTAAAAGAAATACGCAGGATGAAGCTGAAGAGTGATGGCAATATGACAGCTGGCAACAGACTTTACAAGTGACCTGTCCAGATCAGAGTAGGCCAGAGGAATCTGGTAAAGACTTCCTCCAAAGAAGACGTGCTGGAATACTTAGTGTCCCTGCACATATTGAGAGGAGATGGAAGAGCCAGGTGTGAGGGCTCACACCTGTAATCCCAGCAACTCAGGTGGCTGAGGCAGGAGGACTGCTTGAACCTAGGAGTTTGAGGCTGCAGTGAGCTATGTTCATGCTACTATACTCCAGCCTGGGAAACAGAGCAAGATCCTGTCTCTAAAAAGAAAAGGAAATCTAGGCAACTGGAGAGAAGTTTAAGTTTAAATTTGTGGTGAAGGCTTAGAAAATGAAGCAGAAAAATGCATACTCAGTCACATCCAGGACAGGAAATTTAAGTACAGTATATTTCGTAGCTCAATGATGAATGGTAAAATGTGCTTGTGATAAGGTAAATACTGACCTATAACCCTTTGGTTCTTAGCTTTGGCTGCTGAGATACACTGGCACCAACTGTATTGCTTTTGTATAAAATCCCAATGCCCAGGCCACAACTGGGAGCATGACAATAGAATTTCTGGGAGGTGGGACTCGGATATGAGTAATTATTAAAGTTCCCTAAGTGATTACGATGTGCAGACGAGACTGAGAAGCACGGAGCTAACCACAGATGCAATGTTTACCCTCATGCATACTATTCCAACATCTTTATCTGCAACCGCAAATGCTTATCATCTTGACTTTCAACTGTCAGCTCTATATTCCACCTGGATGCTCTCAAAGTACAAATCTTCAAAAATAAATGTTTCATATTCTGTTTTAAACATGGCATTATTGACTTGCTGAGGTCACCAATCCCTTCTCCCACCCCTTTTGTTCTATTGTCAAAGTCCTAATCCAGAAACCTGCTCCTTTCTCTGTACTCCGCGGGTTCAATTCCATGGCAGACTGGCTGACTAAAGTGAAAATGACATTTGCTGAGATCAAACAATGCAGAAATGCAAAGTGAGAAAGGAAGAGAAATATTTGTTGCAAATATTGCAAATGTAAAAGTTGCAAATGTGAAAGTCCCTAAACTAGGTCACAGATGAGCTGACTTTGTTTGTTCACTTTCTCCTAAAAATAAATTGCTATTGACAGCCAATGATTGCTAGATTTCATGATTTAAATAAGTGATGTTTATTGGTTCAGACAGTTCCAGGAATGATGCAGGTCTTTCCTTGTTCCCTGGAGTTCCCATCTAAGCAACTAAACGTGAAAAAGTCATGACCAACATGCTCCATGGTCCATGGATGGGTCCAGCTAAGATGAGTTTCTACCTAAGCCTCAAATATCTATGTATAGCCATTCTAATCCCACCCACCTCCCTTTCTACATGTTAATCACACCAAATGGCCAAGGCTTCATGTGGGGTCTATTCCTATAACTGGGTCCCCTGATGGTGGTCCCCTACAGTGTTTGGAGTGCCATCTGACATCCTCCTCTGAAGTGAACTAAAGCAGCTGTATCTCCAGCACCTGCACAAACCCTTGATGTGAGCCCACGTTTTAATTGACTTTAATCTACCAATCTGATATTGAGAAATGGTATTTTATTATTTTTAATTTGATTTTCTTGTTAAAACTGAGATTAAGTTTGTTGTTTGTGTCTGTTGATCATCTGCAATTGCTTTATTGTAAATTGCCCATCTGCATCTTTTGCCCATTTTTCTATGTTTGCCTTTGTATCCCCCATTCTTCCTTAATCTTATTCCCTTTATTCTTCAGGTTCCAACTTTTCCTGACCATCACAGACTCCTCCATGCCATGCTGTATTTCTCATCTCGATCTCTCATAATTCATGAAAATTACTTATTCAGCACCTCTCTTCTCAGTCAAGCTTGAACACCACAAGGATGAACATCAGGGTGTCCCTCAAAGACAACATGGCCACCCTAGCAACTAGTAAAGAGCCTGCCATTTATTGAATGAACAAACGGGTGAAGGTCCCTGTGTCTTACGCAACTGGGGTCCAGACAGGAACTCCCTCAAGGGATCCCGCTGAGAGAGTTTCATGAAGGAACAGTCTACAAGTGTAAGTGTAGGTCTGGGAAACCAATAAGGGATAGTGTGGCCCGTCTAGGACTAGCAACAGCAAGGAGCATTGCCTTTCCAGGTTGGAAGTGGAACAGGAAGAGAACAGCAGAGGGAATCTTAGGACACCTGGAGCCCATCACCACTTGGTTCATACAAAACCTTCTTCCATTTGGGTCCTTAATACTTCACATTCTTAAATCCTACAGGATAATCCCATTTATGAAACCATTGCAAACAATAAATATAAATAATTGCCAAACAAGCTCTACAGAAAAAGCAGGCGAAAATGGGCCAGAAAAAAAAAATCCAAATTACCTTCCTGGCAGCACAACCCATTTGCTTTGCAACTTTGGGAACATTTTCTAACCACCCCATACCTCAGTTTCCCCATTATGAAAGTCCATGTACTATTATGCCTCCAAAAAGTTCTTTTGATCAACGAAAAGAAACCTCCATACAGAAAAAGAAAATTGCCAAAATTTTGTCCTATCAGCCAACTTCCACCAGGCCTTGGAATTCTCAGCAAATAGCTAGTTTTGCAATTCTTTTAGCTTCGCCAACCCTCCAGAGTGAAGAAGAAAAAAAAAAAAAAAAACTTCCCACAAGGATTTGAGGCTTGCAAGTGAAGGAAATCTTTGAGAAAAATCTGGGTTGATGAGAAGCTAAGAAAAGCCAAGAGGAAAGAGACATATCTATATATGTTTATGCAAAAAATAGAAAAGGTTGAAAAGCAATGTGTTTCTAAAATACTGCTTCTATGAAACCAACCTTCTGTTACTCCTTACTCCTCAGTTAACTGAAAAAGGCAGGGTGATTCCCCGTCTTCTATTCATGTCCTCCTCCGCAGAGGCTGGAAAATGCAGCAGCACGCAGCCCTGATGTAGGTGGACTTGGGTTCAAACCCCACCACTGAACAGACACTAGGCACTGCACTCCCCCTTTCTTCAGCTCAGTGCTATCCCATGAGAAATGGGTAACGATATTGAATCCGCTGGACTGAGAGCAGAATCACGTTATCAATGGCAAAACCTTCAGTTACTTTTGCTCACGGCAATAAAACCCATGTCAGCCAATGGGCTCCTAACACAAGATGACTAGTTTTTATCACAGGCACTGTGGTTCAGCGATCAAAAGAGCATCTTTATTTAACAAATACCTTTCACACTTGCCTCTGTATTTAAGATATTTATATATCTTCTGAGCTCCTACTATGGGGCCAGTGACTGGGGTACAGAGGTGAGGAAAGTTCATAGGGTCCCTGACCTCCTGAGGCCTAGAATCTGGGGAAGAGGAGATATCAAGCAAATCATGACCAAATAAACACATAATTACTAACGGTGATAAACACTATGAAGGGAACATATGGTGTATTCAGAGAAAGAAACAGAGGGACCCAGTCAGGAAGATCTCGAGCCAGGTAGTGAGGAATTCACTAGCCATGGTGGACAAAGCAGTCCAGACAGTGGGAGCAGCATGCGCCAGGAATCTGAGATCAGAAGAATCATAGACCTTTTGAGGAGCAGAGGAAAAGCCAGAGTGGGGATGTGTGGAAATAGAAGGGGGAAACAAAGCTGGAGATTCCAGCAACCCTCACACTGGGCCATAAGAAGGATTAAACAGCTGTGGTCATCGCCATAGGAGGAAAGGGCAGCCACGAAGGGCAAAGACGGGCTCTCAGCTCTGCAATTTAAATTTGCAGTTCAAATACCCACTGCAACCTCTTTTTCAAATACCACTTCTAGATCCCACACCAGCTAAAATAAGCAGCAATATTTTCATGAGTGGAAGATATTTCAAAGATAATATACGCATACATACATATGTCTGTGTGTATGTCTGTCTATATATGTTTGTATGTATGCACATATGTGATATTCACCTTAGCCACCTTGGGAAATGTCTACATTCACTACTAAGTTACAATCCCTTCGGATCCTCGGGTTTTTAAAAAGGCAGCCACGACAGTATCTCCCACAGCAGAGGCTCTTATAATGTGACCCTATACTCCTCCACTGAATGACTGCTGGTATCTATGCCCTTCTCCTTCAACGTGGGCTGACATCTCACACTGCTTTGACTAACGTGAAAATGATATTCTGTGACTGTGACTTCTGAGGCTAGGATATAAACATGCCATACACTTTCACCTTGTCCTTTTGGGATACCTGCCCTCGCGACCCAGATGTCATGCTCTTGGGGAGTTCAAAGCGAGCCATGTAAAGAGATCACATGGAGAGGCCATGTGTGGGTGTTGTGGTTGGCAGCCCAGCTCTGAAGGTCCAGCGAACAGCCACGTCGACCCCAGGTGTGGGAGAGGTGTCGCTTTGGATGACTCCAGATGCAGCTGTCAAGCCACCCAGCTTCACAATCTTCCCAGCTGAGGTCCCAGATGCAATGGAGCAGAGACAAGCCATCCCCATTACCCCTAACCAATTCCTGACCCAAAGTGTCCATAAGCAAAAAAATTAAATGGCTGTTTTACACCACTAAGTTTTGGGGTGATGTGGTATACAGCAACGAGTATAGAAAGTATCTCAAAGTATATACATACATACATACATGCACATATGTACATATGTGTATGTATATGTAGTGTATATGCATGTGTGTGTATTTTTTCTTTTTTTCTGTTTTTGAGACAGGGTCACACTCTGTTGCCCAGGCTGGAGTACAGTGGCACCATGATGGCTCACTGCAGCCTCAATCTTCTGGGCTCAAACAATCCTGCCACCTCAGATGCCGAGTAGCTGGGATTACAGGAATGCACCACCACACCCAGCTAACGAAAAAAAATTTTTTTTAGAGACGGGGTCTCACTCTGTTGCCTAGGCTGGTGTATATTTTTTCTTAATTACTAATGACCTCCCTGAGAACCTTCTAGAGAAAAAGTCTAGAATTACTCCTCAGTTAGAATCCCTGGGCTTTATCCACACTACTTCTGGGAAAAAAATGGCTGGGTAGTTTATGTCAAAGAAAAATAGAACACTTTTAAACCACTCAAAATATCCAAAAGTAATCTATTCTCATTGCAGAAAGGAAAGAAAATCCTCCTCAGCAAATCTAACACCTTATTTTAATTGGCTTTGAAAAAAGAGATAAAAATGAGATCTTCATCCACAACAACTAAATAGGGCAACTACAGCTCATTGCTTTCCACCACTGAAGGCTCATGCCTCTGAAAAGAGTGTCTGCAGATTAAATAAAATAATACCTATAAGGTGGGCATAGCGCACTGCCTGGCACATAAGAGCCCACCAAATTCCAGTTATTATTATTGCTTTTGTTGTTAGAATTAACATTTTTCTTGATTCCAGCACTAATTCTTCCTGACCTAAATTAAGCAGACCTCATGTTACACCTCAGCAGAAAAGAATCAATGTAGATTCTTACTGCATTTAACCAAATACTAAATACATGGAAAATGTTTTCAGTATATTACCAAAACTTTTCAGTACACAGCCAAATCTGAGTTTTGTCAGATGTCTAGAAAGGGATCTCGAATTCCGTATGATTAGAAATGTTATGAAACATTATATAAGTATCACACATCTCTATTTTGCTTTGGTAAAAGACCTGTCCTTTAAAGAAGGAAAGTAGAAAGTAAGGAAGGGAGCAGGAAGGAAGAAAGAATGAAGGAAGGAGAGAGGGAGGAAGGGCCAACAGAAGGAGGAAGGGAGGGAAAGGTCAATATGTGTTAGAAAACAAGCTTCTGAGAAGTTACATTTGACAATCATTGCATGGCTTTCAAAGTGACTAAATGAAAATATTACCTTTGATCATTATGAAGGTACCCCCTATGGGATCATATAAATAATACAAAGCTACACCCAAATGGTGGTCTGAATACAAGAGGACAGAGTTGGGAACAAAGAACCAGGTTACCTCAGGCTGGTTTTTCCTCTACTCTTCGAATGCTGTGTGACTTTAAGCTAATCACTCAGCCTCTCTAAGCCACAGGGTCTTCAAAACAATGCTCCATTCCAAACCTCAGTATCTGTACCAAAAGGACCGCCAGGTAGTGTGTGCCCCAAGTTTCCAGGGTAAAAGTCACCATTCAAATGCTTAGGTGTGCCAAATGACAATTCCCCATGCAAAATTATCATTTGCAGATTCACCATTAACTAATATGTTAAAAAGTATCTCGAAAAACCTGTGTGTTGCTGCAAAATATTACTGTGCATCACATACTGAAATCATCAATACCTAATGGAAGAAAAGTGATTGGAGACCATTTCAACTCACATGTCATTGGGGGGCAACACAGGGAGGCTGGTTGGCATCCTCCTTAACACTGTTGGCTTTTGCCCGTTAGATCTTCAGTTATTGGGGTGTGGAGGGGTCCTAAGACCAACAGAGATGAGAAGGGAGGAAGAGGAAGTGAGAGGAAAAAAGAATATGAAAGGTAGAAAGGAGAAAGGGACAGAGGGAGAGATGGGGAAAGGGCTGTACTATAGAACTAAATCTGAGTCAGTGGCACCTGAACAGAAATGTCACTGCCAGGGAAACCATTTCAAAATGACATTCCGGTCCCCAGGTTTCAAGCTTGCAGAGTGTCTGGCCCCATCTCCCCCCGCCCCCAAATCCCAGCTTTTCAGGGCCCAGGCAGCCCCCTATCATTGACGGACTTAAGGTCCACCCTTCACCCAGAAAAAAATGTCTTTTACGTTCTTGAAAGTGGTGGGAACTCCATGTCTCATAGAGCCCCAAAATATCAGAAAAAATGGCCAGTGTGTAATCCACTTGGAATAGCCCTTTCCAAAGGTGGCATGAACTATAAACTGGTTTTTCACTAGGGAAAAAAAAAAAAAAAGGAAAATAAAAAGGGGATTAGCGAAAACCCCCTTAGTGAGACTCTCACTAGACTGATGTCTGGCAGATGTGAATCTGCCCTGGGAGAGATTCTGCTTCCCTCACACCAGCACGGCCCCCTTCCTGATGTCAGAACCCAAGGCTACGGGATCTGAGATCCAGGAGAGCAATGGAGAGAGCCGTGGAGTCTTCAACAGCTTCACTGAAGACCAAGACGGACTCTCTGCTATTACCATATATGATGAAGTTCGTCAAGCGGTCTGCTAAGACCTGAACGAAGACTGACGCTGTTCAGCTTCCCCACCAAGCAGGAGACCAGCCAAGCGGGGGGAGACCCCTTTTTAAATTCACGGCACCTTTGAAAATATTTTATAGTGACTATCAAAATGTCTTTATTCTGCACCTCATAACACCTTGCATTAGAGCTATGTCGACCTTAACACCACAGCACATACTTGTGACTGTTTTGTTTTGTTTTGTTTTGTTTTGTTTCTTTCCTCACAATCCTTTACATGGTTGTTTCCCCACGAATCGTGCCACTTCCACAGCCGGGATATAAAACCATTTTACAACAGTTAGTCTCTCATGTCTTTCCTTCGTTTTTTAGACAGCTGAATCACAGGGTAGAAACTGTTTCAGCAGACAACTGTTCTGAGCACACAAGATCTATTTCAGCTCAAGAAAGGCCAAGGACAAAGACAAGACAAAAGTTGTGGGTTAAAGGGCAGACCCTGTGCGGAGCACCGGGAGAGGAACGGACAGTCTGATGCGTGGTCCACTGCAAACCATTTCTTCCACAGCCGCATCTCTGCAAAAGGGACTGCTGGGGAATAAGTCCCTGTCTTCCCAGTGAGTGGTCATTTTAGGAAAACAAGTCCTCTACTAGCCTGTAGCTGGAGGGCCAACACTTTTTCCCTCCCCGAAGTTCCCGGCACCTGTTCTGAAAGGGGGGTGAAAAGCTCTCTACTCGGGCTGTCCCGCCAGCTCTCTGTATGGAGAACATACAGACAACTGTGTGTTAAGCAGTCACCTTGAATCCTTCAGCAAGCCGAGGAGTGTACAGGTGGTCACCTGCACAGGAGCCGGGTTTACCAGCACAACTTTATCCCTGGCCTTGGGGGCTGATGGAGGGCAAGACTCCCCACCACCGCGACCAGCAGTCCCTCCAGCTCGCGAGTAAGCAGCGCACAGGCGGGCATAGGTAAATGTTCCCAGGGCGGCCAGGCGGCCAAGCCTGCCGGCTGCTGGCGCTCAGGGTCCCCACCTCCCATGCCCCTGCGTGGGGCAGCGGGAGTCCTCGTGCCCGGCACCCCACTCCCCCCGCCAACCCAGCCCGCTTACCCCGGGGCTCCGGCCGAGCCGCCCGCAGCAGCCCCGCGCCCGGCCCCGGGAGCCCCGAGCCGCCGGAGCCGCAGCGCCCACTCGGGGCAGGCAGTGTGCACTCACCCTTCTGCTCTCGCAGGCTCGACAGCGACCAGAGCAGCAGCGCCACCGAGGCCAAGAAGCAGAGCTGGCTCAGCAGAAGGTCCCTCCGGCGGCGGCGGCGGCGGCGGCGACGCGCGCGGTCCTCGTCGCCGGGCGGCCGCATCCTCTGGCGGCCGGGCGGCGGCCTCGGCGGGCGGCGGCCGCTCCTATCGCGGGCGGCCGCGGCGGGGACGGCGGCAGGAGGCAGCCCTGCGCGCAGCAGCCGCGCGTCCTCGCTGCGCTCCCACCCGGCCTCCGCCTCCGCCTCCTCTTCCTCCTCCTCTCCGCTGCCCGTCTCCTCGTCGTCGCCCTCGTCGTAGCTATCGCCCAGTCCCTCCTCCCCTCCCTCCTCCTCCTCCTCGCCGCTCGCCCGCGCCGCCGCCTCCCGGCTCTCGGGGTCCCGCTCCTCCTCGCGCGCCATGGCTCCCACGCTCCGCGCCCGCGCTCGGCCTGGGGCGGCGGCGCGGCGGGGGCGGCGGGGGCGGCCGGGAGGCGGGGGCGGCGGGGGCAGAGGAGGAGGAGCGGGGGAGGACCGACGGGAGGAGGGCCCGCCGCTGGCCAACTCCGCCGGTTGGCGAAGCCACCCCAGGCTGGCTCTGGCCTCGCCGGCTGCAGGAGCGCCTCGCGGGGCCGTCCGCCTATTCCATGGTCCGCGTGCTGGGGGCCGGGTCTGGGCCGGAGCGAACAGGGAGCACCCAGAGAGCTGGGAGCATGAGCTAGCGCGGCTCCCGGCAGCCTGCAGCGGCTAAGCTGGTCGGGCCGCGGTTGGCGGGGGGCAGTGCCTGGGACACAGCCCGGCGCTGGCCGGCACGGCGGGGAGGGGGCGCGCGGGGAGGAGACTGGGCTGGGGAGGGATCCCTATGTGCAGTTCTTCAACCCTTCCGTGCCAGGGGAAGGGGGACGGCGCAGGGGCCCCCTCTCGGGAAGCGCACACGCTGCCTCCCAGAGGCGGATCTTCACCAAGAAGGATTCGCTGGAAACTTTCGGAAAAACCGAGGGGCTCTTCAGCCTCCTCTCTACTTGCTACCTGGAGTCGGGGCGCCGCGAGTGCAGTTGGCTGCCCGAGCCCAGCCGCTGGCATCGCCTCTTCTCGCGGGCCTCCCGGGTTTCCCTCTGCCCCCTTGCGGGGATCCCCCTGTGCGCCCGACTCGGGATCTGGAACAGGCCTTCCCAGTGGCTGTTGGTTCCATAAGGGTGTCCGGGCTCCCCCCTCTGGCCTGGGCTCACACTTCGCTTTCTATTCGTGCTGGACGAAGCCCAACACTGTGGCTGATCGGAAGTGGGGACAGCGGGCACGGTCCCTGGAGAGGCGACCTGAAGAGGCTCCTGGCCTTGTGCAGGTAACAGCAGCCTGCCCTATCTCCGACGTTAGAGCCTTAGTCCTCCCATTTTCCCCATTCCAGGTCTCCTGCCCCTCCTTGCTGAAGGTGTGGGCTGCCTTAGAGATGGCTGGGCTCACGACCCTGCAGAAGGTGCCCATTTGAAGGGGACCCCTGGCCATCCCAGACACAGCCCACTCTCCCTCATTGGGCTTCCCTGGATTCTTCCCAGATGCTACCCTGGGGCTGCTGGCTGGGCTGAGGAGGAGATGCCGTTGTGGTGGGGCTGGAAACAAAAGTCCTTGTTGAGAAAGGGATCACCTGAAACCAGGTGTCTGTCTGAGTGACTATCTCCATGGAATGCATTTAGATCAGGGAATCTGGCTTCATACCCTAAGGAGGTGGGAAGGAAGCAGGGAACCTCTGTACAGGGCTCCCCAGTCTAGGTCTGGGAGGGCCCGCAGAGTTCAAAGGTGTCCCCACCTGTGACTGACCTTCTACCACCCCCCGCCACCCCGATCTCCTCCCAGACAATTCCTGACAGCATCTGGAGACACCAAGGTCACAGCAAAGGGCAAAGGAAGTGGTCATAGGTGGCCTCCTTTCCACAGAAAGGCCATTTCACCCAGGAAGACCAGAGACTTTTCCTTTCTGGGTATATCATTTATTACTGCTGTTCTCAGCCTGGCATCTTCCAGACACTCAGGGTACCTCCCCCACAATGCCTGAGTGGTTTTCCCTTTGCTTTGGCTGCAGATACTAAGGAGGATGTAAAAATATGAGTTCATCCATGCTGGAGCGTTTGGGGAGAATTCTCTAGTTGTGTTATCTCCATCAAGCTTTTGGAGACACAGAAAAGAAAGTTTAGTAGGTGAGAAGAATTCAGCTAACCAGGAAAGACACTCAAATTGTGTTTTCTAGTGAAAACGAGGGAAAATAAAAGGTGAGAGAAGGAATCTGGAATTAATTGAGTTAGGAAATGAACACCAGCTCCAGGGCAAAATACCATAGGCTCAAGGAATTGTGTAATCTGGTGATGGAGGGGGAGTTAGGAAGGGAGCCAGGAGGAAGGAGAATAACCAGGAATTGGCAATTTCTTGGAAATTATCTCAGCACCAGGAGAGTGTGTGTGTGTGTGTGTGTGTGTGTGTGTGTGTGTGTGTGTGGTGGGGGGAGGGTGGAGGGAGAGCACTCCTGGGGCACACAGAAATGATGATTGGGTTTCTATTCATTCTGACAGATTTTGGAGTGAAGGGCACCATTAAAGTAAAGCACAAAGGGCAATTCCTTGGGCGACCAGGCACCACCTAGGGAAGAAAGGTGGGGATCCTGGTCCCTAGGCTGGCAGCAGCTGAGACCTGGTAGGTTCCTCAGCCCACCAGGTGATGGCCAAGTGAGACAGGCCTCAGGGGCTCCTCTCCAAAGAAAACAGTCATTTTTTTTCCTACCTGTCTCTTCCAGTGTTTGAAAGCTCCCCCCAGAAACTGAACTGTGAAAGGAGCAAGAGTGGGAATGAAGAATGTGCTCTGATACTTCAGTCTGAGAGTATTTCTTGCCTGGAAAGAGAGGCATCACTCCCAGATGTGTGGGAGTCTTCACCTTTTCAGAAATAAGACAGGTATATTTACAGAGCACCTCCCCACCTTGGGCTGGGTGCCAGGGTCACTGTCTACTCCCCCTGATTTGACCTCCCATAAACATTCTGTTTTCAGGTCCATGCAGAGACCTTGACTGAGGTGGTGAATAAAGGTGGTTAGTCTTTCTCACAGTTCTGCCTTTAGGACAAAGAATAGAAAGCTTCCCGTGACTATATTCGCTAACTCTCAGCCCAGGCCAGATCACCCACCAGCCAGTGAATGGGACCTCATCTGTGCCCAAACTAGGTGCAGCTCGGTGCCCTACTGTGCTATTTTCAGCTCTCCAGCCTCCTCCTGCCCCCAGCGCCCAGACCTTGTGGAGCAGTTTCCAGGACAAAGCAAGGTTATGTCTCCATAACACCAAACATTCCCAGGTGTGGCAGGCAAGCCATTGATTTACAAGAGAGGAGGAGAGAGGAAGAGAAAATCAGAAAAGCCACTTTCTTGGTAAAGAGACATCAACTTTCTCACCATTGCTGTTCCATAACACAAGGAGACCTGGCCCATGCTCAGAGGGGAAAGACCCCTGGGTGTTCATGGAAAACCTTTAAGCACAGTGAGACCTAATGTTAGCAGATGAGGGGATGAAAGAGAGAAATTCCCCATGGAGTATGCCTAGAACAGGCCTTGTATACAGCATCCCCCTCTTGCCTAGAGGCTTGAAGGGCCAGGCTTCCTGTCATTGCCTCACACAAACATAGCCCAGGAAGCCACTACACTGATAGCACTGATCACCTCCAGACAAATCCGCCTGCACCTGTACAGTCACATAGACTTGGACAAAACACGATCCTTACTAAGGAAGACCTAACAACTTGTATCTTCTCACCCCCATTCTTGTCCACCGTCTTTATCAAAAAGCCAGGAAAGCTGCTTTTTTAGACACTTTCTGAACTGGCTATATTTTGAAGGACAAAAGAAAAAAAAAATTGCTCTCTTGAGAGTATTGTGTCTGCAAGGTGAGCTCACATTATTTTCGATGTTCAGTTTATGACTGGAGTTCAAATAGACTGCTTATTTTAGAAGAGTTTTTCATTTTGAATTTTCTTTTTTGCCCAACTGTGTGCGTTTGTTTGGTTTTTAACTCACCACATGAATATGACTGTAGATTTTTTTTTTTTTTCCTAGTGGACCATTGTCAGATTCACAGTTGCCTTTAAAAAATATTTGTTGGCCAGGCACGGTGGCTCACGCCTGTAATCCCAACACTTTAGGAGGCTGAAGCGGGTGGATCACCTGAGGTCAGAATTTCGAGACCAACCTGGCCAACATGGTGAAACTCTGTCTCTACTAAAAATACAAAAAGTAGCCAGGCATGGTGGCGCATGCCTGTAATCCCAGCTACTCAGGAGGCTGAGGCAGGAGAATCGCTTGAACCTGGAAGGTGGAGGTTGCAGTGAGCCGAGATCACACCACTGCATTCCAGCCTAGGTGACAGAGCAAGACTCTGTGTCAGAAAAAAAAAGAAAAAGAAAATGTGTTGACGTATAACATACATGAGGCAAAACGTACACAGCTTAAGCATTAACTCAATGACTCTGTATATGTGTATACATCCTCATAGGTTCCAGACCAAGGCAGGGAACATTTCCTGCTCTCCCTGGAAGTCTCCCTTGTGCCAGCCCCTCACCAGGCAGTAATTCCCCAGAGATAGTGCCTCTTCCCAACCCTGTACCCTAGATCATTGTTGCCTGTCCTCGAGCCTCAGATAAAGGGAGGCTGCTTTTGCCCATCTTTGTTTTTGTGATGTCTGTCCACTGCGGGGTGCGTAGCTGTGATTTGTTCTTTTTCACGCTGTGAAGGTGTAGGTTGTTTTTACCTAATGCTTCAGTTCCCTTCCAAGTTTAGTATAAGCCAAGAATAATCAAACCACTACATATGGATCAGAGACAAATGACCTCCCAGATTAGCTAGTTTTATAAGGAACTGCAGTTGAAATTGAAACAGTCATCAGCTGCTTCTCAAATCAGCTACACTACATAAGGAGGAGCCCAAGGGAAACTGCAGGACAACAGGTCCACTGGGAAACTTCAGGGGGCCAAGCTGTCAAAGACAAGCACAGAAGAATTCCTGCAGTGTACATTAAACTTTGAGGAAACTTTTAATGGCAAAATTGAGTACAACCCATTTCCTTTTTCTTCTAAATCAGAGGAAAGTAGAATAGGTTCCATCAGGAAAGACTCAAACCCGGCCATGACAAACTCATGGAGGATCCTGTCAATCAAATTCCTTTCTGCTGGGCAGAAAAAGTTCGTGGGAGCTTCTTAGTAATGTGCATTCCCAACCCTATCCTGAGGATGTGGGACTCAGGAAGCTCAACAATCTGCACCATTTACAATGTCCCAAGTATCTTTTTATATTAAGGTTTGAGACCTGCTGTTTCAGAGAAAGGGACAGCTTGGCATATATTTTTTGGTAAATCCTGTAGGGAAAGTCTAAAAAGCAAAAATACACCACCCAGCTCCTGTTTGTCGATATTTTTAATTGACTTGTTTGGGGTGTTTGGAAGAAATAAAGACAGAGTGTGCAAACACATCCTGTAGCTATGTCTATATGTATTTCCTTTTTCACACGAGTACTATGTTTCTTAAAGACTCCCGTAAGAAATAATTCAGAACCCCATAGATAATAAAGAGATTAAAATTTTTAATCCACAGAGGACAAACATTAAGTATTCACGATTTGAGGAATTTGTTCATTCTATCAGGATCATTCAGAAAGAAAACATATACATGCCACTAATTTAATTTTGCCCTTGTAAGCTTGGGCAGACAAGGTGCTGAGTGTGGCAGAGGAGCCTGGGGAGAGCCCTGAAGGGTTATTTTTGTGAACATACAATTATTAGGCTTAGGAATCCCATGTTTTTAATCAAGACAATAGATCTAAAAAATGTTTTAGCATTTTTAAATTTCAAAACTTCATCCTGGTAGACCATGATATACAGTATATCTTGAGTGAAAAAAAAAATAAGCTACAGTAAGAATTGTATAATCCCATTTTTGTAAAGTTACGCAAAATCATCTCTGTTTCTCTCTCACTCAATCTCTGATTACTTTGGGATGTGGGATTACAAGATTTGGGTTGGCAGTCAGTGAATGAAGCGGGACTTTCACTTTTTATTTTATACTCTTCTATAGCTTTAAAATTATTTTTCTTCCATCAGTATGTCCAATTTTTTTTAATTAAAAAAATAAAGAAAAAAGAATCTGTTCATGTGTAAGCAGTTAAGACAAGTTGACTTAAATGAAAGAAATTGACATGGTTTGACTTTGGCAGGGTTGAGCATGAGGCTAGGCTGGGCCTCCAGGCCTGCCTTCCAAGGAGCCACTCCTCCCAGCCTTGGCTGGCAGCTCTGTGCCCGAGGCTCATTCAGAGGAACCCTGAGATGGCAGGGGGAGGGCTGCCCACCCCAGGTGGTCTGCTGTGGTTGGCTGGAGCAAGAAGCTGGTATTCTGATTCTGATTTGGCCACAGATCTAAAGTATAGTCCATTCCTCCCCTGCGCCTCAGTTTCCTCAATGGTAAAAGATGATGCCAACCCTTCCACAGAAGAGTGCTTTGTGGCAATGTAGCATTTTGAAAATACAGAACATTCAGAGGAAAGAAATGCCAATGTCAGTTGGCTCTTTGTACTTTAGACAGCCCTGTGTTATTCTGATGGGGATAATCACAGCAAACCCCTCTTGCCCAAGGCCTCAAATCTGACTGCGGAATCCACTTCAAGCCCAACTCAGCTGTCCAGTGCAAAAACCTGAGTGGTAAATACGTGACCCAACACCAAGCCGTCATCCCCAGAGAGACCTGAGGCTAATGGGATGGTCTCACGTTATACAGTGCTGTGTCCGTCTCCTTATCTCAGTTCATCGCCCAGGTTTCCAGCTCCAGAATTGCAGAATGACTGGGTCCAGACACTCTTCCTGGGATCGCTGTGGCTGTGCGCCCCCTGGTGGCAGCGGTAAATCTCCTCCTGGGGGATTTCTGTGTGCCTGAGAGGAGGTGTTTCCTACCTGCCCTTGACTGGTTCAGCTTAATCTTTGACTTCACAGCCTCGTTTCTTTCCACATTTCCATTCAGGTGACATGTGACATTAAGATGACTGGTGTGTCGCATGCAGCTCTTCCTGTCTCCCGAGTTTGTTTCACTGGCAAGAGTTTCTCAAATTAAAGAGTTCCTTTAGGTATTTAAATATTTCACTTTTAAAAAATTAAGTCCCTTTCTTTGAAAGTTTATGCTAGAAATAGACAGGACTGATGCATAGCATTTTCTTTCCGGTCATTTAAGTTCTTGGTACTCCAAATGTTTTCCCTGGACCAGCAGGCACTAGGAGTTGGTGGCATGACCTGGGAGTTGGTTAGAAAGGTAGACTACTAGGACCACTGCGTTAGAACTTGCATTTTAACAAAATCCACAGATTGAAAAGCATAGATTTGGTTGATATTTCCTCATAAATGAGATGACTAGGAATTCATAACTACCCGTATTTACAGCTAACTATATGTTACAGCACTCAAGATTACACATACCTTTTCATTTTTTCAACTTTCCATGTTTCATTTGCTTTTAAACACCTCTTAAATATAGAAAACCACCAGAACCAAATTCCCAACGTTTAAGCATTTAAAGTAATCTACAAGCAATAGCTTCTAAAGTCTCCAAGGAATAAGAATTCCAGCTACAGCATTAGTAATTCCAGCTTACATCATTTAGCTGTGAATAGCAAGACACCCTATTCCATATAAAATAGAAAAGAAAAATTTCAAAGTTAAATCCCACATCATTGTAAACTACGTTAGTTCAACAATACCAGTGCATATAATGCATTTTAAACACAAAACAGGGTTTTAAACTTGAACTCTGATGAAAAAGTATCATGAGAATTTGAGAACACCTTGGTGAAATCATTTTTAATTTTTCAGTGTTCCTACCCGTAGTCAGCATTAGTCATGTTCTCATTAAAATGCCATGTCCAAAAATATCAAGTTTTTGAGCAAGATGACAAAAATTATTAAAGGAATAAAAATTAGTCCTTTAAGATGCTAAAAACTGGGTACAACAATTTTTTTTTTTTTTTTTTTGAGATGGAGCCTTGCTCTGTTGCCCAGGCTGGAGTGCAGTGGCACAATCTTGGCTCACTGCAACCTCTGCCTCCCAGGTTCAAGCCATTCTCCTGCCTCAGTCTCCCAAGTAGCTGAGACTAAGGATACATGCCACCACGTCTGTCTAATTTTTGTATTTTTAGTAGAGATGCAGTTTCACTATGCTGGCCAGGCTGGCCTGGAACTCCCGACCTCAAGTGATCCTCCCACTGTGGGTACAACAATTTTTGTTTAACTTTTTATTTTGAGCTAATTTTGGCCTTACAGGAGTCATAAAAATAGTACAGAGAATCCCAAGGGGCCCTTCATGGATCTCATCCTAAGGTTATCACTTTGTGTATGTATGGTAAAATAATGAGAGCTACAGATTAACATAGCAACAATACTACTAACTAAACTACAGACCTTATTCAAGTTTCATAATTTTTTCCCCAGTCTTTCCTTAATGACTTTGACACTTTTGAGCACGGATGATTTGTTTCACAAATGCCCCTCAATTTACTTTTGACTAATATGTTCTCATTATCTGGATGAGGTTATGCATCATGGCAATGAAATTATGCCATGTCCTCCTCATTGCCTCATACCATGAGATTTCTGACGTCAATATGTCTTATTACTCGTGTTAACCTTGATAACATGGAGTTAATATTTTGGGAAAGGTACTTTGAAGCTATGCAAATTTTATTTGTCTTCAAAATTTCACCCACTAATTTTAACATCCATTGATGAATCTTATCTGCAACAATGATTACCACGGTATTCAACTGTCGTGTAAACAGTTATTTGCCATTTTTTCTGAAACATTGAATGACAACTAGAAAAGAGAGCCATGGTCAAACAATGAACAATAAGGAATGGGTAGAGGAAAACAGAAGGACCCCTTTACAAGTTGTATTTCCTTTTTTTGTTCTTTGCAGAGACAGGATCTTGCTAGGCTGATCTTGCACTCCTGGTCTCAAGCAGTACTCCTGCCTCAGCCTCCCAAAGTGCTGGGATTATAGGCATGAGCCACCATGCTTGGCCCAGGTTGTATTAATAGCAACAACAGCAAACCCTAAGGAAGAGGAAGAATATGATTTTCAGACTTGTCGTGTTATGTTATTGGAGATGTTCAGTTGTCAATGAAAAAATTTTTAGACATGTAAAGAAACAAGAAAGTATGACCCATAACAACCACCACCACCGGAAGTTAACATCCATTGTCTCTGAGGAAGCCCAGATATTGGACATACTAGACAAATACTTTACTTTTTTTTATTTCAGTAGGGTTTTGGGGAACAGGTAGTGTTTGGTTACATGAATTTTAATTTTTAATTGGTGTTTTCTGAGATTTTGGTGGACCCATCACCTGAGCAGTGTACACTGTACCCAATATGTAGTCTAGACAAAGATTTTAAGTCAACTATTTTAAATATGTTTGAATAATTAAGGAAATCATGTCTTTAAAAGTCTTACAAAATAGAAACTTTCAATAAAGAGATAGAAACTGCTTTTAAAAATAAGGCAAATAGAAATTCTGAAGTTGGTGAGTGCAATAACTGAAATAAAAAATTCACTGGAGGTTTTCAGCAGCAGATCTGAGCAAGCAGAAGAAAACATCAGCAAACTTGAAGACAGATCAATTGAGACTGTGTAGTTTGAAAAAGAAAAAGAAAAGAGAATGAATAAAAATGAATAGAGCCTCATACCTGTGATGCAACATATGGATCATAGGATTCCCAAATGGAGAACAGAGAAATAACTTGGAAGAGTATTTAAAGAAGTAAAGCCCCGAATCGTTCCAACTTTGATTAAAATGTTATGCACCCAAGAAGTCCAGTAAACTTCAAGTAATATAAAGAGATCCACATCTAGACACATTTAAATCAAAGTGTTGAAATACAGAGAGAATATTGAAAGCAGCAAGAATTAAGAGATTCTTTATATAAAATGGAGGCTTAATAGTGTTAACAACTGACTTCTCGTCAGAAACCATGAAATTTAGAAGGCAGTGAAATGACATGTTCACAGTGCTTAAAGAAAAGAACTGTCAACCAAGAATTCTACACCAGTAAAGCTATTCTTCAAAATTAAAGAAGAGGTTAGACATTTCCATATTTTTTCAAAGCAGAACTAGCAGACTTGTCAACAGATGAAGAGATAAACAAACCTGTCTTGTCAACACAAAGACACACACACAGGAATATCATTCAGCATTAAAAAGAGAGTTCCTGCTATTTGCCACAATGTAGATGAACCCAGAGGACGTTTGGCTAAGTGAAATTAGTCAAACACAGAAAGAAACATATCGCATGATCTCACTTATATATAGAATCTTCTTAAAAATTTTAAATATACAGAGATAGGGAGTTAAACAATGGTTTACCGGTCAAAGAGGGAAGGAAATGAGAAGGTATAGATCAAAGGATACAAAGTAGCAGATCTGTGGGATAAATGAGTCTAGATCTAATGTCCAACATGAGGACTATCATTAATAAAATTGCATTGTGTTTGGGATTTTTGTTAAATAAGTAGATATTTACCCACTCTTGTTACAATAAAAAGTAACTATATGAGTTGATATATATGTTAATTTGCTTCACTATAGTAAGCTTTCTACTATTTATATATAACCCATACATCATATTGTAAACCTCAAATATAAACAATAAAATCCATTTTTTAAGTAAAGATATACTGAAGGGAGTCCTTCAGCCCGAAATGAATGGACACTAGAGAGCAACTCAAATGTACATGAAGAAATAACACTGGTAAAGTTAACTACATGGATAAATATAAAAACAGTGTAACTGTCTTTTTATTTGCAACTTTTTATACTATCTAATTTTAAAGACTATTGCATGAAGCTATAATTACAAATCCGTGTTGATGGGTATACTATGTATAAAGATGTAATCTTGATGACAATAACAGCATAAAATAGGGGAAGGAAATGGAGTTGTGTCAGAGTAAAATTTGTATGCACTCTTATTATTAAGGTGGTGTTAGTTGGAAATATAGTGTTAAGATGTTCTTTGTGATCCCCAGTTTAAAGTAAGTTTAAACATGAGTAAAATAAATGACAACAGAATTAAAATGGTATGCTATGAAAATTTCTACTTAACACAAAATAAACTAACAATGGAAAAATAGAGGACCAAAAATGACATAGAGCATATAGAAAACAAATAACAAATGGCAAGTATAAATCCTACCTTATCAATACTTATATTATGTGGGAATTGATTTAAAACTTCAAGCCAAATGCAGAGATTTGCACAATGGATAGACAAAAATGTAAGATTCAAGTATATAAGATCTACAAGGGCCACATTTTAGGTTAAAAGACATAAATAAGCAGAGAGTGAAAAGATGGGAAACAATGAACTGTGCAAACAGTAACCAAGAGTGACCTGAGTGGCTTAAAAATATCAATCAGACTTTAAGAGCTATTACTGAAGACAAATGACATTTTATAATAATAAAAGTGTCAATGCATCAATAAAATATAATTATTCCAAACATATATGTGCCTAACAACAGAGCTTCAAAATACATGATGCAAAAACTAATGTGATTGAATGGAGAAATGGTCAAAAACAATAGCTGGAGACCCCTATAGGCTACGTTCAATAATGGATAGAACAACTAGGATGAAGATCAACAAGGAAATAAATTACTTTAATACTTTAATAACACTATAAACAAACTCTACCTAATAGACATCTATAGAACAGTCTTCCCAAGAATGGCAGAAAAAATATATTCTTCAAAAGTGTACATGAAACATTCCACAGGTCAGACCATATATTAGACATCCCCCAGAAAAACAAAAAACAAAAAAAAAGAAAAGGATTGAAATAATGCTAAATACATTCTCCAACCAGAATAGACTGACACTAGGAATCAATATCAGAAGGAAAATGAGGGAAATTCACAAATCTATGAAAATTAAACACAGATAAATAAATGGGCCAAAGATGAAATCAGAAAAAATTTTTAAAAAATATTTTGAGATGAAAATACAAACAAATGCAACAAACCAAAATGTATGAGATGTAACTTAAACAGTGCTCAGACACAAGCATACTCTAAGATCGACTACCTGGCTGGTCATAAAGCAAATCTCTACAAATTCAAAAAAAAGAATGTAATTATACCACCTCAGATGACAGTGAAACAGAATTAGAAATCAATATCAAGAGGAACTCTCAAAACCATACAAATACATGGAAACTAAACAAATTGCTTCTGAATAACTTTTGGATAAACAAAAATATAAGACAGAAAATTATTTGAAACAAATTTAAATACAGGCAAAATGTACCAAAACCTCTGAGATGCAGCAAAAACAGTGTTAGGAAAAAAGTTTATAGCATATAGCGATAAACACCTATATCAAGAAGATATAAAGATCTCAAATTAACAACCTAATGTTACATTTAAGGAACTAAAAAAAACAAGAACTGAATCCAAACTTAGCAGAAGAGAAGAAATTACTAAAATAACAGCAGAACGAAACAAAACTGAGCCCCCCAAAAACTTACAAAGGATCAGCAAAATGAAAAATTGTTTTTTGAAAGATAAACGAGATTGATAGACCACTAGCTAGACAGATTAAAAAAACTAAATAAGCACACTCAGAAATGACAAAGGTGATGTTACAATCAATTCCACAGAAATACAAAAGATCCTCAGTGACAAAAAAATTCTGCAACCATCTCTATGCACATAAACTGGAAAATTTAGAGAAAATGGACAAATTCCTGGAAACACAAAACCTCCCAAGATTGAACCAGAAGGAAATTGAAATCCTGAAAATACCAGCAATAAACTATGAAATTGAATCACCAATATAAAAACTTACCAACCAAAAAAAGCCCTTGAACAGATGGATTCACAGCTGAATTCTACCAGACATACAAAGAAGAGATGGTACCAATCCTGCTGAAATGATTCTGAAAAATAGAGAAGAGATTCCTTCTTGACTTATTCTACAAAACCAGTATCATCCTAATATCAAATTCTAGCAAATACAACAACAAAATAAAACTATAAGCCAATATCCCCAATTAACATAGATGCAAAAATTCTCAACAAAATACTAGCAAGCCAAATCCAGTAGTACTTCAAAAATATAACCCATTACTATCAATTAGGTTTTATTAATGGGATGCAAGGATGGCTCAACATATACAAATCAATAAATTGATTAACCACATAAACAGAATTAAAAACAAAAAATATATGATCATCTCAATAGACACAGAAAAAGCATTCAATAAAATCCCAAATCCCCACATGTTAAAAACTCTTAACAAACTGGGCATCAAAGGAACACAATTCAAAATAACAAGAGCCATCTATGACAGATCCACAGCCAACATTATACTGAATGAGCAAAAGATGGAAACATTCCCCTAATAACTGAATCAAGACAGAGATGTTCACTTTCATCACACCTCTTCAATATAGTACTGGGAGCTTTAGCCAGAGCAATCAGACAAAAGAAAAAAATAAAAGTTTGTCAAACAGGAAAAAGGAAGTCAGATTATCACTCTTGACTGACAATATGATTCTATATCTAGAAAACCCTAAACATTTCACCAAATAACTCCTAATGCTGACAAACAACTTTGGTAAAGTATCAGGATATACAATCAAGGTACAAAAATTAGTAGCATTTCTGTACACCAATAATGTTCAAGCTGAGAACCAAATCAAGAATACAATCCCATTTACAATAGCCACAAAATAAACTAAAATACCTGAGAATACATCTAACCTAGCATGTGAAAGATCTCTACAAGGAGAACTACAAAACACTGCTGAAAGAAATTACAAACAAATGGAAAAACATTCCATGCTCATAAATTGAAAGAGGCAATATCATCAAAATGTCCATGCTGCCCAACATGATCTGCAGATTTAGTGCAATTCCTATCAAATTATCAACATCATTTTTCACTTAATTAGAAATAACTATTCTAAAATTCATATGGAACCAAAAAAGAGCCCAAATAGCCAAAGCAATCCTAAGAAAAAGAACAAAAACAGAAGGCAGATTACATTACCTGATGTCAAACTATACTACAAAGCCACAGTAACCAAAACAGCATGGTACTGGTAGAAAAATAGAACTCAAATATAAAGCTGTGTACCTACAACCAACTAATCTTTGACAGAGTTGACAAAAAGAAACTATGGGGAAAGGACACCTTATTGAATAAATGGTGCTAGGAAAACTGGCTAGCTATATGCAGAAGAGTGAAACTGCACCTCTATCTCTTACCACAAACAAAAACCTAGGAAATACTCTTCTGGACATTGGCCTAGACAAAGAATTAAGAATTAAGTCTTCAAAAGCAATTGCAACAAAAACAAAAAGTGAAAATTGGTACCTAATTAAACTAAAGACCTACTGCACAGCAAAAGAAACTATCAACAGAGCAAACAGACAACCTACAGAATGGGAGAAAATATTTGCAAACTATGCAACAAGGTACGAATATCCTGAATTTATAAGAAGCTTAAACAATTCAACAAGGAAAAAAAAAAAAAAACAAGCAGCCCCGTTAAAAACTGTGCAAAGGACATAAACATACACTTCTCAAAAAAACACATACAAGTGGCCAACAAACATAAAAAAAAGTGTTCAGTATCACTAAACATCAGAGAAATGCAAATCAAAATCATAATGAGATACCATCTCACACTAGTCAGAATGACTGTTCTTAAAATGTCAAGACCAGGCGTGGTGGCTCACACCAAGGTGGGTGGATCATGACGTCAGGAGATTGAGACCATCCTGGCCAACATGGTAAAACTCCGTCTCTACTGAAAATACAAAAATTAGCGGGGTGTGGTGGCAGGCACCGGTAGTCCAAGCTACTTAGGAGGCTGAGGCAGGAGAATCGCTTGAACCAGAAGACGGAGGTTGCAGGGAGCTGAGATCACGCCACTGCACTCCAGCCTGGGTGACAGAGCGAGACTCCATCTCAAAAAAGAGAAAAAGAAAAAAAAAATGTCATAGACATTGGCAAGGTTGCAGAGAAAAGGAAATGCCTACATATTGTTTGTGGGATTGTAAATTAGTTCAGCCACTATGGAAAGCAGTTTGAAGATTTCTCAAAGAACTATAAATAGAATTAATATCCTATCCAGCAATTCCATTACTCAGTATATACCCAAAGGATAATAAATCATTCTATCAAAAAGATACCTATACTTCCATGTTTATTATAGTGCTATATAATAGCAAAGACATGAAATCAACCTAGGTGCACATCAAGAGTGGATTGGATAAAGAAAATGAAGTACATATACAGCATGGAATACTATGTAGCCATAAAAAAAACACCAAAATCCTGTCTTTTGTAGCAACATGGATAAAACTGGAGGCCATTATCCTAAGTGAATTAATGTAGAAATGGAAAACCAAACACTGCATGTTCTGACTTACAAGTGGGAGCTAAACATTGGGTGCGCATGGACATAAGGATGGGAAGAACAGACGCTCCAAATAGACAGTCCTTTGGGGTACTCCAAAAGAGGGACAGATGGAGGTGAGCAAGAGTTGAAAAACTACCAATTGAGTACTATGTTCACTACCTGGGTGACAGTTTCAATTGAAACCCAAACCTCAGCATCACACAGTATATCCATGTAACAAACCTGTACATGTACCCCTTGAATCTAAAATTTTAAAAAAATTTAAACCAGATTACATGTTTAGAAGAAAACCATCCCAAAGTCAGTAATCGTGCTAGGAATCAAAGTGCCTAAGAGTAAGGCTTTAGAGTCGGAATGTCTGGGTACAGATCCAGGTACTGCTGCTTACTAACTTTGTGACTTTGGCCAAATAACTTAATCTCTATGTACTCAAGAATCTCCATTTGTAAAATGTAAATAAAAGCTTTGTACATCTTATAGGGTGGTTATGAACATTAAGTGAGATAACACAAGTAAGTGCTTGGCAAGATACCTAGCAAATAATTCTAAGTACTCAGTAAACGTTAGCTGTGATTATAATACTGATTTACTGTCTCAGGGTTCGAGGACCTATGAAAAAAAGGGGAGCTTCAAAAAAATTTCAAAAGATGCTTCTAAAGACAATATACTAGAGAGAAGGTCCTTTAAAAAACACATTGCATTCCCAGAATTCACATGACCAGCACCTACAGATTTGACTCCAAATCTTAGACAAGGAATCAGACGCATCTTTGTGAATAATATTTACAAATTGTCAATATTTGAACACACTATCTATTAGAAACATGCTATCATTTTCTTTTTAAATGTTTCATTATAGAATCAAATAAATGAAAAGTAAAGAAATGAGACATAATGTTTTTACCAAGTTAATAAGACTAAAAAAAAAAAAAAAGGTTATTCTAAATCGTGGCAAGAGTATAGTGAGAAAATTGATGAGTGTGAAGCAGTACAATCTTCCAGGAAAGTTGTATATTCAGAATGTAAAAATAACTGCACTCTTTGTGACTCAGTCATTCATAAAGCCTAAGGAAATATATAGGGGAAAAAAATGACACAGGTTTATTTTTTTTAATGCTCACTACTATAGTATTATTTACTGCAGAGGCAGAAAATAATCTAAATGCCTAAAAGTAAGAGAATGATTACATAAATTAAGGAATATCTGTTAGGAACTGAATGTTTGCGTTCCTCCCAAATTCCTATGTTGAATCTTAATTTCCAATTGATAGTATTAGAAAGTGGAGTCTTTGAGATCTTGAGGATGGAGCCCTCATGAATGAGATTAGAATCCTTGTAAAAAGAGATCCCAGAGAGCTCTCACCTCCTCTTTCTGCTATGTGAGGACACAAAAAGAAGTGTTTGCATCGTAATAAAAAAAAAAAAAAAAGAAAACAGCAGTCTGCAACCTAGAAGAGATCCTCACCAGAGCACAACCATGCATGGCACCCTGATCTTGGATGTTTAGCCTCCAGAACTGTGGAAATACATTTCTGTTTAAATCAATCAATCAATCAATCAATAAAATCCCATGTGACTTACCTTCATAGAAAGCTACAAAGCCTTTCCCAACCAGTTAATGCAGCTATGAAACTGAACCTACATTCTGCTGTGTATAGAAGTAAACTTCAGGCACTTTGTCCCCACAGAAGTAAAAAAAAAAAAAATGAAAGAAAGAAAGGTAGTGCTTTGAGAAAAATGACAAAATAAATACCTATTTTTTAAAAAATCAAATAAACAACCTAATCTTCCACTTTAGTAAGCTACAAAAAGAAGAGCAAAATACACCAAAAGCTAGCACAGGGGGTTAAGAATAAAGATTGGAGTAAAAATAGTGAAATAGAGAATAGGGGAAAGAAATCAATGAGACCAAAAGATGAGTCTTTGAGAAGATCAACAAAACTAACAAATCTTGAGTGAGACTGACCCAGAAAATAAGACGGAAGACTCAAATTAGAAATTTTAGTAATTACAAAAATAAGAATTATAAGAATATTATAAAAATTATTTACAAAAAATTAGATAACCTAGATGAAATGGACAAATTCATGAAATGCACAAATTACCAAAACTGACTCGAGAAGAAAGATCATAGCTGAACATACCTATAACAAGAGATTAAATTAGTAACCAAAACACTTCTCATAAAGAATATCTCAGGACTAGATGGCTTATCCAATGAGTTATGTCAAATGTTTATGGAAGAATTAACACCAATCCTTCATAGACTCTTCTAAAATTAGAAGAGAAGGGAATACTTTCCAACTCATTCTATAAGACCAGCATTTTTTTCTGATTCCAAAACCAATAACATCACAAGAAAAGAAAACTACAAACTGACATTCTTTTAAATGTAGATAAAATGTCCTCAACAAAACATTTACAAACTGAATCCAGCAACACATAAAAAGAGTTTTTAACACCGTGAGCAAGTGGAAATTGTCACAGGTATGCAAGGTTAGTTCAACATACAAAAATCAACCAATGAAACTGCGTATCAATAGAGTAAAGGGCAAAAAACACATGATCACCTTTAGTGGGGCCAAAAAAAGCAGTCGACTAAATTCAACATCCTACATGATAAAAATACTCAACAGAGGTATAAATAGAAGAAAATATTCTCAATGAAAATAAAATTAAGAAAGTCATTCCAGTTACAATACTATCAAAAAGAATAAAACATTTATGAATAAATTTAACAAAAAGTGCACTGAAATCTGTATCAACTAAGAATAAGAAAATTAAGGAAACCTAAAAAAGTGAAAAGACATCCTGTATTTATGGATTGGAATTAAGATACAATATTCTTTAAATGCATTTATAGTTTAAATGTAATACTGATAAAATTCTAGGTGCCCTTTTGCATATACTAACAAGCTGATCTTCAGATTCATGTAGAAATGAACTTCCAGTTTGTGATCCAGCATATAAAGAGCTTGGAACTCATTGCTCTGTCTTAGCAAGTAAAAACCTGAACCAATTGAAAAATCAACAACTCTTAGATCCATTAGAGCTAGGCAAACTACTGTGCTTAAAATTAGGGAAACAGGCAAATACAGAAAATCACAACTTATCAGAGTGGAAACCCCTGAGCAGACATTTACAAGGGAATCAATACCAGGATAGGAAACAACAAGTTTCTGGAACTGCTAGAGAGTCAGAGTGGACCAATCTGAGTGTTAATCACTTTTGGGACGGGGTAGTCATAGAAACCCACTCCACTACACTTTCGTAAATGCTCCTCTCAAATGCTCCACCAGATTCTGTTGGTGAATAGCAGAGAAAAATTCCTTCATATTTCTAATAGGAGAGGGTGAAAATAACCATTCTGAAATATGGCAGGGGACTGTTTTTAACAAGTCCTGCTTTCAAAGGAAACTATTTTACCAGAGCCTGAAATAATGGAGTTTTTGTAACAGACTAACTGATCTGACAGAAGGGAACTATCAAACTCAGGTTAACTGTAAATATTTGGTCCCAGCAAAGGTGCAGAGGGTGGGGTGAACTATGATGCTCTGTGAAGTTCGCAGGTCAGCGGGATAGGCTCACTACAGTGCTGAGACCTAATCATAAAACCGTAGATTCCTTTCCTCCCACTTCACACCTTATCATCGCGTCGCAGAAGGCCTGTTACTACAGTTCCACTTAACCAGTACATCATGTCCAAGTATGAAAAAAGAGTTAGATGGCATGCTAAAAGAAAAAAAAAAACAACGAAGTTTGAAGAGACAGTGCAAGCATTGGACCCAGACGTAGGTATGGTAGAGATATTGGGATTATCAGACAGTGAATTTAAAACGACTATAATTAATATGGTAAGGCTTCCAACAGATAAAGTAGACAACATGTAAGAACAGATGGGCGATGTAAGCAGAGAGATAGAAGTTCTAATAAACAATCCAAAGTGAAAGGCTAGAGACAGTTTGATAAGCTCATTAGTAGACTGGACATAGCTCGCAGATGAAGGAATCTCTGAGCTTGAAGATATGTTAGTAGAAAATCACAAATGAAAAGCAAAAAGAACAAACACTGAAAAAAGATAGAACAGAACATCCAAGAACTGTGGAACAACTAAAAAAGTTGTAAACAAGCTCAAAATGGAAATATCAGAAAAAGAGAAAAGAAGACAAAAATCTTGAGGAGAAAATAATGACTGGAAATTTTCCCCAAATTGATGTCAGACACCAAACCACAGATCTAGCAAGATCAAAGAACACTACCCAGGTTAAGTACCAAAAAAAATTACACCTAGAATATATTCGAGAACAAATCTTGAAGAAAAAAGAAACAGGGAGTGGGGAGATACCTATAAAGGAGCAAAGATAAGAATTACGTCACGCTTCTCAGAAACCATGCAAGCAAGAAGAGAGTGGAGGGAAATAAAAGTGTTCGTTAAAAAAACATCAAACTAGACTTCTGCACCTTATGGAATTATCTTTTAAATGTGAAAGAGAAGTAAAGACTTTCTCAGACAAACAAAAACTGAAGGAATGTGTTGCAAGTAGACCTCCT
Organism: Chlorocebus sabaeus; assembly: GCF_047675955.1. Taxonomy (NCBI): domain Eukaryota; kingdom Metazoa; phylum Chordata; class Mammalia; order Primates; family Cercopithecidae; genus Chlorocebus; species Chlorocebus sabaeus. The sequence goes on along the minus strand of NC_132905.1, from coordinate 57,060,254 downwards.
TGCAAGAAATATTGAAATCCTGTAAAAGAGAAGGAAAATGATATACATCAGAAACTTGGATCTACATAAAGAAAGGGAAAGCAACAAAGAAGAACTGGTTAAGGTAAAATGAAAATTATTAATTTTCTTATTCTTAGTTGATATAATAGAAAATAATCTGTTCAAAATAATAGCAATCCTCCTTTTATATATATATCCTTATATATATACATTTATATATATATGCTTATATATATATAATGGACAAGTGGAATAAATGACATTAATGATATCAGGAACAGGAGATAGAAAATAGTAATGTTGTGTTATTATAGGGTATTTGCACTGCACATGAAGCAGTATAGTGTTATTTGAAAGTGGACTTGGATTCACTGTAAGTGTACAATGAATTTGCCTTTGTCTGAGGCAAGTTTGCCTTTTTCTAAGGCAAACACTAAAATAAAAAGAAATATAATAGATAAGCTAAGAATAAGGAGAAAATGTAATTACATAAAATGCTCAAACACAACCACAAAAAGCCAGAAAAAGAGTGGAAGAAAAAAATTTAAACAGATCACAAGAGTAATAAACAGAAAACAGTAACAAGTATGGCAGACATCAACCCAACTATATCAATAATCACTTCAAATGTCAATGGTCTGGATAAACCAATTAAAAGACAGATATTGTGAGAGTGGATCATAAAACAAGACCTAGTGATATGGTGTCTATAGGAAATGCACTTTATTTTTTATTTATTATTATTATTATACTTTAAGTTCTAGGGTACATGTGCACACCGTGTAGGTTTGTTACATATGTATACATGGGCCAAGTTGGTGTGCTGCACCCATTAACTCATCATTTACATCAAGTATATCTCCTAATGCTATCCCTCCCAACTCCCCCCTCCCCACAATAGGCTCTGGTGTGTGACGCTCCCCTTCCTGTGTCCAAGTGATCTCATTGTTCAATTCCCACCTATGAGTGAGAACATGCGGTGTCTGGTTTTCTGTTCTTGCGATAGTTTGCTGAGAATGATGGTTTCCAGCTGCATCCATGTCCCTACAAAGGACATGAACTCATCCTTTTTTATGGCTGCATAGTATTCCATGGTGTATATGTGCCACATTTTCTTAGTCCTGTCTGTCACTGATGGACATTTGGGTTGATTCCAAGTCTTTGCTATTGTGAATAGTGCTGCAATAAACATATGTGTGCATGTGTCTTCATAGCAGCATGATTTATAATCCTTTGGGTATATGCCCTGTAATGGGATGGCTCGGTCAAATGGTATTTCTAGTTCTAGATCCTTGAGGAATCACCACACTGTTTTCCACAATGGTTGAACTAGTTTACACTCCCACCAACAGTGTTTCCTATTTCTCCACATCCTCTCCAACACCTGCTGTTTCCTGACTTTTTAATGATCGCCATTCTAACTGGTGTGAGATGGTATCTCATTGTGGTTTTGATTTGCATTTCTCTGATGGCCAGTGATGATGAGCATTTTTTCATGTGTCTGTTGGCTGTATGAATGTCTTCTTTTGAGAAATGTCTGTTCATATCCTTTGCCCACTTTTGGATGGGGTTGTTTGTTTTTTTCTTGTAAATTTGTTTGAGTTCTTTGTAGGTTCTGGATATTAGCCCTTTGTCAGATGAGTAGATTGCAAAAATTTTCTCCCACTCTGTAGGTTGCCTGCTCACTCTGATGGTAGTTTCTTTTGCTGTGCAGAAGCTCTTTAGTTTGATGAGATCCCATTTGTCAATTTTGGCTTTTGCTGCCGTTGCTTTTGGTGTTTTAGACATGAAGTCTTTGCCCATGCCTATGTCCTGAATGGTACTACCTAGGTTTTCCTCTAGGATTTTTATGGTATTAGGTCTAACATTTAAGTCTCTAATCCATCTTGAATTAATTTTTGTATAAGGAGTAAGGAAAGGATCCAGTTTCAGCTTTCTACTTATGGCTAGCCAGTTTTCCCAGCACCATTTATTAAATAGGGAATCCTTTCCCCATTTCTTGTTTCTCTCAGGTTTGTCAAAGATCAGATGGCTGTAGATGTGTGGTATTATTTCTGAGGACTCTGTTCTGTTCCATTGGTCTATATCTCTGTTTTGGTACCAGTACCATGCTGTTTTGGTTACTGTAGCCTTGTAGTATAGTTTGAAGTCAGGTAGCGTGATGCCTCCAGCTTTGTTCTTTTGACTTAGGATTGTCTTGGAGATGCGGGCTCTTTTTTGGTTCCATATGAACTTTAAAGCAGCTTTTTCCAATTCTGTGAAGAAAGTCATTGGTAGCTTAATGTGGATGGCATTGAATCTATAAATTACCTTGGGCAGTATGGCCATTTTCACGATATTGATTCTTCCTATCCATGAGCATGGTATGTTCTTCCATTTGTTTGTGTCCTCTTTTATTTCACTGAGCAGTGGTTTGTAGTTCTCCTTGAAGAGGTCCTTTACATCCCTTGTAAGTTGGATTCCTAGGTATTTTATTCTCTTTGAAGCTATTGTGAATGGGAGTTCATTCATGATTTGGCTCTCTGTTTGTCTGTTACTGGTGTATAAGAATGCTTGTGATTTTTGCACATTGATTTTGTATCCTGAGACTTTGCTGAAGTTGCTTATCAGCTTAAGGAGATTTTGGGCAAAGACAATGGGGTTTTCTAAATATACAATCATGTCATCTGTAAACAGGGACAATTTGACTCTTCTTTTCCTAGCTGACTCCCCTTGATTTCTTTCTCTTGCCTGATTGCCCTAGCCAGAACTTCCCACACTACGTTGAATAGGAATGGTAAGAGAGGGCATGCCTGTCTTGTGCCAGTTTTCAAAGGGAATGCTTCCAGTTTTTGCCCATTCAGTATGATATTGGTTGTCGGTTTGTCATAAATAGCTCTTATTATTTTGAGATACGTTCCATCAATACCGAATTTATTGAGATTTTTGAGCACGAAGTGCTGTTGAATTTTGTCAAAGGCCTTTTCTGCATCTATTGAGATAATCATATGGTTTTTGTCTTTGGTTCTGTTTATACGCTGGATTACATTTATTGATTCGCATATGTTGTATCAGCCTTGCATCCCAGGGATGAAGCCAACTTGATCATGGTGGATAAACTTTTTGATGTGCTGCTGGATTCGGTTTGCCAGTATTTTATTGAGGATTTTTTCATCGATGTTCATCAGGGATATTAGTCTAAAATTCTCTTTTTTTGTTGGGTCTCTACCAGGCTTTGGTATCAGGATGATTTTGGCCTCATAAAATGAGTTAGGGAGGATTCCTTCTTTTTCTATTCATTGGAATAGTTTCAGAAGAAATGGTACCAGCTCGTCCTTGTACCTCTGGTAGAATTTGGCTGTGAATCTGTCTGGTCCTGGTCTTTTTTTAGTTGGTAGGCTATTAATTATTGCCTCAATTTCAGAACCTGCTATTGGTCTATTCAGGGATTCAACTTCTTCCTGGTTTAGTCTTGGGAGAGTGTAAGTGTCCAGGAAATTATCCATTTCTTCTAGGTTTTCTAGTTTATTTGTGTAGAGGTGTTTATAGTATTCTCTGATCGTAGTTTGTATTTCCGTGGGGTCGGTGGTGATATCCCCTTTATCATTTTTTATTGCATGTGTTTGATTCTTCTCTCTTTTCTTCTTTATTAGTCTTGATAGCGGTCTATCAATTTTGTTGATCTTTTCAAAAAACCAGCTCCTGGATTCATTGATTTTTTGGAGGGTTTTTTGTTTCTCTATCTCCTTCAGTTCTGCTCTGATCTTAGTTATTTCTTGCCTTCTGCTAGCTTTTGAATGTGTTTGCTCTTGCTTCTCTAGTTCTTTTAATTGTGATGTTAGAGTGTCAATTTTAGATCTTTCCTTCTTTCTCTTGTGGGCATTTAGTGCTGTAAATTTCCCTCTACACACTGCGTTAAATGTGTCCCAGAGATTCTGGTATGCTGTATCTTTGTTCTCATTGGTTTCAAAGGACATCTTTATTTCTGCCTTCTTTTCGTTGTGTACCCAGTAGTCATTCAGGAGCAGGTTGTTCAGTTTCCATGTTGTTGAGCGGTTTTGATTGAGTTTCTTAGTCCTGAGTTCTAGTTTGATTGCACTGTGGTCTGAGAGACAGTTTGTTATAATTTCTGATTTGCTGAGGAGTGCTTTACTTCCAACTATGTGGTCAACTTTGGAATAAGTGCAATGTGGTGCTGAGAAGAATGTATATTCTGCTGATTTGGGGTGGAGAGTTCTGTAGATATCTATTAGGTTGGCTTGGTGCAGAGTTGGGTTCAATTCCTGGATATCCTTGTTAATTTTCTGTCTTGTTGATCTGTCTAATGGTGACAGTGGGGTGTTGAAGTCTCCCATTATTATTGTATGGGAGTCTAAGTCTCTTTGTAAGTCTCTAAGGACTTGCTTTATGAATCTGGGTGCTCCCATATTGGGTGCATATATATTTGGGATAGTTAGCTCTTCCTCATGAATTGATCCCTTTACCATTATGTAATGGCCTTCTTTGTCTCTTTTGATCTTTGGTGGTTTAAAGTCTGTTTTATCAGAGACTAGGATTGCAACTCCTGCTTTTTTTTGTTTTCCATTTTCTTGGTAGATCTTCCTCCATCCCTTTATTTTGAGCCTATGTGTGTCTCTGCATGTGAGATGGGTCTCCTGAATACAGCAAACTGATGGGTCTTGACTCTTTATCCAATTTGCCAGTCTGTGTCTTTTAATTGGAGCATTTAGTCCATTTACATTTAAGGTTAATATTGTTATGTGTGAACTTGATCCTGTCATGATGTTAGCTGGTTATTTTGCTCGTTAGTTGATGCAGTTTCTTCCTAGCATCGATGGTCTTTACATTTTGGCATGTTTTTGCAATGACTGGTACCAGTTGTTCCTTTCCATGTTTAGTGCTTCCTTCAAGATCTCTTGTAGGACAGGCCTGGTGGTGACAAAATCTCTCAGAATTTGCTTGTCTGTAAAGGATTTTATTTCTCCTTCACTTATGAAACTTAATTTGGCTGGATATGAAATTCTGGGTTGAAAATTCTTTTCTTTAAGAATGTTGAATATTGGCCCCTACTCTCTTCTGGCTCGTAGCATTTCTGCCAAGAGATCTGCTGTTAGTCTGATGGACTTCCCTTTGTGGGTAACCCGACCTTTCTCTCTGGTTACCCTTAAGATTTTTTCCTTTGTTTCAACTTTGGTGAATCTGACAATTACGTGTCTTGGAGTTGCTCTTCTCGAGGAGTATCTTTGTGGTGTTCTCTGTATTTCCTGAATTTGAATGTTGGCCTGCCTTACTAGGTTGGAGACGTTCTCCTGGATGATATCCTGCAGAGTGTTTTCCAACTTGGTTCCATTTTCCCCGTCACTTTCAGGCACACCAATCGGATGTAGATTTGGTCTTTTCATATAATCCCATATGTCTTGGAGGCTTTGTTCATTTCTTTTTACTCTTTTTTCTCTACACTTCTCTTCTCACTTCATTTCATTCATTTGATCTTCAATCATTGATACTCTTTCTTCCAGTTGATCGAGTTGGTTACTGAAGCTTGTGCATTTGTCACATAGTTCTCATGTCATGGTTTTCATCTCTATCAGTTCTTCTATGGTCATCTCTGCATTGACTATATTAGTTATCCATTCATCCATTCTTTTTTCAAGGTTTTTAGTTTCTTTGCGCTGGGTAGGTAGTTCCTCCTTTAGCTCTGAGAAGTTTGATCAACTGAAGCCTTCTTCTCTCAACTCGTCAAAGTCATTCTCCATCCAGCTTCGTTCCGTTGCTGGCAATGAGCTGCATTCATTTGGAGGGGTAGATGCACTCTGATTTTTTGAATTTCCAACTTTTCTGCACTGCTTTTCCCCCATCTTTGTGGTTTTATCTGCCTTTGGTCTTTGATGATGGTGACATACTGATGGGGTTTTGGTGTGGGTGTCCTTCCTGTTAGTTGGTTTTCCTTCTAACAGTCAGGACCCTCAGTTGCAGGTCTGTTGGAGTTTGCTTGAGGTCCACTCCAGACCCTGTTTGCCTGGGCATCAGCAGCGGAGGCTGCAGAAGACAGAATATTGCTGAACAGTGAGTGCTGCTGTCTGATTCTTGCTCTGGGAGCTTTGTCTCAGAGGTGTACCCAGCCATGTGAGGTGTGAGGTGTCAGTCTGCCCCTAATGGGGGATGTCTCCCAGTTAGGCTACTCAGGGGTCAGGGACCCACTTGAGCAGGCAGTCTGTCCGTTCTCAACCTCCATGCTGGGAGAACCACTGCTTTCTTCAAAGCTGTCAGACAGGGACATTTACATCTGCAGAGGTTTCTGCTGCTTTTTTTTGTAGCTATGCCCTGTCCCCAGAGGTGGAGTCTACAGAGGCAGGCAGGCCTCCTTGAGCTGCGGTGGGCTCCACCCAATTCGAGCTTGGCAGCTTTGTTTACCTACTTAAGCCTCAGCAATGGTGGGGACCCCTTCCCCAGTCTCACTGCCACCTTGCAGTTAGATCTCAGACTGCTGTGCTAGTGATGAGGGAGGCTCTGTGGGCATGGGACCCTCTTGGCCAGTTGTGGGATATAATCTCCTGGTGTGCCATTTGCTAAGACCCTTGGTAAAGCACAGTATTAGGGTGGGAGTTACCCGATTTTCCAGGTGTTGTGTGTCTCAGTTTCCCTTGGCTAGGAAAAGGAATTCCCTTCCGCCTTGCACTTCCCAAGTGAGGTGATGCCTCGCCCTGCTTCAGCTCTTGCTGGTCGGGCTGCACCCACTGACCAGCACTGACTGTCCGACATGCCCCTGTGAGATGAACCTGGTACCTCAGTTGAAAATGCAGAAATCACCCGTCTTCCGTGTCACTCATGCTGGGAGCTGGAGGCTGGAGCTGTTCCTATTTGGCCATCTTGGGTGTCGCCCAGGGAATGCACTTTAAATATAAAGACAAATACAAGTTAAAAGTAATGTAGTTGGTAACTTCAACAACCCTCTATGAGAATGGACAGATATAGCAGGTAGAAATTCAGCAAGGGCACAGTTAAAATCAACAGTGCCATCAAACAATGGGATATAATTGACATCTATATCAAATACTTCATTCACCAGCAAAAGAATACACACTAATTTCAAGTTCACATAAACATTCTCAAAACAAATCATATTCTTGGCCATAGAATATGTCCTAAAAAATTCAAAAGAATGAAAATCATACAATGTCTGCTCTCAGACTGCAATAGAATTAAACTAGAATAAATAACAGAAAGATATGTGGAAAACCCCCAAATACTTGGAGATTAAATAACAACACACTTCCAAATACACACAAATCAAAGAAGATATCGCAAGAGAAATTTTACAATATTTTGAACTAAATAAAAATAAAACATCAAAATTTATGAGATATAGCAAAAGCAGTGCTAAGAGGAAAATTTATAACATTGAATGCATTTATTATAAAAGAAGAAAGATCTGAGATGAGTAGTGTGAAGTTCTTCCTTGGTAAACTGAAAAATAAGAGTAATTAATCCAAACCAAACAGAAGAAAGTAAATAATAAAAATTAATGTCAAAATTAATAAAATTAAAAATAGGAAATCTATAGAGAAGATCAGAAACTCAAATTTGGTTCTTTTAAAAGATGGATGAAATTGATAAGACTCTAGCCTACCTAATTAAGAAAAAAAGAGAAGACATAAATTATTAATATCAGATATTAAACAGGGAACATCACTACAGATTCCATGGACATTAAAAGAATAATAAATAAATAGTGTGAACAACTATATGCCTATGAATTAGACAACCTAAATAACATGGACCAATCTCTTTAAAGACACAGTTTATCACAATTCACACAGGAAAGGTAGATAATCTAAATATCCGTATATGTATTGAAGAAATTGAATCAATTAGTAATAACCTTTCAACACACAAAGTACCAGACCTAGATGGGTTCATTGGTTAATTCTACCAAATATTTAAGTAATAAATTATACCAAGTCTCTACAATTTCACTGGTACAGTAGAAGCAGAGAAATTACTTTCTAATACATTATATGAGGCAAACTGACAATTAAACCACAGACACTGCGAGGAAAGAAAAATACAGGCCAATATCTCTCATGAACATGCATTCAAAAATTCTCAACAAAATATTAGCAGATTGAATACAACAATGCTTTAAAAAAACTATACACCAAGACCAAGAGGAATTTATCACCACCTCAAGTGGGGGTATGCAAGGCTGATTCAACATTTGAAAATCAATTAATGTAAGCCATCACATTGACAGGCTAATGAAGAAAAATAACATGGTCATATAAACAGATACAGAAAAAGAATTTGATAAAATCTAACTTTTTTATGATAAAAACCCTCAGCGAACTATGGATAGAGACCTTCTTCAGCTTGATAAGGAGCATCTATAAGAAACCTACAGCTAAAATCATACCTAATGGTGAGAAACTAAAATCTTTTTTTAAAATAAAATCAGGAACATGATAAAGATGTCCTTTCTCATCATTTCAACCCCATGCTTTAAATCAAAGCTAATGCAATATGAAAAAGAAATAAAAAGTATACTGATTGAAAAATAAGACATAAAACATTTTTTCAGTGATGATATAATGGTCTATGTAGAAAATTCAAAAAATTGATAAAAAAAACAAACAAACACAAACTCCCAGAACTTATAGATAATTATGGCAAAGTTACAGGATATGAGATAAATATTCAAAAGCCAATTGCTTTCCTCTTTACCATCAATGAGCAATTGGAATTTGAAATTTAAAACACAATACTATTTACATTAGTGTTAAAAAATAAAATACTTACATAAAAACTCAACAAAATATATATAACAATTTTATGAGGAAAACTACAAAACTTTGAAAAGGTCAAAGAAGTACTAAATGAATGGAGATATATTTTTTGTTTATGAATATAAAGACTCAACAGTTTCAAGATGTCAGCTCTTTCCAAATTCATCTATATTTCAATGCAATACAAATCTAAATCTCAGAAAGTTATTTGTGGATATAAATTATTTCTATATTAGTCCATTTTCATGATGCTGATAAAGACATACCCAAGACTGGTCAATTCCAAAAGAAAGAGGTTTAATGGATTTATATTCCACATGGCTGGGGAGGCCTCACAGTCATGGCAGAAGGCAAGGAGGAGCAAGTCACGTCTTACATGGATGACAGCAGGCAAAGAGAGAGAGCTTGTGGAGGAAAACTTCTGTTTTTAAAAGCACCAGATCTTGTGAGACATATTCAATAACATGAGAACAGCATGGGAAACACCTGCCCCCATTTTTCAATTACCTCTCCACGAATTCCTCCCACAATACTTGGGAATTGTGGGAGTTATGATTCAAGATGAGATTTGGGTCAGGACACAGCCAAACCATATCAAATTCTAAAATATTTTGGAGAGGCAAAAGACCCAGAATAACCAAAACATATTAAAGAACACCAAAGTCTAGGAATCCAACTTACAAGGATAGGAAGAATCAATATCATGAAAATGGCCATACTGCCCAAAATAATTTATAGATTCACTGCCATCCCCATCAAGCTACCAATGACTTTCTTCAAAGAATTGGAAAAAACTACTTTAAAGTTCATATGGAACCAAAAAAGAGCCTGCATTGTCAAGACATTCCTAAGCAAAAAGAACAAAGCTAGAGGTATCACGCTACCTGACTTCAAACTATACTACAAGGCTACAGTAACCAAAACAGCATGGTACTGGTACCAGAGATATAGACCAATGGAACAGAACAGAGCCCTCAGAAATAATACCATACATCTACAACTATCTGATCTTTGACAAACCAGACAAAAACAAGAAATGGAGAAATGATTCCCTATTTAATAAGTGGTGCTGGGAAAACTTGCTAGCCATATGTAGAAAGCTGAAACTGGATCCCTTCCTTACTTACACCTTATACAAAAATTAATTCAAGATGGGTTAAAGACTTAAATGTTACGCTTAAAACCATAAAAACCCTAGAAGAAAACCTAGGCAATACCATTCAGGACAGGCATAGGCAAGGACTTCATGAGTAAAACACCAAAAGTAATGGCAACCAAAGCCAAAATTGACAAATGGGATCTAATCACACTAAAGAGCTTCTGCACAGCAAAAGGGACTACCATCAGAGTGAACAGGCAACTTACAGAATGGGAGAAAATTTTGACAAAGGGCTAATATCCAGAATCTACAAAGAACTTAAACAAATTTACAAGAAAAAATCAAACAACCCCATCAAAAAGTGGGCAAAGGATACGAACAGACACTTCTCAAAAGAAGATATTTGTGCAGCCAACAGACACATGAAAAAATGCTCATCATCACTGGCCATCAGAGAAATGCAAATCAAAACCACAATGAGATACCATCTCACACCAGTTAGAAACGCAATCATTAAAAAGTCAGGAAACAACAGGTGTTGGAGAGGATGTGGAGAAATACGAACACTTTTACACTGTTGGTGGTAGTGTAAACTAGTTCAACCATTGTGTAAGACAGTGTGGCGATTCCTCAAGGATCTAGAACTAGAAATACCATTTGACCCAGCCATCCCATTACTGGGTATATACCCAAAAGATTACAAATCATGCTACTATAAAGACACATGCACACGTATGTCTATTGAGGCACTATTCACAATAGCAAAGACTTGAAATCAACCCAAATGTCCATCAGTGACAGACAGGATTAAGAAAATGTGGCACATATACAACATGGAATACTATGCAGCCATAAAAAAAGGATGAGTTCATGTCCTTTGTGGGGACATGGAATCAGCTGGAAACCATCATTCTCAGCAAACTATCACAAAGACAGAAAACCAAACACTGCATGTTCTCACTCATAGGTGGGAATTGAACAATGAGAACACTTGGACACAGGATGGTGAACATCACACACCAGGGCCTGTCGTGGAGTTGGGCGAGCGGGGAGGGATAGCATTAGGAGATATACCTAACGTAAATGATGAGTTACTGGGTGCAGCACACCAACTTGGCCCATGTATACATATGTAACAAACCTGCAAGTTGTGCACATGTACCCTAGAACTTAAAGTATAATAATAAAAATATTAATAATAAAGAACAACAAGATCAGGGGATTGACAGTTTCCGACTTTAAAACAATATAAGCCTTGGCAAAGGATTTGCAAAAGAATAGACAAGTAGCTCAATGGAGTGGAATAGAGGGCCCTGGAATAGACCCACATAAATATAGTCAATTGATCTTTGACAAAGATGCAAGGGCAATTCAATGGAGAAAGGATAGCATTTTCAACAAATGGTGCTAGAATAACTGGACATCTACTTTTAAATAAAGAAATCTAGACAGACCTTACACAAAGATTAACTTACACCTTTCACAAAGATTAACTCAAACTTGATCATTACCTAAATGTAACAAACTATAAAACTCCTAGAAGATAATATAGGAGAAAATCTTGGTGACCTTGCGTATGATATATATTTTACAAATCTTGCAAATTAGCATGATTAAACATTATGTTGCTTACAGATACATTCATATATGATTATGGTTTTGAAAAAAGTAAAAAGTAACCACAAGATGGGGATGCTTGTTATTGGTAGGGTGAAGTCAGAGTGAGGTGAAAGTGAGATAGAAGTGGAACTAAACATTAGTAGTATCCTTGTTAAGTGGTAGCTTATTGGTGCTCTTTTTTGACATTTTTTAATTTCAATAGGTTTTGAGGGAACAGGTGGTGTTTGGTTAAACAAATAAGTTCTTTAGTGGTGATTTCTGTGATTTTGGTGCACCCATCACCTGAGCAGTGTACACTGTACACAATGTATAGCCTTTTATCCCTCACCCCCTCCCTCTCTTTCCCCTGAGTCCCCAAAGTCCATTGTATCATTCTTATATCTTTGAATCTTCATAGCTTAGCTCCCACTTATGAGTGAGAACATAAGATGTTTGGTTTTCCATTCCTGAGTTACTTCACTTAGAAGAATGGTCTCCAATTCCATCCAGGCTCCTGCAAATGCCATTATTTTGTTCCTTTTTATGACTGGGTAGTATTCCATGGTGTGTGTGTGTGTGTGTGTGTGTGTGTGTGTGTGTGTGTGTATTTATATATATGTCACATTTTCTTTATCCATTCGTTGATTGGTGGGCATTTGGGTTGGTTCCATATTTTTGCAATTGTGAATTGTGTTGCTATAAACCTGCATGTGCAAGTGTCTTTTTCATATGACTTCTTTTCCTCTGGGTAGATACCCAGTAGTGGGATTGCTGGATCAAATGGTAGCTCTACTTTTAGTTCTTTAAGAAATATCCACACCGTTTTCCATAGTGATTGTACTAGTCTACATTCCCACCAGCAGTGTAAAAGTGTTCCCTTTTCACTACATTCATGCCAACATCTATTATTTTTTTATTTTTTAATTATGGCCATTCTTGCAGGAGTAAGGTGGTATCACATTGTGGCTTTGATTTGCATTTCCCTGATCATTAGGGGTGTTGAGCATTTTGAAAAAACTATATTCTGTGTGATTCCAGTTGTGGGCTGGGGGAGAGAGAAATGAGTAAGTGGAACACAGAGGATTTTTAGGGCAGATAAACTATTTTGTTTGATATTATAATAGTGAAATATTTATCATTTTACACTTGTCAAAACCCATAAAACCAATAACACCAACAGTGAAACCTCATCTATGCTGTGTACTTTGGGTGATAATAATGTGCCAGTGTAGATCCCTTGAATGTAATAAATGTACTGCTCTGGTGTAAAATTTGGGTGGGGGAGGCTATGTGTGGTTGGGGATATGCGGGAATTCCATGTACCTTCTGCCCAATTTTTCTGTGAGTGCGCTAAATGTATACTTTTTTAATTGACATGGTAATGAAAGAGATAAAAATAGTAAAAACAAACTTTAAAAAAGAATAAAGTTAGAGAATTCACACTTTCAGTTTCAAAACTTACTACAAAGCTCCAGGAATCAATACTGTGTGGTATGGATGTAATGGTAGACACATAGATCAATGCAATATAATTGAAAGTCCAGAAATAAATTCATACTTTATGATGAATTAATTTTTGACAGGGGTGATAAAAAAATTTAATGGAGGAAAATATAGCCTTTGCAGCAAATGGTATCAGAACAACTATGTATCTACCTGAAAAAAAATGAATTTGGAGTCAAATCTCAGAATATACAAGAATTAAGTTAAAATGAATCAAAGACCTAAATGTAAGAGTGAAAATGATAAAACTCTTAGAAGAAATCTTAGTCGTAAGTCTTTGTGACCATGTATTAGCCAATGGTTTTTTTAGATATGATACCAACAACACAAGCAATGAAATATTGATTAATTGGACTTCATAAAAATCAAAAGTAATTATACTTCAAAGGACACTACTAATAAAGTAAAATAAACCCTACATAATGGGAAAAGTATCTGCAAATCATATAGCTGATAAGAGACTAATGTTTATAATATAGAAGGAACTTGTAATTCTACACTAAAAAGACAAATAATCCAATTTTAAAATGGGCAAAAATTTGAATAGACATTACTTCAAAGAAAGTATACTAATGGCCAATAAGACCACATCGTTAACCATAGGAAGGTGCAAATCACAACCAAAATGATGACCTAGCACTTTACATCCACTAGAATAGTTATAATCAAAACACAGACAATAACAAGTGTTGGTGATGATGTGGAAAAATTAGTCTTCTTACATTGTTGGTGGGAATGTTAGTTATTAGACAGTGTGGTTGCTTTGGAAAACAGCTTTGCAGTATACACACACACACACACACACACACACACATGTGTATATATATACTCCAGAAATTCTATTCCTAGATACATATAAACTTGTACCTGATGTTTCATAGTAACCTATTTATAATTGCCAAAAAGTAGAAAAAGTCTAATTGTACAACAACTCATGAATGGATAAACAAAATATATAAAAAGTAATGAAGTTACTTTTATACGTGCTGCAACATGGAAAAACCTTGCAAATATTATGCTAAGTGAAAGAAACCAGACACAAAGACCACATATTGTGTGATCTAGTTTACATAAAATTTCCAGAAAAAGACAATCCATACAGACAAAAAGTAGATTTGTAGTTGGCAGGGTCTTGGGAGACAGGAAAATGAGGAGTGAGTGCTAGTGAGTATGAGGTTTCTTTTTGGGGGTGATGAAAGATTCTAGAATTAGATAGTTGTGAAGCCAGCATATCTTCATTAATATACTGGAAACCACTGAATTGTACATTTTACTAAGGTGAATTTTAAGGTATATAAATTATATCTAAATTGAAAATTTTTCTGAAAGAATATATATTGCCGGTTCAGCCATTTGCTAATTGTGTGATCTTCGGAGAGTTGCTTAGCCTATTTCATAGGATTGCTGTGAGAAAAAAAAAGATTGATGTATGAAAAACACCTTAAACAGTGTCTTCCACATAATAAGCATTCAATAAACATTAGCTATTACAGGTTGAGTATTCCTTATCTGAAATGATTGGGACCAGAAGTGTTTTGGATTTTTGACATTTCTAGATTTTCTGAATATTTGCATTATTAGATATCTCAGGGATAGGACTGAAACCTAAATATGAAACTCACTCATGTTTCACATACATCTTACACACATAGCTGGAAGGTAATTTTATACAATATTGTTAGTAACTTTGTGCATGAAACAAAGTTTCTGTACACAACATCAATTGTGGAATTTTCCACTTGTGGCATCATGGTCAGTGCTCAGAAAGTTTTGAATTTTGGAGCATTTTGGGTTTGGGATTTTTGAATTAGGGATGCTCAAGCTATATTTTCAACTGTATTTATATCACGTTTCATTATCATAATAGGACAAAAAGAGGTTTTTAATAAACGTATAACTTCTTCAGTTTTCTAAAAGCCCCATTTCATCCCTTGATATTAAAATCATCCTTTTCTGAGGCATGGCTTCTGTCATCCACCCGGTCAGTTTTCCGTTCCTCAGCCGTTAACCATGACCCACTCTGCCAGGTTTTCATTTATCAATCGTCCTGTAGGTGCCCCTAGAAGTTCTCCAGCACTGCTTTCATTGACTTCTTAAAAGCATCCATCTTTGGCTAGGTTTGCAGTTTCACTTAGCAATTGAATTGTGCTGTATCTGTCTCAACTTGTTGGGGGTTTACAAAAATGAGTCAATTGGCCAAAATGAAAACAGACTTAGAAATTAGTCAGATGGGCAAAGATAGATGACTAATTTTCAGTGGGGTGAGATGCTTAGGGGAAAACACAATTTTTAAACAGTTTATTCATGGATATTTTCATGTTGTGATGATTTTTGCTCTCTTAGTCAAACTCCTGCCTCCAAGAATGCTAATACGAAACACACAGAAAACTATGGCCCCTTACACCTCCTCACTTAACGTTTTACACTCTCAATGTGTATGAAATGGAGGGGCATCAAATAACACATCGGGCCAAATGCAATATGGCTGGATGCTAAATCAGTATTTGGGTGAAACCAGACAGAAAGCAAATATCACATCATTTAGAATGAACTTCTGGAATACCAAAATAAATCTAAAATGTTATCAAAAAGAAATTCTACTGTCATTATAATTGTATTAATTAGAAATTTGAGTGATCACATTTTAAAATTTTGATGACACAGTGCCAGAATATCACCTACCAGAATACACTGTGCTTGCCATACTATGCCTTAGTGCTATTAAATTGATGTTCACTGTTAATTGATGGGCAAAACATTTTTGGCTGGATCTACCAGCCTAGGTGACATTTACACCAAATAATTAAGTTTTCTTTTTTCTTTTAACTCCTGAACTTAAAGATTTCAATGGTGATAAACATTTTACTAAAACATGACACTTTTTCTGCTTTAAGAAGATACTTTTCGAATATTTTCAGAGCCAGAGTTAAGGTGATACCAATATCTAGATATAAATAAGGATACATATACAAGCAGCAGTATTATTTTTATGTGGACTTGCTGTAACACAAAATTACTTGAGAAAATTTTGTCCCTTAGTTTAAATGTAGAAACATAGTAACAGTGATATAATTAACTTTCAGGATAACAAAATTATCTCCGACTTTCCATCTGCATCTTCCTTTTCAGTACGTTGTCTGAACTAAATTAATATGAAGACCTCTATGACAGATAACATGTTTTTGGTTTTTTTTTCAAATTGTAGTTTTGAGATATCACATTTTGGTAACTTTTCAGTAGTTTCCAGCAAATGAAGTATTTTCTCTGAGAGTACGCATTCTTGTTAGTAATCCCTTCTGTAAGTTTTGCATACTGCACAATGCAGTGTTAAATATTTTCATTTATTTATTTATTTGTCCATGCAGTCCACTTAAACATGTAACAGCTGCTCTGTATCTGGTGTGCATGTCTGGTGCAAACACCTGGCAAGACAGCTCCAGAATCTCCTGTATCTTTCACAGTCTGCCTGTGGCTGAAGAAGAATGAAGAACGTGGCTCACAATTTATCTACTTCTGGCCAGTAATTTTCTTTCATTACCTTCTGCTTTATTTTGAACACATGACTGGAAGATATACACAAAACATGGCATGCTTGTGAGCTCCTCATTCATTCCCGGCCTTCACAATGTATGTTTCATTGTCTGTTGCATGGGTCTTTCTTTTACTGAATTTCCATGCCAAGAATGCTTCTTTAGCAGATTCATGTCTTACTAGCTAAGAGAAACCAAAGTAATTATTAGTAAGACATCCACCATGCTATCAAAGATAAAAAAGACCTCTTCTTTTCCATGTCCAAAGGCCTGACTTAAGCTACAAAAACAGCACATTAACATTATTACCCTTTTTGAGTATAGTATTGTAGAATTCAGTAAAATACCCTTGTAACATTTTTAGAAGAAACTTTTCACATAGGATTCATAACTTTATTTAAAACTGCTGAGATGATTGCAATCTAAAGCTCTTATTTTGACATATTTTTACTTAAAAATCAAGTGCCTGTTAACACTATAAAGAATTTTCTTATTAAAACACTTTGAATTCTTTCATTTTGAATTTATACTACTGAGAACAAAATGTTTATTTTTACATAGTTTTCAAAAATTTTTTTCTTCATTCTTTTTTATCATATTTGGACTGAAGATGTTTTATCATAGAATTTTAGGGGTTTTTTTTCTTCTCCATGGAATCTTGAGGTAGCAAAGTTGAGGTCCTGATTTTAATTTGTCCTTCTTCATAAGATATGAAAAAGTCCTACATAAGATGTTTTCTTAAAAGATTTATAGATTAAATGGCATTAAATAACTAAAAATTAATACAGTTCTTAAATGTTACTTAATGCTATAGATGCTGGTATACCAAATAATGGTATTATTATTACTGTTTTACCTTATGTTTTTGTTATGGATTGAATTGTATCCCACCCAAATTAATACGTTGAAGCCCAAACTCCCAATATGACTGCATTTGGAGATAGAAGATAATAGGGGTTAAATGTCATCATGCAGTAGGACCCTAATCCAATAGGCTGCCTGCAAGTCAGTAAGAGGCTTCGCCAGAAGCCAACCATGCTAGATCCTTGATCTTGGACTTCCAGCTTCCAGAATTGTGAGAAAATAAATTTCCATTGTTTAAGCCATCCAGTCAGTGGTATTCTGTTATGCAGCTTAAGCAGACTAATACAATTATTATTCAATTTTTGATAAACGTTTGTTTGTTCAGAAAGGATGAAATAGTTGGTCTTATTGAAGTTATTTAGGTAATGCTCTCAGTTTTAAAATTTATATTATAACAATTATTGATCTCTTTGTTAAAATATTTGAAAGTGCTACTTACTTTTATACATAAATTTAATGATTCACAATCATTAATTAGCACAACACTCTACTCTTACAATGATAAATATATATCTATACTTTGATATAATGTCAACATTTGCAGACTTGTTACTTCACGTTATCTCTAGAATGCTTGCCTGTAGAGTTGGCCTTTTGTATCCACTGGTTCTGCATCTATGGATTCACCCAACAGTGGATCAAAAATATTCAGAAGAAAAATTTCACAAAGCAAAACTTGAACTTGCTGTGCACTGAGTACTACATTGAATCCATGCTAATGAAGTGATGTGTGGCATTGTATTAGGTATTATAAGTAATAGAGATAATTTAAAATTTACAAGGGGATGTGCATGAGTTACATGCAAACACTATGCCATTTTATATAAGGGACTCCATGGGTATAGGGAGGAGGTCTCCATGGGGATAGGGAGGTGGCCTGGAAACAATCCCCCATGGACAAGGAGGGATGATTATATTTGAAGATAAATATTCAGATATTGAAATCTAAAGGTCATGTTTTATTCTTGTTATTGGCATTGGCTCTGATTGGATATGTTACCTATGCAATCACTTGATCATTCATGAAATACAATATTGCAAAATAAAGTGGTGAAATAGGCAAATTAGGCTATTTCTACTGCTAAAGACTGAGGTCAGGCAAAGGCAAATAGCAGATCAGAGTACAATATTGAGGCCAAAGCTAAACTTTGATACATCCCTAAATTTGGTGCCAGCACTTCCTATTAAACATGATTAAATTCAAAATGCCTAAGTGATCACTAACAGACCAGAGACCCAGATCTTGTTTGGGAATGCAAATGTTATTTTTTGAATAACTTTAATTTATGATGTGAAAACTTTTGCAGCTTTGTTGAGGTGTCTATAATCAAAACCAGACAGCATTTGAACATTCTGTACAGAATGAACTAAATGGATGAGTTCTTTCACTCTCCAAGAGCTTATTCTCTGAAGCTTTCAATCACAGTGTGCCTGCCCCTCAGACCTAATGAAGCCCATCTGAATGCCCCAGATGCCTCGGAGTGGAGCTTGTCATTTGAGCAATTGAAGCAGATCCTTAGGTAACAGCTTCACTGAAGAAGGGCCTTTATTCCCAGAATAGCACAAGCAATTCTCTGGCAGTCTGACTTGATGGGTGTGTTGGTGAAGAGTATGTATTTAATAAGTTGTGTTTTCTTTTTCATTTAGTTCAAAATATTTGTTCATTTCTCTTGAGACTTCTTCTTTGACCCATGTTTATTTTAAAGTGTGTCTTTAATACCCGAATATTTTAGAATTTTCTAGCTCTCTTTCTGTTATTGATTTCTAGTTTAATTCCATTGTGGTTTGAGAACATGCTTTACATAATTTATATTCTTTTAAATTCATTAAGGTGTATTTTATAATCCAGGATGTGGTCAATCTTAGTGAAAGTATCATGTGAGCTTGAGAAGAATGTTTATTCTGCTGTTGTTGGATGGAGTAGTCTATAAATGTCAAGTTGACTGATAGTGCTGTTCAAATCAACTATATTCTTACTGATTTTCTGCCTGCTTCATCAATCATAAACTGAAAGTGGGTGTTGAATTCACTAATAATAATAGTGATGTTTTTCTGTTTCTCCTTGTGGTTTTATTAGTTTTTGCTTCGTGTATTTGGATGCTCTGTTATTAGGTGCATATGCACTTAGGATTGTTATGCCTTCTTAGATAGTTCACCCCTTAATCACTTTGTAATACCCTTTTGATCTCTGATTTTTTTTGTCCTGAAGTCAACTTTGTCTGAAATTAATTTAGTCACTCCAGTTTTCTTGATTAGTGTTAGCATGGTATACTTTCTCTATCTCTTCACTTTTAACCTACCTGGATCTTTATATTCAAAGATGGTTTCTGATAGAGACTGTAATTTGGGTTTTGTTTTTTAATCCACTCTGACAATTCTTGTCTTTTAATTGGTGGATTTAGACCATTTGCATGAGTTAATTATTGATACAATTAGATTGCTATCTACTGATTTGGGGCAGGCAAGCCCCAAAGTTGGAGTTCAGCCTAGGAGGGTTCTTGGCTTACTGCTGGAAAGAATTCAAGGGTGAGCCAGTGGTGTTAGACAGCAACTTTTATTGAAGCGGCTGTGTACAGCAGTGACAGAGGAACTGCTCCTTGCAGAGCAGGGATACCCCACAGGCAGTGTGCCCAGAGAAGTCACCCAGAAGCAGTTCTGTAGTCATATTTGTACCCACTCATAATTATATGCAAATTAAAAGGTCAATTATGCAGACATTTCTAGAAAAACAGTGATAACTTCTGTGTTGTCAGGTTGTTGCCATGGAAAGGGGCAGTCACTTCTGGATGTTGCCATGGCAATGGTAAGCTGACATGGCACACAGTGGGTGTGTCTTATGGAAAGCTGCTTCTGCGCCATCCCTGTTTCTGCTAGTCCTCAATTTGGCCCAGTGTCCAAGCCCCACCCGCTCGATTGAGTACCACCTCCTACTTCACTGCCATATTTCTAACTGTTTTCTATTAATTTCACTTGCTCTCTTTCCCTTCTTTTTTTTCTGCCTTTTCTAGTTTTAGTTGAGTATTTTATACGATTTCATTTTTTCTCCACTCTTAGCATAAAATCTATACTTCCTTTTAAAAATTTCTTAGCGGTTGGCCTAGAATTTGTAATATACATTTACAACTTATCTGAGTCCACTTTCAAATAACACGATACCACATCACATGTAATGTAGCTACCTGATAACAACAGAGTATTCTCAAGTCTTCCTTCCTTCCCATCCCTTATGACATTGCTGTCATTCACTGCATTTATCCATATGCTATAATCACCCAGTACATTGTTATAGCACATAAAATACTACTGTAATTTTAAACAAAGTTATCTTTCAGATCAATAAAAATAAAAATAATAATTTTTATTTTACTTTCATTTATTTCTTTTCCAGTGGTCTTCCTTTATGTAGATCCAAGCTTCCGACCTATATAATTGTTTTTTTCCATGAAGAACTTTTTTTTAGAATTTCTTGCAGGGCAGGTGTCCTAGCAATGGATTTCCTCAGTTTCTATTTTGCTGAGAAAATCCTTTATTTCTCCTTTTGTTAGGATAATTTCACTGAATATGAAATTCCATATTTTTCTTTTTCACTGCTTTACATATTTCAGTTCACTCTCTGCTTGCTTTCATGGTTTCTGATGAGAAGTCCTCTGAAATTCTTATCCTGTTTCTCTATAGATACTCTTTTTTTCTCCTTTGTCTTTTTTTTTTTTTTTTTTTTTTTTTTTGAGACGGAGTCTCGCTCTGTCTCCCAGGCTGGAGTGCAGTGGCCGGATCTCTCCTTTGTCTTTTAAGAGTTTGTCATTGGGTTGGGTGCAGTGGCTCATGCCTATAATTCCAGTACTTTGGGACGCTGAGGTAGGTGGATCGCCTGAGGTCAGGAGTTCAAGACCAGCCTGGCCAACATGGTGAAATGCCATCTCTACCAAAAATACAAAAATCAGCCAGGCATGGTGCCACAAGTCTGTATTCCCAGCTACTCTGGAGACTGAGACAGGAGAATCTCTTGAACCCGGGAGGCGGAGGTTGCAGTGAGCCAAGAGCATGCCACTGTACTCCAGCCTGGGCAACAGAGCAAGACTCTGTCTCAGAAAAAAAAAAAAAAAAAGTTTTTCATGGGTTTTCTGTAATTTGAATATAATATGCCTAGGTGTCTGTTTATTTATTTATTTATTTTTATCTTGATGTTCTTTAAAATTCTGACATTTTTACTTCAAATATTTTTTCTGCTCCATTTTTTTCTCCTTCTGATATTCCAATTATGTGTATGTTATACCTTTTGAAATTTCCCCACAATTTTAGGATATTTTGTTTTGCTTTTTTAATTCTTGTTTTGTGTGTGTTTGTACGACCTCTGTTTGGGAACTTTCTATTGGCATAGCCTCAATCTCTCTTTGTTCAACTGATGAGCCCATCTAAGGCTTTATCGTAAACTTCATTTCTGTTACAGTGCTTTTGATTTGTAGAATTTCTTTTTGTTTATTTCTTAGAGTTTTCAGCTCTCTGCTGATATTACCTGTGTGTTCTTGCATGTTGTCTACTTTTTCCATTACAGCCCTTGACATATTAATCATGGCTATGTTTTTCTTTTTGCCCAGCTTTATTGAGGTACAATTGACAAAATCTATATGTATTTAGATTTACATATAGATTACCTTTATTGAGGTACAATGTAATCTTTTGTTTTTTAAAAAAAAATTTAATTTGATAAATAAAAATTTTATATATGTGTCATATACAACATGTTGTTTTAAAATATGTAGACGTTGTGGAATGGCTAAATCTAGCTAATCATGCTTACAGGCGTACCTCATTTTATTGTGCTTCAATTTATTGTGCTTTGAAGATACTGTATATTTTACAAGTTGAAGGTTTGTGGCAACCCTGCATCAAAGCAAGTCTGTTGGTGCCATATTTTCAATAGCATATTCTCACTTTGTGTCTCTGTATTCACATTTTCATAATTCTTGCAGTATTTCAAGCTTTGTCATTATTATATCTGTTATGATGATCTGTGACAAGTCATCTTTGATGGCACTACTGTAATTGTTTTGGAGCACCACAAACTGTGCACATACAGGATGACAAGTTTAATCAATAAATGCTGTGTTCTGACTGCTTCACTGACCTATATAGTTCTCCGGTCTCTCTCCCTCTCCTCAGGCCTCCCTATTCCCTGAGACAGAATGATATTGAAATTGGGCCAGTTAATAACTCTACAATGGTAAGTGTTCAAGTAAAACAGTGAGTCACCCATCTCTCACTTTCAACTCATAGCTAAAAATGATGCAGCTTAGTGAAGAAGGCATGTTGAAGGCCAAGAAAGACTGAAAGCTAGATCTCTTGCACCAAACAGTTAACCAAGTTGTGACAGCAAAGAAAAAGTTCTTTGAGGAAATTAAAAGTACTACTCCAGTGAACACACAAATAAAAAGAAAGGAAAACAGCCTTATTGTTGATATGAAAGTTTTAGTGGTCTGGATAGAAGATCAAACCAGCCACAACATTCCCTTAAGCCAAAGTGTAATCCAGAGAAAGGCCCTAACTCTCTTAACTTCTGTGAAGGTTAAGAGAGGTGAGTTAGCTGCAGAAGAAAAGTTGGAAGCTAGTAGAGATTGGTTCCTGAGGTTTAAGGAAAGGAGCCATCTCTATAACAGAGAAGTCCATGGTGAAGCAGCAAGTGCTGATGTGGGTTCTACAGCAAGTTATCCGGAGTAGCTAACTAAGATTATTGGTGGAGGTGGCTACACTAAACAACAGATAGTTAATGTATATGAGATAACCTTCTATTAGAAGAAGATGCCATCTAGAACTCTCAAAGCTAGAAAGAAGTCAATGCCTGGCTTCAGAGCTTCAAAGGACAGGCTGACTCTCTTGTTAGGGGATAATGCAGCTGTTGACTTTAACTTGAAGCCAGTTCTCACTTATCATTCTGAAAAGTCTAAGCCCTTAAGGATTATGCTAAATCTGCTCTGTCTGTGCTCTGTAAATGGAACAACAAAGCCTGGATGTCAATACATCTGTTCACAGCATGGTTTTAAGCCCACTGTTGAGACCTACTGCTTAGAAAAAAAATAGTTTTTAAATATTACTGTTCATTGACAATGCACCTGGCCACCAAGAACTCTGATGGAGGCGTACAAGGAGATTAATGTTGTATTCATGCCTGCTAACACAACATCCAATCTGCAGCCTAGACCAAGGAGTAATTTCAACTTTTAAGTCTTATTATTTAAGAGCTACTTTTCGTATGGCTATAGCTGACTTAAAGAGTTATTCCTCTGATGAATCTGGGCAAAGCAAATTGGAAATCTTCTGGAAATAAGTCAGCATTATAGATACCATTAGGAATATTCATAATTCATGGGGGGAGGTCCGAATACCAACATTAACACAAGTCTGAAAGAAGTTGACTACAGCCCACATAGTTTACTTTGAGGGGTTCAAGATTTCGATAGAAGAACAGCAGATGTGGTCAAAATAGCAAGAGAAATAGAATTAGAAGTGGAGCCTGATGTGTCTGAATTTCTCTACTCTTATGATAAAACTTTAATGAACGAAGAATTGCTTCTTTAGGATGAGCAAAGAAAGTGGTTTATTAAGATGGAATCCACTTCTGGTGAAGATGCTGTGAATATTTTTGAAATGATAACAAAGAATGGCAGATATTACATAAACTTAGTTGATAAAGTAGCAGCAGGGTTTGAGAGGATTGACTCCAGTTTTGAAAGAAGTGGAATTCTTTCAAAATGCTATCAAACAACATTGCATCCTACAGAGAACTCTTTCATAAAAGGAGGAGCCACTTGATGTAGCAAACTTCACTGTTGTTTTAAGAAATTGCCATAACCACTCCAACCTTCAGCAACCATCATCTTTATCAGTCAACAGTCATCAACACTGATGCAAAGGCCTCCACAGAAAGATGATTATGACTCACTGAAGGCTCAGGATATTGTTAGCATTTGTTAGTAATAAAATATCTTAAAATTAATCTATGTACCTTATTTTTTAGAAATAATGCTATTGCACACTTATTAGGTTATAGTATAGTGTAGACATAACTTTTACATGCACTGGGAGACAAAAAAAAAATTGTGTGACTCTCTTTACTGCAATATTTGCTTTGTTTCAGTGGTCTAGAACTAATACCACAACATCTCTGATGTACACCTGTACTTTTACTTCCCTGTTTAATCATTTCAAAATCTATGTCGTATCTGAGCTTGATTGCAATGCTTCTTTTTTTCTCTTCAGGCTGTGTTTTTTCTTCCTTTTTAGCAAGGCTTGTAATTTGTTATTGAAAGCCAGACATGATGTATTAGGTAATAAGAACTGAGGTAAAAGCCTCAGTGTGAGATCTTAGGTTAATCTATCCAGGAGTTGGGTTGTGTCTAATGTTTGCTATACCAGCAGGTGTCAGAGGCTTCAAATTTATCTGATATTTTAGTTTTTGTTTTCCCTGTTGCCTTTGGGCTTCCCCATTGCCTTTGGGCTTCTTAAATAAAGTCTGTGCCTTGCAGCTCTTTCAGCTGTAATCCAGTTTTACTATGCTAAAACTCTATTGATGTAGTGGTAAGGTATGAGGAAAACAAAGTATTCTATAACTGTATAATCTTTTAACAGATCCATGTCCTTGGACTATGATCTTCACAAGTGCTTCTTAGCTTTTCCCCTCCCGTTAGGTTCTGGCAAAATCCATTCTTTTGGAACATAAGCATATGCTATGGACAACTCTCTGAGTTCACGATGGTTACCTTTCCTCTCCTCCTGCTAAAGCCATAAGTAGATCTTCCTTCATTCTTCTGTATTGAACCTGATTGGGCTCTCAGATGTAAATCTATCAAAGTGTGGGATCTCCCTAAGGCTGCAGACCACAAGAGTTTCTCACTCTCCAACTAGTCCATACTCAGCCTCCAGATGTTCATCACAAGTGCTATCTAAGTGTTCCCACCCATTTGTGGCTTCAGCAGCTTCTGCTCCAAGTGAGCAGATTCTCTGTACTTACCCATCTCTCCTGATTTTGGGGTAGAAGTTTGCCTCTGATCTTGAATTATCGATGGATCCAAGAACATTTACTTGAAGTTTGTGCAGCACTTTTCATACTGTGAGGACAAGAGTGATCATTTCTTTTCTTTTCTTTTCTTTTTTTTTTTTTTGAGATGGAGTCTTGCTCTGTTGCCCAGGCTGGAGTGCAGTGGCGTGATCTCGGCTCACTGCAAGCTCCACCTCCCAGGTTCACGCCATTCTCCTGCCTCAGCCTCCCGAGTAGCTGGGACTGCCCGCCACCACATCTGGCTAATTTTTTGTATTTTTAGTAGAGACGGAGTTTCACCATGTTAGCCAGGATGGTCTTGATCTCCTGACCTCATGATCCACACTCCTTGGTCTCTCAAAGTGCTGGGATTGTAGGCGTGAGCCTTCGTGCCTGGCCAGGAGCAATCATTTCTAAGCTCTTCACATGTTGGAACTAAAACCAGAAGTCTTCTTTCTGTATTTTTGAATTAATGGAAAACCTAAATCCCATGGGCTTAATGATAAGGCATTTCTTTTCTGCTGTAACTGGGCATTTCAGAGGTGGTTCCAGGCTTACTGTTTGTTTGATCTCCTGACTCCACATGTGTAGGAACACAGATTGCTCTCATTTCCCTGTTTCTCCTTAGTATCATCTACAACACGGTACAATATGGCTGCCCAAAACTTCCAGGCTAATTGCTCCTTCAGGGGAAAGAACCATTCTTTCACAATACTGAAAAAAATACAGCGTCCATCTTGATTAAACAATCTAAGGCCACATTTTCATTGTACCAGTCAACTACTGCCACACAATTCTCATATGTCCACAGATTGTCTAGAGGCAGTTCTGTTGATGTCACCTGGGCTCACTCACAGGTCTGCAGGTTGGGTGGAACTGGCCGATTTGGGCTGGGGTGGACTAGGTGGCTCTACTTTAAGCTAGGGACCCTCTGCTCACACGTTTCTCGTTCTCCTTGGATCTGAAGCTATGTGGGTTGTGTTCTTCTCATAGAAATGAAAGGGGTGCAAGGGGAAACATGGAAATGCAGAAAGCCTCTTAAGGCCTTAGCTTGAAATTGGCACCATGTTAATTATGCCCACAGGCCGCTGGTGAAAGCAAGCTACATGGCCAAAATCAAGGGGCAGGAAAGGACACTCTGCCCATAAGGAAGCCATGACAAGGATGTAATGACAGCTAGAGATTGAGACCAGACAATCTACTGTGCTCACAAATAAACTGGCCACTGCTTTCACAGGAACGTGAATACCCTGTTTGACAAGAACCAGTGAAAACTCAGACCCTGAAGCTATAGACTGATTTGTGCTGCACTAGTTTGCTAGGGCTGCCACAAAAAAACACCGAGGGGCTTAAACAACAGACATTTATTTTTCCACAATTCTGAAGGTTGGAAGTCTGAAATCAAGGTGTCACCAGGGTTGGATTCTTCTTAAGTCTCTCTCCTTGGCTTGTGGATGGAAATCACCTCCCTGTGTCTTCACCTGGTTTTCCCTTGGTGAATGTCTGTGTCCTAATTTCCTCTTCTTATAAGGGTTCCAGTCCCACTGGATAATAATTCACCCTACTGACTCATTTTACCTTTTAGAGTCTTTTTCCAAATATGGTCACATTCTGAGATACTGGGGATAGGACCACAACATATGACTTTGAAGGGGTATAATTGAAACATAACTACAAGCAAGGTACCCATAAACCACATAGACCGTATTTCTTATAACAAATATCAATATATATTTATAGCCTCAAATAAAAATGATACGTAGTAAAATCATCAGCAGGAAGAACCAGAACAATGCCATCTGGGTTCTTACTTTTCTTTAATTATAGCCTAATCTGGGGGTAAAAATTTAAGACAACTGAAAGAAAAGACATTCTTTAAGCAATCTCCACTGAATATTATTGCTTTAAATTGAACTATTGACAAGTATGATATTGTACCTTGTGGCCAGGACTTGGGCAGCAGCCTTCCTGTACTTCCTGTTGAGCACAGTTCTATGTGTCTAAGCAGGCAAAGCAGAGAGGCCACACACTTGGAGAAAAGACCAGCACACAGTTTTAGACATGAGTTGCTGGAGTATACAGAGGGCACTTTTGGTGGCAAATAACAGGAACTACACTGAGATGGGTAAATAAATAAATAAGACCCAGGGCATTTCCCAAATCCCAAGGACAGGAATGCAACAGTTCCAGGAATAAGACACAGGCATTCTATGGAGAACTCAAGAAGTACTCAGTTTCTGTCTCGCACATGTGTTCCTTCCTGCTTTACTTCATCCTTCCATTTTTCTCTTTATCCTTTCTTCCTTCTCCTTCCTTTGTTTTTTCTTTCTTCTTATCCCTTTTTATTCTCTTTTTTGTCTTCTTTTTCCTTGTCTCCCTTGTCCCCTACAATCCTGTCCCCCCAAATAAAACTGTTTTCTTCTAGTTTTCCAGTTCATATGTAAAAATTTGTATGTATGTTTTTCCAGTTCATATATATGCTTTTGCAATTTAGATGTGTGCTTTTTGGTATGACATACCTAAAAATACTGGGGGAAGGTATTCAAAACATCTTTTTAAATGCCCAACTGAGTTTGGAAAGCAAGAGAATCCATTGAGTTCAATTATTCTACATTGCTTGTAGAACACATATCAATATGTCTTAAAAGTCAGAATATAGAGACTGTTCCTGACAAGAAGGCCATCCCACTTAGGCTGAGAAGTTAGCTGGGGGAGTAATCTGCAGACTGTAAGTGGTGAAAAATGCTAAGACCAGACGTGATGAGAACATGAAAATCCAGTGTAGTGAGTGGGAACAGCAGTTGGATGTGCTCTGGTGCCTCTGCGCATCCTGGTGGTTGCCATGCACATGGTGGCAGGAGGGAGAGTGTGGGGCCCTAGCAGGATGGAAAGTTATGCTGGAGACTCCTGCAAAAGCCAGGACCCTGAAACCCTAAAAGAATGACCCATGATCTCTTCCCTCTGTTCTACTGCAGGAAGGAAAGTATGCATATGTCAAATTTAAGTTGATGTTAACTCTGAGTAGAGCTGGAAAAAATAGTTCTACCCTGAAAATTCCTAACTATAAGTCCATATTTCCATGAGTATGGGTCTAAATTTATACCCTCATTTGCTGTGAAAAGTATAAGGCAAAAATATTAGTTGAAAGGTGTCCCAAGCTGGTGGATAGGCACATTGCAGGAGCAAAGGAAATTTTCTCTAAATGAATCCCCTTTGGAAATAGGCCTCAAATAATTCACACAGATAAAAGTTCAGGAAACATGAGTACTCTTTCTCTCTTTCTGTCTCTCATCCCTCCCGATACCCCTCCTCCCCACCTGCCAAAACACAATCACTAAGCCCAAAAGGAAACAGGTTACCATGAGCAAGAACTAACAACAACAACAACAACAACAACAACAAAAAACAAATCCCATAGTCAGACTCACAAAGGCTGGTGATATTAGAATTAACAAATACAAATATAGAATACATATGATTACTATATTTAAAGATAGAAAAGAGTTTTATGAAGCAACGAGAGACAAAAAAACTATCAATATTGACCAGGAATTTTTCAAATAACCAAATAATACTGGGAGAAAGAAAAAAATTAAATAATGGAGACTTGAAACTCAATGGTTATATTAAATAACAGCTTAAAATTAGCAAAAAAAAAAATTAGATAAATGGGAGAAAGAAAGAAGAAATTACACAGATTGAAGCACAGAGAAAAAGAAAGTTCAAGTAGCCCATTAAATCCCAAACATGATCAATAAAAAGAAATTTAGCCTAGATACATAGTAGTGGAAAGGCAAAACCTAAACATAGAAAATGTGAAACAGTCAGAGATGAAAGTCAGAAACCTCAAAATATCATTTCCAATACTGGATAGAACATCTAGACAGAAGACCAATAACAAAATAGAGGACTCAAATAACACTAAAAAGCAACTAGACACAACAGACATACATAAAGTACTCCACCAAACCATAGCAGAATATACATTCTTTTCAATTGCACATAGAACAGTTTCCAGGATAGAAAATACAAGGCCTTAAAAATAATCTCAAAAAATGTAAAAGATTAAAATAATACAAAGTATATTCTATGAACACAATGGATTGAAGTTAGGCATCAATAGTGAAAAGAAAACTAGAAAATTCACAAATAAGTGAAAATCAAACAGCACTCTTAAATGACCATTAAAACAAAGAAAAAAAAACCACAAAGAAATCTTAAACATACTTATAGTGGAATGAAATGGAAACACAACATGCCATAACTTACGGAATGCAGCAAAGTAAATGCTCAGAGGAAAATTTATAGCTGTAAATGCATACATTGTAAAGGAAGCCAAATCTCAAATCAATAAACTAACTTTGCACCTTGAGGAATTATAAACACACACACACACACACACACACACACACACACACACAAAACCCAAAGCTAGGAGAAATAATGAAGATTAAAGAGAAATAAAATAGAGAATAAAAAGAATAGAGAGACTCAATAAAGCCAAAAGTAGGTTCTTGAAAGGATGAAAAGAACTGATTGAAGGTTCCAAGATGACCAAATAGGAACAGCTCCAGTCTACAGCTCCCAGCATGAACAATGCAGTAGTTGGGTGATTTCTGCACTTCCAACTGAGGTACTGGGTTCTTCTCATAGGGACTGGTTGAACAGTAGGTGCAGCCCACAGAGTGTGAGCCAAAGCAGGGTGGGGCATCACCTCACTGGGGAAGCACAAGGGGTAGGGGAATTCCGTTTTCTAGCCGAGGGAAGCCGTGACAGATGGTACCTGGAAAATTGGGACACTCCTGCCCTAATACTATGCTTTTCCAACAGTCTTAGCAAACAGCACACCAGGAGATTATATCCCGCACATGACTCAGCTGGTCTCACACCCACAGAGCCTTGCTTACTGCTAGCACAGCAGTCTGAGATCAAACTGCAAGGTGGCAGCAAGGCTGGGGGAGGGGCATTCGCCGCTGCTAAGGCTTGACTAGGTAAACAAAGCAGCTGGGAAGCTCGAACTGAGTGGAGCCCACCGCAGCTCAATGAGGCCTGCCTGCCTCTGTAGACTCCACCTCTAGGGGCAGGGCATAGCTGAACAAAAGGCAGCAGAAACTTCTGTAGACTTAAACATCCCTATCTGACAGCTTTGAAGAGAGCAGTGGTTCTCTCAGCACAGAGTTTGAGATCTGAGAACAGACAGACTGCCTCCTCAAATGGGTCCCTGACCACTGAGTAGCCTAACTGGGTGACACCTCCCAGTAGGGGCCGACTGACACCTCATTCAGCTGGGTGCCCATCTGAGACGAAGCTTCCAGAGGAAGGATCAGGCAGCAACATTTGCTGTTCTGCAATATTTGCGGTTCTGCAGCCTCTGCTGGTGATACCCAGGCAAACAGGGTCTGGATTGGACCTCCAGCAAACTCCAACAGGCCTGCAGCTGAGGGTCCTGACTGTTAGAAGGAAAGCCAACAAACAGAAAGGACATCCACACCAAAACCCCATCTGCATGTCACCATCATCAAAGACCAAAGGTAGATAAAACCACAAAGATGGGGAGAAACCAGAGCAGACAAGCTGAAAATTCTAAAACTCAGACCACCTCTTCTCCTCCAAAGGAACACAGCTCCTCACCAGCAATGGAACAAAGCTGGACAGAGAATGACTTTGACAAGTTGAGAGAAGAAGGCTTCAGAAGATCGGTAATCACAAACTCTCTGAGCTAAAGGAGGATGTTCAAACCTATCGCAAAGAAGCAAAAAAACTTGAAAAAAGATTGGACAAATGGTTAACTGAATAAACAGCATAGAGAAGACCTTAAATGACCTGATAGAGCTGAAAACCATGGCACGAGAACTACGTGATGCATGCACTAGCTTCAGCAGCTGATTCGATCAACTGGAAAAAAGGGTATCAGTGATTGAAAATCAAATGAATGAAATGAAGTGAGAAGAGAAGTTTAGAGAAAAAAGAGTAAAAAGAAACGAACAAAGCCTCCAAGAAATATGGGACTATGTGAAAAGACCAAATCTATGTCTGATTGGTGTAACTGAAAGTGACGGGGAAAATGGAATCAAGTTGGAAAACACTCTTCAGGATATTATCCAGGAGAACTTCCCCAACCTAGCAAGGCAGGCAACATTCAAATTCAGGAAATATAGAGAACACCACAAAGATACTCCTCAAGAAGAGCAACTCCAAGACACGTAATTGTCAGATTCACCAAAGTTGAAGTGAAGGAAAAAATGATAAGGGCAGCCAGAGAGAAGGGTCAGGTTACCCACAAAGGGAAGTCCATCAGACTAACAGCAGATCTCTCAGCAGAAACTCTACAAGCCAGAAGAGAGTAGGGGCCAATATTCAACATTCTTAAAGAAAAGAATTTTCAACCCAGAATTTCATATCCAGCCAAACTAAGCTTCATAAGTGAAGGAGAAATAAAATCCTTTACAGACAAGCAAATGCTGAGAGATTTTGTCACCACCAGGCCTGCCTTACAAGAGCTCCTGAAGGAAGCACTAAACATGGAAAGGAACAACCAGTACCAGCCACTGCAGAAACATGCCAAATTGTAAAGACCATCGATGCTAGGAAGAAACTGCATCAACTAACGAGCAAAATAACCAGCTAACATCATAATGACAGGATCAAATTCACACATAACAATATTAACCTTAAATGTAAATAGGCTAAATGCCCCAATAAATAGACACAGACTGGCAAATTGGATAAAAAGTCAAGACCCATCAGTTTGCTGTGTTCAGGAGACCCATCTCACGTGCAGAGACACACATAG
This sequence comes from Chlorocebus sabaeus, assembly GCF_047675955.1. NCBI lineage: Eukaryota > Metazoa > Chordata > Mammalia > Primates > Cercopithecidae > Chlorocebus > Chlorocebus sabaeus. The sequence goes on along the minus strand of NC_132905.1, from coordinate 57,028,072 downwards.
GCTCAAAATAAAGGGATGGAGGAAGATCTACCAAGCAAATGGAAAACATAAGAAAGCAGAGGTTGCAATCCTAGTCTCTGACAAAACAGACTTTAAACCATCAAAGATCAAGAGAGACAAAGAAGGCCATTACATAATGGTAAAGGGATCAATGCAACAAGAAGAGCTAACTATCCTACATATATATGCAACCAATACGGGAGCACCCAGATTCATAAAGCAAGCCCTTAGAGACCTACAAAGAGACTTAGATGCCAACACAATAATAATGGGAGACTTTAACACCCCACTGTCAACATTAGACAGATCAACAAGACAGAAAGTTAACAAGGATATCCAGGACTTGAACTCAGCACTGCACCAAGCAGACCTAATAGACATCTACAGAACTTTCCACCCCAAATCAACAGAATATACATTCTTCTCAGTACCACATCACATTTATTCCAAAATTGACCACATAGTTGGAAGTAAAGCACTCCTCAGCAAATGTAAAAGAACAGAAATCATAACAAACTGTCTCTCAGACCACAGTAAAATCAAATTGGAACTCAGGATTAAGAAACTCACTCAAAACTACACAACTACATGGAAACTGAACAACCTGCTCCTGAATGACTACTGGATACATAATGAAATGAAGGCAGAAATAAAGACATTCTTTGAAACCAATGAGAACAAAGACACAACATACCAGAATGTCTGGGACACATTTAAAGCAGTGTGTAGAGGGAAATTTGTAGCACTAAATGCCCACTAGAGAAAGCAGGAAAGATCTAAAATTGACACCCTAACATCACAATTGAAAGAACTAGAGAAGCAAGTGCAAACACACTCAAAAGCTAGCAGAAGGCAAGAAATAACTAAGATCAGAGCAGAACTAAAGGAGATAGAGACCAAAAAACAACAACAACAACAACAACAACAACAACAAAAAACCTTCAAAAAATCAATGAATCCAGGAGCTGGTTTTTTGAAAAGATCAACAAAATTGATAGACCGCTATCAAGACTAATAAAGAAGAAAAGAGAGAAGAATCAAATAGATGCAATAAAAAATGATAAAGGGGATATCACCACTGATCCCACAGAAATACAAACTATCATCAGAGAACACTATAAACACCTCTACGCAAATAAGCTAGAAAATCTAGAAGAAGTTTGTAAATTCCTGGACACATACACCCTCCCAAGACTAAACAAGGAAGAAGTTGAATCCCTGAATAGATCAATAACAGGCTCTGAAATTGAGACAATAATTAATAGCCTCCCAACCAAAAAAAGTCCAGGACCAGACAGATTCATAGCTGAATTCTACCAGATGTACAGAGGAACTGGTACCATTCCTTCTGAAACTATTCCAATCAATAGAAAAAGAGGGGATCCTCCCTAACTCATTTTATGAGACCAGCATCATCCTGATACCAAAGCCTGGCAGAGGCACAACAAAAAAAGAGAATTTTAGACCAATATCCCTGATGAACGTCGATGCAAAAATCCTCAATAAAATACTGGCAAACCGAATCCAGCAGCACATCAAAAAGTTTATCCACCATGATCAAGTTGGCTTCATCCCTGGGATGCAAGGCTGATTCAACATACACAACTCAATAAACATAATCCATCACATAAACCGAACTAAAGACAAAATGACATGATTATCTCTATAGATGCAGAAAAGGCCTTTGATAAAATTCAACATTGCTTCATGTTAAAAACAATAAACTAGGTATTGATGGGACATATCTCAAAATAATAAGAGCTATTTATGACAAACCCACAGCCAATATCATACTGAATGGGCAAAAACTGGAAATTCCCTTTGAAAATTGGCGTAAGACAGGGATGCCTTCTCTCACCACTCCTATTCAGCATAGGGTTGGAAGTTCTGGCCAGGGCATTCAGGCAGGAGAAAGAAATAAAGGGTATTCAATTAGCAAAAGAGAAAGGCACGCAAATTCATGAAGCATTCCATATTTAAAAAAAAAAACAAAAACAAAACAAAACAAAACAAAAAACAAAGAAAGAAAAGAGGAAGTCAAATTGCCCCTGTTTGCAGAGGACATGATTTCATTTTTAGAAAACCCCATTGTCTCAGCCCCAAATTCCCTTAAGCAACTTCAGCAAAGTCTCAGGATACAAAATCAATGTGTAAAAATCACAAGCATTCCTATACTTCAATAACAGACAAACAGAGAGCCAAATCATGAGTGAACTCCCATTCACAATTGCTTAAAAGAGAATAAAATACCTAGGAATCCAACTTACAAGGAATGTGAAGGACCTCTTCAAGGAGTACTACAAATCACTGCTCAACAAAATAAAAGAGGACACAAACAAATGGAAGAACATTCCTTGTTCATGGATAGGAAGAATCAATATCATGAAAATGGCCATACTGCCCAACGTAATTTATAGATTCAATGCCATCCCCATCAAGCTACCAATGACTTCCTTCAAAGAATTGGAAAAAACTACTTTAAAGTTCATATGGAACCAAAAAAGAGCCTGCATAGCCAAGTCAATCCTAAGCAAAAAAGAAAAAAGCTGGAGGCATCACACTAACTGACTTCAAACTATACTACAAGGCTACAGTAACCAAAACATCATGGTACTGGTACCAAAACAGAGATATGGACCAATGGAACCGAACAGAACCCTCAGAAATAATACCACACATCTACAACCATCTGATCTTTGACAAACCAGACAAAAACAAGAAATGGGGAAACAATTCCCTATTTAATAAGTGGTGCTGGGAAAACTGGCTAGCCATATGTAGAAAGCTGAAACTGGATCCCTTCCTTACACCTTACACAAAAATTAATTCAAGATGGATTAAAGACTTAACTGTTAGACCTAAAACCATAAAAACCCTAGAAGAAGACCAAGGCAATACCACTAAGGACAGGCATAGGCAAGGACTTCATGAATAAACACCAAAAGCAACAGCAACAAAAGCCAAAATAGACAAATGGGATCTAAGTAAACTAAAGAGCTTCTGCACAGCAAAAGAGACTACCATAAGAGTGAACAGACAACCTACAGAATGGGAGAAAAATTTTGCAATCTACCCATCTGACAAAGGGCTAATATCCAGAATCTACAAATAAGTTAATCAAATTTACAAGAAAAAATCGAACAACCTCCTCAAAAAGTGGGTGAAGGATATGAACAGACACTTCTCAAAAGAAGACATTTATGCAACCAACAAACACATGAAAAAACGCTCAGCATCACTGACCATCAGATAAATGCAAATCAAAACCACAATGAGATACCATCTCACACCAGTTAGAATGGCGATCATTAAAAAAATCAGGAAACAACAGGTACTGGAGAGGATGTGGAGAAATAGGAACACTTTTACACTGTTGGTGGGAGTGTAAACTAGTTCAACCATTGTGTAAGACAGTGTGGCGATTCCTCAAGGATCTAGAACTAGAAATACCATTTGACCCAGCGATCCCATTACTGGGTATATCCCCAAAGAATTATAAATCATGCTGCTCTAAAGACACATGCACATGTATGTTTATTGCAGCACTGTTCACAATAGCAAAGACTTGGAACAAACCCAAATGTCCACCTATGATAGAATGGATTAAGAAAATGTGGCACATATACACCATGGAATACTATGCAGCCATAAAAAAGGATGAGTTCACGTCCTTTGCAGGGACATGGATGAAGCTGAAAACCATCATTCTGAGCAAACTATTGCAAGGACAGAAAACAAAATACCGCATGTTCTCACTCATAGGTGGGAATTGAACAACAAGAACACTTGGACACAGGGTGGGGAACATCACTCATAGGGTCTGTTGTGGGGTGGGGGGAGGGGGGAAGGATAGCAATAGGAGAAATACCTAATGTAAATGCCGAGTCAATGGGTGCAACACACCAACATGGCACATGTATACATATGTAAAAAACCTGTACATTGTGCACATGTACCCTAGAACTTAAAGTATAATAAAAATAAATAAATAAATAAATAAATAAATACGGATGAAAAGAGTTGACAAACTTCTGGCTGAGCTGACAGACTAAAAAGGGAGAAGTCGTAGATAACTAAAAGGAGAAATGAAAGTGAGGTCATTACTACCAACCTTACAAAAATACAAACGATCATAATAATATATTGCAAACAATTGTGCACCAACAAGTTAGATAACCTAGTTGAAATGGAACATTCCTAGAATCATACAGATTACCTGAACTGATTCAAGAAGAAATAGAAAATCTCAACAGACCTCTAACAAGCAACAAACAAAGAGGTTGAATCATTAAAAAAAACAAAACAAAACAAAACAAAAAAACCAACAACAACAACAACAAAAAAAAAACACTTCCCAACAAAGAAAAGTCTAGGATCAGATAGCTTCACAACTAGTACATTGTATCAAATATTTAAAAAAGAATTAACACCAATTTGTCTCATTCTCTTCCAAAAAATAGAAGAGGAAGTAACACTTCTCATTCATTCTATGAAGATAACATTACAAAGCCAAGAAAAAACATCATAAAAAAATTACTTATGGTACTATATACCTTAGGAATATAGACGTAGAGAAATTCTCAACAAAATACTAGAAAACTGACTCTAACAGCATATCAAAAGGATAACACACTATGATCAAATGGGATTTATCTAAGGAATGCAAGGGTGATCCACCATATAAAAATCTATCAGTGTAATATAAGACACTCAGAAAACTCAACATACAATAAAAGTTTCTCAACATGATAAAGGGCATTTGTGAAAATCTCACAGCTTCACACTCAGTGATGAAAGACTGAAATATTTCTTCCTAAGATCAGGAAAAAAGAAGGAGTACCAACTTCTTGGTATCCTTGATACCAAGAAGGAATCACTACTTCTTTTCAACATTGTAAACATTGTATTGGAGTTTTTTTCAAAGAAATTTAGAAAGAAACAAAAGGCAACCAAATTAAAAAGGAAGAAGTAAAGCTATATCTATTAGCAAATGGCATGATCCTATATATAGAAAATACCAAAGAATCTGCAAAAAAATCTACTAGAGCTAATAAATGAATTCATCAAAATTGCATGATACAAGATAAACAAAAATAATATGGGTCTGTAATAAACAATTCAAAAATAAAATTTAAAAAGGAATTCCAATTATAATAGCATCTAAAAAAATAAAATCCCAGGAATAAATTTATCCAAGGAAGTGAAATACTTGAAAATTTTAAAATATTACTGAAATAAATGAAGATCTAAATAGATGGAAAAACATCCTGCATTTATGAATAACAGAACTTAATATTGTTAAGATATCAATACCTACAGATTCAACATAATAATTTCTGTCAAAATTCCAACAACTCTTTTTGCAGAAATGGATTTTAAGAGTCCACAGATAACTAAAAGAGTCTTTAAAAAATAATTTTTAAAAAGTTGGAGAACTTATACTTCTTGATTTCAAACTGACTACAAAGGTACAGTAATCAAAACAGTATGGTCCTAGCATGAGGATAGACATATAGACCAATGGAATAAAATTGAGAGTCCAAAAATAAACCCATACGTGGAGAAAGAATTGCCTTTTCAACAAATGGTTCTGGGAAAACTGGATATCTACATGCAAAAAAAATAAAGATGGGCCTATCCCTCACATCACATACAGAAAATAACTCAAAATAGATCAATAATAGAAATAGAATAGCTAAAACTATAAATTCTCTTAGAAGAAAACATAGGGGCAAACCTGCATGACACTGGTTTTGGTCATGGTTTCTCATACATGTCACAAAAAGTACAGGCAACAAAAGAAAAATAGATAAATTGCACTTTGTCAACATTAAAAACTGTCGTGCATAAAAGGATATTATCAAGAGACAAAACCACAGAATGGGAGAAAATAGAAATTTGAAGATGCACATAGAGGGAAAAATGAGGTTAAGGAATTTTTGGATCATTGTATTATCTGAGAAGATCATAAAGCTGCTGATTAATATTGGTTATTATTAGGTTAAATATGCTGGTTAAAATTTCCCGTGTATTCCCTAAAAAAATAAAAACTGGCTGGACACATTGGCTCCCACCTGTAATCCCGGCACTTTGGGAGGCTGAAACGGGTGGATCACCTGAGGTCAGGAATTGGAGACCAGCCTGGCCAATATGGTGAAACCCTGTCTCTACTAAAAACACAAAAATTAACCATGTGAGGTGGCAGGCGCCTGTAATCCCAGTTATTGGGGAGGCTGAGGCTGGAGAATTGCTTGAGCCAAGATGGTGTCACTGCACTCCAGCCTGGGCAACAAGAGTAAAACCTTGTCTCAAAAAAAGGACAAACACACACACACACACACACACACACATAATTGAATATGTATCTTGTAGTCTAGTACAATAAAAAATGCTAGAAATTTTAAAAAGGGACAAAGAGAGAAAAGACTGAAAAATGAGACAAATAAAAAGTAAAAACTAAGATGACTGAAAATAATCACAGTGATCATAACTGGTGTAAATGAACTACACAGAAAAAGCCCTTTTTTATACTGTATTATGTTTTAGCCTAGTTTCTTATTGTGAAAATTACACACCTAAAAAATGAAAACATGGAAAAATTGAAAGTAAAAAAGAAAAAAAAGGGAGAGGAAATATACCAGCAAATACTAACCCAAGGAGAGCTGGTTAGGTATATTACGCTCCAGCAAAATAAATTCAAAGCTAAAGGCTCATGACATGTAGGTTAAAATATCAATGTCCTAGGAAGATATAACAATTTTAAGCTTAGACCATCTAAAACATAACTTTACATTTGACATTTTTAATCCATTATCCAATCTAACACTGTTAGATTTTACTACACTTCTCCCAATAATCAATACATCAAGTATACTAACAGCTGACAAAATCAAAGAAGGTTTGAGCAGAGTAATTATCACACTTGATCTATGAATAACATGTATTTACCAGATAACCTGTAGGTCAAGGGTAAACAAAAATTTAAAAAATAGTTTTAACACTAATGAAATGTTGCTTATTAGAACTCTTGGGCCATTGCAAAAGTGGTACAGTGGCATTTCTAAAGCTACAGCCTTACCAAGAAAAACACATATTTTATAAGAAACTATTGTGAAAAGAAATGAACATAGCATCCAGTTTAAGAAGTTAGTAAAAGAACAATAAACTGAAGTGAAATAGAAGAAAATAAAAAGGATAAGAACAAAATGAGTGAAATGCAAAGCTACAATCGAGACAATCAATTTCGCCAAAAGTAGGTTTTCTGAACAGACTAGTAAAATTCACAAACCTCTGGCAGGATTGATCAGAAAGAAAGAAAAATAAGAATGAGAGAGAGGGAAGTAATGAGAGAGAGGTGGGGGAGGAGGGAGGGAGGAATGCAGAAGGCACCTGTGACTAATGTCTAATGTCAGGAAAGAAAAAGGACACCTCACTACAAATGCTGTAAACGTTAAGAGGAATGAGAGGATATTATGACCATGCCAATACATTTCGATGAAACGGATACATTCTTAGAAATAGATAATTTACCAAAGCTGACTCAACAAATAAATAGAAACATCTGAATGCTGTTTAAAAAAAAAAAAAAAAAAAAAACTAATAAAACTTAATCATTAATTTAAAATGTTCCACAAATATAATATCAGAGCCAGACAGTTTACCAGTTGGATTCATTTGTGCATCCAAGGAATAGGCAATTGTACTCCTGTAAAAACTCTTTCAGAGCCCCAAAGAAGCATAACTTTGATAGAAAAGCCAGACAGGGACAGGGAAGGGGAAATTAGAAACAACCTCAGCATGACCAGAAACGCACAAAGTGCTAAACAGAAGATTAGACACTGAATCAAGACAGAAAAATAATATGTATAATATGACTAAGGTGGATTTATTCCTGGAACGCAAGGTTAAATCAACAGTAGAAACTCTATCAATGAAATTACTGAAGGGAATCCAAGTTTATATAGAATTTCCCAACACAAATAATACTGAATCAGAACTTGCGCTGATGGGATGTGATCTGGGGCACCAAAAGCATCTTCTATGGAACAAAAATTATTTAAACACAAACAGGCAAAAATCAGACAGTAAAAGACAGGAAAAGTTGTATGAAAATTGAGAACTTCTGTTCAATAAAATATTTCGATAAATAAAAGGGCAGGCCACAAATTAAGTGACACCTGCCATACATATACAATGAAAAGAATTTGAATCAAAAGTATATAAATACTTTTTATAAATCCATAAAAGATAAATAGTATTAATAGGAAAATTAGTAAACCTGAAGAGATACTTCAAAGAGGAATGCAATGGACTGAATATTTATGTTCCTCTAAAATTTCTGCATTGAAATCCTAACCCCCAAGGTGATGGTATTAGGAGGTGAAGACTTTGGGAGATAATTAGATCGTGAAGGCGGAGCCTTCATTCATGGGATCAATGTTGTTGTAAAAGGGCCCGTAGAGAGCACTCTCATCTTCCTCCTGCCATGCCAGAGTACAGCCAAAGTCAGCAGTCTGCAGGCTGGCAGACGGCCCTCACCAGAACCCGACCACACTGGCACCTGGATCTCAGACTTTGAGAAATAAATGACTTTTGTTTATAAGCCACCCAGTCTATGATAGATTGCTATAAACGCCCAAACTGATTAAGATAAGAAGTAAAAGCAAATGACCAATACACACACAAAAACATCCTCAAGCTGATTAGTAACCAGGGAAAAATGCAAATGGAAAACATAAAAGGTCTGATGATTCCAGGTGGCGGTGAGGATTTAGAGAAGTGGAAATGCTCATACCTAATTATGGTGTGTAATTGGCTTAAAACTATTTTGGAAAATAATTTGTCTTTAAGCAGAAAACCCGACTCTCTCTCCCTTTCCCAATGTATATATACAGTCATGTGGTCCATAATGACATTTCAGTTACTGAGGGGCCACATACATAATGGTGGTCCCATAAAATTATACTGAAACTGAAAAACGCTTATTGCCTAGTGATGTCCTAGACTTCATAACATAATAGTAGAATGCATTATTCATGTGTTTGTGGAGATGCTGGTGTAAACAAACCTACTGTGCTGCCAGTCATATAAAAGTCTAGCACATACAATCCTTCTATGTACAGTACCTATTTGATAATGACAATAAATTACTGTTACTGATTTATATATTTACTCTACTATAATTCCTATATTCGTTTAGAGTTTACTTCTATTTGTTTTTAAAAGTTAACTGTAAAACAGCCTCAGATAGGTCCTTTAGGAGGTACCATAACAGAAGGCATTGTTTTCACAGGCGATGACAGCTCCATGCCTGTTAGTGCCCCCCTGAAAGACTTTTCAGTGGGACGAGATGTGGAGGCAGAAGACAGTGACATTGATGATTCTGACCCTGTGTAGGCCCTAGGATAATGTGTGTGTTTATGTCTTCATTTTTAACCAAAAAAAAAAAAAAAAAATTTAAAAAGTGAAAAAAGAATTTAATAGGAAAAAGTTTATAGCTGGACAATGTGTTTGTGTTTTAAGCTAAGTATTACAAAAGAGTTCAAGAGTTTAAAAAATGTAAAAGTTTATAAAGTAAAAAAGTTACAGTAGCTAAGGTTAATTTAGTATAGAAGAAAGAAAACTATTTTTTAAGAAATTTACTGTAGCATAAGTATACAGTGTTTATAAAGTCTACAGTAGTGCATGGTAATGTCCTAGGCCTTCACCTTCACTCACCACTCATCACTGACTCACCCAGAGCAACTTCCAGTCCCGTAAGCAACATTCACGGAAGTGCCCTATACAGGTGTGCCAATTTTTAGCTTTTTTACAGTATTTTACTGTAACTTTCATATGTTTAGATACACAAATACTTCCCATTGTGTTATAGTTGCCTACAGTATTCAGTACAGCAACATGCTGTACTGGTTATAGCCTAGGACCAATAGGTTATACCATATAGCCAAGGTGTGTAGAACACTATCCCATCTCGGTTTGTGTAAGTACACTCTATAATGTTTGCACAAAAATGAAATCACCTAATAACGCATGTCTCAGAACATATCCCTGGGGTTAAGAGACACAAGACTCTGTGTGTGTGTGTGCACAATGATTGAGCATTCCTACCCTAACATATTTGCCTTATTGGCCCTAGAAAAACAATGGTGTGCACCAAGTGAAAGGCACAAAATTTTTCCATAGCATCATTGTGGTATCAAAAAAATCTAGAAATAACCTTATTGTCTATTGAAAGTAGACAGAATCAATAAGTTCAGTATATTTCACAATGGAGCAGGAAGAAGTGAAAAACATTACAGTTGAAAACATAAATATTTTTGAATTTCAAGAAGATAATGCTGGATGGAAAAAGAAAATAACTTTTAGAAAGATGTCTGATATGTTTTGGCTGTGTCCCCACCCAAATCTCATCTTGAATTGTAGCTCCCATAATTCCCATGTGTTGTGGGAGGGACCTGGTGGGAGATAATTAAATCATGGGGGCAGTTCCCCCATACTGTTCTCATAGTAGTGAATAAGTCTCATGAGATCTGATGGTTTTATAAGGGGTTTCCCCTTTCACTTGGCTCTCATTCTCTCTTGCCTACTGCTATGTAAAACATGCCTTTCACCTTCTGCCATGATTGTGAGGCCTCCCCAGCCACATGGAACAGCGAATCCATTAAACCTCTTTTTCTTTATAAATTACCCAGTCTCAGGTATGTCTTTATCTAGTGAAAACAGACTAATATAATGCCTAAGACATGATTCCATTTATATAAAGTTGAAAAGCAACTCATATATTGTTTAGAAAAACACATGTATATGACAAAACTGTAAAAGCGAAGCAAGGGCAGGAGGTGGAGAGGTGTACCTGAGGGAGGTACATGACAGATTCCAAAGGTTCCAGCGCAGGTATCTGGCTTTTATAAAATAAGTATTGTTCTTTAAAATGTACACACTCATCATACACATCCTTTGGTATGTGTGCTTTATTTCACAGTTTTTGTGAAGGTCACTTCTACTCAGAATGCTGAGTATGCAGGTGATATGTCCAGTGACCCGGAAAGAAACTGAAGTTCTCTTGGCCCCAAATTGACCTTTTGGTCATGTGCCCTGTATTGGAAGACAGGACAAGAGCAAGATAATAAAACATGCAGATCAGGGTGGAGAGAGGAGAAAGGGAACAGGGAAATTTCCAGAACATGGTGTGAGTAAGGGCTGCCTTGGCGGATAACCCAAAATTTCCTCCCAAGTTTGGGCTAGGTTATCTTTAGATAATTTTTTGGAATAACCTTCAGGTAGCTTTCTTGAATTTTTAAACTGGAAAATATAAGACAAGTGTATCCAAACCCTTATGGAGAGCTAGAGCTGGGGCAGGGAAAGGAGAAGCTCCATCCTTCTCTGGCCAGCCGTGTGTCTCAGCTTCCTTGCCAGCTGGATTCCAGGCCAGTGTGGCCAGCGGGAGGCACGGGCAGAAGAGAGAGAGGGGGAAGAGTCCAGGGCACTTCTCCTGTTCGTGGTTTGTCATCTGCCCAGGTGGCTTTTTTTCCCAGAAGTAATGTCTCCTCCAGGGTCCCAGATCCCAACAGGTGTGCACAGCTCTCCTATGATTTTGTCACCCTCCAGATGGCTAGAAGGAGCGTACGTTTATCTGATAATGTACGTGGTATTTGAGCAAAATAGAAACTTTAGAATCCTGATGAACAAGAAATAGGGAATCAATAAGAGAAAATATAGGAAGCTTGGGTAGTAGTGAAGGCCCAGTCAAAGAATGAAATGCATATAGCTTTGGTCCAGTTAGCAAAAAGAACTGTAACTTGGAATCAGCAGATGTGGGTTTGAACCCCAGCTCAGCCATTAATGTGTGACTTCAGGGCTTAATCACGATAAGTCTCAGTTTAGTCATCTATAAAATGGAGCCAATAATAACCTTAATACCAACCTCACAGGTCAGGGCTGCTGTGAGAATCATATAGTATGTAGCCTTTTTGGATTGATTACTTTCTTTTGCAATATGTATTTAAGGTTCTTCCATGTCTTGTCATGGCTTGATAGTTGATTTCTTTTTGTTGGACCAAGTAATAGTCCATCGCCTAGATGGAACCCGGTTTAATACTCACCTATTGAAATGAGCACTTCAGTTGCTTCCAATTTTGGAAACTATGATTAAAGCAGCTATAAATATTCATGTGCAAATTTTTGGTGGACATATGTTTTTAACAACCTGGTTAAATACCAAAGAGTGTAACTGCTGGATCGTATGGTAAGACTATGTTTAATTTTGTAAGAAACTGAAAACTATCTTCCAAAATGCCCGTACACTTTTTTGCTTCCACCAGCAATTAATAAGAGTTGCTGTTGTCCCACATCCTTGCCAGCATTTGGTGTTATTAATGTTTTGAATGTTAGCTACTCTAAGAGATATGTAGTGATATCTCATTGTTTTAACTTGCAATTCTTTACTGATATATGCTGTTGAGCATATTTTCATGTTTATTTGCCATCTGTATATCTTACTGAGTGAGATATCTAGTCAGACCTTTTTCCAGTTTCCTAGTTGTCTTATTGGTTTTCTTATTTGTGAGTTTTAAGAGGTTTTTTCCCCTATATTTTGAATACCAGTCCTTTAACAGATAAGTGTTTTACAAAGACTTTTTCCTGAGTCTGACTTGTCCTCTAAGTCTCTTAACAGTGTCTTTTTCAGAGCAATTGTTTTTCTTAATTTTAATGAAATTCAACTTACCAGTTTTTTTCATGGATTTTTCTTCTGATGTAGTATCCAGAAAGTCACCACCAAACTCAAGGTCACCTAGGTTTTTTCCTATGTTACCTGGGGATATGTAGTTTTATATTTTACATTTAAATTAATGATCCATTTTGAGTTAAGTTTTGTAAAAAGTATAAAGTCTATGCCTATTTTTACTTATTTGCATGTCAATTTCTAATTGTTCCAGCATTATTTGTTGAAAAGACTATTTATTCTCCATAGAATTCCCTTTACTCCTTCATAAAACATCAATCGACTCTAACTGTGGGGGTCTTTTCCTGGGCTCCCTAGTATGTTCCAATGATCTATTTGTCCGTTCTTTTGTTGATACCAAACTATCTTCATTACTGTGGCTTTATATTTAGTGTTGAAGTCTGGTAGTGTCAGTCTGTCAACATTATTTTTCTCCTTTAATACTGTGTTGGGTATTCTGGGTCTTTTGTCTTTCCATATAAATTTTAGAATCACTTTTTCTGATACCCACAGAGTAATTTACTGGGGTTTTTATTGGAATCGCATTGAATCTATAGACCAAGTTGTGAAGAACCTACATCTTGATGGTATTGCATTCTCCTATCCATGAACATGGAATACATCATCATTTAATTAATCCTTTGATTTTTTTCATTCGTTTTATAGAGTTCCTAATATAGATCTTGTGTCTGTTTTGTTTGATTTATACCTAAACACTTCTTTTTCTTTTCCTTTTTGTTACTGATATAAGTGGTGTTGTGTATTTACTGTCAAATTCAAGTTGTTCATCCTTGGCATATAGGAAAGCAATTGACTTTTCTATATTGATCTTGTATCCTACCACCTTACTATAATTGCTTATTTATTCCAGCAGTTTGTATTTTTGCTGTTCTTTGGGATTTTCTACCTAATCAGTTTGTTTGACGGGGGGGAAAAAAAAGACAGTTTTATTTCTTCTTTCCCAGTCTGTATACTTGTATAATATCCTTTTCTTGTTTTATTTTTGTTTTATATAACGAGGATTTCCAGTACAATCTTGGCTAGAAATGGTGAAAGCAGATATCTTTGCCTTGTTCCTGATCTTACAAGCAAAATAATCTAGTTTTACATGATTAAATATAATGTTGGCTGTCAAGTTTTTGTAAATACTATTTTTTTTCAAGTTGAGGAAGTTTTTCTCTATTTCCAGAGAAAGTTTTTTAAATCATAAGTAAGTATTGCATTTTTCAGATGTTTTTCTGCACCTATTAATATTACTATATATGTTTTCTTTTTTAGCCTGTTGTGATGTGTTGTGTTAATTGATTTTCAAATATTGACCCACACTTGGAAACATGAGACAAATCCCAGTTGGTTGAGGTGTGTAATCCATTTTACACATTGTTGGATTCGATTTGCTAACATTTTGTTGAGGATTTTGAATCTATATTCATGAGAAATATTGATCTGTAGATTTTTTTCTTTTAATATATTTGTCTGGTTTTGGTATTAGGGTAATGATGGCATCATAAAAATGAGTTAGAAAATATTCCCTCAGCTTCTTATTTCTGGAAGGGATTGTAGATAAATGGCATAATGTCTTCCTTATGTGTTTGGTAGAATTTACCGGTGAAGCCATCTAGACCTGGTGTTTTCTGTTTTGAAAAGTTACTAATTATTGACTCTTTTTTTTCAAATATATGGGCCTACGAATATTATCTATTTCTCCTTATGTGAGTTTTGGTAGGCTGGGTCTTTCAAGGAATTGGTCCATTTCAAATAGGTTATGAAATTTGTGGGTAAAGTGTTGGTAAAAATATTCCTATATTATCCATTTACTGTACCATGGGATCAGTAATGATGGCCCCTCTTTTATTTCTGAGATTAATAATTTTTGTCTTTTTTTCTTAGTTAACCTAGCTAAAGTTTTATTAATTTTATTGATTTGTTCAAAGAACTAATTTTTTGGTTTTCTTGACTTTCCTTATTGAATTCCTGTTTTTAATTTCATTTATTTCTACTATAATTATTATTATTATTTATTTTCTTCTGCTTGCTTTGGATTTAATTGCTCTTCTTTTCCTAGTTTCCTAAGTTGGAGGCTTAGATTATTGACTTTAAACCTTTCTTCTTTTCCAATAGAAGCATTCAATGCTATCAGTTTCTCTCTAAGCACTTCTTTTACTGCACCTCACAAATTTTGATAAGCCATATTCTCTTTTTCATTTAGTTCAAACTTTTTTTTAATTTCTCTTGAGACTTTTTCTTTGACCCTTGTATTACTTAGAAGTGTGTTGTTTAATCTTCAAGGTTTTCAGATAGTCCACATATTCTGTTCCAGTTATTTCTGTTACTGATTTTTAGTTTAATTCTATTATAGTCTGAGAACAGGCATTGTGTGGTTTCTTATTCTTTTGTATTTGTTAGTGTATACTTTGTGCCCCAAAATGCAGTCTATCATAAAGTGAATATTCTATGTGACCTTGAGAAGAATGTGTATTCTGTTGTTGTTGGATGAAGTAGTCTATAGGTCTCAATCAGGTTCAGTTAATTGATGGTACTACTCAGTTTATCTGTGTTCTTACTCATTTTCTGCCTAACGAATCTGTCAGTTACAGATACAGGGGTGTTGATGTCACCAGCTCTAATAGTGGATTCATCTCTTTCTTCTTGCAGTTCTATTAGCTTTTATTCCACATATCTTGACGCTCTGTTGTTAGATGCATAAACATTAAAGGTTTTTATATCTTCTTAGAGAGTTGACTCCTTTATTATTATGTAATGGCACTCTTTATTCCTGTTAATTGTTTTCTTTGAGGTCTATATCATCTCAAATCAATTCTTTTGATTAGTATTAGCATAATATTTTTTCTCTATGCCTTTATTTTTAATGTATATGTATTTATATTTAAAGTCATTTTCTTTTTAATTGGTTTGCCCAGAGGGGTCCCTTTTTGGTTTTGTGTGTGTGTGTGTTTTTTAGAGTCAGTCTCACTCTGTCACCCAGGCTGCATTGTGGTGGCATGATCACAGCTTACTGCAGCCTTGAGCTTCTGGGCTTAAGTGATCTTCCCATTTCAGCCTCCCAAGTAGCTGGAACTACAAGTCTGCACCATTACACTTTTCTAATTTTTTAATTTTTTTTTGGTAAAGATATGGTGTCACTGTGTTGACCAAGCTGGTCTCAAACTCCTGTTCTCTACTGATCTTCCCACCTGGGCCTCCCAAAGCTCTGGGATTACAGGGGTGATCCACCACACTCAGCCTAAACTGGGTTTCTTGAAGAGAGTGTATAGTTGAATCTTGTTTTTTGTCCACTCTGAAAGTGTTTGTCTTTTAATGAATAACAGACCATTGATTTTTAAAGTGATTATTAATATAGTTAGATTAATATTTACCATATTTTTGTTGTTTTCTATCTGTAGCCCTTATTCTTTTTCTTTTTTCAACTCTTTTTACTCTTCCACTCTTTTCCTGCCTTCTCTGGTTTTAATTGAACAGTTTGTATGATTCAATTTTTTATTCCTCTGAGCATACAAACCATGCTTCTTTTTGTATTTCTTTTAGTGACTGCCCTTGAGTTTAGTCAAAAATATTATTTTAGCTAATATATTAACTTAAAATATGTTAGCTAATCCAAGTCCTCTTTAAAATAACTCTATACCATTTAATGTATAATGTAAGCATCTTAGAGTATTGCCAATTCCTCCCTTCTGTTCCTTATAACATTGCTATTATTCATTTCCCTTATCCATAAGCTATAATCACTGAATTCATTGTAGATACTATTATTTTGAACAAATTTTTATTTGTTCAATTAAAAATAGGAAAATGGAAATATTTTATTTTTCCTTCATTTATTTCTCCATTAACACTCTTTCCTTATGTAAATCCAAGTTCCTGAGCTGTATCATTTTTCTTCTTTCTGAAAAATTTCTCTTCTTATTTTTGAACATTTCTTGCAATGCAGTCCTCATGGTGACATATTCCCACAATTTTTGTTAGTCTGAAAACATATTTCTTCTTTACTTTGAAGAATAATTTCAGTGAATAAAGAATTCTAAGCTGTTGAGTTTTTCTTCTGATGCATTAGACATTTCATTCCACTCTCCTCTTGCTTGTATAGTTTCTGAAGAGAAATCCAATGTAATTCTTACCCTTGTTCCTCTATAGGTAAGGTGCTTTTTTCCTCTGGCTTCTTTTCAGACATTCTCATCTTTGATTGTATGCAGTTTTAATGAGTTATGTCTATGGGTAGTTTTTGGTTGTTATCCTACTTGATATTATTCTAGCTTTCTGAATCTATTCTTTGGTACTGAACATTAATTTTGGAAAATTCTCAGCCATTATTGCCTCAAATATTGATTCTGTTCATTTTTTTCTTCTTCACCTTCTGGTAGTCTCATTACATGTATATTATACCTTTTTAAACTGTAATTCTTGGATATTATCTTGTCTTTTCTGTTCTTTTTCCTCTTTGTATTTCAGTTTTAGAAGTTTTCATTGACAATTTCTTCAGGCACAGTGATTCTGTCCTTGGAGATGTCCAGTCTACTGATGAGCCTATCAAAGGCAGTCTTCATTGCTGTTGTATTAGCATGATTATAATATATAAATGAGTGTTTCCTTTTGATTCTTGAGAGAGTTTTATTCTTTCTGCTTACATTATCCCTCTGTTCTTACATGTCTTTTCACTTTTTCCATTAGACCCATTAACATATTAATTATAGTTGTTTTAAATTTCTGGTTTGATAATTCTAACTTCTCTTATGTGAATCTGGTTCTGATGCTCACTGTATCTGCTCAAACTGTGTTTTTTGCTCATTAGTATAACACATAATTTTTTGTTGAAAGCCAGACATGATGACCTGGGTAAAAGGAGCTCAGGCAAATAAGCATTTAGTTTTATCACACTAAAAAAAGGGTTTAGTGTGGTGTTTAGAATAGCCAAGGGCTAGGTTGTGTTTACTGTTTGTCATAGCTGTCAGTGTCCAAATCCAAAATGCTGTGAATGTCTTTGGCTTTGTCTCTCTTGTTGTCTTTGGGTTTCTCTAAATACTTCTTCTTAAAGTCTAATACTTAGTTATTTTAATTGTATTCCCTATTATTATACAGGAGTCCTACTGATATGGTGGTAAAGTGTGGAGATAGGATAAGCACTCAATTATCCTATGGTAAGGTCTCATGGTCTTTTAGCGAGCCCATGGCCCTGGGAGGTGATCTTCACAAATGCTCCTCAGCTTTCCCCTCTTTGGGTGATACAGGGAGACTAGAGGGAGATAGAATTGAGTATTTTCCTTCTACCAGATTACTTAGGTTCTGGTAAAACTCCAGTTAGCTAGGCTCTGGTAAAATAGTTTCTCTTGAGAACAGGTGCTTGTTAAGAAGAACATAATGCTCTGCCAGAAGCACAGGGAATTTTTCTCCAACCCTCCCTGTGAGGACCTGGTAGGGTTCCTTAGGGGAAAACTCAGTGAAACCTGGGGGCCTCCCTAAGACCTGGAGTTGGTAATTCTAGGACCTGTCCACACTGAGCCTCCAGTAAGTCATCAATTACATTCAGGTTTTCCTTCTCTAGTACTAGTTCCTGTGGAGTTTTCTATTCCCGAGTTTTTGTCCAGTAAATTGTGATTCTCTATTTCTGCCTATCTGTCTCTCAAATTTGAGGGTGAAGGATTTCCCCTAAGGTTTCAAATCTCTGATGGAACTAAGAACAATTGATTTTCAGCATGTTCTGCTTTTGACATGTAGTGAGGACAGGAGTGATGACTTACAAGCTCCTTACATGGCAGATTGGAAAGCAAAAGTCTTACTATGAGGCTTTTAAAACTACACATCAGTCTTATCTCTTATCTGGATTAAAGCTCCATAATGACAGTGACCATATCTTATTAATAGTATTATATAATAGCTTTGAGTGCTCATTACATACTAAACACTGCACTAATAAGCACATTAAATATACATCATTTTTAAACTAATAATAACACTAGTTAGACACTATGCTAAAAACTTTCTCAGATTTATTCCCGTTAACCTTACTAAAAAAGGACAAAACCAAATCTAAAAATAATTTAAAAACAAGCAAAATATCAAAGCCTGGTAGGTAAGGACTATTGTTATAGATGAATAACTGAGGTTCATGGAAGTAGTATAATTTGCTAAAGTCCCACAGCTGGTGAATGGTGGTCCAGGGACCCAAACCCAATCATGTCAGACTAAATCCCAAGCGTCTAACCACGAGACAATACTGCATGCAGGTGGATTTTGTTCTATGCTCCATATGGTGTCTTCTGTATGACAAGCAACCAAAAAATGTCTTGAGAGGGTGACTCTGGAAAAAAAACTTTCAGTTGTTCTACAATTTTTAAATAGCACTATTTAGTAAAAAAATATCTCTGATAGCTTTGTTAAACCCAGTAAATTCTCTGTCATAGGTCAATAGCATCTGAGTGTGATATGCTACGTAAAATCATGAAAATAAAAGAAAGAAAAGAAAAGAAAAGAAAAGGAACAGATACGGTTTCTGCCTTCAAAAAGATCATGGTTATTATGAGTAGTTAGAATATCCAAAGAGAAGAATAGATTCTGTTTTCATAAAGCAACTCATGAACCCAGGAAAATGAAAATAAATAACACATTTACAGACTTGGGATTGGAAATTATTTCTGCTACAACTACTCATAAAACATGAGAGAACTTCTTAACCTCTCTGAGCCTTGGTTTTCTAATGCATCTAATACATATAATTGATGTCTTCATCATAAGCCTCAAATGAAACACTGTATGTAAAGAATCTGGGACACTGGAAACTGAATACATGTATGCACTCTTGCTTTTAAATGCATGTACTATAATTTTGGGGCTCATACCTTGTAATGGAAAGTATATGACCTTTATTTAGATAGATAGGTTTTGATTTAGAACCATATTGTCCCCTGATCCTGAGAAAGTTGTATAACCTCCTTGAACATCCTTTTTTTATTTGATAAATCTTTATTGAGAATCCACCATGTTTTAGGCACTGGATTAGGCCATGGTATAGGCCAGCGGAGTTAAGGCCAACACAGTACTCCCTCCTCCAAGGGTTTACAGTATTTGTTAGTGAGAGGTATAATCATAGCCCGCTTCTGAGTGCTGAGGGATGTGACACCATATGTAGTACTATGTCCGGCACAAAGTAGTTCAACTTGCATCACTATCCCAGGCCATGAATGATGAAAGGGTGCCAAATACAGGGATACTACTAGGTCTTTACTAGTTTCCCATTGCTGCTGTAACAAATAACCATCAAGTCTGTGGCTAAATAACACAAACTTATTATCTTACAGTTCTGTAGGTCATTATTTTGACATGGGTCCCACTGAGATAAAATCAAGATGTTGGAGGGCTACGTTTCTTTCTGGAGACTCTATGGGAGAATTCATTTTCTTCCCTTTTCTACCTTCTAGAGGCTGCCTGCATTTGTTGGGTCATGGCCCTTCCTCTGGAGCTTCAAAGCCTATAATGCTGCATCTCTCTGACCACAATTAGACAAGATTCCGTGCTTTCAAGGATTTGTGTGATTAGATTGGGCCGACTGGTATAATCAAAGATAATTTACTCATGTCAAGGTTATCAACCTTAATCACATCTAAAAGCCTGTTTTGTCATGTAAGGTAATATCCCCAGTCTCCAGGGATTAAGTTGTGGACATCTTTAGGGAAGGGAGTGTCATTATCCCGCCTATTTGGTGTAGAGCACAGGCTCTCTGGCGGAACATCTGAGAAATGCACAGAAAAAGAGATGGAGAATGAGTGAGTCATGCCGTGTATTTTTGGTTCCGTTGTTGAGTAGCTTCTCCTGTCCCACAGGAAACCCATTAAGCCAAACAGAAGGAATGGAGGCGGTTCAACCACACATTTCCTCCTGTGGACGTGGTTGTGTAGTACGTGGTCCCAAAATACGTCAAGTTTGTAACTCCGATTTTCCAGATTTCTTTCTGTAGTATACACTTGATTCTGTTCATTGGCAAAAGATTGTACTGTGCTTTTTAAAAATCCAACTTCTTTTCTCCCTCTTTTACCTCATTAACAAAAAAAGCATTACTTTTATAATGGTGTTTTAATTTCCTTGAGTTCTCCAGGGGAAAGTAAAATTTTCTAAACACATGTAATGAGACAGTCTCAAGCCCTGCATTTTTCTGGAGTCACACTGTCCTTTAGTGTGCCAGTAAAGTGGCTCTGATCCTAAATTGTGTGTAGTGGGAATTCCAAGAATTTTCCTGGGATTGTCATCAGCTCCTACAAATTCTCCTCTGCCCGAATTCTCTCTCACCTTCCTCACTGAGTCAGCTGCCAAAGAAACCTTAAACATTTCTACTATACTGTAGACTATTATCCATAACTGTAATTTTTAAAACCTATTTTTAAAAAATTAGAAATTTAAATTTAAATTTAATTTAATTTAAAATTAATTTAACAGGAATTAAATTAAAATTTAAAATTTAAATTTAAAAATTATTTAAAAACTATTATCAAGGGTTTCTCATTGTTCAAAATCAAATGCACCATATTAGTTTTACAGGGCTGCTGCAACATATCACCAGAAACTGGTGGCATAAAACAAGATAAATTTATTTTCTCACAGCTCCGAAGGCTAGAAATCTGGTATCAAAGTACTGGCAGGGCCACGCTCCCTCTGGCTTATGGGGGAAGGATTCTTCTTTGCCTATTCTAGCTTCTGTGGGGTGCCAGAGTGATCTGTGGCATTCCTTGGTCAGTAGACACATCACTCCAATTGTCACATGATGTTCTTCCTGTGTGTGTCTGCTTTCTCTTCTCATAATGTCATCAGTTGTTAAAGTAAGACCCACTCTAATCTAAAATGACATCATATTAATAAACTGTATCTGCAAAGACCCTATTTTCCAATAAGGTCACATTTTGAGGTTCTAAATGGACATGAGTTTGGGGAGGGATAATATTCAACCCAGTACAACACCCGTTATAATTACTTAACTAAATTATAGAACACCTGTCACCCTATAGGGGTTCTGCCTTTTTCCTAAGCTATGCGAGAATGACACTTTTCTTCTCCCCATGACCGTAAAAAGCAACTTAAAGGTCTTGATCATTCTCTAACTCAAAAGAAGTAGGATCTGTTTTACTCTTAGGAGAAAATCAACACAATGACCTTTTATAAATCAAGGGCACACCCAGCGTTCTTTGGGGGAACCACTGTTAACTTCAGTGTTCTTTGTGAGGAATCATGTAATTGGGAGTGAGGCGTTGGATTTTTTGGGGAACATAAAGTTGTCATGTGTTCTACCAGAGTTATGCCTAGAAGATTTGTTGCTTAAATGGGAAAAAATGTATATAGTCCCAGTATGAATTTACACTGCCATGTTATT
The DNA here is from genome assembly GCF_047675955.1 of Chlorocebus sabaeus. Classification (NCBI taxonomy): domain Eukaryota; kingdom Metazoa; phylum Chordata; class Mammalia; order Primates; family Cercopithecidae; genus Chlorocebus; species Chlorocebus sabaeus. The sequence continues at coordinate 57,005,981 of NC_132905.1, read as the reverse complement.
GCTTGTACTTAACGAGTTATGTGTAAATTTCTGTGAGCAGACTAGAAGTTGAATGTAGTGATGGAGGCTGGTTTGTGCCTTATGTTGAGGACAAAATTGGAAATTAACTGAGCTGGGAGCCCAACACATTCTGGGTAGTCTTTCTATCCCTGGGTATTTCAAAGCATGGATAATCCAATGTGTTCAGATCCTTGGTGTCCTTTGTTCTGGAATAATTGACTTGTGAGAGGCAGACAGAAAACACACTCCCACAAGTAGAGAGAGAGTTTTATCTAAGCCACTGGGAAGACATCTACAGTGGTTGCAATATATTGCCTGGGAAAACAGGCCTTACACTGGGATGAGTAGAACAATGTCTTCCCCTTCTGGAGCCATGTGGTTGGTTGTGCCTGAAGACTGAGCAGAGGCTAGAGGCATTCCCAAAAGGGAAAAATGAGCTGGCTCCTTAAGATTGGCAGCAGATGGGAAGCAAGGCAGGGAACACCCGTCAGAGTCCCTAACGGTGGACATACACTGGAGCCAGATGTCTCTAGGTGTAGACTCACATAGGAGTGTAAGTGCAAGCAATGCCACCTTGCTCATCCCTCTTTTACCTCTGGATGCTTATCTTATCAATTATGACCCAGTCATAATTGATAGTCAGGAGACGGTTCTCATTACAAAGAGAACTTAGAGTAAAGAATTGTTACCTAGGGATTAGAGCCATGAAAAGGCAAAAAGAGAACACGAAGTCATCATGGAGACAGGAACAGTAGGAAGTACTGCCCACTTCTAGGACTGGAGGAGCACCAAGAAGAGGTAGAATTATTAAAACATAGATGCTTAGAGGAAGGGTCCCATGTAGGTAAAACTGTCAGTGTGACCACTGAGGAAGGGACATCAGGCAGCTTGTGTTGGTGCCTCTGAGCTCAGAGGCATGGCCCTGTGGGGCTGGATAAAGACATCTGAGGAGGCTGCACAGGTCAGCTGGTGCTGGTGTCTGGAATGGAGCACAAGAAAGCTGGTTTTGTTACTCTTGGGAAAATGGCAAACTAGATTCAGCTGCTGCTGTAGGGGCAGTCACCACTTGTGTGGAGAAGCAAGGCATGGGAACTGCAGACAGGAACAAGGAGCAAATGAGAAAGAGCAGGTCCTTTTTCCCTCCTTGTGGTCTTCCTCTATGCCCCTACTGATGGGCACCTGCAGAGCAGGCAGCAGAGCATACATGAATCCCAGCCCCAGCCCATGAGGAAGAGTACAGAAGAATGAGTGGGGAGTGGAGAAACAACACGTTCCTGGCATGTTCAACTCTCCAACTACTCATCACCCATATACATCCTCCTGCACACACTCCCGGAATCAACTCAATGCCTCTATGTCTCCAGCTAGGAAGATGCAACTGCTCTTCACATAACCCAGATAGTTTAAACTTCTCTTTAAAGAGGAAGAGCCCAAAGTCTCAAGAGTCATTGTGTCCATCTCTGAGTAGTTTGAAACCTGGGTCTTGACAGCCCACAGAGCTCAAGGCAACCTCGGTGGGAGGAAAAAGTATTGTTGGTATTTGCCAGTTGGTCTCTCTGATCTTGAGGGCCTTTTATACACAATTCTAATGTTTTTCTTGGTGATTATCTTTCTGCCTTTTATTGCATTCAGGAATCTACAGAGGAACACTGTAATTTAATACGTGTAAAAAAGTCTCATGGCCCACGTTTCCTGGTAAATAAAAATGCTGGACTGAAATTTCAGGCTGTGAACTCTTCTCTCTTTTGAAGGGACTTTTAATATTAACTGATTCTTTCCTAAGATAATCTGAGGTTCTTATGGCCCCCAAGCCTCTTGGAGTTTCAAAATGGCTCGTAAAAAAAATACAAAAAGAAGTCATTGTCTAACAGCAAATAGTTTTAAAAATTGTTTCTGTATTATATGCCTTTAAAATTCTAAAATATTAACTGTAAAAGTCAGGCTGCTTGCAGGTCTTACACAGCTGTGGCCCCCATGGCCTCCTTGGAGAGGCCCTCATCCATCTGTTCTCAAGGTGCCTGTTTTTTCAGAAGCTGCAGTTGTGGCTGGGAAACTTGTGGTCCAGATTCTTGGCCCCATCAGAATCTGGAATCCTCTCCTTTAACTTGGCCTCCCATCCCAACACCATGGTGCAGAAATCTTCTTGGTACTCACATCTAGCTCCAGCCTGGGTGCCATTCTCTGTAGCTTTTGGATGCACCAAGCCACTTTGCCCCAACACGGCAACTCCTCTGTCAGCCTCCCAAGGCTTCACCTCTGATTCTCCCTGCTCAGATCCCCAAGGTCTACCTGGATTCTGACCATGGCACATGGAAACCAACAGGCCATGGAAGTGCTAACTTAAATTTTCTTCCCCTTCTTTGCCTAATCAGAGGGCTTAAAACTCCAAGTGGAACACAGGACCAGTGATATGGTTCAGCTCTGTGTCCCCACCCAAATTTCACCTTGGGAATTGTAATCCCCATAATCCCCATGTGTTAAGGGCAGGAACAGGTAGAGGTAATCAGATCATTAGGGTGATTTCCCCCATGCTGTTTCTGTAATAGTGAGTCTCACGAGATCTGATGGTTTTATAAGCATCTGGCATTTCTCCTGCTTGCACTCACTCTACCCTGCCACCCTATAAAGAAGGTGCCTATTTCTCCTTTGCCTTCCAACATTCTTGTAAGTTTCCTGAGGCCTCCTCAGCAATGTGGAATGGTGAGTCAATTAAATCTCTTTCCTTTATAAATTATCCAGTTCCAGGTATTTCTTTACAGCAGTGTGAGAATGGACTAATACAGTAAATTGGTACCACAGAGAGTGGGATGATACCCAAAAATTTGGAAGCAACTTTGGAACTGGGTAGCACACAGAGGTTGGAACAGTTTAGAGGACTCAGAAGACGATAGGAAAAATGTGGGAAAGTTTGGAACTTCCTAGAGACTTGTTGAATGGCTTTGACTAAAATGCTGATAGTGATACGAATAATGAAGTTCAGGCTGAGTGGTCTGAGATGGAGATGAGGAACTTGTTGAGAACTGGAGTAAAGGTCACCCTTGCTATGCAAAGAGACTGGCAGCATTTTACCCCTGTCCTAGAGATCTGTGGAACTTTAAACTTGAGAGAGATGATTTAGGGTATCTGGTGGAAGAAATTTCTAAGCAGCAAAGCATTCAAGAAGAAGCAGAGCATAAAAGTTTGGAAAATTTGCAGCCTGAGGATGTGATAGAAAAGAAAGTCCCATTTTTCTGGGGAGAAATTCAAGCCAGCTGCAGAAATTTGCACAAGTAACAAGGAGCCAAATGTTAATCACCAAGACAATGTGAAAATATCTCCAGGGCATGTCAGAGACCTTCATGACAGCCTCTCCCATCACAGGCCTGGAGGCCTAGGAAGGAAAAATGGTTTCCCCAGGCCAGACCCAGGGCCCCCCCACTGCTCTATGCAGCCTGGAGACATTGTGCCCAGCATCCCAGCTGCTTCAGCTCCAGCCTTGGCTAAAAGGGGCCAAGGTATAGCTTAGGCCATGGCTTCAGAGGGTGTAAGCCACAAGCCTTGGCAACTTCCACGTGGTGTTGGGCTTGTGGGTACACAGAAGACAAGAACTGAGGTTTGGGAACCTCCCCCTAGATTTCAGAGGATATGTGGAAAGGTCCGAATGTTCAGGCAGAGTTTGCTGCAGGAGCAGAACCTTCATGCAGAACCTCTGCTAGGGCAGTATGGATGGGAAATGTGGCGTTAAAGTCCCCACACAGTGTCCCCACTGTGGCATTGCCGAGTGGAGCTGTGAGAAGAGGGCCACCATCCTCCAGACCTCAGAATGGCAGATCCACTTACAGCTTGGATGGTGAACCTGGTAAAGCCGCAGACACTCAAGGCCAGCTGTGAAAGCAGCCAGGAGGGGCACTGCACCCTGCAAAGCCACAGAAGCAAAGCTGCCCAATGACATGGGAGCCCACCTCTTGCATCAGCATGACCTGGATGTGAGACATGGAGTCAAAGGAGATCATTTTGGAATTTTAAGGTTTAATGACTGCCCTATTGCAGTTTGGACCTCCATGCGGCCTGTAGCCCCTTCGTTTTGGTCAATTTCTCCCATTTAGAATGAGTGTACCTACCCAATTCCTGTATCCCCATTGTACATAGGAAGTAACTAACTTGCTTTTGATTTTACAGGCTCATAGGCAGAAGGGACTTACCTTGTCTCAGATGAGACTTTGGACTTGGACTTTTGGGTTAATGCTGGAATGAGTTAAGACTTTGTGGGACTATTGGAAAGGCTTGGTTGTGTTTTGAAATGTGAGGTCATGAGATTTGGGAGGTGTCAGGGGTGGAATGATATGGTTTGGCTCTGTGTCCCCACCCAAATCTCACCTTGAATTGTAATCCCCATAATCCCCGTGTGTCAAGGGTGGGACCAGGTGGACAGAACTGAATCATAGGGTGGTTTCCCCCACACTGTTCTCATGATAGTGGGTGAGTCTCATGAGATCTGGTGGTTTTATAAGTGTCTGACATTTCCCTAGCTTGTACTCACTCTGTCTTGCCACGCTGTGAAGAAGGTGCATGTTTCTCCTTTGCCTTCCACCATGATTGTAAGTTTCCTGAGGCATCCCCAGCAATAAAGAACTGTGAGTAAATTAAACCTCTTTCCTTTATAAATTAGCCCGTCTTGGGTATTTCTTCATAGCAGCATGAGAACAGACTAATACAGCTGGTATCCCTCTGCCTCTATGTTTCCCCTGACCCTGGTTGAAGAGGATCAGGATGTACATCTCACCATCTTCCCCATCACTACTCTGCCTCCCCACAGTTCCCTGGGGCTTTCATTTCCACTTCCTGTCATCCAGGACTTCCTTTTCATCAAAGCCTCTTTCCTGAGAGGGCATCTCCACCTCCCCCTTCACCTGGCAATTTTTGCAAAATGGCTGCTGTGTAACATACAAGGGATAGAAATAAAAATCATGTTGATTTTCTTATACTTTCAAATTATTATTCTACCAAAAGCGTGAAGATAACAATAAATCTTGGACAGAAAACCCTATTTTACTACAGAAAGAATTATTTATTCCTCTCAATACTTTACTTTGATAAATATAACATTTCTTAGCATGCTGCCACAAATACACATTGATCCCTAACACATTCACCACTGCCCTTGACCAGGCAGTGCTACAGGAGCTGCACCTGTGCAGCCACTTCAGGTGGTGCTGCAGTCCCAGCAGCTGGGCTATCTCCACCTGCTCACCCCCTCCTCAGAGGACCCTGCTGTGCTGCCTTCAGGGTTGCAGGCACAGAGCCCAGTGGTAGTCAAGCCAGTCATGTTCCCAGAGTGATGGCTCATCTCCATGTTGGGGAAAGAGTAAACAAGAGAGCCTGCGTAGTAGTACACTGAAGTTTTTGCAGATATTTTCCAGGTGTCCTCAAAGCCCAGAGCATCTGATGGTTATAAAGGTCAGCATTTCGTGAGTACAGTTAAATCAGTCTAATGTTCAACTGTGCCTTCTTTCATTTTGTCAGTAGGTGGCACAGGAAAGGACCACCACCCCTCAATAATTCTGAATTTTCAGCTGACCCATGTTCCATTTTCCCAGACTATAATTTTTTAATGTATTTTTCACAAGACTAAAACTGAATAAAACATTCACCCTCCCTTTCTCTCTCTAGCCATGTGTGTGTCTGTAGAATGTTCCCAGGGTCACCCTGCTGGGCATTGCTGCCCTCTCCCGTCATTCACTCGAAGAAGCATCCCCCTGTGGCACCAGGTTCAGTCATTTATATTTTCTCCCACACAGGCCCCTGTGCCCTGAGCCTGCCTGCATTTTACTGTAATTATACATAAAAAGCACCTAGTCAAATATTTTTTTTTTGAGACAGAGTCTCACTCTGTCACCCAGGCTGGAGTGCAAAGATCTCAGCTTACTGCAACCTCCACTCCTGGGTTCAAGCAACTCTTGTGTCTCAGCCATTGAGTAGCTGGGACCACAGGCATGTGCCACTATGCTCAGCTGATTTTTGTATGTTTTTAGTACAGACGGGGTTTTGCTATGTTGGCCAGGCTGATGAACTCCTGGCCTCAAGCACTCCACCCACCTCAGCCTCCCAAAGTGCTGGGATTACAGGCTTAAGCCACCACACCTGGCCTCAAAGACTTTTAACTTGCAATTTCCTTCTTCTTAACTCCAGGTATTAATAGCTTATAACATAGGATATGGGGATGGGAAAAGTGTAGACTTTGGGATGAGGCAGACCTGAGTTTAAATTCTGACTTCACTCTTTTCCAGCTGTGCAACCTTGGGCAAGTGACTTAACTTCTCTCACTCTTAGGTTTCTCAGCTATAAACAGCAATGTGGGGAGATAGAACTCTTCTCTTCCTTTAGAGGGGCTGGAACCTCACTGAGGCTGGGAGTACAGATCCCACAGGAATGAGAGAAGGCCACTGTGGCCCAAATTAGCCTGATCCCAGTAAGGCTGGGGGTGTTAACAAGGAGGGAAGAGCTGACATCTCCCAAGAGAAGTAGATGTGACACAAGGACTGTGTGGTTTGGCTGGTGGGACTGCAAGGTGGAAGGGAGGTTGAGAGAGGAGCAGCCATATGTGTAGCCTTGCCTAAAGGTTGGGTCTGCAAGGGTCTAGTGTAGGGTGAGGGAGAGGAGAAGCCCCCTCTGTTCTCCCAAACTGCCCTATTATAGCTTCTTTACAACCCTTCAGTTCACAAAGTCAGACAACTGCAGCATGACCCACTGTGGGTTTCTCTAAGGAAATCATGCAAAGGGAGAAGTAGTGGGTAAATAAATATCAACTCATGGAGCCTCCAGCAAAGACAGGGGTCTGTGATTCTCTGCCCCACCACACTAAGAGCTATGAGGTAGAGTTCCCCATCTTAGCAGCAGTGGAGAGACCTGTGGACCTGCAGAGATAGAAAACATCTCCCATGACATGAGAAAATAAAACTGAATGATCATTGTCCCCAACAAATTGGTAATGGAACATTTTCACAGGCAGAAATATAGGCCCCTCCTATGCCTGAACTGTAGGATGAAAAATGTGGGGATGGGAAGGAGTAGAGAGCTCTGTGTGATCACAGGCCCAGCTCATTAATTTTATCCAGTTCATTCCTCAAACCCTAGCGAACTAATGGATCTAAGCAATGACCGTTAGTGACTCCTCAAATCACATAAAAAGAGATTCCAGGTAGCAGGACTCCCCCAAGGGAGTGGATACCACCACATATGAAGTAGTCCTGCCTAAACCAATTGAACATGAATCTGGTTGAGTCTTTAGAACCAGCTGCCAATTGACAAAGAAATACAGGGAACAGAGGAACATGTTAAAACATACCATGGGGAGGCCATCAGTGAAATCCAGATTGTGGAAAATTCTACAGATTAAGCAACCAGTTTATTTAATAAAATAAATGACAAGGAAAAAGTATGGAGGGGGATCCTATAGAATAAGATACTCTAAATTTATGTCAACTAATCAACTAACATGCAAAGCTTATTTGGATTCCAATTCAAACAACAAACAGAGAAACAGTTAACCATATGACACTTAGGAAATGAGTGGAAATTTGAACACTGACTAGATATTTGATGACATTAAGAAATTATTGTAAATATTTTAGGTGTGATAATTGTATAGTAGTTATGCTTATTAAAATTGCTCTATTTATTCAGAGATATTGTGTAGTGGAGAACCTAACTTTGCCCTAAGAGAAGGTCTGGCTTTTGCCCCAGGCTTCTAGGAGGTAATCTAAACTCTTGGAATGTCATGCCTAATAGGAGGGTCTTAGTGTGAGGTTAGTACTAGCCACTCAGAAAGTCTAAAATTGTGGTTTATGGTTGGGGCCTTGAGTCATGTGATATCAATTTGATCTCTGGAGGGGCTGAGTCTGAGGTTAGTCACATGGGCATTTGAACATGGAGCCCCAGTAAGGAAGGTGGACACCAAAGCTCAGGTGAGCTTCTCAGGTTGTCAATACTCTGTGCATATTGTTACACATTGTATTAGTGTGCTTGGGCTTCTGTATAAAATATCAGATTGGGTAACGTATACAATGGAAATTTATTTCTCATGGTTCTGGAGGCTGGAAGTTTGACATCAGGGTGCCAGCATGATCTGGTTCTGGTGAGGGCTCTCTTCCTGACTTGCAGACAGCTGCTTTCTTGCTGAGTTTCACACTGTGGAGAGAGAGTGGCTCTGGTCTCTTCCTCTTCTTATGAAGACACTAATACCATCGAGGCTTCACCCTTATGAGCGCATCTAACTTAATTTTCTCCCAAAGGCTTTACCTCCTAATATCATCATATTGGGGGTTAGGGCTTCAACATATGCACTGAGAAGGGGAACAAACATTCAGTCCACAGCACACACCAATACCAGGAAAGTAGTGCTGCCCATGGCTCCGTGGGGAGAAGACAACAGAAGCTCTCCCACACCACGCCCTAGGCGCTCCTTCCCTTGGTTGAATTTAATCTATATCCTTTGCATGTAATAAGCCATAACCATTAGCATCATAGCCACCATTCAGTTATTTGAGTCCTTCTAATGAATTATCTAACCTGAGAGTGGTTTGTGGAGCACCCCCATCTCTAATTTTGCAGTAGGCGTCAGAAGTGAGAGCAGTTGTGTGTGTATTGTGTGACCTCAAACACCACAGATACACACTGAAGTATTTATAAGTGAAATGAATTGATGGGATACCTGGGGTATATAGAAGTGGGTGTGGAAAGAGCAGAATTATTCATGGATTGGAAGCCACTGTATGTTCAAGATTCTCTATAATAAAAAGTTAAAAGATTTTACCTAGTTTGTTCAGGCAAATCTCCCTGATTCAGACGAAAGAGATTCACCTTCTCATTAGCACTTCTTCATTAGGACTTCTAGGCCCCACTGCCTTCTCTTGAGTTTAGAGGTGGAGACAGGGCCACGTGGCCTAAGTTATATGGGCACTGAGAAGAACTTCAGCCAGAGCAGTCATCAGTCCCTATCAACAGTGCTGGGCCAGCGGTTGCTGAAGGAAAGCCCTTGCTGGATACCTAAGGACAGATGACAAAGCCATGAGGCAGTTAATGGATGTTACCTGTTGAATGGAGTCAGGTAATGTGGTTACTGAGGTGACGGCACAACGAATCCTGGTGAACAAGCCCCCCTGTGGGTGACTGTGCTGGGCATCAGGGTGCTTCACTCTGACCAGTATCTGCCCCTCCTCGCTCTGCTTAGAAATTGCACGATGTGAGCCTTTCAAGGAGACAGCACTTGTCTTCACTAGATAAATTATAGAAGACCAGATCCCCACTGTCTCCAGCGAGTGGAATGTGGGCTTGGCCTCAGAAAGGCCTGTCCTAGAATCTGGAACTAGTGGATCAGGAGGCACGGACTGTTTAGAATCTGTTCTGGAAGCGGGGGAGGGAATAGTGTTCAACATGATTATAATGCTAGTGGCAGTTTAAGATAAGAGCTACAGCATCCAGAGCCTCAGAGTGGTTGGCCAGGGTGGTACTAGCCTCGGTGTTCAGGGTTTGGAGATGGCAGTTGACTTGACATCAGCTCCTGCATCCAGAGTCTGCAAGATGACAATGTGACAGTGTCTGCTACTACATCCAGTCTCTAGTGGCAAGAGTGGCAGTGTTGCCTAAAGCATTCAAGGTCTAGAGTGGCCATGGCTGTGGTGTTATCTGTAGCATTCAGGGTCTATGGTGGTTGCGGCTATGGTATCATCTGCACATTCAAGGTCTAGGGTGACCTTACTGTGGTGTCATCTGCTGCATTCATGACCCACATCTCATCCTAACCTGGCTACTCCTTCACCATGACCTTGTTTACTCTTCTAACCTGCTCAGTTCCTTAAACTTCTTCCTATTTTTTGATCGTGGTTTCATAGCTTTTCTGTTGATTATATCAGCCACCTTTTACCCAGTCAATACATTCCTCCACCGCTTAATTTAACTGAACTTAGTTTCTGTTCGTAACCAAGACTCTGAGCCAGTTACATGGCCCTTTGCTCACATTTCTCTCATTCCTGGCCCTGAAGTCTTGTCTGTCTTCCCTGGGGTCCTCTGACCTCATGGTTGTGTCTCTCCCCCTCCATCTCTCTTCACCAAGTCTATCCAAGAGAGTCTTTGGTAGTCTGGACAGAAGTACTGTCTCATCTAAGCCTCAAACATTTCAGGATGCCACTTTGTAAAAACACGGACTATTGCAATTAATCATAAAACTCCCTGTTTTCTGCCCTAAAGTTGTCAAAAAATAACTCCAAGTACAGAAAAAAGTGGATGCCTAAATGCGGTGGAACAGAGAGGAGGAAAAAATATCTGCCAGAAAATATTTGTTCTGTAGAAAGACTTGTACATAAATGCTCATAGCAGTTTTATTCATAGTAGCTCCAAACTTAAACAACCTAAGTGTCCATTAACAGAGGAATGGATAAACAAACTGTATTCATAGGACAGAATACTATCCAACAACAAGAATGATGGAATTATTGCTACACACAACATAATGCTGAAGGAAAAGTTTACACAAAAGAGTACATAATTATGATTCTAGTTACATCAAGTTCTGAAATGGGCAAAATTAAATGATGTTAATATAAATCAGCAAGTGGTTGTTTGGGGTCAGAATTAATTGGGAAGAGGTCCAAAGAAACTTCTGGTGATGGAAATGTTCATTATCTTGATAGGGGTGGGAGTAACACAGGTATATACATCAGGCAAAGCTCAAGGCCTGCAGGTTGCACTCAATATAAATTGCATAGGAGGCTGAGGCAGGAAACTCACTTGAACCCAGGAGGCAGAGGTTGCAGTGAGCCAAGATCGTACCACTGCACTCCAGCCTGGGTGACAGAGAGAGAGATTCCATGGCAAAAAAAAATAATAATTATTTATATATATATATATATACACACACACACACACACACATATATACACATATATATATATACACACACACACATATATATATCTCAACAGCTTAAAAGCCAAGAGAGAGTGAAAGGAGTAGAAACCTCTTCCAAACTTGGCTTCTCACTGCACTGGCTTCTTGTCAAACCTACCCATTTATTGTTAGTTTGATTTCAAAATAAAATGCATTCTCCAAGGACTTTTAGGTCTCCAAGTGCAGACAGAGTGTGTCCCAGAGGCCTGAAGTCCATCCTCCAACAGAGACACGAGGGTTGGCTGTTGGAGGCAAATGCACGCTGGGTATGCACAAAAATGGTGATAAAATCCTACCGTCCACGGTGAAGTACTGACAGTAGCATCTGCTGCAGTGACTCCTCAGATATCCCCTGCCACCAATGCCTGCTCTGTAGGTCTGATGTGAAGATTCCAACCACTGATGTAAAGCTCCTAGAATGTGGCAGAGTCTCTGTAAGTAACTGTCAGCATAATTGTTTTTCCGAGGCCGACTCGAAACCCTTAAGGAGCAACAGAGAGGGAGGGAGAGAGAGATAGAAGGAGAGTAGGAGAAAATGAGAAAAAAGGAAAATAAACTAAACAAGAAGTCCCCAAATCTGAAAGACAGAACTACCACAACTGAATGCCAATATTGAGTACATGCAATCCCAAGCCAGGATGTCCCTGCAAAGCACAGAAAAGTCTTTCTGCCTCTGCACATGACTTGACTGAAACAAACACCATTTGGAGACAGGCACCTTATGTGCACACCTGCACACACACACAAACACACATACACACCACACACACACACATGTTCACTATCTGGTAGCCTAGTTTAAAACTAGTGCAGCCGGGTGAAGCTTTCCCTGGTGACCCTCTTGGAAGCACTTGCACATGCCTCAGTGCACAAGCAGCACTGTGAGAATCGAGGTAGGAGGATTCCCTGGGGTTGTTACTGCTACTTGTTCAATGGACAAGTTCTATTTTCAGAAGAAAGCGGAAGACGCTGGTTAAAGGCTATTATACACTGCAAATCGTGAGAATTGCCCCCACATTCCCCACGGAGACTGTGTTCTGTTCTTTAGCTTGATGAAAGCTTTAACCACTTTTGTGTGAACTACTAAACACCACAAAATGGGTTTGGGAGAGGGAGTGGGGTCCCCTCATTGGCAGAATTTTAAAACAATAAAATCTCTCTGGAAGCATTTCAGTGTGATTGGGAAAGGGCAAATACATTGGGTAACCTCCCAAATGTCTTACTCTTCCTAAATGAATGCCCTCTGAGATTCATTGCTCTATGGACAATCCTATAATGCCCTAAGCCTAAGATTCGATTTTTCTGTGAAAGTGTTTTTGTACCTTAAATCACACAGTTTTAAGAATCTCAAGCTTGTATGTGCCCTATCCATACCCCCTCCTATAAGGATTCCTGCTCCCAGTCCCTGGGTGGGCCAGTAGACCTCCTAACACACCTTCCCTCCACCTCACTTGGATTGGTATGGACACACAAGGTGTGGGGATGATCTGTTAGAGTGGGGAAGCCTGGATGCCAGGTCGAGGCACGAGGAGGTGAATTAATTTTCTGGCTATAGAATGGATTCAATCTACACCTTAATCAAAGCAACTCTGCCAGTGGTCACCATCATCCTGGTCCACCACAAGACTCCTGTGTGAATGTGTGAAATTCAACTTGGCGAGAAGGCAGAGCCCTAGCTGGAGAGGGTAACTGACACATGGCAAGGGAGTAGGGATGGGGGAGAATTAGACACTTTGGTGAAACAGTACCATTGGCCTCTCTCCACTTACATCATGTGAGCTGCACCTGCAGCCAGGAGGGTGTGCTCAGGTCTAGTTCTCTATCTTCCCTCTAAGTTTGTTGAACAAAGGGTTCGGCACGCCACTCAGGGTCATATAAATGCTCCATCAGCAGAAGATCAAAGGTCTCCATGCCCTTAACACAGCTTGCCATCTTAAATAAACAACACAGAAAAAAGTGGTTTTGCTTTAGCTCTCATGACCACATGTCTTTGTCTTCAACTGAAAAGCTGGTACAAATAGTCTAAAGCAAACAGACTTGTTAAAGAAAGACAGATTCTTGTTGGCATTCACAGTGGAAAACTCCCTACAGGTCTTCCTGATGGCAGAGATGTCTGTGTGCCAGGTCAGCTGGTGCCCAGCTGGTGAGGGTACTGGCAGCGCCGGCAGGAGGCTGGCTGTCTGGCTCAGCAGGGTGTCTCATCTCCCTTCTCTGTCTCTAGGCCAGAGTGAATTTATCTTCTCTGAAAGATCAGTTCTCCCTAGTTCAAGTTCTGATCCTCTTCAAAAGAAAGGGATAAGGCAGGTTGCAGCTAAAGGGAAAAGAAAAAAGGAAAAGCAGGGATTTTTTTTTTTCGTAGCCATAGAAGTGAAACCTAAAATTCAAAGACATTTTAAAAAGGGAAACAATGGCAATGTACGATGCTAACAAAGGGGTAAGCTGGATAGTGAGGGACATGTGGGAACTTATCTCTATTGCATTTCTGCACATTTAAAATTGTTTCAAAGCAAGATGGCAGAATAGGAGATTTCAAAGCTCATCCCTTCATAGAAAATCAATTTGAAACACTATCCACACACACAAAACAATTTTCAGTAGAATTAAAGAATTCAGGTAAAAGATTATATAGCACCTGTGGTGGGCGCCTGTAATCCCAGCTACTCGGGAGGCTGAGGCAGGAGAATAGCATGAACCTGGGAGGCAGAGCTTGCAGTGAGCCGAGATCGTATCACTACACTCCAGCCTGGGCGACAGAGTGAAACTCCATCTCAAAAAAAAAAAAAAAAAAAAGATTATAGCACCTGGATAGTGCGCAGAAATCAGAAAAGATACACTGAAGAGGGTAGGAAGGACAATTTCCCATTAACTAAGCAACGCCTCCCCCAAGCCTGCCCAGTGCTGACAGAGATACCTTCACTGAGCTCAGAGAAGCGATGAGCACCCAGTTTCACCAAGGACGCCAGCACCAGGCCTTTTCCAGTGAATCCAGCCCTGACAGACCCAGACTCCAGGCCCTCTCCTGAGGACCCAGGTTCCATGGACCCCAGCATGAGGCCAGCCCCTGTGAACCCTGCAACTCCACTCCTGAAAACACTCCTGAACAGTGAATAAGTCAAAGACGAATTCAAAAGGAAAATAAATAAATATCTTGAAACAAATGAAAATAAAAACACAACTTACCAAAATTTATGGGATACAGCAAAAGTAGGTCTAAGAGGGAATTTTATGGTAATAAACATCTACATTAAGAAAAAAAGATCTCAAATAAACAACCAAATTTTACACCACAACAAACTAGAAATAGCAGAACAAACTAAGCCCAAAGTTACAGGAAGGAAGCAAACAATGAAAATAAAAGCAGAAATCAATGAAATAGAGACTAGAAAAATAATGAAAAAGACCAATGGAAATAAATGTTTTTTTAAAAACGATAAAGTTGACAAGCCTTTGGTTAGACCAACTAAGAAAAAAAGAGAAGACTCCAGTAAGTAAAATTATAAATGAAAGAGAAAACATTACAATTGATACCATAGAAATACAAAGGGTCATAACAAATTACTATGAACAATTATATGCAACCGATAGTATGACCTAGAAGAAACGAGTAATTTCCTAGAAACATACAACCTACCAATACTGAATCTTGAAGAAATAAATAATCTGAACCGACTATTAACACGTAAGAAGATTAAACTGGTAATCAAAAGCCACCCAACAAAGAAAATTCAGGACCTGATGACTTTACTTGTAAATTCTATTAGGTCCTGAGCTGAAATAAAACTTAGTGCCGATTCTTCTCAAACTCTTTCAAAAACTTAAAGAGGAGAGAACACTTCCAATCTCATTTTACAAAGCCAGCATTACCCTGATATCAAAGCCAGACAAGGATACTACAAGAAATCAAAATTACAGGCAAATACCCCTGATGAACATACATGCAAAAATCCTTAACAGAATGGTAGCAAACCAAATTCAGTAGTACATTAAAAGGATCATACTCTATGATCAAGTGGGATTTATTCCTGGCACGCAGTGTTTGTTCAACATATACAAATCAGTAAATATGATCTATCACATTATAGAATGAAGACTAAAAATAATATCATCTCAATAGACACAGAAAAAGCACCTGACAAAATTGAACTCTCAATAAATTAGGTCCAGAAGGAATATACCTCAGTGTAATAAAGGTGATAAATCAATAGCTCACAGCTAACATCATAGTCAACAACAACAACAAAAAAGCTGGAAGTTTTTTCTCCAAGATTAGGAACAAGGTAAGGATGCCCACTCTCGCCTCTTCTATTCACCATAGTAATGGAAGTCCTAGCCAGAGTAATTCCATAAGAAAGAGAAATAAAAAGCATCCAGATTGGAAAGGAAGAAGTAAAATTTTCTCTGGTTGTAGATGACAAGATCTTATACGTAGAAAACCCTAAAGAATGCTGAAAAAACTATTAAAATTATTAAATAAATTCAGTAAAGTTGCAGAATACAGAAATCAACATTCAAAAATCAGTTGCATTTCTAAACACTAATAACAAATTATCAGAAAAAGAAGTTAAGGAAGCAATGCCATTTACAATGGCATCAAAGAAAATAAAATACTTAGAAATAAATGTAATCAAGGAGATTAAAGATCTGTACCTTAAAGTCAGAACTTTTACTTTGGGTTATTACACTTTTAAAGTATATTGTTTATTAATTGCCTCATTTACATATTAAAGATTTGACTTTGTAAGAATATTGCTTTTTTTCAAAACTGAAAAAATAGGTCTCAGATTTGTTTTTTGAACTGTGAAAAGAAGGTGTGCTTTGGTAGATGTTACTACCATAACATCTTAAGATAACTCAAGGATGAATTATTATTTAAACTTTTCTTATTTTTGTATTTTATCACATATGCTTCTAGTAGCAACACCACAGAGCTGTAACTGAAATAGATTCTGGGGAAACAGCATTAATATGTAGCTTTTGCTGTTTCATATATGAAATTTTTAAAAATTCTGAATCTGATTACCTATAATGAGATACCATTACCAAAATAATAAAAATCAGGTTTTTTTTAAGAAAGGAAATTGAAGAAAACACAAGTAAATTGAAAGATATTTCACACTCATGGGTTGGAAGAGTTAATATTGTCAAAATGTTCATACTACCCACAGCAATCTATAAACTCAATGCAATCCCTATAAAAATTCCAATGCTATTTTTCCTAGAAACAGAAAAAACAACTGTCAAATTCATATTGAACCAGAGAAGACCTTGAATAGCCAAAGCAATCTTGAGCAAGAACAAAACTGAAGGTATCACACTTCCTGATTTCATACTATAAAACAAACCTATGGTAATCAAGAGAGCATGGCATTTAAAAAAGACATATAGACCATTAGAACACATGGAAATAATCCCATACATTTAGGGCCAATTGATCTTCAACAAAGATCAATTGTCGATCTTCAACAAAGGTGCCAAGAATATACAATGGAGAAAGGACAGTCTCTTCAATAAATAGCGTTAGGAAAACTGGATATCTTCATGCAGAAGAATAAAATTTGACTCTTATCTAATGCCATATGTGAAAATTAACTCAAAATTGATTAAAGATTTAAATATAAGGTACGGTCCTATAAAACTTCTAGAAGAACACACAGGGAAGAAGTTTCTTGACATTGGTCTGGGCAATGATTTTTTAGATATGACCCCAAAAGCACAGGCAACAAAAACAAAAGTAAACAAATGAGATTACCTAAAACTAAAAATTTCTGTACAGCAAAGGAAACAATCAACAAAGTGAAGAGATAATCTATGAAACTGAAGAATATATTTGCAAATCATCCAATCATCCATCCGATAAGGGGATAATACCCAAAATATACAAGGGAATCATACAATCCAACAGCAAAAACAAAAACAAAAACAAAAAACAAAAAACATGAATAAACTGACTGAGAACTAGGAAAGACTTAAATTGTCATTTGTCCACAAAAGACATGCAAATGGCTACATGAGGCATATGAAAAGGTACTCAACGCCATCGGAGAAATGCATAGCAAAACCGTGATGAGATATCACCTTGCACCTGCTAGAATGACTATTATCAAGTCTAAAGATAAGCAACTTTGGCAAAAAAGTGGAGAAAGGGGAATCCTTGTTCACTGTTGGTGGAAATGTAGATTGGTATAGCCATTATGGAAAATAGTATGGAGCTTAAAAATTAAAACTAGAATTACCATATGATCCAGCAATCTCACTTTTGAGTATACTTCCAAAGGTGATGAAATCAGTATCTCAAAGAGATATCTGTACACCCATGTTCATTGCAGCATTATTCACAATGGCTAAAATGTGAAATCAACCCAAGCATCCAGGTGAAAGATTACAGCACCTGGGTAGTGCAAAGAAATAAGAAAAGACACATTGAAGAGGGTAGGATGGACAATTTTACATTAACTGAGTCACAACTTCCCCAAACCCACCCAGTGTTGACAGACATGCCTTCACTGAGCTCAGTAAAGTGGTGAATAAATGAATGAATTTGTAAAAAGAAAACGTAAGGTATATTCATACACACACACACACACACACACACACATATACGCACAATGAAATATTCAGCTTTCAAAAGAAGGAAATCTCATTTGTGACAACATGGATCAACTTGAAGGCCATTATGCTAATTGAAATAAGCCAGGCACAGAAAGCTGAATACTGCCTGATCTCACTTACATGTGGAATCTAAAACAAGTCTAGCTCCTGGAAGCACAGAGTGGAATGGTGGTTGCCAGGGGCTGGGGAATAGGGAAGTGAGGAGGTGTTGTTCAAAGGGCACAAAGTTGCAGTTTTGCAGGATGAATAAGTTCTGGAGATTTAATGTACAGCATGATGACTACAGTTAATGATACTGTACACTTAAAATTTGCTAAGAAAGTAGGTTT
The DNA here is from genome assembly GCF_047675955.1 of Chlorocebus sabaeus. Classification (NCBI taxonomy): domain Eukaryota; kingdom Metazoa; phylum Chordata; class Mammalia; order Primates; family Cercopithecidae; genus Chlorocebus; species Chlorocebus sabaeus. The sequence continues at coordinate 56,988,120 of NC_132905.1, read as the reverse complement.
TAAGTGTTCTTAACAAAAAGCAAAAATGGTAACTATGTAAGTCAATAGATATGTTAATTAACTTGATTGTGGTCATTATATCACTAATATGTATATTAAAACATCATGTTGTACACCTTAAACATATATATAATTTTGTTTGCCTTGATAAAGCTGGAGAAAATACATTATTCCAAAATAAAATGATCGTCAGTAAATAAAAGCTGCTATGGACTGAATGTTTGTGTCCTCCCAAAATTTACAGCTGAATCACCAATCCCCAGTGTGATCGTATTAGAAGATGGGCGTTTGGGAGGTAATTAGGTCAGAGTAGGATATCCTCATGATGGAATCAGTGCCTTTATAAGAGGAGACAGAAGAGAGCCCCCGCCCCCCTACCTCTCCCATGTGGGGACTCAGTTAGAAGAAGCCTGTCCACAAGCCTCACCAGGAACTGAATCTGTCAGCAGCTTGATCTTGGACTTCCCAGCCTCCAGAACTGTCAGAAAGAAGTTTCTGTTGTTTATAAGCCACCCAGTCTAAGGCATTTTGTTATAGCAGCCCCTACTGACCAAGACAAAAGTGGAACAGATAAGTCACACACCATGGCAATTAAGAGGCTTTGGAGTCAGACTCACTGGATTGGGGTCCCTCCACCCAAGGCTGGCTCCACGACCTGGACGAGAGAACTCACCCTTTCTGGGATCCAAGCCCCTCAGCACAGAATGGTGCTTTCTGTGGGGGGGGCTTGTGCAGAGTCCCTGGGATCACAGTGCCTGGCACAGAGTAGGTGCTCAAGAAAAGTCAGCTATTATCACTATCACTAAAAGGCAGGGGCTGTGAGGCCATCAGCCTCAGGAGTCACACAGAGCCTGCTTTCTGACATCACCATGCCTGCCATGAGGACTCATCAACAAATGGAGCTAAAGCTGGTCCCATGGAGGGAGCAGAGTCCCTCAACCCCGCATTCCTCAATACTCTCAGGATTCCTCTAATCCTGAAACCGGAGGTGTCTCCTACCATGCCTGTGCAGAAATTAGACTGGATTTTTTGAAGTGTAGAATTAGGAGAAGTAGATATATAATCCATAAAGAACTTATAAAACTGCAAATCTTCACTCTAAAAGAATCTCATACATTGATAACTCTGTAATTTACTATATGCAAAGTGAAAGCTGAGTTAAGTAATGTCTAAAGTTGTATGGACCCCTGAATATGTTTCTCTTTCAAAACACAACAACTTTGGGAGGCCGAGGCGGGCGGATCACCTGAGGTCAGGAGTTTGAGACCATCCTGGCCAACAAGGTGAAACCCCGTCTCTACTAAAAATACAAAAATTAGCCGGGCACAGTGGCGGGCGCCTGTAATCCCAGCTACTCAGGAGGCTGAGGCAGGAGACTCACTTGACCCCGGGAGGCGGAGCCAGTTAGCCGAGATCGTGCCACTGCACTCCAACCTGGGCGACAGAGCCAGACTGTCTCAAATTAAACACACATGCGCACGCGCGCGCACACACACACACACACACACACACACACAATTATGAAGCTCTAAGAAAATACTGGAAGCCACGGCGGGCGGATCATGAGGTCAGGAGATCGAGACCATCCTGGCTAACACGGTGTCTCTACTAAAAATGCAGGCCGAGGCGGGCGGATCACAAGGTCAGGAGATCGAGACCATGGTGAAACCCCGTCTCTACTAAAAATAGAAAAAATTAGCCGGGCGCAGTGGCGGGCGCCTGTAGTCCCAGCTACTCGGGAGGCTGAGGCAGGAGAATGGCGTGAACCCGGGAGGCGGAGCTTGCAGTGAGCTGAGATTGCGCCACTGCACTCCAGCCTGGGCGACAGAGCGAGACTCCGTCTCAAAAAAAAAAAAAAAAAAAAAAAAAAAATGCAAAAAAGAATTAGCCGGGCGTGTTGGCGGGTGCCTGTAGTCCCAGCTACTCAGGAGGCTGAGGCAGGAGAATGGCGTGAACCTGGGCGGCGGAGCTTCCAGTGATCTGAGATCGTGCCACTGCACTCCAGCCTGGGTGAGGAGCGAGACTCAGTCTCAAAAAAAAAAAAGAAAGAAAATACTGGTTTTTCTTTTTCTTTTAAGAACACCCTTTTGATTCCCTTCATAATTTATCAGAGCCAAGAACTGGAATGTCTCCCTACTTCCTTTCTTTGAATCCAAATTACCTTTCCCTCCATACACACTGAATAGCCAATCAGTGAGCAAGTTCATTTAAAATTTAAGTTCATTTAAAAATTTAAAATATGTGTCCAAAAAATTATCTTACTAGTTTATATTAACATATATATACACACACACACATATATATATATAATTGTAGTAATATAACTTATATAATGTATACTGGATTTAAATCAATTCTCTCTTCTAAATAAGTGCCCTAATTCATGACAGGATGGCTCCTTTATGTTAAAACTGGTAAATAAAGATGCAAAAAGTGAGTGATGAAATAATCTGTACAAGAAACCCCCATGACATGACACAAGTTTACCTATACAACCAACCTGCACATACATCCTTGACCTAAAAATAAAAATTTTATTTATTTATTTATTTTTAATTTTTTTTTTGTTTTTCTAAATTTTTTTATTTTTTTTATTTTTTTAAATTTTTATTATTATACTTTGAGTTCTAGGGTACATGTGCATAACGTGCAGCTTTGTTACATATGTATACTTGTGCCATGATGGTGTGCTGCAGCCATCAACTCGTCAGCACCCATCAACTCGTCATTTACATCAGGTATAAAAAAAAGCATGACTTCAGTGTCAGAGAGACTTGGGTTGTAGCATCAGATGCCCCTCTAACTAAATAAGTCATCCTGAACAAATCATCTAACTTCTCTAAGTCTTTCGTCTACTAAATGGACATTAAATGAGATAATGCATTGTATTTATTAAAGTAGAAATAACTGCTGTAACAGATAAAACTCTAACTTCTCACTGACTCAATGCAATTAAAGTTTATTTCTTGCCCATAAAAATAAATAAATAAATAAATAATAAAATAAAAATTTTAAAAAGACAGATGAAATGCGAAAAAAAAAGAGTGCTGACTTTCTCTAGAAAACAAAGTGTGAGGAAATTTTTGAGTGGTTGGTCAGGGGAGGGCTGGGCATAGAAGATAAGGAAAGTAGTTGGAAGCTGGACCGCACACCAGGAGAAATAGCCAGGGACTGACGTAACAAAACATGAAATTTGAGTCCTCAGTTTTTGTTATCATTTTTCTGTCTTCATGGTAGGGCAGCATTTGATTCAGGCCTAAACAGATAGAGCATTTGTTTTTTCTCTCATCTGACAATAAATCCAAAATTGGCAATTCAGGCATGATCTGGCTGTTCTATAATGTAATGAAGAACAAAGAGTCTTTCTGTTTTCCTCAGCATGTGCCTTTTTTCACTATGGTCACGAGGTGGCTGCTGTTTCTCCAAGCATCACATTTACCTTCCAGATAGGAATAAGACAGCATAGCAAAGAGAAAGGAGGTATTGTCTGTATTAGGAAAGCAAAGGCTTACCCTGTTAGACAAAATCACGTCACACTTCTAGCTACAAGAAAGTCTGCAGGAGTGACTATTTTTAACTAAGCCTGTGGCCATCACAAACAAAATTGGGGTTCTGTAACTAATAAAAAAGAGGAAGTGGCGGTTGAATAGGAATAAAGTGAATCTGCCACAGTGCTGCTGTGACATGGACCCCCTAAACCACTAAGAACCTTCAGTAAAATCTGCATCCAAAAACCTTGTATGAGTGATAGAGTGTTGGAAACTGATAAGAAAGGATTGAGCCCCATGTCTACATTGATGTATAGCCAATGAAGGAAGGTAAGCTATAACTGGGCTCAAAATTCCTTCAGAAGCAAGAGCATAAAGGCAGATGCGAAGATAAAACTACAAAGCGGGGGCGGAGCAAGATGGCCGAATAGGAACAGCTCCAGTCTCCAACTCCCAGCGCGAGCGACACAGAAGACCGGCGATTTCTGCATTTTCAACTGAGGTACTGGGTTCATCTCACTGGGGAGTGCCAGACGATCGGTGCTGGTCAGCTGCTGCAGCCCGACCAGCGAGAGCTGAAGCAGGGTGAGGCATTGCCTCACCTGGAAAGCGCAAGGGGGAAGGGAATCCCTTTTCCTAGCCAGGGGAACTGAGACACACAACACCTGGAAAATCGGGTAACTCCCACCCCAATACTGCGCTTTAAGCAGACAGGCACACCAGGAGATCATATCCCACACCTGGCCGGGAGTGTCCCACACCCACGGAGCCTCCCTCATTGCTAGCACAGCAGTCTGTGATCTACCGCCAAGGCAGCAGCGAGGCAGGGGGAGGGGCGCCCGCCATTGCTGAGGCTTAAGTAGGTAAACAAAGCTGCTGGGAAGCTCGAACTGGGTGGAGCTCACAGCAGCTCAAGGAAACCTGCCTGTCTCTGTAGACTCCACCTCTGCGGACAGGGCACAGTAAATAATAACAAACGCAGCAGCTCTGCAGACGCAAACGACTCTGTCTGACAGCTTTGAAGAGAGCAGTGGATCTCCCAACACGGAGGTTGAGATCTGAGAAGGGACAGACTCCCTGCTCAAGTGGGTCCCTGACCCCTGAGTAGCCTAACTGGGAGACATCCCCCACTAGGGGCAGTCTGACACCCCACACCTCACAGGGTGGAGTACACCCCTGAGAGGAAGATTCCAAAGCAAGAATCAGACAGGTACACTCGCTGTTCAGAAATATTCTATCTTCTGCAGCCTCTGCTGCTGATACCCAGGCAAACAGGGTCTGGAGTGGACCTCAAGCAATCTCCTACAGCTACAACCTACAGCTGAGGATCCTGACTGTTAGAAGGAAAGCTATCAAACAGGAAGGACACCTACACCAAAACCCCATCAGTACATCACCATCATCAAAGACCAGAGGCAGATAAAACCACAAAGATGGGGAAAAAGCAGGGCAGAAAAGCTGGAAATTCAAAAAATAAGAGCGCATCTCCCCCGGCAAAGGAGCGCAGCTCATCGCCAGCAACGGATCAAAGCTGGACGGAGAATGACTTCGACGAGATGAGAGAAGAAGGCTTCAGTCCATCAAATTTCTCAGAGCTAAAGGAGGAATTACGTACCCAGCGCAAAGAAACTAAAAATCTTGAAAAAAAAGTGGAAGAATTGATGGCTAGAGTAATTAATGCAGAGAAGCTCACAAACGAAATGAAAGAGACGAAAACCATGGCACGAGAAATACATGACAAATGCACAAGCTTCAGTAACCGTCTCGATCAACTGGAAGAAAGAATGTCAGCGATTGAGGATCAAATGAATGAAATGAAGCGAGAAGAGAAACCAAAAGAAAAAAGAAGAAAAAGAAATGAACAAAGCCTGCAAGAAGTATGGGATTATGTAAAAAGACCAAATCTACGTCTGATTGGGGTGCCTGAAAGTGACGGGGAAAATGGAACCAAGTTGGAAAACACTCTTCAGGATATCATCCAGGAGAACTTCCCCAACCTAGTAGGGCAGGCCAACATTCAGATCCAGGAAATACAGAGAACGCCACAAAGATACTCCTCGAGAAGAGCAACTCCAAGACACATAATTGCCAGATTCACCAAAGTTGAAATGAAGGAAAAAATCTTAAGGGCAGCCAGAGAGAAAGGTCGGGTTACCCACAAAGGGAAGCCCATCAGACTAACAGCAGATCTCTCGGCAGAAACTCTTCAAGCCAGAAGAGAGTGGGGGCCAATATTCAACATTCTTAAAGAAAAGAATTTTAAACCCAGAATTTTATATCCAGCCAAACTAAGTTTCATAAGTGAAGGAGAAATAAAATCCTTTACAGATAAGCAAATGCTTAGAGATTTTGTCACCACTAGGCCTGCCTTACAAGAGACCCTGAAGGAAGCACTAAACATGGAAAGGAACAACCGGTACCAGCCATTGCAAAAACATGCCAAAATGTAAAGACCATCAAGGCTAGGAAGAAACTGCATCAACTAACGAGCAAAATAACCAGTTAATATCATAATGGCAGGATCAAGTTCACACATAACAATCTTAACCTTAAATGTAAATGGACTAAATGCTCCAATTAAAAGACACAGACTGGCAAACTGGATAAAGAGTCAAGACCCATCAGTCTGCTGTATTCAGGAGACCCATCTCACACGCAGAGACATACATAGGCTCAAAATAAAGGGATGGAGGAAGATTTACCAAGCAAATGGAGAACAAAAAAAAGTGGGGGTTGCAATACTAGTCTCTGATAAAACAGACTTTAAACCATCAAAGATCAAAAGAGACAAAGAAGGCCATTACATAATGGTAAAGGGATCAATTCAACAGGAAGAGCTAACTATCCTAAATATATATGCACCCAATACAGGAGCACCCAGATTCATAAAGCAAGTCCTTAGAGACTTACAAAGAGACTTAGACTCCCATACAATAATAATGGGAGACTTCAACACTCCACTGTCAACATTAGACAGATCAATGAGACAGAAAGTTAACAAGGATATCCAGGAATTGAACTCATCTCTGCAGCAAGCAGACCTAATAGACATCTATAGAACTCTCCACCCCAAATCAACAGAATATACATTCTTCTCAGCACCACATCGTACTTACTCCAAAATTGACCACGTAATCGGAAGTAAAGCACTCCTCAGCAAATGTACAAGAACAGAAATTATAACAAACTGTCTCTCAGACCACAGTGCAATCAAATTAGAACTCAGGACTAAGAAACTCAATCAAAACCGCTCAACTACATGGAAACTGAACAACCTGCTCCTGAATGACTACTGGGTACATAACGAAATGAAGGCAGAAATAAAGATGTTCTTTGAAACCAATGAGAACAAAGATACAACATACCAGAATCTCTGGGACACATTTAAAGCAGTGTGTAGAGGGAAATTTATAGCACTAAATGCCCACAAGAGAAAGCAGGAAAGATCTAAAATTGACACTCTAACATCGCAATTAAAAGAACTAGAGAAGCAAGAGCAAACACATTCGAAAGCTAGCAGAAGGCAAGAAATAACTAAGATCAGAGCAGAACTGAAGGAGATAGAGACACAAAAAACCCTCCAAAAAATCCATGAATCCAGGAGTTGGTTTTTTGAAAAGATCAACAAAATTGACAGACCACTAGCAAGACTAATAAAGAAGAAAAGAGAGAAGAATCAAATCGACGCAATTAAAAATGATAAAGGGGATATCACCACTGACCCCACAGAAATACAAACTACCATCAGAGAATACTATAAACACCTCTACGCAAATAAACTGGAAAATCTAGAAGAAATGGATAATTTCCTGGACACTTACACTCTTCCAAGACTAAACCAGGAAGAAGTTGAATCCCTGAATAGACCAATAGTAGGCTCTGAAATTGAGGCAATAATTAATAGCCTACCAACCAAAAAAAGTCCAGGACCAGATGGATTCACAGCTGAATTCTACCAGAGGTACAAGGAGGAGCTGGTACCATTCCTTCTGAAACTATTCCAATCAATAGAAAAAGAGGGAATCCTCCCTAACTCATTTTATGAGGCCAACATCATCCTGATACCAAAGCCTGGCAGAGACACAACAAAAAAAGAGAATTTTAGACCAATATCCCTGATGAACATCGATGCAAAAATCCTCAATAAAATACTGGCAAACCGGATTCAGCAGCACATCAAAAAGCTTATCCACCATGATCCAGTGGGCTTCATTCCTGGGATGCAAGGCTGGTTCAACATTCGCAAATCAATAAACATAATCCAGCATATAAACAGAACCAAAGACAAGAACCACATCATTATCTCAATAGATGCAGAAAAGGCTTTTGACAAAATTCAACAGCCCTTCATGCTAAAAACGCTCAATAAATTCGGTATTGATGGAACGTACCTCAAAATAATAAGAGCTATTTATGACAAACCCACAGCCAATATCATACTGAATGGGCAAAAACTGGAAAAATTCCCTTTGAAAACTGGCACAAGACAGGGATGCCCTCTCTCACCACTCCTATTCAACATAGTGTTGGAAGTTCTGGCTAGGGCAATCAGGCAAGAGAAAGAAATCAAGGGGATTCAGTTAGGAAAAGAAGAAGTCAAATTGTCCCTGTTTGCAGACGACATGATTGTATATTTAGAAAACCCCATTGTCTCAGCCCAAAATCTCCTTAAGCTGATCAGCAACTTCAGCAAAGTCTCAGGATACAAAATTAATGTGCAAAAATCACAAGCATTCTTATACACCAGTGACAGTCAAACAGAGAGCCAAATCAGGAATGAACTTCCATTCACAATTGCTTCAAAGAGAATAAAATACCTAGGAATCCAACTTACAAGGGATGTAAAGGACCTCTTCAAGGAGAACTACAAACCACTGCTCAGTGAAATCAAAGAGGACACAAACAAATGGAAGAACATACCATGCTCATGGATAGGAAGAATCAATATCGTGAAAATGGCCATACTGCCCAAGGTAATTTATAGATTCAATGCCATCCCCATCAAGCTACCAATGAGCTTCTTCACAGAATTGGAAAAAACTGCTTTAAAGTTCATATGGAACCAAAAAAGAGCCCGCATCTCCAAGACAATCCTAAGTCAAAAGAACAAAGCTGGAGGCATCACGCTACCTGACTTCAAACTATACTACAAGGCTACAGTAACCAAAACAGCATGGTACTGGTACCAAAACAGAGATATAGACCAATGGAACAGAACAGAGTCCTCAGAAATAATACCACACATCTACAGCCATCTGATCTTTGACAAACCTGAGAGAAACAAGAAATGGGGAAAGGATTCCCTATTTAATAAATGGTGCTGGGAAAACTGGCTAGCCATAAGTAGAAAGCTGAAACTGGATCCTTTCCTTACTCCTTATACGAAAATTAATTCAAGATGGATTAGAGACTTAATGTTAGACCTAATACCATAAAAATCCTAGAGGAAAACCTAGGTAGTACCATTCAGGACATAGGCATGGGCAAAGACTTCATGTCTAAAACACCAAAAGCAATGGCAGCAAAAGCCAAAATTGACAAATGGGATCTCATCAAACTAAAGAGCTTCTGCACAGCAAAAGAAACTACCATCAGAGTGAGCAGGCAACCTACAGAATGGGAGAAAATTTTTGCAATCTACTCATCTGACAAAGGGCTAATATCCAGAACCTACAAAGAACTCAAACAAATTTACAAGAAAAAAACAAACAACCCCATCCAAAAGTGGGCAAAGGATATGAACAGACATTTCTCAAAAGAAGACATTCATACAGCCAACAGACACACGAAAAAATGCTCATCATCACTGTCCATCAGAGAAATGCAAATCAAAACCACAATGAGATACCATCTCACACCAGTTAGAATGGCGATCATTCAAAAGTCAGGAAACAACAGGTGCTGGAGAGGATGTGGAGAAATAGGAACACTTTTACACTGTTGGTGGGATTGTAAACTAGTTCAACCATTATGGAAAACAGTATGGCGATTCCTCAAGGACCTAGAACTAGATGTACCATATGACCCAGCCATCCCATTACTGGGTATATACCCAAAGGATTATAAATTATGCTGCTATAAGGACACATGCACACGTATGTTTATTGCAGCACTATTCACAATAGCAAAGACTTGGAATCAACCCAAATGTCCATCAGTGACAGATTGGATTAAGAAAATGTGGCACATATACACCATGGAATACTATGCAGCCATAAAAAAGGATGAGTTTGTGTCCTTTGTAGGGACATGGATGCAGCTGAAAACCATCATTCTTAGCAAACTATCACAAGAACAGAAAACCAAACACCGCATGTTCTCACTCGTAGGTGGGAACTGAACAATGAGATCACTTGGACTCGGGAAGGGGAACATCACACACCAGGGCCTATCATGGGGAGGGGGGAGGGGGGAGGGATTGCATTGGGAGTTATACCTGATGTAAATGACGAGTTGATGGGTGCAGCACACCAACATGGCACAAGTATACATATGTAGCAAACCTGCATGTTGTGCACATGTACCCTACAACTTGAAGTTTAATAATAATAAATAAATTAAAAAAAAAAAAAAACTACAAAGCTTCAGGCAGGAGATGAACAGGAAACCATGTTTGTTGGTCATGAATCCATTGTTATAGTTGATGGATATGATATATAGATAGATAGATAGATACATACATACATACATATATACATTAGATAGGATATATAGGTAGATGACAGATAGATAAGATAGGATGGATAGACAGATCTATCCTATGGATGGATGGATAGATAGATAGATAGATAGATAGATAGATAGATAGATAGATAGATAAGATAGATAGGTAGATAGATAAAGATGGGATGGATAGATAGATGATAGGATGGATGGACAGATAGATGATAGGATGGATGGATAGATAGATAAAGAGATAGATAGATGACAGATACACAGATAATATCTACTCAGCACATACTGCATTCTTGGCAGTGCTCTATGTGCTTTTTCTATTTTATCCTAATTAATCTTTCCAAACAATAAAAAAGAAATGAAAATTATTTCAATTTTACTAATAAATGCATGGCGGCAGGGGAAAGTTATTTCCTTGGCTTAATAACATTCAAGTTCTCCGCCCTGTTTGCACATGCACTGCCCAAGCACAAACTGTAATTATCTGCCTGTCTTGTCTGTCCTCGCCCTGTGGGAAAGCCATGACTTCCTCCACCAGCCAGCAGGTAGCCCTAGTGTGTTGTACTTTGACTTCAGCTTATGTTCTTTTTGAATCATCAAAGAGGCCAACTTCCCTTTCTCTCTCTGAGCATTTAATCTCTAATGAACTAAACCTCACCATAGGGTAGTTTGCTCATATACTTTATTTAATTTATCTTCAGACTTGCCTCCACCAAGATGGGAAGAGGACCAGGCCAGAGAATTTAAGCATGCCAGCTCCCAGCCATCTCTTCTCTCTGTATCTGACACCCCAAAATATTATATTAGGATCCCATAACAATTCATTGTAGCTGATTGGCAATATTCTTAGGTAATTGATCAGTCTTTTCTGAAGTACACAGTCCTGACCAATCTAGAATCTAGAAACTAAAAGGCCCAGAAAAGCCATAATGGGTGAAATTACTACCAAGCACTCAGGGGCCGATAAGAGTAAGAGATCAAATCCCACCACGGGGAGCCTGATCTGGCACTTAGAATGAATCGCTGAATTATAGAACCAGTGTCCTTCATCAGCCAACCAGAATGGGCCACCAATCAACCTTGTGCATAGGCGGCTTCATGGGACGAGATGGTGGAGTTCCACTCCAGCTCCACATCAAGTTGACTGGGAGACCTTGGGTCTCAATTTCCTCAACCATAAAATAAACAATTCGTGATTCTAGTTTTAAAAGTCTTCTCCAGCAACTAAGATCCAGAACTCTGTTGCTACCTGCTTGACACCAATAAATGAATATTTATGTGCCTGGTACACTGATGTTGCTAGCAAATAGTGGTCACAGGTCTCCAAGAAGTTAGCAATTCTATTTTGGGGAAGATAATCCCCAGCCAAGGTGTCAAAAATAAAGGACAAATTGTCAACAAATAACTCAGCCTGAGGTATTTCAAACACATCATAAAACGATTTGTGAGGGGTTTTATAGGCTTGTCAGGTTGATGGAATTTTGCCTTGTATGCAGAAGAACTCAAACGCATCATAAAAAAATTTGTAAAAACCTTGCCAAACTCATAAATAAACATCTCTGAGTTCTGATATCATGTTTTCATGGTACATTCTTCAATTCCTTTCACCATACTGGGTTAATGTGGAAACCTGGATTTCACATCTTTTGTTTTGAATATTCCCAGAGTCACCAGGCAGGGTCAGCATTTTAAATGAACACTCAAGCATTTGACAGGAGACAGGATAACACCAAGCCCAGTCACAGGATTTCCCTTATGGACCTTCTACATCCCTATCATTCCTGCTCCCTTCCCACCACAGTCCCAGCCCCACCAGGACAGAAGCATTGGTAAGATTGGTGGGGTGGTGCTTAACAAGAAAAGCAGTATGCTATGGCAGTGGATGTTGTTGGTACCTGGCCCATATCCCCTCAACCCTCATCACGCTTGTGTGTGTCAACCCGGTGCCTTCCGATGGCAAGAGCTCTGTGGTTCTGGCAAGGTAAAGAGCTTTTCAGGTACCTGGAGCCTGCTCGGCCTAGGCATGGAGGCTGGAAGTGCCAAAGAGTTGACACACTCTCTGATCATCCTTAAACCAATAGCAGATGGAAGTGGTGGAGAAATACCCCCAGCTTCCTCGCTTCTCAGGGAAAATAATGCTGCAGTGTGTCCCTCTTTCTCTCAGAGGTGCCAGTGGGATGAAGCCCCCGTTGCCCAGTAGCAGCTTTCTTCCACTCTCTGTCTCATTTACCTGCTCTCAGATTGGTGCTTCCTGGGATCACTTCTCAAATAAAGAGAGCACAACCTAAGAAAGCCACTCAATGTAATGAGACAGGTATTCACGTCTTTCCATGGTCACATATGCAGGCAGGGACACCTGTGCATTTATACACATCCTCTCCACACAGGATTTAAGGGAGCCAAAAATTATTTCTTGAGCCTTTTATACATGCTTAGTGCAGCGGGATCTAAAAAAAGGAAATTACACCCTTGCATTACATTTTAAGGTTTTTTTCTGGTAAAATTTCTTTCTTTTTTTTGTTATAAAAGTGATAGATGCTTATTGCAGAAAATTTAGAAGTTATAGCTTGAAAAACAGGATAATGTTTACATCATCACTAACCTTGCCACCCAGGCTGTATCACTGCTGATATTTTGGTAAGAACTTTTCCAAATACAAGGATGAATATGTGTTTGTGTGCTCAAAAACAGAATCATAATGTGTATACTGCTTGGAATTCACTTTTTCCATTTAGCAATGTCTTAAACATCTTGCCACATAAATATTCTGCTACAACTTCATTTAATGATGAAATAGTGTTCCCTTGCACAGTTATGTCATCATTGAATCAATTGCCCATCACTGGACACTCAAGCTAACATTTGGTTTTTAAAGCACCATCACAGACATCGGTTCTTTTGATCTTCCCAACAAGAAGTTGTTGGAGAAGTTGGTCAACAGGAATTGTTTGACAGATGGGCCACCAGAGGCCCATCACATAAAGGAGACAAGATTCAAACACCTGAAGCACCAAAAGGACGATTAAGTATTAAACTCTGTGGGAATGAACATAAGTTGTATTAAAGATGCCAATTTTTTTCTTTGTCCTGCCAACATGCCTTTAACGAGGCCTCCATTCATACACCCCAGTGGAATGGGCATCACAGGATGTCACCCTACCTCATTTGTGAAAATACAAATCCTTTATTGTTACAATAAGATAATCAACTGAACCTCTTTCTTTAGCTCCATTAAATGGGTGTGATTCTGCTTCGTTTTTATAAATTCATAGATCTTTAGAGCAGGAAGAAAACTTCTGCTTCTAGGAAGAGGTTTTTGAACTCTCTCTATATTTTTGAACTATATATATATAATCTATATATGTATTTTTATTTTATATATAGAGAGAAAAATATGTAAATATATATATAAATGGGGTTTTGCCATATTGTTCAGGCTAGTCTCAAACTCCTGAGTTCAAGAGATCCGCCTGCCCCAGTCTCTCAAAGTGCTGGAATTACAGGCATGAGCCACCATGCCCGGCCTGACCCTCTCATCTTTTTGATCACAGTTGGTTGGGCCATGGTGGACACGAGGCCCAAGGAAAGTTCACCCATTGGTTAGCTAGACCTATGGTTCATGTGTCATGGTTCAAAACGGTGAATGGGTCTACCAAAGTCTTCTTGGCCCAGGAATTAGAACTAAGAGACAGAGAGGGAAGGTTTGGGTCAGCTGTGGGTACCAGTGGGCATAGAGAATGGAGGACAGGAGAGCCATTTGGGGCCATTTTGAACACCAAAGGAAGAAAAGCTCAGAGGATGCAGGTTGGGAAGGAAAGACTGGATGAAAGTAACAGAGAAAAGCAAAGAAGGAGATAGATGGACAGCGACAAAGAGAATGATTATGCTAGCTCGAGATGCAGTAGAAGACAACTCCATTCTTGGAACTGACCAATTTATCCTACCCAGAAGCCTAGTTATTCAGTCATTCTAGACCTTTCTCTGTTCTTGAGTAAATTTCCCATACACTGCCTTCATTTGGTTTTCCTAACTTGAACTCCTCTGTCAGTCAATAATTTACAAATAAAAGATTCCCCCCTTGGATTGGGAATCCAAGGCTACAATAATTGGTCAGTCCAATTAAAGGCTACAGAAATGTACAGATTCTGTACAGGTTATAGAAATGTATAGATTCTGTACAGGAAATAGAAATGTAAAGGCTACAGAAATGTATATATTCTGTACAAGCTATAGAAATGTAAAGGTTACAGAAATGTATAGATAAGAGGGCGTGGTATATGCCAAAATCGTCAGAGGAATAATCTCAGAGGAAGCAAGAAGTGTCCAGGCCTTAGAATATGTGTGAAATTAGGATGATGGTGGTGAGAGGAGGATGATGGAAAATGGGGGAGTAAGCCTGGCAAGTCTGAGGGAAGATCCTGGTGAATTCCCATATCAAGTCCCTTTTTGAAGAGAAAGGAGAATCGACACTCAAGGAGGAAAACCTCGAGGAAGACCAAGAGAGCTTTCATGTCATCAGATAATTCCTAAAGAGTGGCCACAGAACATGAGGAAATGAAATGCCCAAGGAAGCACCCATTAGTACCACCACCAGCTCTCCTGGACCACTAGCTAAGGCCTGGAGGTCACTGGCCTCTCTGAAGTTAGGTAAGGAATAGCAGAGGAAGTGAGGTGGTGGGAGAAGAGAATAGGGGTACAAGCTAGGCACAGTGGCTCACGCATATAATCCCAGCACTTTGGGAGGCCGAGGTTGGTGGATCACTTGAGGTCAGGAGTTTGAGACCAGCCTGGCCAATATGGTGAAACTCCATTTCTACTAAAAATACAAAAATTAGCCGGGTGTGGTGGTGCATGCTTGTAGTCCCAGCTACTCAGGAGGCCGAGGCAGGAGAATCTCTTGAACCCAGGAGTCAGAGGTTGCCATGAGCCAAGATCACTCCACTGCACTCCAGCCTGGGTGACAGAGTGAGACTCTGTCTCAAAAAAAAAAAAAAAAAAAAAAGGGAATATGGGTGTAATACATTAAGTCTGAGCCATACGGGGAAACCTGAACTCTATTATGCTACCGTGTACCCCTGCCCCTGGCCTCAGTTTCCTTCCCTGTAGAATAGAGCCAGTGTTGTTTCTCTTACACCATGTGCAGGTCAACTGGAGTTCCTTCACTGCTTACGTATTAGCTCTGTTAAAACCTCATCCCGACACCAAGAAAAAGCTTCCCAGAATTGCTGAGGAATCAAAGGAAGGTCAGAGAGGGCAGTACCATTTTGTCCTCAGAAGCATTCGAAAGTCAAGGACTCAAAAATTTCTGGGTAGAAATAACGTCGCAATAAAAAATTTCCAATGTGCAGGCAAAGAAGTTCATGATGCTTGTGAACACATTGATAGGAAAAACGATGAGTTCTTTAAATCCCTTCCATGTGGGTATTGTTAAGTATCTAAGAACGTAAGGCATCTACTCCCCAAGAGATTGAAAACATGTGCTTTCATCTAATGCCAATCAATCAATCATATATTAGACTTTGTTTCCAGTCCCAGCTTTGCCACTGTGAACATATTCCCATACAGTACTATAACACGTCACAACACAACACAGCATTCCCCTCCAGGGTGAGGGGAGACGAGGGAGTGGTGAAGGTGCCTCCCAAGATCAACCTCACATTTCTCCTAGTCTGCCTCTGAGTGCTGTGCTAGACCCTAGTGCAACTTGAGAGAAGATGGGTTAAGTTGTTGGAGGAAACCCATTTCCCATCCTTGAGCTTGCCTGGGGCACTTCACTCACCGGACCACAGCAGGCAGTATACGAGAGAATCGTGCCCTCTCCTTCTCCTCTGTTGCTCTTCTGCAATCCAACTCCACCATTAATGAAGCAACACTGTATTTTACTCCCTCTATTGTGTCCCATTCAAACTGCTTACTATTAGGCCCCAGGTGACCGAGCTTTCATGGCTTTCTCTCCTCCCCACTTCTGGGACCTCTGCCACGTTCAGATGATCACACAGTTCCTCAGACACATTATTTTAGTCTGTTTTCATGCTGCTGACAAAGACATACCTGAGATTGAAAAGAAAAAGAGGTTTAATAGACTCACAGTTCCACATGGCTGCGGAAGCCTCACAATCATGGAAGGCGGAAGCAGAGGTTGGAAAACAGGAGGCGGAAGGTGGAAGGTGGAAGGCATGTCTTACATCACAGCAGACAGGAGAGAATGTACCAGCAGGGGAAATCTCAGATGCTTATAAAACCATCATGTCTCGTGAAAACTCATTCACTATCACTAGAACAGTATGGGGGAAACCACCCCTCTGACTCAATTATCTCCACCTGGCCCTTGACATGTGGGGACCATGTCAAGATAATAATCTTACTGTATTACAATTCAAGGTGAGATTTGGGTGGGGACACACAACCAAACCGTATCACACATGGAGCTCATTTCTGCCTCTGAGACGGTGCACTCGTTGTTCCAAGATCTTCATGGGATTGTGCACAGTCCGTTGTATAATACGAGCTACATGTTTCTAAAAATCACCATGCTATGCAAAATCATGCAATAAAAATGACAGGGCTCATAAGGAAAATGGCGATAGGGGCCCAGCATTCAAAAACGTATGTGACACAATTAAAAAAAAAAACAAAGATGGGAACCTAATAAAAATGGTAGCAGTATTTTATTCAGGTGAATGAATAAGATACAGATAAATATGAAAATAAATGTGCCACTTGACCTTGAAAAAGGCCTTAAACTTACTTGTGGAAGTGGACATCTGAGGGGCTGCAGCTTGTGAATTATTATGAATGCAACAGGAGGAGGTGATCTGAAGTTAGGCAAAAGCTGTGTCACTAGAAGCATAGGTGTGTCTCATAACACTTGTGGTGAGCTGAGGTCACGGGTAGATATTTAAGGCCCTGCGTGTGTCTTTTGTGTATTTCTAAACAGCTCAGTTCAGCTGGGTGCAGTTTTCTGTTTACCTAGTGTTTTTACAGATAAAATCATGCATAAGCAAATGCAAAACTTGTTTCCTAACATAGCAATCTTCTTGGAACAAATTCACATTTTCAAAACAAGCATGAGAGCAGAACTGACTGTAATTCAGATTTCAGCTGCTACTTCTTTAGACAGGACTCACTTGGCACCAGTCAAGAGTAGCCTCTCTTCCACCACCACTAGGCTTGAACTCAATGCCCTGTTTTATTTTCCTCTTAAGAGTTATCTTTATCTAAAATGATTTTGCGTATGTACATGTTTGGAATTCACTCTCTTTAGCCTCTAAGCTCCATGAAAGGAGAGATGTTATCCCCTTATTCGGCACCCATGTCCCCAGCATTCAGCCTAGTGTTTTGCACAGGGTACGTGCAAATAATAAATGTTTTTAGAATTAATTTTGTTCCTGGTGTTTTTCATCACCTGTTAGAACTCCTCGTGGGCAGGGGTGGTTAGCAGGCCCCACCATCTCACCTGTATCTGAGACCTTCAAAAAACAGTGAGAAAATGTTCATTCTTTTTTACCTTCAAATTTGTCTCAGTTACTATTGCTCATAACAGATTACCTCCAAATGTAGAGGCCTAGACAATCATATTATTATATTCTCCAGTTCATGGGTTGGGAATTTGAACAGGGAAGGCACAGTGGGAATGGCTTGTTTCCCATTCTGTGACTGGGCCTTCAGCTGGAAGACTTGAAGACTGGGAGTGACCCCACATCCGGGGCTAGAATCATCTAAGGCCAGTTCACTTCCAGGTCCGGAGTCTGGTCAGGGCTGGCTAAGAGTGTAGGACTGACAACCAGAGTGCCTGTCTGTGGCTGCTGTGTGCATCTGGGCTTCCTCACAGCATGGTGGCCTCAGAGTAGTTGACTTCTTCTATGGTATGGTGGGGCTCCAAGCAGTAGTGTTCGTCCCAGTGCACAAACATGTGTTACCTGTTATGACCCAGCCTAAGAATCTCCAGAGTCATTCCTACCATATTCTATCAAACTGTCATAAGCTGTGGCATAGTTTCTAAAGTGCCACCCCAAGGTTCTCCACTCTAATCCACAGAATATGTGAGTGTCCATGATTATGTGCTGTTCTGTAGCATATGTGACCTTAAGATCTGAAGATTATCCAGGTGAGCATGATTTAATCACATGGGTCCTTCAAAGCAGAGAACTTTCTCTGGCTGATGGAAAAAGAGGTAGTCATGGAAATCTGAAGAACAAGGGAGATTCAATGCACAATTGCTGGCTTGAAGATGGATGAAGCCATATGAAGAAAGGAATGCTGTGGTCTTTGGTATCTGAAAGAGTCCCCAGCTCACAGCCAATTAGGAGAGAAACCCCAGTCCTGCAACCACAAGGAACTGAATTCTACGAAAGCCTGAATTCAGTTCAGAAATTCAAACTGATTGGATTTCTTGGAAGCAGATTTCTCCCCAGGGCCTTCAAACAAGAATTCATTCTGGCCAACATCTTGATTTTAGTCCTGTGATACCCGGAGCAGAAAATCTAGCCAGGCAGTGCTGAACTTCAGACTAACAGGCCTAAGACCTACCAAATGGTTATTGCTTTAAGTTGCTAAGTTGGTGGTAATTTGTTTCATATCAATAGAAAGGAAACTCACCCAGGAGCCTACCGAGATTCAAGGGCAGGAAACATAGATCCCCATCTCTCAACGGGAGGAGTGGCAATTAATTTTGTAGCCTTTTTGCAAAACTACCACAAGATAATTTTCAGAAGTCTCTGCCCCTTATCTTAATCAATCTATACCATAACAGCAGCCTAGTGACTTCAGAAAACCAGGCCTGAACTCAGCTATCTGTATCCCCAGAGGAGCACCCAGGCAATGGCACTCCTTTCCCCATCACCTCACATGCAGCACAGCTGAGGACCACAGCACCTGCTTGGCACCTAGTGCCAGCCCTGGACATTCCTCTGCCAACTGGCAGGACTCACTGCAACTATTTATAAAAACCAAACACAGAGACTTGGAGAGTCATCCAACGTTATCTAAACTAACGGTAGGATATATTCTGTAAAAAAGAAAAATCTCGGAGATGCTACAGTCATGATTTTCACCAAAGCAGTATAAATGCCAAAGTCACAGCAGATCTTCGGGTAATTTTGGGTGGCAGACGTAGAAACAATAAAAGAAACAATAACTACTTCCTAAAAGAACATATAATATATAAAGCTATTATCATAGCTTTGTTAAATGAGGATACAGTAACAACTTTGTAAGAGCCCGAGGCCAGAACATCAGAATTTCAGGAATATTGCTTCCACTACCTGAAACAGGCAGAAATGCTATGTGCTCCAGAGACAAGCACTGCCCAACTGAACTTTATGTTATGATGGTATGTTCCATATCTGTGCTGTCCAATATGGTAGACACCGGCCAGAGGTGACTGCTGAGGACTTAAAATGTGGCTAGTGCTACTCAGGAACTGAATGTTCAATTATACTTAAATTTAAATAGCTGTATGTCGCTAGTGACCACAGTATCAGAGAAAACATATCTAGACTTTTTTCAATGTAATATTTTAATTAGGCAACCCAGCTCTAGACCTGACAAGCACTGGGTAAGGTAGATTAAGAAATTCAAGTGGACCTGTTTTCAGCATTGGGGTGAATAACATCCCTTACCATCCTATCATTTTGCTTGAAGAACTAATTGAGGAGACCTGGATATGAATTATAATCACTTAGAGCACATATCACTGGTAATTTCTCCCAACCACTTTCCCACTAAGAGCTACAGGTTAACTTTTCAAAGGGTAGCAGTCTAGAAATTACCTAAAGCAGCTGCTAGCTGAAACTGTGTTTCTCTTCTTAGTAAGGCAAAAAAGTTGAAGGGAAGTTTGTTTGCATATTTGTAGCTAACAACATAAAATCTTAGACTGTGGGAGCTTATTTGGAAGATCCAGAAGCAATAGGAAGGGTCCACTTGACCAAAACTCACAATAGTTTCTCTGAAACTTGGACCTGTGTCCAGAGACAGTGTTTTCCTTCTGTGTAGTAGTACTTTCCTCTCTCCCACCCACTGGCTTCTCAATTCCTAATGTATACAAAGCATCTCATAAACCATTAATCTCACAAGGAAAAAATAAAAGATAAAGTATTATCCTTGGTCTGGGGGTTAGTGGAGCCTTCTTTCCAAGTCAGTAGTAAAATGATGAGCCACTTCCTAACTCTAGCAGTTTCTAGTCATCTGTGGTGCATACATAGGTGACCACAAAAGATATGGCCGAGGATTTTGTGTAAGCCGTAGTTCACATGACTTCCCAATATGGGAGGAATATTCCCACAGAACCAAGTGCCAAGAAGGCTAATAGTTGACTGTTTTTTACAAACATCCCTAAAGTCTTAAAATAGGGGGTATTGAAGATAATCTGTGCAAAGTTGACTGTCCCCCCTACACACATGAACCGATAAATTTGGTAACTGAGACATAATAGAGAGTTGTTCTTCTGAGATCACACAAAAGATTTTTATGGGAACGTAAACCTCGGGGATCACATTTCCGCTCACGCAGCCAGCAAAGCGCTTTGCTTCTCATCAAAGAGTTATGCTGAAGGAGATACCTGGCAGTCAATTTCAAGCTAGGCCTCCGGGGATCTCCAGTTAGACTAGGCATTCAGCTACTAAAACAAAATAACAGGACTCATAGAAAAAAGGGTAAGTTAATGAGTAGGATTATCTCAATTTTAGGGTTTTCTCTTAGAAATGTTTCTTAAATGGGTGATATATGTCATGTTTATTTAAACTGGAATCTAATATAAGATGGCATTGGATTCAGCACCAAAGAGTAAAGTAAGAGTACAACATGTTATAGTGAGCCACGAAGACTGGTAGTTTCCTAGTGCCATGCCCCGTGATAGGTCTGAGAACAAGTGACCTGATGTAAACATAGTTCCCACATGTCATATCCCTGCTCAACAGTTCAACACCCAGAAATAGCTCATTCACCCTGGCAGGCATGTCACTCCTCCAACATTTGCCTGGCCCAAGGATCCTGATGTGGCCTCACCTCCTATAGAGATTTTGGTCATAAGATGAGAATATTGGTTTCAGTAAGTGAGATATAATTGGAAAAGGCTCTTCTAAGAAGAAGACATCAGAATTCTAGGCCTAACTCTGCCTGTAACCAGCGGAAGAGATTTAAACAAATCTAACTATGCTTCATCTTCATCACATCATTACTACTATTTTAAAATGTAAACTTCTGCAATGGAAAATAACACTGAATAGAGAAAACACAATCTACAAAGGAAAAATCTGCACCCATATACAGAATTTTGTGTATTTTTTAATGGTTAATGGTCTTAATAGAAATATTTTTGATGAGTTTGCTTCTGTTAGAACTAGAAAAGAAAAAAATTCTGACTTTGGTATAAATGAAACATTTAAACTTAAAATAATGTCAAGTTTTAATATACCTACTTTCAATTTCTTATATTTTTCAATTACTTTAATGTTCTAGAAAATTACTAAAGTTCTAGAAAAAAAATCATAGGAGTGCAGATTTTCTTTTTGCCTCAGGCTCTAAATATCTCAACATGGCACGGCCAGATCATGTCTTTATTGAAAATTTTGATATTTTGTTGGTCACAAGTTTCTTTGCATTAGATTTTGTTTTAACAAATATTTAAAATACTGTATTAAAATATGATTTATCTCAGTTACTGAGTTTTTTGGCTACTCCTCAATTCTGTGCCCAAAACAAGTGCTCATAGTCTCAGCCACGACAGCTTAGTCTCAGCCCTGCTGTGCGAGGACAGGGAAGACATAATGGAACATTTCCAGAATCCATGAAGAAAACCAAGAATGGAGAATAAATTCCAAGCAGGATTAATAACAAGAAAATCACTGACTGGGTGTGGTGGCTCTCGCCTGTATTCCCAGCACTTTGGGAGGCTGAGGTGGGCGAATCATGAGGTCAGGAGATCAAGACCACCCTGGTCAACATGGTGAAACCCCATCTCTACTAAAAACACAAAAATTAGCTTGGTGTGGCAGCTCATGCCTGTAATTCTATCTACTTGGGAGGCTGAGGCAGGAGAATTGCTTGAACCTGGGAGGCAGAGGTTGCAGTGAGCCGAGATCACACCACTGCACTCCAGCCTGGCAACAGAGCTAGACTCTGTCTCAAAAAAAAAAAAAAAAAAAAAAAAAAAAAAAAAAAAAAAAAAAGGGAAAGCTGCAGAAGCATCAAAGACATAAACAAGAAAATAAACTATTCAGGAAGAAAAGACAAATCGCCTGTAAACTGAAGTTTAACTTCACATCGTCAACCACATGATTTACAAAAAAAAAAAAAAAAAAAAAACCTTTTACATATGCCTAGGAAAGAAAAACTTCTACCTAAAATTGTATGTATAGTGAAGCAATTGTTCAAGAATAAGTTCCAAATAAAGACATTTTCAGGACCACGGGCACACAGTAGTAAACATTCACTGAAAGAAACTCTGAAGGGTATCCTTTATGCAGAAGATTCCAGAAGGAAGTTCTGGAGTATAAAAAGGAATAGTGGACAAATGTGATGAAAATGTGGGTAAATAAAATCAAACATTGCATGAAATAATGTTTTGTTTTCAAATCTCTAATTTTGGAGGACTAAAAATCAAGACTGAATTAAAATACTAGAAATTAAGTGCATCAAAGAGATAATGGGATAAGCAGGGTTAACATGTTTAAAGTCTAGTATTGCTCCAGAAGAAGTAAAGATATTGATTAATTTCAGACATTTTAAAGTTCATTAAGTATGTTAATTAACATTTCTATGGTACGCATCAAAGCGAGAAGAAATAGAGTGCAAAACTTCCACAGCAATTGAAGGAATTTTTAAAAAGACAAAGAAAAATAATCCAGGAAAAAATGCAAGAAAGATCAAGAAAGAAAGACTGGACAAACAGAATCCATAATGTTAGATGATATTTGGCACTGGCAACAACAGACAACCACACAGCCACACAAATGAATGAACTGTGGCCACTCAAACAAAATGGAGAATCTCAAAACCAATGCTGAGGGGGAAAAGTAAGACTCGAAGCATATGTAGAGTATGAGTCAAATGTTAAAGTTAGAAAGCATGCCCCTCCTCTGTATACAGCAAGACCTCATAGATGGTATTCCACCTATTGTAGTCAGCCCTTCAGGGTACGGTTAGGATGCATCGGCACTGAACTGAACAGAACTGAACATACTAATGAGAAACCCATACATATGTAAACAAACTATAAATAAAAGCAAGATCATAATAAACACAAAGTCCAAGACAGTAGTTAACCCTGTGTGGAAGCAGATCCTGGGATCACATCAAGGAGTGGAGGCCCACAGGGGCTGTCGTGGAAATGGTAATATTCCAATTCTGAAACTGGGTGCTGCGTATAGGATCTCATCCATTTGTCATTCTTCTTATTGTAAAAATTATTTTGCATTTATTTACACTTAAAATTTCAAAATTAAGAAAGATATGGGTATTGAACAACAGGTGCTCCCAAGCCCCTCCTTGTAACTAGGTTCAGAGGCCTAAATTTAGAAATTTGTTCTTCCCAAGGACACCCAGGGAATGAGGCATCACCACAATCAGGACTCAGGGACCCCAGCTTCCAGAACATGATGTGACAATGCGCAGTGCTCCACGGCAGATCCTAAATGTCTGCCAAGTGTTTGTGTAGATGTGTGAGGCCAATGAAAATAGAAAGTGTTGAAATCATATTTTTAATACCTAAAACCTTATTATATTTGAGTTAAAATAGTTGGGATTCCCTATTCAGGTTTTTAAACATCTCAGAGCTGCAAAATTCTCTGCATAAATGTTGGTGGAATCATCTCACACCTTACAATAATGAAGCCTGGTGTGCACAGGTGAGAAAGTAGCAGAGGAAGATAAAATGCGGAGGGTGTTGACCAGTGTGGGGAACATCTATGGCATTATGTGGACCAAGAGAAGGGAGTGCCCCTCCTCTGTACACAGCACAACCTCGTGGATGGCTGTCCGCTTGTTGCAGGATCAGCCCTCCACGAGTATGATTAGGATGCATTGGCATTAATGCCCCATGTTACAATGACTTCAGGCCCATGCTTGCTAGCTCTGAAGAAAATCTAACCTTTCTCCAGAATTTACCTCTCCAGAACTTTTTAGAATTCTTAGTGGCATTCACACATCTCAGAATAGGCCCCCGTCCCCCACAAAATCTGATGCAGTGCAGAAGATGCTGCTGCTGCAGGCACCCCAGCTGCTTCCCTTCAGCGTTCCCCATGCTCATGCACACCTAGCAGCAGCAGGTGACTCTGCCTGGGGGCCCTCTGGCCCCAGAGTCTGCTGAAGCCTGAGCATGCTACAAAACAACAGTCCTGACAATAGTGACGACACACAAACTTCGATCTCATGGGACATCTCATGTTAAACCTCACAATAACCAGATGAGGTGGGTTCTATTCTATTCCCAATTGACAGATGGAAAAACTGAGGCTCATAAAGGTTAAGTAAATGGCTAAAGCCCATGAGGGGTGATGCTAGAACTGCAACCCAGACCCACTGAATCTGGAGGCCCAGCTCTTAAGCATGAGGCCAGAGAAAATCATCCAGGTCTAAATGTGTGAGTCCTTTATAATTGCCATGTTAAACCACCAGCCAGGTGCTGCAGCCCTGTGAAACTTGCAGAGGATTTGAACTAACTTCTGAGTAAACCAGCCCAAACTCGATCCAGTCTTTCATATATTCTAGTACAATGAGAAGCTCTTCAGAACTCTCTTCTCGTTAAAGTAGAATGGGAAAAGATTAGGAATTGGGGTAAAGCACCAGTGTTTTGATTCTGGCTCTGCCACATCCCAAGTGCCCCCAAATGTGCAAGAGGCACAACCTGCCTAAAGCTCAGTTTCCTCACCTGTACAACAGGGTCAGAGACACGTACGCAACAGGGTGGTTGTGAGTATTCAAACGATTGATCAGATGATGACATATTAAACAATAAAGCACTCTGTGAACAATAATGTTTTATAGTGTGGTTCCTTAAGAACCATTTTGTAATATGAATGTTTAAAATGCAAGCAAGCTTTGGATTAAACCAAACATCACTGGGAAGTCTCAGGAGACCTTGGGAAATAACTTAATCTGTGATCCTGCATTTTTATCTGAGGAAATCCCCAGCCCCTATTAGGTGAGATGATGTGTGTAAAGGTGTGTGACACAGTTGACATGTAGTTAGTCCCAAGTGGAAGGTAGTTTTAGTAGCAGTACCTGTAGGATGAGGATTTTCTCCACATCGGAACACCCAAGCCCATCCGGTGTACCTCTGTGGCTTTATACACATTCTATCTCCCCACCTTAATAATGCTTCATCCCAGAAGTGCTGTGAATAAATCAAGTCTCGCTCTTTCATTGTCCAGGTGAATTAATTTAAAGTGGTGCCTACTTTGATTACCGGCATTTAGAGGCATTATATAAGTACAATTTCTAGCATCCAGGCACCCAGAGTGATACTCTGGGTAAATGAGAAAAGTCAACTTTCTCCCTCCTGTGCGCTGCTGCACTGGGATTCTGTGTTCCCAGCCCGAGTGGTGATGTCCATTCCTGTCCACCCCACCCCGCCATCCAGCCTGGTAATAGCACAATAACTTCATCATCGCACATCTCAATAAATGCTTTTAAAAAATTATACCATGAAGAAATAATAATTCCCTCCAACTTGCCCATGACTCCGAATCCCAAGAACGTAGCAGCTTTAGCTCCAGCTGCCTGGCCCAAGCTGACACCTGCATCTGTATGTACACAGCCACTTGCAGAGCTCCATTAGCTGTTGGCACATTGCAAAGCATTGCATGTCATTCTATCTCCCCACCTTAATAATGCTTCATCCCAGACGTGCTGTGAATAAATCAAGTCTCGCTCTTTCATTGTCCAGGTGAATTCATTTAAAGCGGTGCCTACTGACGCATAAATCTGATCTGTAACAATTATTTATGCATAACCCTGCAGGCTTTAACCTGATGGAGGTGGGTAAAGAGCAGGTAATGCACAGCTATCATGCTGATGAATGTTCAGCTGAATACGAGGGACTTCTGAAGAGCTCTGAAGTGTTCCGTCTGAGCAGCTGTCTCTCCTCTGATACTCCGCTGTGATGCTATGGCCACTTTAGTCTGTCCAGACTTCCAGCCTCATCTCCTCAACGCTGGGAGTCCAACCGGACTCTCTGTCTGTCTCCCAACTTTCCAGCCATCCCCCATTCTTCAAAGTGACCCCCTCCTTTGTTTTGCTGCCTAGAAGCTTTCTCCAGGCAGTAAGCTGGGGTAAGAATGGATCTCGCTTTATCTATTTCCAGTCTTTCCTGGTGTCCAATGACTAGAGAGCCATTTTTCACATTCTATCCTTTTTTCCATTGTTTCAGGTGGCAGGGTAAATCGAGTTCATCTTGGCTGAAAGTGAAAGTTGCTTTCATTGATTTTTCTCTAACTCTTGTAGCCAGCCTGTGATTGCAGTTGACAAATGAGTATACTTCCCTCATGAATGTTACTTGGTATTTTTGTTTACATCAACAAGTGAGACAAAAGTGACACAAAGCTGAATATTGGCATATCCATTTGTTCATCACTGAGGGATTTCTTTGCTCAATTGAACTAGAGTTTTAAAATATTGGGAATATGTTTATTTAAGTTTTGTGCTATTTACAACATAACATATATGGACATGGCAGACGTCTAAGTTTGATATGCCTCACTGATATTTTCTTATGTCTAGCCAATCAACAAAACAATACACCAAAACCTGTTTTGCAGCATTTGCTGATTTTTGTGATATAAATAGTCCCACCATGATGATTTCAAACTTCTGATGTGATGGAGTCAGGAAGAGAAGCTCAGTGGCCACAATCACATAGATATTTCCACTATACAGATGCCATCGACATAAATAACCACAAGAGCACAGATTATAGTAGAATAATTAGGAAGTAGTGAGTGGTGAGTATTTATGTCCTTTATTTTTTAATATGAGAGATTTAGTTTTAAGTTCTTATAATTTAATTTTTAATAATGACTTGCAAAATTCTTGAAGATGTTTTTAAACAACTTTCAACCAGTAAAAGCCGGGCTTGTGCACCACTGGATGGAGCCTCTGACTGGGACACAGGTAGGTGGGACACGGCTATGGGGACGGGGATGCTTGTTGCTGCATCTTGCAGAAGATTTACTTGCAAATGGAGAATGTGGATAAGAGCAAACTGTTCGGGGGAGCTGTTCATATGGCAGTGAGTAGGGATATCAGACCCAATTTTAAACTCCCCTGGTTCTGAGTGGGTATCAGGATAGCTTCATGACTTTGAAGTCATGGACTCTCAGCCAAAAAGTCTGGGTTCAAATCTCAGTCTCACTATTTAACTAGAGTAGCCCAAAGCTCGCTATTTAACTATTCATGCCAATGGAGCCTATGTCATAGAGTTTTGGTAAGAAGTAATTATGTTAATGCATGTTAAATACTGAAAAAAGTGCCTGGTATGGAGTAACCATAGGGCAGGGAAAAGTAGCTAGTGTTATTATTACTTTTAAACAGCACCGTCCCAGAGAAAGTCCTTTCCATAAGCATTTTGGATTCATCCTGATTGATCCGGTGCTGACTTGAACTTCTAAGAAACTCCACATAGCACTTAAATGCCATGTCCTCTCTCCTAGGAACACCCCGCAAGTGACTCCATCTCAACAGGACAGCAGCATGAGCAGCAGGGTGATAGAGCAGGCTCATACAAGTGCACTTCTTCTGAATCTTCATTTGGGACATCATCACATTGGCAGCTTAAAGTCTGCCACGTAGGAGTACTTATACCATGGAAATTCTCAAATACTACAAATCAAGACATTTTCTCCCAGAGAGCTGGTTGTTGAACATTTATCAGCACACCACTGCTCCTTCTTGTAGCCTTCTTGACCTAAGTAGTTTAATTTGTTTAATAGAAGGGATGCATTGTACTTCACATGGAGAAAATCAATCTTACTCTAGCAAGGATTTAAAGGAAATGCCATAGCTTGTCGAATCCCATTACCAGAACATGTTCCTACAAAAGGAATGAACAAAATTAGCCTAATGCAAACAGTTTCTCAGGGTAGTTTTGGGAACAAGTACACAAATTAGAGATAACCTCATTCCTAATGCATTGCCATTAATATTGGCTTCCCTGGAACTTAGAAATTTGCAGAGTGCAACTTGGAATGATACAGAGCCTTGCCTCCAGAGAGCTCATGAATAGAGCACATCATTAAGGTACCAACTCCAACTTTCTGGGCCCTTCCAAAGACAGATGGCCCCTGTCATGCACCCCATTTGAGGAAAGTGAGGTCCAGAGGGGAGAAAGCCATGGCGAGATCCCCAAGTCCAGCTGAGCAACCCAAAACAGAAGTAGAAGTCATCTTTAACATAGTGATTGCTTCTTGTGTTTAGCTAGAGTGGATTTCTAGAAGGTGGATCTAAGGCCAATGCATGATGTAGAAGATTGCATTATTGACCCCAATTCTTCACTCCTCTCTGTATTCATGTCTTTTACTACATGACTTTGCAATCTCTCACAGAAAAGAGACAATGGTTTCCCTGCCCCTTTGACTTTGGGCTTGTCCATGTGACTTGCTTTAGCCAACAGAATGAGATGGAAATGAGCCTGTGTCTTAGGAGACCTCACATATTTCCTTTTGCCTTGCTGCAGCTCCACTATTACTATGAGAAGAACATGCCTGGCTAGCCCACTGGTAATAAGGAGTATGAGAATAATGTGGAACAGATACTCCAGCATTGCAATCTGATGCTACCCCATCTCAGCCAACCTGCACACAGGGAGCAAGAAGCCGAGCCACCCAGCCATATCCAGTCCAGATCAGCCAAACCCCAGCCAACCCCAGACCTGACAGTGAGCCCAGTTGAGGCCCTCTGAGCCACCCAGCCCAACTGCAAGCTCTTGTATGCCACGGAGACTTTTTAGTTGTTTGTTACATAGCATTAGTATAACAAAAGTTAAGTGAAAGAAAAGCTAAGAAGAAAGTTATTTTTCCCCTGTTAAAAGGAATACTTTCTTTCAACTTGAAAAGAATTTAAACCATGAAACCACTGAAGATTTAGTCTGTCATATGCATTTGTAATCTCCAAAGCCCACTCAGTGCCTGGGCCACTGTTGGTGTTTAACGAATGTTTCTGTATGTCTGTGTGTAAGGAAAGTGTTTTAATAAAAGCTGTATTCTGTAAAGTGCTTCACTAGATGAAGAATTTTCTGTCGTTGGAAATAAGGTGGCATCAGCTGTATTTCATTTCTAGAACACAATAAAAGACTTTTTTATGGAACAAATAAGTTAATTAGAACTCGTTCACAGGGAAGTGGCAAAAAGGTGACTCCAATTGGCTTGGTTTGCTGGCTCACAAATTTAGAATGTCTCAGGATAGAACAAGGTTGGACCAAGTGGTCAGGACTCAGACCCTGGCTCCCCACCCCCATCCGTTGCCCCGGCTCTGGATTGCTCTGTGTTGGGATCAGAGGCTTGCAAGAATTTAACCCTGTATTTCCTCCAGGACTGTGGTCTAACATTAACTAATTCAGTGTTTGCAGTGACTTTATAGAACGTAAGGACCTTGAATAGTAAGAATCAACTCGTGTGTGTGTGTGTGTGTGTGTGTGTGTGTGTGGTATTTGTGTGTACATACTCAATTTTGGTTTTGATTTATTGATTTCTTGCCTATGCCAACATTGAAGACACAAATTAGAAAGCCACAAATTAAGCAAGCACCAATAAGAGCAAAACTTGACAACTTACAGCAACGCAAAAAGGAAGCTGCTAAAAGTCCTATACACCAACTCAAAGACCCAGAACGTGCAGCATTTGAGGGAACACACTGTTGATCACACATTATTGACTTTCTACTGTGTGCAAGGCTCTTGGCTAAGTTTCCTAAGTGGTGTTACAGCACACACCTGTCCTTGGGAAGGGTATAGTCTAACAGGAAAGATAAGTCACCTGTTACAGATACTCACTGCTGCCAAGAGACATCAGTGCTGCAAGAATATCAACCCTAAATTAAGCATTACCAGAGAACAGAGAGATGGAGAGCAAGACCACTTTGCTATTTCCCTGTGTGACCCTGGGAGAGTCACCCTTTATCTCTGGCTTTATTTACTCACTCACTCAATCATTCATTCATTTATTCATTCAAGTATTTATTGAGAACCTGCTATGTGTCACATAGGTCATGTGGTTGGCACTGTGATTTTTTTAAATCTAGATTTGTTATTAAAATTTGAATTACAGTTGCATGAAAAGATCTCCAGGCTGAGATTTAGGGGCCAAGTTTGCAAAAGGCGACCTGAAGCTTGAGCTATTTAAGACCCAGGTGACAGCGCCTGTGTCACCAAAGTACAATGCCAGTGATACCTCCATAGAGCTGTCCAGTGGGATGGTTCTGACCAGCTCCCCACAGTGACCAACAACAATGACCTCACCAACAGTAAGCACCACACTCAGTGGGATTTTTTACCTGGAGAAGTTTGAAATATATCCAGGTTTTGCTTCTGGCTTTGTCAAAGAAACTGGACACTAAGAACTTAGGTGCCTTTTATTGAGAAAGGGTAGAGAATGAGGCATGGAGATTGGGCTATAAATGATTTTTGTGCTCCTGAAAATACTCCCCTAGTGAGGAACACACCTCTGATCTGCCCAGTGGGATAACTCAGAAATTGCAGTTCTGCCTTAAACTGCTTTCTTTTACGCTCTGGGCTGGACCTTCTTTCCCTGCTCATGTCTGTGGGTTAGCGGGCTGATCTTGTGTCATCTGCTCTGCTTAGCTCAGTGTTTCTTAACACTGAGCTAATGGCACTGATGGCACTAATCAGAGCAGTGGCACTAATGACATTAGGAGCTGGATCATTCCCTGTGGTGGGGCTACTATGTGCATTGTAGGATGTTTCTTTATGTCAGTGTCTACCCACAAAATGTGAGTAGCATCCCCGGAAAATGCCTCCAGACATTTTTAAATGTTCTCTTGGGAGTAAAATCATCCCAAGTTGAAAGGGACTAGCTTAAGATAACACAAAGAGGCCAGGGCAGTGTGTAGGGTCTTAACAAGTTAGGACAAGTTAAAGCATTCACAGGGGATACAGGCCCAGCTTACTGATGTTGGCCACATGGCGTGGTTGCTGACTCTTCTCGTGAACCTGTTCCCTAGTTTAGAGAACTGCCTTCCTGCTGGATTTGCTGTGTGCAGGGTTGATGGCTGTTTTCATCTTTCCCACAAGCCAGGGAAACTTTGAGCTGTTGGACCTGCAGGCCTGGTTTGTGATTCAGGAGCCCCAGTTCTTCCTTAGCAAATGGCACCTCCTCCCTGTGTCTCTGTCCTCCCATCCCTATAGAGCTGCTGCCTTGTCGTTGTCATGGGAGATTACCCAGTGTCATCCCAAAAACCTAACTCATTGGAAACTCAGTTTCTTTTTCATCCAGTAAGCAAAATAAGAACCACTGTCAGTGGTTTTAGGTGAGGGCTCAGAGGTAGGATGTCCAGGCAGTTGCCTGGCAAAAACCCCAACATGTAAACTTCAGCCCATCGTGGGGGCTGCAGGAGCAAGGACTCTGAAGAGACAGAGCTGAGTTAAAATACAAACTCTGCCATTTCCAAGCTGCCTGACCTTAACCTCTAAGCCTCAGCTTCCTCATCCATAAAACAGAGATTAAAATATTACTTACCTTCTTATCTCATTAACCAAGATGATTCAAATAAAGTGTGCAGGAAACCACCTGGCTCACGGTAAAGGCACACACCCCGCCCAAAAGTAGAAATGTTCTTGGGAAGTGACTTGTCATCTGACTCTGTGCTTCCTCTCCTACCAAGCACCACATTTCTGGATGCCCTCCCTAGGCCCCTGGTGCCTCCCTTAGCAGTTGCTCTGGTGTCAGCAACGATGAGCAAAGGAGCTAAGGCCAAACTCACTGAAAGATTGTGCCCACCAAGCACTGCCACTGTGGACATTTCTGAAATTTGTGCTTGATTCTTCTTGAGAGACGAGGACTAAGAAAAGTCCTCAGTTAGCATATGAGAGAGGGTTCTGAAGTCTCAGGCCACAGCAGACAGCAGAGGATTCTGAAGTCACAGGCAACGTGGAGTTTCTCTTAATTTGAGTGTAAGTCACTCTAAAGCCAGGAAATGCTGTCCCTGGAACCTCAGCCTTCAGGGAAGCTTCTGTTTTTGACATTCTGTGAGCACATGCTCATCGGTCATTCAGTCAGCATCTAATGCACACTTACCCTGAGCTAGGGCCTGTGCAGGAACAGAAGGTAAGCTATGGCCCCTGCCCACAGTGAGCTCAGAGACCAGCTGGCAGAAGGCGGAATGCCTTCCATCTATCTTGGCCTCAGCCAGCCTTTAGGAACTCGAAACACAGAGCCACCTGCCCCAAAGACAGCAGGCTGTGGCTGGTCAGAGACCTACCATGTGCCACCTCTGTGAACTCCCTGTCTCTCAGAACTTGAAGGGTATGGAAAAGCCACTTGGGAAGGCCAAAGGTCAGGTTTGAGTTCTGTCTCCACCACAGTCATCTGTGCAATCCTAAGACCTTCAGTTTCCTTCTCTCCAACACTGAGAACTTCAGTTTCCTCCTCTGCAAAATGGAGGCCACACCTGGCCTGCTCACTGCCAGGCTGTTATCAGGGTCAAAGGAGATGGTAGAAGAGCAGTGGCTTTGCAAACTGTGACGATCTGGGCCAATGTAAAAGCTTTAAAGATAGTATTTTTTTTTTAATGCAAGTGGTTTAAAACTAAAAAAATTTAAAAAAAGAAATAAGCAAACAAATAATTGCCAAAAGCCTATTATAAAAAGTGCCAAGGTGCTTCCTTCCTGCCTACTTGCAAATTAGCAGACAGAAGTTTCACAGACCAGACCTTGAAGTTTGTTGAAATCCATGATATTTCACAGGGCCAGCACCCCAGGGCTGATGAAAGAGGATGTCTTCCATGCTGGGACATTGAGAAACCCTCAGAAGCTCCCTTTGTGACCCAAAATATCTCTTCTCACCTCCCTCACCCACTGCCTGCAAGCCTCAGATTCCATATTAAATAGCAGCTTATCTATTTTTTTAACTCAGTAGGTGATATAGTATATATGGAGGATTTGTCAACGTTTAACACAGTTAATCACTCATCACTGCATTAGGGAAATTTGTTAAGAGTCCCTCCCTCCCCAGGATAAGTTCTGAATCCCACGTTCCAGCTTCCTTTGCAGCTAAGGTCTGTGATTGGGCTCCACAGACCAGACTCACGCTCCTGGGACTTTGGGTTGAATGACAGCCACAGAGAGAATCAGACTGTGCTTGGTACTCATGCTTGCAAGAGCAAAGGCAAATACGTCCATTTCCAGGAGAGTCAGCAGCAGACATCTACGGGTGGAGCCCAGGGCTGGCACTCCCACAAAAGCGTGTCTGCATGGCAGTGGGGCCGTGGTGCCACTTGGGTGTCCTCCTCACGGAGGTGCCCCAAGCCTTGTTCTCCTCTGTGTGTAGCCTATGGGAACATCTACTTCCTCTAATAAATTCTTTTTCTGCTTAAGTCAGCTGGAGTGGGCTTTGATTTAATTGTGGCCAAGGACCACCACCCCTCAAATCAAACATGGGATGCAGCTACCACCTTGGTGTGCAAGGATTATCAGAGTAACTTTCTTGACTGACAAGAGGAGTGGAAAAGACTACAAGCCTTCACAGGGCAAAGCAAACTGAAATAAAAGAGAAAATTGCAGAAGCAAAAGACTGGAAGCTGGTGGGGAGCAAACAAAGGCAGGTATTTGTGGTTGTGTCCATGTGTAAAGAAGGCAGCTCATGCTGAGTAACTGCCAAATTTCTGCCATACCCATCTTCTGCCCGTGCCCTGATCCACTCTGTATTGCTGGGAACAGGTAGATTTTGCCAGTGAGAGCCCTGGTGGAAGATCGGAAGAGAGAAGGAAGACAAGGTAAGGTGCCTTTCTCTCCTCTCCTTTTCTCCTCTCTCCCTCTTCTCGCTCTGTCTCTGTCTCTGTCTTTGTCTCTGTCTCTCTCTCTCTCTCTCTCTCCCCCCCCCCCCCCACCACTGTCCTGGTATCTCCTTCATGGTCCCACCACCCATGGGCAGTCTCAGCTTCTAGGTTCTGACTTTCTCCTCCTCTCTCCTGCAGCACGGGAGGGCCCCACCTTCCTCCAGGCTGTCTCACAGGCCCCTCTGTTGTCTCTTGGCCTCTATCATATGTGTCACTAATTCCCTGCATTAAATATTCTTTCACTGAAAGACTTAGAATGATTTCTGATTTGAGGACTGACCCCTGACTTATATAAAAGTTTGGGCAACTTGCCAGTGACGGTTCTGCTTCAGCCTGGCTCTGGTTACTTAAACGCCATTATGGTCATTACTATCAATGGTAATGATCCTAAATTTATGAATATCCCAATATATCCAAAAATAATGTGTGCAAGAACACAGCACAAAAAGACAGCAACAACCTAACTGAAATCCATGAAAAGAAGAATCGTAGAATAAGATTATGTATGGGAACACACACTGGGACATTTTCTGAGTCACTGTGCACGTTCCCGCCAGGCCACTGCTCAGCAAGTCAGCTTGGATTCTGCAGACGTGGAACTGAGCCAGGCACAACTTCATGGGAGAAACAGGCACCCTGTTTATGGCAAAGGCAACAGTCCTCTGAGACACACTATTTATCACTAGTCCTTTCAATCAAATTTTTAAAATATATACATATATACATACACACAGAAACACACACAAGTGTGTATATATAATACACTATATAATAGTATATATAAACATTATATACTACATAATATAGATACCATATATAATGTA
This sequence comes from Chlorocebus sabaeus, assembly GCF_047675955.1. NCBI lineage: Eukaryota > Metazoa > Chordata > Mammalia > Primates > Cercopithecidae > Chlorocebus > Chlorocebus sabaeus. Next base: position 56,953,133 of record NC_132905.1, on the reverse strand, counting down.
TATATAGATAGTATTGTATATATTATACTATATATTATATACTGTACTATACTATACAATAATATACTATATATTATCCTATACTATATATGCCACATATACCATATATTATATACTATACATATAATATATAACATATTATGTTATATAGTATGCAATATGTATATATGTACATATACATATATAAATATACAAATATGTATATATGTACATACACGTGTATATATATTTATACATAAATATTACATGCACATGTATATATACAAAATACATATATATGTGTGTGTATCATATACACACACATATTATATATATATACACACACACACGTGTGTGTATATAAGAAGAAGATGAAGGCATAGTATCTCTGGGCCTGCATTTATCCATTTTCTGTTTAACAATTGAATTCTTGTGGCAATTAGCAGATCCTTAGTTTACAAAAACCTGGTGCCTCTGCAGGAGATAAACAGAACAATCAGATATTTTTGAAGTGCTGTTTCTCTAAATATACAGCCAGTCACCAGCAAGCAACACTGTGAACTGCTGAAACAGCCAAAGAATCAAATAACTGTGCAGGGCTCTCAATTGGGGAGAGTGATTCCAGGTTAAGCAAACAAAGGAGTGGTGCCTTTACCTCCTGGTGAACTGCAAGTTTGCAATGGGCCAGGATTTCAGGATGGGCGCCTCCCCCACTTACCAAGTGAAATGCCCCCTGCAGGGCTTGTGAGCGAGGCTTTTCCCAGAGCGCGGGACAGGGAAGGAGGTTTACCTCAGGGTGGCTCCATGTCTGGATCTGCTCAGGCCTCCTCTCCCAACCATTGTCCCAGGGCACATCAGCAGACCTGCCCTGCACCTTCTAGCCAGCCGTGCCCTAGCCAGCCATGGCAAGAGGGACCCTGGCCTCAACAGGAGCAGGTAAGACTTTTCCTGGTCTCACTAAGACAAGGATTTGAGTGTAAATGCTTTATTTGAAGTGTAAACCCAGAAAACACCAATAGGTGAGTGGGGAAGTGCAACAAGAAGAAGAAAACCAATCAAAAGTCTGTTAGTGAACAGGTTACAGGAATGGACAATGGGGCTCTGTCTTGCTGGATATATCAGATATTTTTGAAGTGCTGTTTCTCTAAATATACAGCCAGGGAACCCCGGGAAGATGGTGGAACTCATCTCAGATACCGCACCAAAGTGAGAGTGTTTATCCTCCAACTCTTGTCCATCACCAGCCAATACCAAGGACACTAACTTCCTGGCACTTCCAGGTGAAGGCTGTGGGTACTCATAGCAGGATGGGTCAGCACCTGTAGGACAGTGGGCATTGGGCAGACATGGGAGGGGTGCCCACAGCATCGCATCAGCCACAGTTGTCTTGGCTGGAGGCCTCCCAGGGGTGAGCGCTTTTGATTGGCTGTCCTTCTGACTGGTTTTTTATCTCCTTTTTTGCTTTGACCTAGACCCTCTGCACACTTTCTGACTGCTTGGTTTCTGATCTTACACCAGGCTTAGACATAACCTGCTATCTGCTTCTGTAGTCTCCCACTGCTCATAAGGCCAGGCCACTGTGTCATACAGACCCCAGTCATGGGTATTTCCCAAGTGTGCACTTGGAACAACTAATCGTCCCAACTCAGTTTAACAACCAGCACCCTGAGAGGACAAAAATACCTGGATTTGTAGCATTTCCTATTTTCATGTGTAAATTCTGCCACCATGGTGAATTTCAAGATGCAAAAGTGATGTCACAGTTGGGAGGAGTGTAGTGGCACGTCATATACTGTGTAGTACTTCCACTCCATAGAGGCATAGACAATAAATAATCAGAGAAAACAGGAGAATGTAGTAAAATAACAAGGAAGTGATGAATCATGCTATCTATTTATTTATAGTACAATGTATTTAATTATAACTAACTTTATGTAATTTAATGAATAACAATGACTGTGTTTAATAACTAGCTCACGATACCTGAATATTTAACAGTTGGTTCTCACGAGCTGGTACATGCCCACTTCAGCAGTTAGAATCATGCCCAGCAACTGGGTCTTGAGAAGCTGGACATTATGGGTAAGCCCTAAGTGGGCTATGCCAACCAGCTGGGAACTGCAAAACTGGGAAGCAAGGCAAGTGTGAAAACTTCAGCCTGTAACCCAGGGTAGCATCCTAAGACGACTGGGGACTGAGCTTCATCAAGCATTAGCTGGGTTTGCCTTTAGGAGATCATATCCCCAGCTCTCTCTTTCTCTCTCTCTCTCTCTCTCTGTCTTACTTGAAGCAGGCAGTATTACCACCTTTCAGTCAGAGAGAATCGAGCCTAATCTCTAGGTTTTGTTAGAATCTTAGATCTTTTGTTCCCAGGGCCTGCCTTTCAAGAAATGGGATGAAGTATGAAATGAGGGTGGAACAGCAAAAATTTATAGTTCTCTGACGCATGTCCTGATGGCCATGTCTTTTTTGTTTTTGTTTTTGTTTTTGTTTGAGACGGAGTCTCACTCTGTCGCCCAGGCTGGAGTGCAGTGGCTGGATCTCAGCTCACTGCAAGCTCCGCCTCCTGAGTTTACGCCATGATGGCCATGTCTTAAGGCAATATTATTTTAAAAATCCATTCTCAAACCAGCGTTAAAGATCAGTCATTTACACACTAGCAAAACTTAGAGCAACTAGATTTCTTTGTCTGGGGATATACATACGCTACCATTGCCTTGGTTTAATAAGTCCCCTGGTTGCTAATAATCTGGGTCACCATCACTCTTTGGTTAACTGCTCGGAGCTCTGTGGGAGGCCAGAGCAGAGTCTCTTCTGAAAACTGGGTCATTGTGAGCTTCTTTTCTATAAGTACAGGCCTCTGTGTGGCCAGCCAGAAGAGAATGGAAACTCTTAAGATTCCAGAAGTTGATGTGGTGGGAGAAGGGTTAGAGGGATGTGGTAGGCGCTCCTAGAAACTCAGGTCTAAGCCATTTCTTCCAGGACAACTTTGACCACACATCTTGGCATTCAAGGGTCATCAGGGACTTGAAAGCCATTAACAAAGTGGTAATGGGACTCCAACCTGCCTAAAGTCTCTCCCCACCTAAAGTTAAAAGCTGCCCTTAAAACCATGTAGCATAGGAAGTCCCGCTTCTTTCTTTTAAGATGTAGTCTCACTCTGTCTCCCAGGCTGGAGTGCAATGGCGTGATCTCGGCTCACTGCAACTTCTGCCTCCTGGTTCAAGCAATTCTCCCACCTCAGCCTCCTGAGCAGGTGGGATTATAGGCATGTGCCACCATACCTGGCTGATTTTTGTATTTTCAGTAGAGATGGGGTTTCACTATGTTGGCCAGGCTGGTCTCAAACTCCTGACCTCAAGTGATCTGCCCACCTCGGCCTCCCAAAGTGCTGGGATTACAGGCATGAGCCACCGCACCCAGCCAAGTCTCACTTCTTAATAGCATCCCATGAGTTCTCCTTAAAATCTGAAAATTCCAAGCCCCTGGCCAACCTTAGACCATTCAAACCACAGTCTCTGGAGGTGGGACTCCACATTAGCACTGTCTGAAGGCCCCTGGGATGCCAGTGTGCAGCCAAATGTGGAACCATGGACTCAGCCATATTAGGGATTGTGAGAAATCCATGAATTTCTCACAGCCAGTAATTCTACTATGCAGAGATGAACATTAGGATTATATAAAAATATGATCAATTATGATCAGGTGGCTCACCCTGTAATCCCAGCATTTTGGGAGGCCAAGGCAGGTGGATTGTCTGAGGTCAGGAGTTCAAGACAAGCCTGGCCAACACAGTGGAACCCCGTCTCTACTAAAAAATTACCAAAAATTAGCTGGATTTGTTGGTGGGTGCTTGTAATCCCAGCTACTTGGGAGGCTGAGGCAGAAGAATAGCTTGAACCTGGGAGGTGGAGGTTGCAGGGAGCAGAGATCGCGCCATTGCACTCCAGCCTGGGCAACAAGAGTAAAACTTCATATCAAAAAAAAAAAAAAAAAAGTATGGTTAGTTATGTACTTGATGAGTGTTTTAGGGCAAGGGAAAATGTCCATGATATATAATATATAACCCCCATTTTGTAAAATATAGTCATGAATAGGCATATACGTTTTTAATGAATGTTAGCAGGTTCTATAGTGCTATTTTTGAGTTCTAGAATTATGTGAGGGTTGTTTCTTCATATTCTTCTTTGTACCTGCTGAGCTTTTTTAGGTCATAAGGAACACAGCCCTGTTAGTTGGGGAGAAGGGAGAGTTACGTGAAATGTACAAAGAAAAGAGGACAGAGAATGATTCCAGCTCCATGCAGCCAGCCTTCAGCATCTTGCAAGGACATGCAGGAATGAGGCTATTCAGGCTGAAATAAGCTCAAATGGTGTAAAGCTTGTCCATTCTCCACTGACCAATGGCTCCCTAGTCTAACACTTCACCATTTTCATGAGACAGCTGTTCTCCATTGCTGCTTCTGCTTTTCCTGGGGTCACCAAATAATTGTGTAGCTCCAATTTCAATTGAGTAAGAGGGGATATGATTGGGGTAACCAGCTAACATCTAAGATCAGAACCATTAGGCAGACCTCAGTTAGTCATCTACTGTTGGCTGCTTTTGGTCTAACCCTCATCCTTGCTCTGATCAGCTGTGGCCAGAGCAGTAGAGTCTTGTGTTTCTGCCTGTGGGAATGTTTCTCCACCCATCCTCAGTGGTCTATGGGTTTATGTTTAAGTGATTTTCTAGGAAGTTGTAGTAGCCTGTTTTTATGCTGCTGATAAAGACATACCCAAGACTGCGCAATTTACAGAAGAAAGGGGTTTAATGGACTCACAGATCCAAGTGGCTGAGGAGGCCTCACCATCATGGTGGAAGGTGTAAGGCACATCTCACACGGAGGCAGACAAGAGAACTTGTGCAGGGAAACACCCCTTTATAAAACCATCAGATCTCATGAAAGTTTTTCACTATCATGAGAATAGCATGTGAAAGACCTATGCCCATGATTCAGTTATCTTCCACCAGGTCCCTGGTTTCCTCCCACAGCACGTGGGAATTATGGAAGCTACAATTCAAGATGAGATTTGGGTGGGGACACAGTCAAACCATATCAGAAGTGTCCTTGTAACATCTGGTAGGGGAATAGAAAGTGGGATCAGGAAGCCACTGTGTGGTATCCAGCAAAATCCCATGGAGGGACTTTGGCTCAGTGCCACTGGGGAGCTCAGGAGAGGCATCAAAGCTGTCTAAGTTGTACATGTTGCAGGGGCAGGAGGACAGCAAGGTAAGAGAGCTGGAACTATTTACACCACTACACACATGAGTCATTGGTCAAGAAAGCCCCTGGAGGAGTTAAATCCCCAGGGCCTTCTGGGTCTCTTTGTGCCATTGATCACTGGCGGTAGCCTACCACCAGAGAGGTACAGGTGCTGGCTGCTGGGAATGAAAGCCCATGAGGATGGGAGGGCGTGCAGGTAAAGCACTGCATGTGTACTGCAATGGGCACAGCCCAGCCCAACTGAACTTGAGCCAGTTGTAAAGGCCGTGGTGGTACCTTGCACAGAATTAAACTTAATTCTTTGCCATAGGATGCTGAATGCTCACTGAGCTTGTCTCACTGTGTTGAAGCTACTGACAGAAGATCACTCAGGACACCAATGCTAGTTCAGAGGCGAAAATGATGATGCAATTGTTCAATGATGTCCCATCACCACTGAATGGACAAGGGAGACCCCATGCGCCAGGCCATGCCTTTGAAGTCTCACTCACACAACAGCAACTCTCCCTCTCTCCTTCCTCTCCTAAGGCAGTTCCAACACCATCTTCCCTTCCCTCCTCCCTAAATCCTCCCCCTCAACTTTTGTTTCTGTTGGAACAACATTACTCACAATGCACAGGTGGCTGTTCATTGAACCCTCTCTTCCGTTTTCTGTTCTAAGCACAGATAATTATGCACGTCAAGTTAACATGCAGAGGTAAACATTGTAATTTGGCTTCAGGGATATTACACATTATGTGATTTTTGTTTCTTCTGCCTCACCAGCAAAACAGAGACCATTGTGTTTCCTCCTGAAGGGGCTGGATTGCTCTGGAGGACATATAAATAAGGTTTTTAATTTAAAAAATCACTTTTGAGCCCTGCTGCTAGCATCCTCCCTCTTTTGAAGAGAGGCAGGCAAAGGCAGCCTGTGAGCCATAAGCCAGAAGACACACGCTCCACTACCCTTACAAAGCAAGGGCCAGCCCCCATCAAACACAGAAAGCTTTATTTGCAGATTAAACAGGAAGCTTTCTCCTGAGGCTCCTACCTCAGTGCTGCAACTGCTTATTGCTGATTAGCATTTATACCTGAAAAATGCCAGCAGTCATTTCCACGTGAATTCTCACCTGGCCCCCCAGGGGAGATCGAAGGTCCAGATGGCAGCACACTGGCTTCTCCCTTTGCCATCGGACACCCTTCAGACCAAGCAAGTTAATGGAGTTAACTCATTAACTAATGTAACCCAGCAAGTGGCTTCCATAGACAGAATGCGAACTTGGAGCCAGCCCCGTGCTTCAGAACACCTCCTAAATGGTGATTTATATTTACCAGGGTCGAACTCTGGTCCCTAAGGAATGGCTGCTGATTCTCTCTGGCTCTGAGATGCAGCGTGGGTGTCTTCCTCACTCTTACTCTGAGAGTAACATGAATAGAACCCTAGAACTATGAATAATTCAAAAACTGGCTTCAGTTCCCTACCTGCCAAGGAACTAGGGGGAGGGTGACTGAGCCAACTGGAACGGTGGATGAATGTAATGATAAATAAATATTAATCCACTGGAACATTGCGGGATGCCCAGGAGCTGTGTACACGCAAGGGTTATCCACCCACACAGGACTGGAAATGGGAAATAAGAAGTGTACCTCTTCCTGTCAACCTTGAAGATTAGTTTCTGGGGCACAGCAGTGAGGAGACCCCGACAGGGGACCTGGGTTGGAGAATGTCTTTACTACTACACTGCCGTATGCTGGCACCCATGACATCTCTTTCCATTCCCAAAGCCCCGCCTTTCCAACTCCTAGAGAAAGGCATCCTTGGCTTCATTCCCAAAGGCAGGATGAAGCCAAGGATGCCTTTCTCTAGGAATTGGCTCCATAAAGAGCAGAGGACATTTACATTGGAGTTTAACAAAAACTATGATTTAAAACGAAAAATGAGTCAGGGCACCTGGGAAGAGAAATAAACACATTATTTTAAAGTTAATTAAATATGCTTTATTTAGTACCTGCCAGGTGAAATGTATTGAAGAAAATATAAAGCTTAATAAATGCTTAACTTCAGAGGATTTGTGATACAGAGGGTAAAGAAGTCTGCAATGAAGCAGATAAAAGGTAGAATGTGGGGAGAACTGAGAGGCCAGACACAGCCTCAGTTACACAGTCACAGAGCATAGTCCCCCACGGTGGGACTGACGGGGGAAGCAGCATTTGAGAGAGAGCATCAAGTAGTTAGAACAAATTACAATTATAGCTAACTTACAGTGAACTCAAGTCATCTTGACTTCAGCCCCATAAGGAGGTACTATTATTCTTCCCGTGTCACAGAGGAATAAAGGGAGGCACAGCGAGGTAAACCAGAACACTCACGTCCTGTGTGCACATCGCCTTCTTCAGAACGACTTCTCAGCTCTTTGTTATCTCTCCATTTTTATTCCTACTGTGGCCCTTCATGTCAGAGCTGGCAGCGCACTGCAGCTCAACTCAACAAGAGTTCATCAGATTCCAAGTGTGTACAAGGCAGGGGGTCAGGAAGAACCAAGACTCGGGCTCCACCATAAAGGAGCCCAAATCCAGCACTGAAGAGGAATCCGGATGCAGGCTCAACTGTAATTCACAGTGGAATGCTCCATGTGCCACAAGGAGAGAGGACAGTTTCAAAATGATGATCAGGGATTGTGCTGCTTTTTTCCTATTTTTTTAAGTGTCTTTTTTTCCTGATAGTGAAAGTAAAAGTTCATTGGAAAATACAGTAAGGATAAAAAACAGGCTGGGTATGGCGGCTCACACCTATAATCCCAGCACTTTGGGAGGACAAGCCAGATGGATCACCTGGGATCAGGAGTTCGAGACCAGCCTGGAGCCAGGCCAACATGGTGAAACCCCATCTCTCCTAAAAATATAAAAAATTAGCCGGACATGGTGGTAGGTGCCTGTAATCCTAGCTCCTCAGGAGACTGAGGCAGGAGAATCGCTTGAACCCGGTAGGCGGAGGTTGCAGTGAGCTGGATCACACCATTGCACTCCAGCCTGGGCAACAAGAGCAAGACTCTGTCTCAAAACAAAACTAAACAAAGCAAAACCCAATTTTTTGTAAAAGGACTTAGAAGAAAAGGGATTAATATATGAAGGGTCAAGTTGATTCTTATGTGATCCATTAGACAATCTCTTTCCAGATCTTTATTAACACCTCACAGCATTTTGCTTGAAGATAACTTTTAAACTGAACTAGAGATTGAGTTTCTTATCTGGAAACACACATAGAGGAAAAATACTTTATGCAACAAAGCAATTGACCCCAGACCAAGAGGTCATCAGCATTGAGCATGCCTGGAACTCACAGACGTCTTAGGGTAGGCTTGTGACTTCAACAAGCCATGGATTTGAGATTCAAGGCAATTTTACATATGTTTGAAGTGTCAAAAGCCCTAGCTGATATAAGGTTTATGTGTGATGAAGAGATGACCATTTACTTCAATAACTGCACACTCGCCCCACAAAAGACATTACATGTGAGCAGATAACCCATGTGGCAAACCAATGTTTCTATTTACCGAGTAACTTTTTTTTTTTTTTTTTTCTGAGATGGAGTCTCGCTTTGTCGCCCAGGCTGGAGTGCAGTGGGGCGATCTCGGCTCACTGTAAGCTCTGCCTCCTGGGTTCATGCCATTCTCCTGCCTCAGCCTCCCGAGTAGCTGGGACTACAGGCGCCCGCCACCACGCCTGGCTAATTTTTTGTATTTTTAGTAGAGACGGGGTTTCACCATGTTAGCCAGGATGATCTCAATCTCCTGACCTCGTGATCCACCCACCTCAGCCTCCCAAAGTGCTGGGATTACAGGCGTGAGTCACCGCGCCCGACCTACTGACTGACTATCTTTATCAGATGTTCTCCAGTCAAAATAAAGAAGTGACAGACAACAGGATGGAAGTTACAAGAGAAACATTAAGGAACTTGTAGGACAAATGTAGGAGGAATAACATTGCTCTGATAGGATTTCCAAAAGGAAGGATCAGGAAAAATGGGAAGGCAGAAATAATCAAAGATATGTGAATTTATCTGTGCTAAAGAAAGTCATGCATCTTGAGATTAAAAAAACTAGTAAACATAACTGTAAAATCACATACAGACCTATGTTGATAAATTTCTGAACTACAAGATAAAGAGGAAAAACTCCAAAAGCACTCAATTTCTAAAACGTATTAAAAATGAGAATATAAAGACTATAAGGATCTTCTTATGCAAGACACAAATCTCCAGTGCCACGAAGGAAATAATCAATATATTTGACTACATAAAGACTAAAAGTCTTGTAGTATGCCATTGATTAAATCTAAAATGGAACAAAATTCATTTGTGATGTATGTAATTAAATAAAAAGTCTCAAAAATGGTAGCAAACTTAACAGAAAGTACCTCTGGGAAAAGGATGGGGAGAACATAAAAATAATCTTTACTTTTTTGTTTGTTTTTGAGACAGAGTGTCACTCTGTTGCCCAGGCTGGAGTGCAGCAGTGCAATCATAGTTCACTGTAGTCTTGACCTCCTGGGTTCAAGAGATCCTCTCACCTCAGCCTCCCAAATAGCTCGACCACAGCTGTACATCACCATGCCCAGTTATACTTTTTTTTTAATTATACTTTAATTTCTGGGATACATGTTCAGAACATGCACGTTTTCTACAAAGGCATTCACGTGCCATGGTGGTTTGCTGCACTCATTAACCTGTCATGTACATTAGGTGTTTCTCCTAATGCTCTCCCTCCCCCCTACCTCCACTCCCCCGACAGGCCCCAGTGTGTAATGTTCCCCTCCCTGTGTCCGTGTGTTCTCATTGTTCAGCTCCCACTTATGAGCGAGAACATGCTGTATTTGGTTTTCTGTTCCTGTGTTAGTTTGCTGAGAATCATGGTTTCCAGCTTCATCTATGTCCCTGCAAAGAACATTAACTCATTCTTTTTTATGGCTGCCTAGTATTCCATAGTGTATATGTGCCACATTTTCTTTATCCAGTCTATCACTACAATAAACATATGTGTATTGTGCATTTTTCTGAATTGTTTTGAGTTTTAATTAGAATGTTCTACTCTATTACTTGAAGTTTTTAAAAGCATGAAAAACACATCATAAAAGTGGACTTTTATTTTCAAAGTAACATAGAAGGGACTGTCTACTTCTTATTTTTTATCCTTCATTTATTCCCCACATATTAATAAGCACCTACTAAGTAACAGGCATTATTTCAGGCATTAAGAATTCAGTATTGAAAAAAACAGACAAAATTATCTGCCCTCATGAGAGTATTTTATACTCTAATGAGTAGGAATAGACCATACAGATATAATAATATTAATCAATACTTACATAACACTATTTACGTCTATCAATTCACTATGAGGCAGGCACTACCAGTATCTCCGTTTTACAAATGAGGAAATTGAGACACAGATTGTTAAGCCACTTTCCCAAGGTCACTCAGCCACTGCACTGGTTTACCTCCAGGGTCCATGCTGCTAATCAGTGCTCCCCAACATTTTGGGCACCAAGCACTGGTTCTGAGGAAGACAATTTCTCCACGGACTAGTGGGGTGGGGGATTATTTCAGGTTTCGGGATGATTCAAGTGCATTACATTTATTGTGCACTTTATTTCTATTATTATTACCTTGTAATATATAATGAAGTAATTATACAAGTCACCATAATGTAGAATCAGTGGGAGCCCTGAGCTTGTTTTCCTGCAACTAGACAGTCCCATCTGGGGGTGATGGAGACAGTGACACTGAAAGTGTGTTGCTTATGTCCAGTCTACTTTGTAATCTCATTTTGGTTGCAGTCACTGCAGAAAATCCTGCTTCACAAAGATAAGATGTTGGAAATGGAAGCAGGGTTTTCAGTGCTTTTGTGGCCATCTCGGGATATTCTGCCTTGACTGTAATCAACAATGTATGGAAATCTGAAGTTTTCTCAAACATATTTTTAAGGCCACCATCATTTGCAATCACAAGCAGATGACCCTCTTCCATCACGGACAAAGTCGATTCCCCTGGCTTATTCACAAATGGGTCATGGATCCATTCCTTCCCAGTTTGGGAGTCTTTTGCGGTTGGGTACTAATGCTCTAGCTCTTTAGAAAGCTGAGATAGGTGATCACGCATCAGCTGGGAGAAAGAAGCCCTGTCTTACTCTCTTTCAAAATCTCTGCTAATGTTTGAAACATGTCAGAAATCACAATGTTCATTTGTCACCCCCATAATTCCAGTTTGGCTTTGAAGGCAGCCACTTTATCTGGTGACTGGAACACAGCTGTCATTCTCCCCTGAAGTGACAGATTGGGTTCATTGAGCAGGTCGAATACATACATCACACCACTAAGCAAGTTTTGTGACCCACTCCGTGTCAGTGAAATGTGCTGCCAGTGGTGACCGTTTTTGTAAAAGAAATCTCTGGAGCAGCTCCCGTAACTCAAAAACTTTGGGCAGTGATCTACCTTTAAAAAGCCATCTCACTTCTAGGTACAACAGAATACGTGTGTGCTCTGCGTCCATCTCCTCACAGAGCTGCTGAGTAGATGTGAGTTAAGGGCATGTATTTTAATGTGGTTGATAATTTTAATCACATCCTGCAAAACTTTATTAAGTTCAGGTGACATTTTTTGGCTAGCAAGCTTTTCTCTATGGACGACACAGTGTATAGACTCACATTCAGAAGTGAACTCTTTGACTCGAGTAGTGAAACCAGAAAGTCATCCAGTCATGAGAACTGCTCTGTTTGTGCAGAAACCGACACAAAATGACCAATTCAGTTTTCCTCATATGGAATCATTCAAAGACTTCAATAGTTCTGCAGCTGTGGTGTTGGTTGGCAACAAAAGTGCACATAACATATCCTCATGCACAACCTCCTGAAAAATATATTGCACAAAAGCAAGCATTGTTGCCTTGCTGTCAACATTGGTAGACTCATCAACCTGGATTGCATACCACAGTGACTCATTAATCCTCTTTTACAATTGTGCCTCAATATCTTCATCAATTCATCTAGTTATAGTGCTAGCGGAAAGAGGAGCACATGCCACTTTTGAACGGCAGCCTCCCCTAAAAGTTCACAACATGTCCTTAGCAGCAGGCAGGATAAACTCTTCACCGATAGTAAAGGGCTTCTTAGCTTTAGCAATGTGGTTGGCCACTAAGAATGATGCTGCCAGTGCAGACACAGTGGATGAAGTGGTGGCCTTCAATAATTGCTTCTGTTCTTCATGTTCGAATTTTTTTAAATCCAAAGGCTTGTCTTTTAATGCAGGGTTCTTGGTCTCCACGTGGTGAAGCAGTTTTGAAAGTTTCATGACTTCGTTGGATAGCTGGCCACCACATATTATACAAAGTGAGCTTGGAGAATGTGAATCACCTGTTGCATTGAGCCCGTAATTTAAGTAAGACTTGGTATTTTCTTTTAAATGCAGCTTTCTTTTTGTTGGCAGTCTTAGAGTCTTCTGCTGTCTCATCACTGGGTCTTTCACCCTTTGCAAAGAAGCTCTCCAATAAGGTTTATTTTTTACTCGTTTCTGCTAGAGTTAGCTTTGGGCTTACCAAAACTGTGACTGAGACAAGTGCACAGTGCAGGAAAGAGGCACAGATGGAAGTGGTAAGTAAAATAATGGGCGGGCCACATGCAGACTAAAATAAACATCGAATTCTGACTTAAAGCCTGCCACTAGATGCAACTGTACAATTGAAATATATTGATTCACCTGCCACTATAAAGCCTGCCACCAGATGCAGCTTAATTGTCACTTGCCACTCATTGATAGGGTTTTGATATGAATCTGCAAGCAATTGATTTATTGTGGACTCTGTGCAGCCAAACTTCTCTGCTAATGTTAATCTGTATTTGCAGCCACACCTGGCTCTAGCATCACTGCCTCAACTGCATCTCAGATCATCAGGCATTAGATTCTCATAAGGAGAACACAACCTAGATTCCTCACATGTGCAGTTCACAATAGGGTTTGTGTTCCTATGAGAATCTAATGCTACTGCTGATCTGGCAGGAGGTGGAGCTCAGGTGGTAATACAAGCAATGGGGAGCGGCATAAATACAGATGAAGGTTTGCTGCTTGCCCACCTCTCACCTCCTGCTGTGCCCCCTGTTTCCTAACAGGCCACGACTGGTACTGGTCCGTGGCCTGGTGGTTGGGGACCCCTGCTGTTAATGATTTTGCTCTATGTGACAGAATGTCAGATGAGTGTCAGTCCCATAGAGGAAAATAAAGCAGGGAGATGAAAGGAGTGCAGGTAGTAAGGAGAAGGGAGCCGGGAGGCTGGATTTTACAGTGGGTAGTAAGGGAAGTCCTTACTGAAAAGATGGCACTGGAAGAAAGGGAGAGAGCCACAGGAATACTGGGGAGGAATTCCCCAGAAACGAGTGGCAGGAGCAGAGGTCCCAAGGCTGGATGTGCTTGACATTCTCCAAGAATACCAAAGAGGCCAGGGCAGCCAGGGAGGAAAGGGGAAGAGACTGAGGGTAGGGAGTAAGGGGGTCAGATGGTGCAGGGCCTTGAGGCCAGGCTGAGGACTTTGGATGCTGTCTGAGTGAGATGAGAGTTACCAGGGAGTTCTGAGCAGGGAATAGGTATGACCTGTTATATTGGGAGGACTCACTCCTGCTTCTGAAAATAGACTATGGTGGGCAGTGGGGGACAGTCACAAGGGTGAAAGCTAGGAGAGCAGTCCTTATTCCACCAAAAGTTCCATCTGAGAGAGAAAGGCAGCCCAGGCCCAGCAGTAAGAGGGGGTCTTGAGACATGATTGGATTATGGATTTATTTTGTGGGATAGAAAAATGATAAAGGAGTCAAAATTTGACTCCAAGGTTTGGTGTATGAGCCAAAGAAAAGATGACATTGCCATTTACTGAGCCAGGGATTGGTGCAGAAAGAGTTTTGGGGGTAGGGGAGATCATGAGTTTGGTTTCAGACATTGTTATTGACTAAATGTTTACATCCCCTTCAAAATTTATACGTTGAAACATGATCCCCCATGTGATAGTATTTGGAGGTGAGGCCTTTCAGAGGTAATTAGGCTATGAGGTCGGAGCTCTCATGAATGAGATCAGTGCCCTCATAAAACAGGCTCTGGAGAGCTCCCTCAGCCATGTAAAGACACAGCAATAAGGCACTAGCTATGAACCAGGAAGGGGTCCCTCTCCAGACACTAAATTTGCTGGCACCTTGATTTTCAACTTCCCAGCCTCCAGAACAGTGAGAAATAAATTTCTGCTGCTTATAAGCCACCCAGTCTATAGGTTTTTTTTTTTTTTTTTCAATAGAAGTCTGAACATAGTAAGACAAACATGTCTCTGCTTTGAGATGATTATTTAACATCCAAGTTGGGATGTCTAGCAAGTATTTGGATATTACGTGGCATTTAGTGAGCGGTCCAGGCATTTTGAAGGTTCATTTTATGTGCAGGAGGCACATGTGAGCAGATAAACAACACAAAACTTCTCTTTGTTGCAACACTGGGTTCCAATCAGTCAATGTTTCTGTCCCTCTGTCTCAAATAACTAAGTTCTATCACAGCCAACTTTTAATTAGCCACGCAGCCTATGGTTCATCTCTGAGGGCTGTATTCAAGAGCCCAGGTGTCACATCTTCTTCCAGGCTATCCCAGGACTCCAGGTGTATATGAGCTATATCTGTCTTTTTTGTCCTCAGAGTGCACTAATGGAGATGCTGCCAAGCACAGGTGGTGTCTAGAACACTGGCTGGAGAGGACAGAATCAAGCAGGGAAGTGTGTAGTATTCAAAAGAAAACAGCAGTAATGTTAGGTCACACCCTCATGCCATGGTTCTGCCTACTGCTCCAGAGAGGTAGAAATAAGGGGCCATTGGCTGTCCATTCTCTATACCTGTAGGTGTGAGGCATCAGGAGCAACTTCCACCAATGTAAAAAAGGGACTTAGACCCTCAGAGGGGCATTGCAGCTGGAGTATTTGTGTGATATGTGTCATTGACACCTGGGTATTTTTTGTCAGGGTTACATATAGGGCTAAACTTTCTCCTCTCCATTATTCCCCAGCTTTGTCAATATCCTCAAATGAATGAACTTATTCATCTAGCAGGAAAAATCAGAGCTGAGAGGATGTGGCTGAGGAAAAAAGCAAAAATATAAGTGCACTTGGCAGTTTACCAAGGTGAGTGCGTCATCACTGCCTTCGTTACAAAACTAAAAGAGGGTGAGAACATGCTCACATGATGCCTTTACATAACAGGACATAAATGGGTTAAACAACAACATCCTAGAAAGGCAGAAAACAAGTTCTTTAAACATCAGCAGCTGCACTTAGAGTGGAGTGGGCTAGTAAGAGGGTGCAACATGAAACTGGAAATAATCACCACAAAGAAAAAAATCAAAATCCTTCTCTCCTGCTTAAAATGTAGAATGATTTTTAATCAGCTGCCTGAGAGCTAGCAGCCCTCTGATATCTGAAGGCTTGTAAATAATAAGTAATATTTTCATATTGATGGTTATAACATTAATGTTAAGAACAATAAAATAAATTAATCAATACTGGTGATGGTAGTGATTATTGTATTGAGTGCTCATGGGGCCAGGCCCTTTTCTAGGCACACTAATGCCGTTCATCTACAGAAGTCCCTTGGCCAGTTCCCCACTCTATCCTTCCCAACCCAACAGCTCATACAGCACAGAGATCGCACCTTCCTCCCCATGAGGTACTTTCCTTCCTGGCTTCTGGGACTGCACGCTTTCCTGGCTGCTCCTTCTAGGTTGCCGGATTGATTGGTTTCTCCCCACCTTCCTAATTCTCTAATGGGTAGTCTCCTTGTCTTAGTCTGCTTAGGCTGCTTTAACAAAGTGCCATAGAGTGCGGACCTAAACAACAGAAATGTATGTCTCACAGTACTGGAGTCTGGCAGTCTGAGGCCCGGGTGCCAGGTTGGCTGGACTCTGGTGCAGGTCCTCTTGCAGGCTGAGACTCCTGGCTTTGTGTATCCTCACACAGCAGAAAGAGCTAGAGAGCTCTCTTGGGCGTCTTTTCTAAAGGTACTCACCCCATTCATGAGGGCCCCACTCTTGTGACCTAATCACCTCCCAAGAGCCTTACCTCCTAATACCATCCCATCAGGAGTCAGGATTGTGACATAGGAATCGTGCTGTACACAAACACTCAGTCCATTCCACACTCCATCAAACCCCAGGCTCCTCATTCTTCTCATCACTTCCAAGATGACCTCAGCTGGTCTCAGGGTTTTAAATACAATGTACACACAGACAACTGCTGAATTCTTACCTTCCACTCAGATCTCTCCCTGCTGGGATGCCAATAGGCACTTCAAACCAGGTGCATCAAACTGACTTTGCGATTTCTTTCTAAACCTGCTCCTCTCCAGCACTCCCCAGATGCCAACCCAAAGCTCTTATAGGTGGTCATCCTTAACCATTCATTCTGTCTCTCTGTCTCTGTCTTTCTCTGTCTCTCTCTCTCTCTCTCTCTCTCTCTCTCACACACACACACACACACACACACACATATATATATTTATGTATTCCAGCAACCCAGCTGACTCTCCCTGAATCTTACCACTTCTCCTACCTTCCTGATTAGTGCCTGGTCCAAGCCACCTCCGTTTCTTACTTGGGTTGCTGACATGTTGCCAAGAATGCTCTCCCGTAGCTGCCCTTGCCTGCTCCCTATCCTACCATAAATCTGTCTTTGATTCAGCAATCAGAGTGATTCCACGAAGACATTTCAGAGCTTGTCCTTCCTCTGCTCAAATTGGAGCCCCCAGTGAGTCCACATCATCCTTAGAGTAGCATTCAGCATCCCCACTGTGCCAGCAAGGCCCTGTCCTCCTGACCCATCCCTGTTCCTGACTCTCTGTCCTCCTCCTCTCTGCTTTCACCCTGGTCCAGACACATCAGCCTCTCCTCAGGGCCTCAGCCCTCTGCACCCTCAGCCTGGGCCTCTTATTACCTGGAGGTCTGCTTGGCTCACTCCTCCACTCTCTGCTTGCAGGTCACTTTTTTAGGGAGGCCTTTCCTGACCATCCATATGACACTGTCCTCTCCACCTCTCTGTCCTCCCTAACCTGTATTATTAGTCTCCAGAGCACCTGTCACTCCCTGACATAGGACACAATTATTTGTTTATTTTCTCTGCTCCCCTCCCTAGAACATAAGCTCCATGAGGTCAAGCAGTCTGCTTTGTTCACTTCCCCGCCAGCCTCATTGTCGGGAGTGCTGCCCTACACGTGTTTGCACTTAGCAAGTATTTTTGAATGACTCCAGAGCAGCCCGAGGGAGCAGCAGAGTGGCAGGAAGAGGGAAGTGGAGCACTCCACCTGGAGTGCAGAAAGTCAGCAGATGCATTGGCAGTAAGAAAACCAATGAGAAGTTCACCTCCTTCTTCAATTATTACCAGGAACCAGAAATTTTAAACAACATCAGTGATAAAATACTCCTTACCAAACGTTGGACTGTGTTAAAAATAATTACTGTAGTTACCACGTCATTTTAGCAATACACAAGTAAGCTTTAAATTGGTATGTTTTCCTTACTTCCCCACTAATAACCATTATATTCTACATGGAAGTTAATTTGGAGAATTCCCAATAACAGAGGTGGCCTCAGACACATGCAGAATCAGCAAGACAGGTTCACTCTAGGAGTTAGGTCATAATTATTCAGAATCCTTCCTTGTGCTTGGGCCTTGGAGCTCGGTGTGTGTCTCCAATGCCCACACATAAGCAAAGGATTTTAAATATAGATGGATAGCACAGTGATTGTGAAGACCAAGACAGAATTTGAGTCACTTCAATCCCATGTGACCACTTGGAGGTTTTGTGTTTAAGAGTTAAAACAGCAAAACTGAATGCAAAGGGCAAGGCACACCAATTTTGCTTAATAAGTGAAAGTTTTAATTCATAAAGTGTTTCACTAAGCTTGAACAACACCTTTAAAATTGCATTTTAATTCTTCTTTTTGGCTGGGCGCAATGGCTCACACCTGTAATCCCAGCACTTTGGGAGACTGAGGCAGGCAGATCACAAGGTCAGGAGATCGAGACCATCCTGGCTAACACAGTGAAACCCCGTCTCTACTAAAAATACAAAAAAAATCAGCCGGGCATGGTGGCGGGCACCTGTAGCCCCAGCTACTCGAGAGGCTGAGGCAGGAGAATGGTGTGAACCCAGGAGGCAGAGCTTGCAGTGAGCAGAGATTGTGCCCCAGCCTAGATGAAAGTGTGAGGCTCCATCTAAAAAAAAAAAAAAAAGAAAGAAAAATTCTTCAAAATTAATGAACAAATAAAGAAAGTTGTTATTATTTTTTATTACTATGCAGTTAATATTGAATCATTTTGTCCTACAGAGGAGGACGTATTGAAACAATCTCTGGGTGTCAAATAGGCACCCCTGCTGCTAGGAAATAGGTACTACCATAGTATCAACATTTTACAGATGAGGAAACTGAGGCATAGTGGGCTGATGTGGTCTTCCCCAGTGGCAGAGCAGGGAAGTGACAGAGCAAAGATTCAAAGCCAGGCCATCAGTAGCCGTCACCTTTCCCTGACATGACATGAATACGCTGCCATTTGGTAGTGTGCTTGATTGAAACCTGGGGCACTCACTTATACGTTATTTATCGCTACTTTTATTTATAGCTGTGTTATTTGTTGTGCCAACTCGCACACGCTTAAGTTAACATAATCAAAATACATTATTCGGACCTATAGCCCAGTGATTCTACTCTTAGCATGCACCCAAGAGAAAGAATTCATGCCACACAAAAGGATATACAAGAGTGTTCATAGTAGCACAGAAGCCAGACACAAAAGGGTATATATGGCATGATTCCATTCATACGATGACAAAAACAGGAAAAACTAATTGATGAAAATAGAGGTCAGAATGATAGTTGCCTGTGGAGTTATTGACTGAAAGAGGAAAATAAGGAACCTTCTGAAATACTAGTAGGGTTCCAAATCTTGATCTGGGTGCTATTTATACAGGTGTAGTAGGACCGTACACTCCTAAATGCATTTTAGGCATTTTATGCATGTTACATCTCAATAGAAAAAGTAAAGAATAAAATAAAAAAATCCTTCCAGGCATTGCAAAGGAGAAATCCTGAACCGAGAAAACAGTTGACATTTCTGGTCCCTCTCTTATACCCGGACTTGATGTACCATAAAAGCAACTCCCATGAAGACATGGCACCAGGCTCGCTGGGGCCTTTTTCCAACCTCCTAGAAGGACACTGGGCTGGGGAGGGTACCCAGGCAGGCAGGGAATCCCACTGCCAAGAGTCAACCAGCCCTTCCTTTGATCTTGGACAATGGAGAACAGAAGAAGTGCCCAGGCTTGAAGGGCAGAGCAGGACAGGGCAGGAGATACTGTCTGTACTCTTGGCCATGCCAGTTGTCACAGTCCAGCAGTTGGTGACACCACACCCAGTTCCCACACTGCAGGAAGGTGAGTCCTGCTCAAAAGGCAGCATTTGCCAACAGCTGGCAGGAAGGAACGCTCAGGATCCAGCCAGTGCTGCAAGGTGCCACTCAGCGCTGAGGGCAATGCTGCTGACAGACACAGAGACCTGTCTGAGGGCTTCTGAGCTGGACAACTGTGGGAGGGGACAGGAAGTGCAGGGGGATGTGGAGTTAACACAAAGGACAAAGTGACCACAACAGGACACTTCCAGCACATCCTATTGCTACAAAGAATCACAGCTCATCTTGCCTGTTCTGCTCTCTTCAGAATCTTGGTGTATTTCATTTTTCTTGCCCCACCCTGACCATATAACACCATTTTCTACTTGAAATAGCTTTCCGGGGGAATTTTTTTTAGCAATCATACTAAAATTTTCTATCTACACTTTCCACATCTCTCTCACTTCCTCTAAAAAGATGAAGTGATTTTCAATGGAGGAACATACTTCTGACTGCAGAAATAAACTTAAAGTTTTTCTCAAGTATTCCCATTGTCCTGCACCCTATACAGACCACACCCACATAGTCTAACTCCACACTCTTAACCAACGCACATTCTGCTTCTCCCAGGATCTAGACAATGGGCAGCACTTGGTGACTAAACAACGAATGGTTGGAGATAAGCAGTTTTCAGTGTTGTGCATTGCTTGGACATTTTTCTAAAATATCTAGGATAGAATTCCAAAGTAATGAAGCAAGTCGTTCATGCCAGTAATTCCATGGGAAGGTTAAAGAGTCACCTTAGTTGTGAGGTCTCACATAAATAAGACTACAGGACATTGAACCTTTTCTCTGACTCTTTGAAGCTCATTCTGAGAAGCCTCAGATCTCGACTTTCTCCTGACTCAAATGCCAGCGAGTCCCCCATAGCATGCAGGTGCTCCAGGAATCTCTGCCAGTTAGTCCCTGGTGGTAAACTTGGCTCACTCCACGGCAGATAGAAATCCCCTCTCGAGAGGGAAAACAAAGACTCAGAATTTTCTTATTCATGAGGAACAACCGTGCTTAGAGGTTAATCAATGTAAAAGGATGAGAAAATTGAAAAGGAGATAAAAGCGTATGGCTATTTCTCAATACCCAAAGCTGTTCAATTAGCTACTCAACCACAATTGCCCAAGGGCGAAAAAACTGCCACAGTCTGAAGCCCTGGCTCATATGTAATGTAGATTTTCCTCACCATCTCCATTATCTAAGGAAAATCCAGTCGTTTTATAATTAGATCAAGTCGAGTGTGGGGCCGCCTACCCATGAGAAACCAACTATTCCATTTTCTTGGGAACCCCCTGGTGTGTTCTTATGCTGCTAAAAGATGTTCATTACTGTAAAAGAAGACATTTTACAGCTCAAAAGGCAATGTTCCCCAGAGCACAGGCACTGCAGTAATTTGACAGAGGTCTCACGCTGTCACAATTAGCATGACTGAATGATTTTCCAGCTTGCAGAATGCCTTAGGAAGAAAAAAAAAAACACCCCCAAGAACACCACTCAGAAATAATCATAAGGAGCACTTTTCCCATCCCTGCCTCCCTCTTAGGTCTCAGGTCTCTAGAGCCTGGTCTCACACTCCAGGTGCCAACCCTCTGGGGATGTTAAAGGCTCAGGAAAAGGGCCCCTTCTTCTGCCCTCTAGTGGTTGACACAGATCAGCAGAGAAGCACCACCCTGGGTACAACCCCAAGGGTTATTGGGTAGCTTACATAACTCACACAAGCCTCCTTTAGGCAGACATCCATTGCTGTATCCCAGTGTCTGGCATGGTGCCTGGGACACAGCATGATCTCAACATATATTTATTGAATTAAAATTAAAAATCAACTATTTGATGCTTACACACAGGAACATCAGAGAAATGTAACAAACCATTTTAAGGTGCTTAAAAACCATTACAAAAGCCGCAATAACTTTTGCACCAACCTAATAGGTGAGATGGGGGTAAACATGAGTATCTATCATTTTCCCAAGCCACATCATCCTGGTGGTACAATCCAGGGCTACGGACCTGGGTGATAAAACAGTCACTGACTTCCTTCACCAGCAAATTACTGAAATTTACCTGTATTTTCCCCTTCTACTTTCCAAAAGTAGCTGTATCCAGCTTTTTGTGGGGGCAACAGCTGCCTCCCCTCTCCTACCACTCATGATGCAGCCCCAGGTCTCTAGGTGTCCGGGCCCCAGCCTCAGCTCTGCTGAAGCCCCTGTCTTCGTGGCTTGGTCACTCCAGGAGAGCAAGGTCCACAGCCCTAGATTTTCCCAACTGGGGCATCTCCCCTTGCCTGTGCCACATCTCATGGCCAGATCACAGTCCCAGGCTGCCTGGGGATTCAGAGCCTTACAAAACCCTTAATCAAAGGACAAGTTCTCTCACTTGACTGGATATTTTAGTCCAGTCCAATTCCCGCTTGCTCTCTAAAGACATGAGATGCAGCCCCCCTTTTTTTTAGACTGGAAAATAAATCTGCATCACTCTTAAAACCTACCTCTGCCAACACCTGCCAGGACCCTGGGTCTAAGCTTGAATACTTCAAAATCCCTTTAGCAGGAAAATGTCCGCCCATGGCTAAAAAATAAATACTACCAAATGGCTTTTATTGAAAATCCCACATGCAAGTGCTTCAGGGATGAGCTCAAAGAAAGATGCCTCCCCTATAGTTTTCTTTTCATCTTCTTCTGATCCTAAGAAAGCAGCCACATCCTCAGCAACTTGTCCTCATACGCTGTTTTCAAAGGGGAAGAGTCAGGCAGAACCTTTATTCTCACAAAGTTTTCTCTTATTAGGGCGGAGGAGTCTTTCCCAGGGTCCTCCAGAGGGCTTCTCTTTACATCCCTGCATGCAGGATGGTTAGATAGTAGCATAAAGGCTGAGCCCATCTCCCTCAAGGGTAGAGGATCTCCTCCCAGATTAATTGAATTGGGATTCCTTTAGCACAGAATATGGAGGAATTTGTTTGCATAGGTAAACAACTGTGTCTGCAACCATCACCTGAAAGTACCTGCAATAAAGGGCACTGATTATCTCATAAAACAGGAAGTTCAGAGGTGGGCAGCTTCAGGGCCCCTTAGTTCACTAACTAAACTGGTGTGGTTTCTCTGTGATTCTCTCAGCTTTGCTCCCTTGGTCACTAGATTGCTGACATTGCATTCTCATATATGCTGTCCAAACACAGGTACAGTATGTTCCTCCTCTGTGTTACTCTTTTAATATAAAAGAAAACGCTTTCCATGAGCTCTTAGCTGACTTCCCCTCTAGTTCTTTTGGTCAAGATTGGCCATGTGCTCATTTCTTAGCTGAAAGGGTGTCTGGGAAAGCTAGAATCCAGTCTGTTTCAGAGTAGGAGGTGTCCTTCGGCCAGAAAGGAAGAAAGTCAAGGATGGCTGTTGAACAGGAATATAGCAATTATTAATCTACTATATAAGTATTATAAATATTCAGATAAACAGCTCTCCATGTGGCTGTGCCAGTTGGAAAGAGGTTCATGAAAAAGCCAGTTTGCAATCATGTACCCCTTGGATGGGATACAAAACCAATCCTCTTGGTACATTATTAAACTCGGTGGGTGATGCACAAAGATGGCTCTGTTCAAGCCACCAGTCTTTATTCCTGAGGAACACCAGTTCCTTGCCTTTGATCTTCACTTTGGCCTGTTTTTCTTGCTGAAAAGAGGCAAACCCATCCCTTAGCTATAAGCCAGGATGCCTATGATAGTGAATCACTGAACAATTCCCCTTAAAATGAATTTAGGAAGCACATATACAGACTGAATATGCACGGCCAAGCTTGGGAGTGAGATGAATAGACACAAGCAGTGGGTGGTTTTCACCCTAGCCCTGAAAGCTTTATTAAGAATCATTGCTCACAAGCGCCTGCCAGGTCATTAAGACTAATTGCATCATCCTGAGAATAATGAACCACATCTTCACAGATTGATGTGGCGGGTTTTCCTGGTAAAAAGCTACAGCTTTATCCATGTAACACCTCAATTTTTGTAATGCTCAACTTCCTCTTTGAGGCTCAGAACTTGAGATCCCCTAGCAAAATACATGACTATCGACTCTGTGGATTGCTGAAGGGGCAAGGGGTGATGCAGAGATTCCTGGGGGCCTGGTGGATCACAGGCAGTGTGTGGGACCAAATCCTCTTGGTACATTATTACTATTCCCTGGAACCTCATTGTGTTACAACCTGCACAGACGTATTTAACTTCCTTAAAGCCCTGAGGGATAGTCACTCTGGTTCCTAGCTTACAGAAGAGGAAAGTTGAATCTCCCCAAGAGTTTGCAACATCCCCAAAGCTACCCTTTAGAACCTCTCAAAGCAAAGCCTTGACTTAAACCCAGTATTTTCTGACCCTGGAGTCATGCTCTTTCTCCTTTGTTTGTTTTATGAAAATTAGCTGAGAATTGCTGTAAATCAATCTTCCCCAAAATGTCTCTGTGACCAGCAACCCCAGGTGCTCGTGGTTTTTAAGAGTCAAGATGTCAAATCAAATAACACTCTCTGCTCCCAAGGGTCCAACTTTGTGGCCACATAGGAATGAGCCAGACTTTAGGCAGTAGCACTCTAAGTGGTAAAGCTAAAATGCAAACTCTTCCAGAAACAGCATGGGGCTCCCTACATCCCACCAAGATGGAAGAGATCCTCAAGAGGGCTCCATTTTGACAGAGGGAGAAGAGGCAGCCACAAGGGCCTGAAAGTTCAAAAACATCATAAACTTGTGGAGGTCTCAGAGCAGGAGCCCTAAATTTGGGGATTTCCTGAACCAATGTGTGGCTCTCCACCTCTCTCCATTCGGCTCTCCACCAGAAGGTTGGCATGTGTGGGCAGCATCAACCGACAACTTTACCCTCTGTCTTCTGCTCGGTTTCTGCCAGTGCTATAATAAATATGGCAGCAGTCAGCTATCTGGTGACAAATTGAATACATTGGCCCCTTCCATCATGGCAGGAACAGCACTTTGTCCTTGCAGGGACACACACATATTGTGGCTAGGGATGTGCCCTCCCTGCCAGCAGCATATCTGCCAGAGTAACTGTTCTTGGACTTAGAAAACACACAATCCATTGCCATGGTTTCCCACACAATGTTGCTTCTGCTCAGGAAACATTTTACTGCAAAGGGGCTGTGGCAATGGGCCCACACACATAGAATTCACTAGTCTTTCCATGTGTCCCATCACCCAGAGGCTGGCTTGCTGTGTGCTGGAATGAGCTGCTGAAGGCTCAGGCATGGCACCAGCTGGAAGCCAACACTTCATGCAATTGGGATGTTGCCCTAAACAACATGCTTTCAACCAGCATCCAAATGGAGTGTTCTCTTTACCATAGCCAGTAAGCAAAAAATCCAAGAATGGTCCCTCTTACTGTTGCTTCTAATATCCTACTTGAAGAACTTTTGCTTCCTGTTACCATGTTCTTGGGCAGGTTTAGAAACACTCAAAGGAGGAATGATTACTCTAGAAATGCAGTACTGTTTCTACTGAATTGGAAATCGAGACACCAATAGTGGCTACATTCCCCTGGGAATGTAACCTCATTGATATTATCTCATAATGATGTAGTTTCTGATGGGACTTTGTATATTCTGTGAATTTTTTCCCAGAAGAAGAGAAGGGATGTGAGCGGCAAAAGAATGGACTCTGCAGATGCCTTCTGTTTGACGCCTTCTAGACCTTTCTTGTCTTAGTTGCTGCTGCAACAACAAAAATGCCATAGATTGGGTGACTTAAACAACAAACATTTATTTCTCAGTTCTGGAGGCTGAGAAGTAAGAGATCAAGGCACTGGCAGATTCGGTGTCCGGCAAAGGCCCTCTTCCTAGTTCATAGATGGCAACTTCTCGTTGTTTGCACACGGCAGAAGGAGGGTGAGACAGCTCTCTCGGGTCCCCTTTTTTTTGAGATGGAGTCTCACTCTGTCACCAGGCTTCAGTGAAATGGCATGATCTTGGCTCACTGTAACCTCCCCCTCCCAAGTTCAAGCAATTCTCCTGCCTCAGCCTCCCAAGTAGCTGGGACTATAAGCCCGTGCCACCACTCCCAGTTAATTTTTGTATTTTTAGTAGAGCCAGCGTTTAGCCATGTTGGCCAGGATGGTCTCTATCGCTTGACCTCGTGATCTGCCTGCCTTGGCCTCCCAAAGTTCTGGGATTACAGGCATGAGCCACCATGCCTGGCCTCTGGAGTCCCTTTTACAAGAGCTCTAATCTCATTTCTAACAGCTCCACCCTTATGACCTAATTACTTCCCAAAGGCCCAATCTTCTAATGTCATCGCATTGGGGATGAGGATCTCAACATATAAATTTTGTGGGGACACAGTCAGTCCATATCACTTCTCCTCCATGATCTTTGCCCCAGGAGGTCAACCTGTGTGGACCACATCCAACAGTTCCCTTGGCTTCTGACTTCTTGCTGCATTTGGCCAGCAGGGCTACTCAGCAACAGCTTAGAGGGAAGGAGAGGCAGGAGTTGGAGTAGTTACTCCTAGGCTCCCTCCCTGCAAGGTCTCCGCAGGCTGGTGATGTCTTTCTATGGATAATCAAGGGTCTCCTTTAGGGTGGCCCTCTCCACAAGACTCTCTCCTTTCAATTTTTGGAAACTTCCCTTCCTTTTACCACTCAGGCCAAGTGTTGATAACAGGGCCCAGCTTTCTAGTCCCAGGGTACTGTACTCTCTTGTGGCTTTTCCCATCCCTAGCATGTCTTTGTAAATAGTCTCTTTATTAAACCGTCCTCAAGTCATCCTAATTTGAGTGATTGATGTTATCAGCAAATTAAAAATAAATTGCAAAAATAGCTTAGAGTTGTAAATTAATTTTTTACAAAACAGTTATTAAGGTAATTATTCCATTAAAAATAATTGAATATATTTTGTTTGATGTAAGACTCAGTGCATCCTCCTTTCTATCTCATTACTAAGGACCAGTCCCATGGATTGAACATTTGTATCCCTCTTCAAATTCATATGTTGGAAACCCTAATGCTCAATGTGATGGTATTTGGAGATGAAACCTTTGGGAGGTAGCTAGATCATGAGGGTCGAGCCTTTGTGATGAGATTAGTGCCCTTGTAAGAACAGAATGGAAAGAGTTTTCTTGCTCTCTCTTTCTCTCTCATATGAGAACACAGCCACCTGCAAACCAGGAAGACAGCCACATCCAGAATCCAACCATGCTGGCACCCTGAGCTCAGGCTTCTAGCCTCCAGAAGAGCGAGAAATAAATTTCTTTTGTTTAAGCCACCCAGTCTATGGTATTTTTGTTATAGTAGCCCAAACTAAGATAACAAATGGTATTGTCATCATGGACAGACACCCTTCTATGAACCAGCTTTTGCAGATCAACACCTTAGATGTCACCTAGTCCAACAGCTCACATGAAAAGAGAAAAAAAGGATGTTATGGACATAAATTTCTCCCTGCTTTACATTTGTATCTCAGGTACTTCCTAATTCAGCTCTGTGAGACTGACCAACTCCTGCTTTTCTAGTTCTGCACAAAATCCATCATAAGAGCTCCATTAAAAACTACTTTAAAAGAGGTATTTTATTAAATCTCAAAGTCCTTTTGGAAAATCCCAGAGATCCTGGCCCTGCCACATCTGAAGCTCTGTGTCAGAACATCCAAGGGAGTGAGCAAGTCCATCCAATGCTTGGGAACCAGCAACATGGTGCCACATGGCACATCCGCTTAGAGGACCTCTTCCCTTACACCAGGATGTGACCTCCTTCAGCTAAGTCCCAGCCGTGCAGGGTGCTAGGGGCTGCAGAATCAGTGAGGTGAGAAACCACAGAAAGAGGTGGAAGAGAAAAAGATCTTCCCTACTCTTCTGTCTCATCCCTCCTGAGCTAGAATTGACTAAAATAATGTGCCAGTTCACTCTGAAAGTGTAAAGAAACAAACTAATTTTAAGTAATTTAGTGGGAAAAGTAAGTATGTGTTTTAGAAGCATGAAGATCTCACTAACATGAAGGAATGGCTCAACAACAAAGGCTTCAATAAGGAGCCTTGGACAATCTGCTTGCAGACCTGCCCCAGGAATGATTCAGCTCAACTCACCTTCCCTGCCCTTCTCACTCAGCTCAAGACAAAAATTCTAAAGCAGTGGCTAATGTTGGTGCCACCCATGCCCCTCAGCCTACCTGCAGGTAACCTGAACTCAAGGAAGGCCTCAGGGTTGCCAGCCTGAGAGCTCTCTCTAATCACAGGAACAGGCTGGGCTTAAGCAGTCTCTTAGTCTATTTTTTACTGCTACAACAAAATACCACAGACTGGGTAATTTATAAAGAACAGAAATTTATTTCCTCACAGTTCCAGAGGCTGGAAAGTTTCCAAGATCAAGGTTCTGTCATCTGGTGAGGGCCTTCTTGCTGCATCCACACATGGCAGAAGATCAAAAGACAGCAAATCCACTCCAGCAAGTCCTTTCTTGTCGAGGCATTAACCTATTCATGAGGGCAGAACCCTCATGACCTGAACACATTCCATTTGACCCCACCTTCCAACACTGTTGCATTGAGGAAAAAACTTCCAATGCATGAATTTGGGGGGAACACATGAATTCAGACCATAGCAAGAAAGCAGGAAGTGTTGGAGCTGATACCCCAGCTGAGACCCTTACTCAGTGAGGGATATGAGCTAGTGCAGCAGTCTCCAACCTTTTTGACATCAGAGACAAGTTTCAAAGAATATAATTTTTCCACAGACCGGAGTGGGGGAAGGGGGATGCTCAGACTTCAATTAGATTCTCATAAGGAGCACACAACCTAAATCCCTTACTTGCACGATTCACAATAGGATTTGCAATTCTATGAGAATCGAATGTTACTGCTGATCTGACAAGAAGTGGAGTTCAGGCAGTAATGCTCACTTACCTGCTGCTCATCTCCTGCTCTGCGTCCCAATTCCTAACAGGTCACAAACTGGTACTAGTCTATGCCCTAGGATTTGGGGACCCCTAAGTTAGTGGGTGAATACCCAGTCCTTGAGCTAGTCCATGAGTTAGTGGATGAATATCCAGCAACTATGAGAGGCATGCTCTCCAGTTCTTAAGATAGCTTGTGTATTAGTCCATTTTCACACTGCTGATAAAGACATACCTGAGACTGGGTAATTTATAAAGAAAAAGAAGTTTAATATATTTACAGTTCCACGTGGCTGGGGAGGCCTCAAAATCATGGCAGAAGGTGAAAGGCATGTCTCACATGGTGGCAAGCAAGAGAGAATGAAGGTGGCAGGCAAGAGAGAACCAAGCAGAAGGGGTTTCCCCTTAACAAACCATCAGATCTCCTGAGACTTATTCACCACCATGAGAACAGTATGAGGAAAACTGCCCCCATGATTTAATTATCTCCCACTGGGTCCCTCCTATAACACATGGGAATTATGGGAACTATAATTCAAGATGAGATTTGGGTGGGGACACAGCCAAACCATAACATTCTACCCCCAGGTCCTCCCAAATCTCGTATTTTCACATTTCAAAATCAATCACGCCTTGCCAACAGTCCCCCAAGTTTTAACTCATTTCAGCATTAGCTCAGAAGTCCACAGTCCAAAGTCTCATCTGAGACAAGGTAAGTCCCTTCTGCCTATCAGCCTATAAAATCAAAAGCAAATTAGTTACTTCCTAAACACAATGGAGGTACAGGCATTGCATAAATACACCTATTCCAAATGGGAGAAATTGGCCAAAATGAAGGGACTACAGGCCCCATACAAGTCTGAAATCCAGTGGGGCAGTCAAATCTTAAAGCTCCAGAATGATCTCTTTTACTCCAGGTCTCACATCTAGGTCATGCTGATGCAAGAGGTGGTCTACCATGGCCTTGTGTAGCTCTACTCCTGTGGCTTTACTGGGTACAAGCTCCCTCCTGGCTGCTCTCATTGGCTGGTGTCAAGTGTCTGCAGCTTTTCCAGGCACACGGTGCAAGCTGTCAATGGATCTATCATTCTGGGGTCTGGAGGATACTGGCCCTCTTCTCACAGCTCCACTAGGCAGTGCCCCAGTGGGGACTCTGTGTGGAGGCTTCAACACCACTTTTTCCTTCCACACTGCTCTAGCAGAGTTTCCCCATGAGGGCCCCACCCCTGAGCAAACTTCTGTTTGAACATCCAGTCATTTTCAAACATTTTCTATAATCTAGGTAGTGGTTCCTAAACCTCAATTCTTGACTTCTGTGCATCCACAGGTTCAACACCATGTGGAAACTGCCAAAGCTTGGGGCTTGCACCCTTTGAAGCCATGGCCTGAGCTATACCTTGGCCCCTTTTAGCCATGGCTGGAGTGGCTGGGATGCAGGGCACTGAATCCCTAGGCTGCATGCAGCAGGGGAACCCTGGTGGGTGGGCCAGGCCCATGAAACCATTTTTTCCTCCTAGGCCTCAGGGCCTGTGATGGGAGAGGCTTCTTTGAAGGTCTCTGACATGCCCTGGAGACATTTTCTCCATTGTCTTGGGAATTAACATTTGGCTCCTCGTTACCTATGCAAATTTCTGCAGCAGGTTTGAATTTCTTCTCAGACAATGGGTTTTTCTTTTCTATCACATCATCAGGCTGCAAATTTTCCAAATTTTTATGCTCTGTATCCCTTTTAAAAGTGAATGTTCTTAACAGTACCCAAATCACCTCTTGAATGCTTTGCTGTTTAGAAATTTCTTCCACCAGACACCCTAAATCATCTCCCTCAAGTTCAAAGTTCCACAAATCTTTAGGGCAGGGGCAAAATGCCACCAGTCTTTTTTGCTAAAACACAGCAAGAGCCACCTTTGCTCCAGTTCCCAACAATTTATTCATCTCCATCTGAGACCACCTCAGCCTGGATTTTATTGTCCATATCACTATCAGCATTTTGGTCAATGCCACTCAACAAGTCTCTAGGAAGTTCCAAACATTCTCACATTTTCCTGACTTCTTCTGAGTCTTCCAGACTGTTCCAACCTCTGCCTGTTACCCAGTTCCAAAGCCACTTCCACATTTTTTTGTATCTTTAAAGCAGCACCCCACTATCTGATACCAATTTACATTATTAATCCATTTTCACACTGCTGATAAAGACATACCCAAGACTGGGTAATTTATAAAGAGAAAGAGGTTTAATGGACTCACAGTTCCACATGGCTTAATAGACTCACAGTTCTTACATGGTGGCAGACAAGAGAGAGAATCAGAGCCAAGAAAAAGGGGTTTCCCCTTATCAAACCATCAGATCTTCTGAGACTTATTCACTACCACAAGAACAGTATGGGGGAAACTGCCCCCATGATTCAATTCTCCCCATGGTCCCTCCCACAACACATGGGAATTATAGGACCTACAATTTAAGATGAGATTTGGGTGGGGACACAGCCAAACTGTATCACCTTGACTGGCTCTCTTCCTAATTCCCAAAAGACCCTGATTCACAAATATTTAACAAACACAGCTTGTAAAACTTCCTCAAGTATTTTTTCCTATTCACTCCTTGAGTCTTGCCTTGATTAAACAAGGAGTGTTCCACTTCTGTCTGATGAACCTCTGTACTCCTCCTCCTCTGTCCTGGGAGAGAGGTTTGTCCCCCCAACAACCACCAAACTCCTTTTCCACACACATGCCAGAACTGCGGGGGAGATTAAGTTTGTGCTAAAGACACTTATTGTAGGCAACATGTGTGTTAAGGCCTTCCACTTTCAGGTACTAGCAGCTGTATAATTGATGGCCACAGTACCAGGTTTCCATCACACTTCACATGTACAGTACAATTGGCAAGAGTTCACTGACTGGGTACTCTCAGCATTTCTAATTGATATACCTGTACATCTTCTCACTGGGCTATTGGTGTAATATAAGTCACAATCCCAGTGGCCTTCCAGCTCCAGTTCCTACCTTCACACAATCCAGTGATACTTCTCTGCACCCTCTCCATCCCACTTAATATGAGTTGCCTTACATGCTAGGATCCAGAAATGTACCCAGCTACCCCAGAATGGATAACTGGATTAGAAAATATAGCTAAAGTTGAACTGTTAATAACCCCAGGCAGCAAGATAATGTTCAAAGACAGACTTAGTAAGTCTGGGTGGGCCAAAGCAGAGGCAGCTGCCCTAAGAACCATCTAGAGAATGCCCTGAGAAGGTCATACACTCCACCAAGGGAATTGAGAGAGACTTCAATATCAAAATGTTTTTTTTTTAATTTGTATACATTAAGGTTCATTCTCTGTGCTGTGATGTTCTATGGGTTTGAACAAATGGATAATGTCACTGTAATGTATCTGCCATTACATTACCATGCAGAATAGTTTCTCTGCCCTAATAATTCCCTATGCTTTACATATTTATCCCTTTTCTCTCTCCCTGAAACTCTGAAAATCACTATGTCTCCATAGTTTTGTCTTTTTCAAATCATCGTATAGTTGGAATCATACAGTGTATAGTCTTTTCAGACTGGTTTCTTTCACTTAGTCAACACATTAAAGTTTCTCCATCATTTTTCATGGCTTGAATAATAATCCATTGTATGGGTGTACTAGTTTGTTTATCCATACACCTATTGAAGGACATCTGTGTTGCTTCCAATTTAGGGCAATTGTGCATAAAGCTGCTGTCATCACTCATATGTAGGTTTTTGTGTGGACACAAGTTTTCAGCTCATCTGGGTAAATACTAAGTAGCGTAATTTCAAAATTAATGATGAGACTGTTTAGCTTTGTAAGAAACTGACAAATTGTCTTTAAAGTAGCTGTAACATTTTGCATATCCACTAGCAATGAATGAGAGATTTACTTTTTATTTTTTAATTTTAATAGGTTTTGGGAAAACAGGTGGTGCTTGGTTGCATAAATAAGTTATTTAGTGGTGATTTCTGAGATTTTGGTTCACCCATCACCCAAGCAGTGGACACTGTATGCAATGTACAGTCTTGTCTTCCTCACCATCCCCCACCCTTTCTCCCAAATCCCCAAAGTCCAATGTGTTATTCTTATGCCTTTGTGTCCTCATAGCTTAGCTCCCACATATGAGTGAGAAAATAGGATGTTTGGTTTTCCACTTCTGAGTTACTTCACTTAGAATCTAATTCTGTCCAGGTTGCTGCAAATGTTCCTTTTTATGGCTGAGTAGTATTCCATGGTATACATATACCACATTTTCTTTATTCGTTCATTGATTGATGGGCATTTGGGCTGATTCCATGTTTTTCCAATTGCAAATTGTGCTGCTATAAACATGCGTGTACAAGTATATTTTTTGTATAATGACTTTTTTTCCTCTGGGTAGATACCCAGTAGTGGGATTACTGGATCAAAGAGTAGATCTACTTTAAGTTCTTTAAGGAATCTCCACACTGTTTTCCATAGTGGTTGTATTTGTTTACATTCGTACCAACAGTGTAAAAGTGTTCTCTTTTCCCCACATCCATGCCAACATCTGTTATTTTTTATTAAGGCTATTCTTGCAGGAGTGAAGTGGCATCATATTGTGGTTTTAATTTACATTTCCCTGATAATTAGTGATGTTGAGCATTTTTCCTTATGCTTGTTGGTCATTTGCATATCTCCTTTTGATAATTTTCTATTCATGTCCTTAGCCCACTTTTTGATGGGATTGTTTGTTTTCTCCTTGCTCATTTGTTTAAGTTCTTTATAGATTCTGGTTGTTAGTCCTCTGTCAGATGTATAGGTTGTGAAGATTTTCTCCCACTTTGTGGGTTGATTGTTTACTAATTATTTCTTTTGCTGTGCAGAAGCTTTTTGGTTTAATTAAGTCCCATCTATTTATTTTTGGTTTTTACTGCATTTGCTTTTGGATTTTGGTCATGAAGTCTTTGCCTAAGCCAATGACTAGAAGGGTTTTCAGATGTTATCTTCCAGAATCTTTATGATTTCAGGTCTTACATTTAAGTGTTTGATCCATCTTGAGTTGATTTTTGTATGAGGTGAAAGATGAGGATCCAGTTTCATCTTCTACACGTGGCTTGCCAATTATCCCAGCACCTGTTGTTGAATAGGGCGTCCTTTCCTCACTTTATGTTTTTGCTTGCTTTGTCAAATATCAGTTGACTGTAAGCATTTGGCTTTATTTCTGGGTTCTCTTTTCTGTTCCATTGATCTATGTGCCTATTTTTTATACCAGTACCATACTGTTTTGGTGACTATGGCTTTATCATATAGTTTGAAATTGGGTAATGTGATGCCACTAGATTTGTTCTTTTTGCTTAGTCTTGCTTTTGGTATGCAGGCTCTTTTTTTTGGTTCACAAATTCATAAATAAATTCATAAAATTTGTGAATTTTAGGATCGTTTTTCTAGTTCTGTGAAGAATGATGGTGGTATTTTGGTGGGAATTGCATTGAATTTATAAATTGCTTTTGGAAGTGTGGTCATTTCCACAATATTGATTCTACCTATCCATGAACATGGGATATGTCTCCATTTGTTTGTGTTGTCTACGATTTCTTTTTCAGCAGTGTTTTGTAGTTTTCCTTATAGAGGTATTTCAGGCCCTTGGTTAGGTATAGTCCTAAGTATTTTGATTTGCTTTTTTTTGTTTGTCTCTTTCTTTGTTATACAGCTATTGCGAAAGAGGTTGAGTTCTTGATTTGATTCTCTGCTTGGCTGCTGTTGGTGTATAGCAGAACTACTAATTTGTGTGCATTAATTTTATATCCTGAAACTTTACTGAATTCATTTACCAGTTCTAGGAGCTTTTTGGACAAATCCTTAGGATTTCTAGGCATACAATCATGTCATCAGCAAACAGCAACAGTTTGATTTCTCTTTATTGATTTTGATGCCCTTTATTTCTTTCTCTTGTCTGATTGCTCTGGCTAGGACTTCAAGTACTATGTTGAATAGAAGTGGTGAAAGTGGGCATCCTTGTCTTATTCTAGTTCTCAGGGGGAATGCCTTCAACTTTTCCCTGTTCAGTATAATGTTGGCTGTGGGCTTGTCATACATAATTTTTATTACCTTAAGGTATGTCCTTCCTATGCCAGTTTTCCGGAGGGTTTTAATCATAAAGAGATGCTGTACTTTGTCACATGCTTTTTCAACACCTATTGAGATGATTATGTGATTGTTGTTTTTAATTCTGTTTATGTAGTGTATCACATTTATTGACTTATATAGGTTAAACCATCCTTGCATCCCTGGTATGAAACCCACTTGATCATAGTGGATTATCTTTTTTATATGCTATTGGATTCAGTTTACTAATAATTTTGTTGAGGATTTTTGCATCTATGTTCATCAGGGATATTGGTCTGTAGTTTTATATTTTGTGTGTGTTTTTCCCTGATTTTGGTATCAGTGTAATACTGGTTTCATAGAATAATTTAGGGAGGAGTCCTTCTTTCTCTATCTTTTGGAATAATGTCAGTAGGATTGTTACCAATTCTTCTTTGAATGTCTGGTAGAATTCAGCTGTGAATATATCTGGTCCTGGATATTTTTTTCTTGGCAATTTTTAAAATTATCATTTTAATCTCTCTGCTTCTTATTGGTCTGTTCAGAGATTCTATATTTTCCTGGCTTAATCTAGGATGGTTGCATATTTCCAGGAATGTATCTATCTCCTTTATATTTTCTAGTTCATGTGTATAAAGCTGTTAATAGTAGCCTTGAATAATCTTTTGTATTTCTGTGGTATCAGTTGTAATATCTCTTGTTTCATTTGTAATTGAGCTTATTTGGATCTTCTCTCTTCTTTTCTTGGTTAATCTCAATTTTGGTCTATCAGTTTTTTTTTTTTTTAAATCTTTTCAAAGAACCAGCATTTTGCCACTTATCTTTTGTATTTTTTTGTTGTTGTTGTTTCAATTTCATTTAGGTCTGCTCTGATCTTTGTTATTTCTTTTCTTCTTTTGGGTTTGGATTGTTCTTGTTTCTCTAGCTCCGTGAGGTCTGACCTTAGATTGTGTATTTGTGCTCTTCCAGACATTTTTGATGTAGGCATATAATGCTATGAACTTTCCTCTTAGCATTGCTTTTGCCATATCCACGAGATTTTGATAGGTTGTGTCATTATTATAGTTCAATTCAAAGAATTTTTAAATTTTCATCTTGATTTCAGTGTTGATCTAACAATCATTCAGGAGCAGGTTATTTAATTTCCATGTATTTCCATTATTTTGAGGGTTCCTTTTGGAGTTGATTTCTAATTTTATTTCTCTGCAGTTTGAGAGAGTACTTGATGTAATTTCAATTTTTCAAAATTTAATGAGACTTGTTTTCTGGCCTATCATATGCTCTACCTTGGAGAATGTTCTGTATGCTGATGAATAGAATGTATATTCTGCAGTTGTTGGGTAAAATGTTCTGTAAATATCTCTTAAGTCCATTTGTTGTAGGGTATCATTTAAGTCCATTTTTTTCTTTTTTGACCTGTCTAGTGCTACCAGTGGAGTATTAAAGTCCCCTACTATTATTGTGTTGCCATCAGTCTCATTTCTTAGGTCTAGTAGTAATTGTTTTATAAATTTGGGACCTCCAGTGTTAGATGCATATATATTTAGAATTGTGATATTTTCCTGTTGAAGTAGTCCTTTTATCATTATCTAATGTTTCTCTGTCTTTTTTAACTGTTGTTGCTTTAAAATTTGCTTTTTCTGATATAAGAATAGCTACTCCTGCTCACTTTTGGTGTCCATTTGAATTGAATATCTTTTTCCACCCTTTTACCTTAAGTTTACGTGAGTCCTTATGTGTTAGGTGAGTCTCCTGAGGACAGGAGAAACTTGATTGGTGAATTCTTATCCACTCTGTATCTTTTACCTGGAGCATTTAGGCCATTTATATTCAATGTTTTGTTATTTGTTGCCTGAATATCTTGTGTTTTTTTCATTGTTATTTTCATACAGGTCCTTGAGATTTATGCTTTAAGGAAGTTCTATTTTTGTATATTTCAAGGCTTTGTTTTAAGATTTAGAGTTCCTTTTAGCGGTTCTTGTAGTGCTGGCTTGATAATGGTGAATTCTCTCAGCATTTGTCTGGAGAAGACTGTATCTTTCCTTCATTTATGAACCTTATTTTTGCTGGATACAAAATTATTGGCTGATAACTGTTTTAAGGAGGTTAAAAATAGAACCCCAATCCCTTCTAGCTTGTAGGGTTTCTGCTGATAAATCTGCTGTTAGTCTGATAGGTTTTTCTTTATAGGATACCTGATGCTTTTGCCTTATAGCTCTTAAGATTCTTTTCTTCATCTTGACTTTAGATAATCTGATGACTATGTTCCTAGGTGATTATCTTTTTGTGGTGACTTTCCCAGGTGTTCTTTGAGTTTCTTGTATTTGGGTGTCTAGATCTTTAGCAAGGCTGAGGAAGTTTTCCTTGATTATTCCCCCAAATATATTTTCCAAACTTTTAGATTTCTCTTCTTTCTCAGGAACAACAATTATTCTTAGGTTCGGACATTTACCATAATCCCAAACTTCTTGGAGGCTTTGTTCATTTTTTTATTCTTTTTTCTTTGTCTTTGTTGGATTGGGTTAATTCAAAAGCCTTGTCTTCAAGCTCTGAAGCTCTTTCTTCTGCTTATTTGGTTCTTTTGCTAAGACTTTCCAGTTCATTTTGCATTTCTCTAAGTGTGCCCTTGAGTTCCAGAAGTTGCGACTGTTTTTAATTTATGCTATTTCACTGAAAAATTTTTTTAATATCCTGTATCCTGTTTTTTATTTCTTTAAGTTGGACTTCACCCTTCTCTGGTGCCTCCTGGATTAGCTTAATAGTTGACCTTCTGAATTCTTTTTCTTGCAATTCAGAGATTTTTGTCTTGGTTTGGGTTCATTGCTGGTGAGCTGGTATGATCTTTTGGATGTATTAAAGAATCTTGTTTTGTCATATTACCAGAATTGTTTTTCTGGGTCCTTCTCATTTGGGTAGACTATGTCACAGGGAAGACCTGGGATTCAAGAGCTGCTGTTCAGATTATTTTGTTCCATGGAGTCCTCCCTTGATGTGGTATTCTCCTCCTTTCCCTGGGAATGCGGCTTCCCGGGAGCTGAACCATAGTGATTGTTTTTGCCCTTCTGGGTCTAGCCATCCAGTGGGCTACCAGGCTCCAGACTGGTACTGGGGAGTGTCTGTAAAGACTCCTGTGATGTGATCCATCTTCAGGTCTTTCAGCCATGGGTACCAGCACCTGGTCTGGTGGAGGCAGCAGGGGAGTGAAGTGGACTCTGTGATGGTTATTGGTTATGCTTTTTAGTGTGCTGGTTTTATGTTGGTTGGCCTCCAGCCAGGAGGTGACGCTTTCAAGTGCACATTAGCTGTGGTCCTCTGGAGAGGATGCAAACTTGCCCTAGGGACACTTGGTTAAGTATTCAGGATTCTCAGCCAGTGATCAGGGCCGTAGAGCTCCCAAAAGATTATGACCTTCGTCTTCAGCTACCAGGGCAGGTAAAGAAAGAACACCAGGTCGTGGTAGAGTTAGGTGTGTTTGAGCTCAGCCTCTCCTTAGGCATGGCTTGCTGAGGCTACTGTTGGGGAATGGGGGTGTGGTTCTCAGTCCAATGGAATTATGTTCCCAGGATGATTATGGCTGCCTCTGTTGAGTCACACAGGTCACCAGGGAAGTGGGGGAAAGCCAGCAGTCACTGGCCTCACCCAGCTGCCATGCAGCCAGCAGTCCTAAAGGCCAGTCTCACTTCCACTGTGCCCCTGCAACAGCACCGAGTCTGTTTCTGGTCAGCCAGTGACCAGGGCAGAGAACTTGTCCCAGACCACGAGCCACCCTGTTGAGAAAGCAAGCTGATTTGGCAGTTTTTCAGCATCTCAGGGGGCCTGCAGTAGTGATCCAGTGCCATCAAAGGGTCTGTGGATTCTCTTGGCTTTCCTGGTATGTTCCTGCAGCAGTTCTTAGAGAAAAAGTTCACGATGTGTCTCCATGCGCTGCTCTGTTCATCCAAGCAGGAGCTGCAAGCTAGTTCTGCCTCCTATCTGCCATTTTACTGTGATCCTCTGAGAGTTGTTGCTCCACATCGACACTGGCATTTAGTATTGTCAGATTTCTGGACTTTGGCTATTCCAATATATAGTAGTGGTATCTCACTGTTGTTTTAATTTCCAATTCCCTAATGGCATATGATGTTGAACATTTTTTCATATGCTTATTTGCCATCTGTACATCTTCTTTGGTGACGGATCTATTCAGATCTTTTGCTCATTTAAATTGGACAAAAATCCCAATTTCCAGATGGGCCCACATGAGTTTTTCTTGTTGTTGTTGAGTTTTAAGACTTCTTTTTATATTTTGGATATAAGTCCATTACCAAGTATTTGTCTGGCAAATATTTTCTCCCAGTCTGTGACTTGTCTTTTCATTCTCTTAACAGTGTCTTCTGCAGTGCAAAAGATTTTTATTTTAATAAAGTCCAATTTAAACAAGTGCTTTATTTCACAGATTCATGCTTTTTGTATTTTGTCTAAAAACTCATCACCCCACCCAAGGTCACTTTGATTTCTCCTATGGTTTGTCCTGCATGTTTGTAGGTTTATGCTTTACATTGAGGTCTATGATCCATTTTGAGTTAATTTTTATGAAAGGTTGAGGATCTGTGTCCAGAATTTTTTTTTTCTTCTGGACATTCAATTGTTCCAGTATCATTTATGAAAAAGACTGTCTTTGCTCCATTGATTGCTCTTGCTCCATTGT
The DNA here is from genome assembly GCF_047675955.1 of Chlorocebus sabaeus. Lineage (NCBI taxonomy): Eukaryota > Metazoa > Chordata > Mammalia > Primates > Cercopithecidae > Chlorocebus > Chlorocebus sabaeus. The sequence continues at coordinate 56,913,786 of NC_132905.1, read as the reverse complement.
CAAATATTAGTTGAGTATATTTGTGTGAGTCTATTTCTGGGCTTTTTATTCTGTTCCATTGGTCTATGTATCTGTTCCTTCACTAATAACACACTGTCTTGACCATTTAATTTCTGTCTTGATTACTATAAAGTTGGGTAATGTCAGTCCTCCAGCTTTGCTCTTCTTGTTTATTATTGTGTTGGCTGTACTGGTTCTTTTGCCTTTCCATGTAAACTTTAGAATCAATTTGTCAATATCCACAAAATACCTTACTGGGATTTTCATTGGAATTGCATTAAATCTGTACATCAAGTTGAGAAATGCACACATCTTAACAATATTGAATCTTGTAATACCTGAACACAGAACATCCTTCCATTATCAATAATAGATCTTCTTTGATTTCTTTCAACAGTTTTGTAGTTTTCTGCATAGATTATGTATACATCTTGTGCACATTTTATTCACTTTATACCTTACCTAAGAACTTTTTTTGGTGTTAATATAAATAGTGACACTTTGGTTTTCACAAAAAGGATTAAATGAATATCTTTTAAAAAATTAAATTAGCTAAAATAATTAAATTAACTAAAATAGCTAATTTGTTTAGCTGTAAAATAATGCCATTTGGTGCATTGTGCTTGGTTAACCAAAAGAAGGAGGTTTAGGCCAAAAAACAGTGATTCTGGGTGTAAGACTGCTCAGCCTGAAGCTTTTAGAGGAGAGAGAAGGACCATTGGGTTGGACAGGTCGTAAGATGGCAAGTCTGAGGTGGCCTTGAGAATCCCTTAAGGAACCTAAATAAGCCCAAGACACTGGAAAACTTGGTAGGGAAAAGTGAAAACAGGGTTATTTCTACCAGTAATCCGTAACTTCCCAAAGCCAATGAGAAAGTCACTTTGGTTTCCCAGCTAGCCAGTAAACTCCATTTCTTTCTGTGCCTGCTTCCTAATTCCAGAAACCCCAGGGCTGACACAGAGTACTTTGTAAAACTCCTTGCAGCAAATCAAAGCTAAGACCATTTTCCACAGGCATCTTCAGCTTTGTCCATACTTTTGTTAGACATGGAATAGCCCTAAAGGGCAACTCCCAGGTTCTGTCATAAGCCTGGAGACATGATATCTTCAGGTCTCTTAGGGTCTGGGATTGGATAGGAAAACCCACAAAGAGCCCAGGTGTGGTTGGGAACCCACAGGGTAGTCCCCTGTTGAGACCTGCAGCTTCTCACAGCCACTTGTCATGGCTTTTCATCCTCAGAGCAAGAAGATGGACCAAACAGCCTTAACTGTGAACTATGCTCCAAAGCGAGGCACATACCTAGAGGACCACCTCCACACATGTGTTAAGGGAAACCCTGCCATCCCACAGCAAGTGGTTCTCAACCTTGAGTAGCATCAGAACCCACACAGTGCACAGTGCTTCTTTTATTTTTTATTTATTTTATTCTTTTATTTTTTTTGAGATGGAGTCTCGCTCTGTCGCCCAGTCTGGAGTGCAGTAACGTGATCTCGGCTCACTGCAAGCTCCCTCTTCCGGGTTCACACCATTCTCCTGCCTCAGCCTCCTGAGTACCTGGAACTACAGGCACGTGCCACCACACCTGGCTAACTTTTTGTATTTGTTTTTTTTTTCTTTTTTGTATTTGTATTTTTTATTTTATTTTGTATTTGTATTTTTAGTGGTGACAGGGTTTCACCATGTTAGCCAGGATGATCTTGATCTCCTCGTGATCAGCCCACCTTGGCTTCCCAAAGTGCTGGGATTACAGGTGTGAGCCACCTCACCTGTCCCCACACAGTGCTGCTTATAGCTCAGATTCCTGGGCTGCACTCCTGGAGTTTCTGATTCCTTAGTTCTCCAGTGAGGCCTGAGAGTTTGCATGTCTAACAAGCTCTAGCTGCTGGTCTGGAGACCATACTTTTAGAACACTGGTTTACAGATCTCCTGTCTTGTCCTTTCTAGTCTAGAAATCACGTTTGTTTGCTCATGGGTTCTAAGTGACAGTCAATCACCACCTTCCTTCACCTTAGTGGGAAATGAAAGAGACAAATTTCTCCTTAATTCTTTAGCCAAAACTCTTCCAGTGGCTAATGGCTTCTCATCTCTTCCCCTCTGCTCATTTGCATCCTCTGTCACTGAGTACAGGTCTCATCTCCTCTCAGCACTTGGTAGGAAGAGTTCAGCCTCATCCCTCATGGCAGCTCCAGTCAACGCCCAACAGAGACCAACAAAAGCCAAGTTCCCTGGAAAAGGACTCTGAGTGGCCAGTTTGGGTCATGTGACTCCATTGCCCATAGGAGCTTCTTCTCTAAGAAGAAACAGAGTCAGAGCAGGTGTATAAGCAGCATTCCTGCCTCAGTCATAGGCCCCAGTGTTCTCCACTGTCCATCAATAAGCTAGGCTTGTTTGTCCTGCACATCTCACTGACACCAACAGTGGAAGGGCTGATTTCTTCCTGCTGGTAAGTTGCAATTGGCTTTGATGAAGTACTCATGTGAACAATCTCCCCAAGTACACTGACATTCAGTGACCACCTCTGGAGTATCTGCCAAGTACCAGGAAGCAGAGTACAACTGTCACAGCCGGGCTCAGGCATCAGAACGCTCTGCCACAAATCCTGGCCATGTAATCCTAGTCCCTACCTCAAGATGGCTGTGGGGACCAAAGGGATTAACCCACATGTGTGTTCATTGTGCTTATCATTTTGCATGCATACATCCATTCACTTCTCATGGTAGACATATATCATCGGTATTACCATCCCTATTTTATGGATGAGAAAATTGAAACTTAGATGAAGAAATCTACTTAAGGGATTAGAACCCCAGATCTGTCTGATTCCAAAGCTCATGCTACTAAACTCGATGTGAGATTGCCTCTCCAGATTGTATATGCCAGACACACATGCTTGATACTTGCAAATACACTATATCATTTAGTAATATGTCCACATTGCACAAATATGAATATGGATATGGATATAATATAACTATGAGTGTATGTGGTTAACAAACAGCCATGACAGCTGACCTCAAACAGCAAGCAGCCTGTAGTGCTGCCTACTGAGTTTAAACAACTTTCACAGAATGTAAGTATTCAGACAAGGACACTCAGTGACCAGGATGAAACAAGACAGAAACAAGACCCCTCTATAATCATGTCTAAACCTAATTAGAGGCAAGGGCACACTGCAACCACAAAATTAACTAAGAATTAGCTTCTGTTTCTTTACCAAGTGGTAACTTTAGCCCCGTTTTAATCCTCCAGCTTCCTAGATAACAATTACGAAGATACTCAACAACAGAATTGTTTCTGCTTCCTAATAAGACCCAACCCAGAGGTAGCCTCCATTTCTCCAAACCCTCCTTAGAATCACCCAACAAGCCCACATCCTATCAGAAGCCCCATCCCAGTGTCCTGTTTCTGAGATACCCAGTTCCCCTGGTGTGTACTTTCCTCTTCTGCAGAAAGTTAAATGAACCCAGCCTTGCTTGACAAGTGTGTTCCTAGAGTCTTTGACTGGTGTGGCTTTGGCAGTTCATATGCAACATACACACATACACACCATTGTAAGGCATTAAATAGTGTGTTCAGTGTTTGATTGTGTCCACCAAATTCAACAACTTCATATGCAACTAATTCAGCAAATGACCAGCTGAAGGACTCTTCCAGATTCCAAGCTCAGTTGGCTCTTGGTTGTCTCTCTGTGCAGAACCCACTCCATGCTCCCTTAACCCGGAAGCCAAGTCTCAGATTCCTTAGGGAAAGCCCCAGGACCCAGACTCATTTTCCAGCAACTTCCACTAGCACAAACCTGCAGACCTAAATCAGGGATTATGAGTGTCTAAGAAGATGGACTTCAAGTCTTGAGAATGCAAGCACACACCCCAGTCAAAATGTGCACAATGTGAGGAGAGATCTCATGAGGAAGCAGAGAAGGGGATGCTAATTACAAAGTTGAAGTGAGATGGAAAGCCAGAATTCCTTTCTAGGACAGAGAGGAAAGAGCCCTGGTTTTGGAGGGAGAGTCTCTGCCTGGCTCTGGAGTGTGGCCAGGGTGACCTGCAGCAGAGACTGTAAAATAAAGAGATTGGACAAGTTACCTGATGCTCTGACCTGAGGCCCTGCGGGCCCCCATACTGACCTGTGTGGGGACACTGGGAAGGAGCTGAGAGGGCCCTGGAAAGCCCCTCCCCCACTGCCCAACAGCTTTGCTCTAATCTCTCGTAAGCGTCTATTCTCATTTACACAGTGTTAAAAGAAGGGCTTTAGCAGATAACAAAAGTGGTTTTGTGATTAAAAATATCGCTGATAGCCACAACTTTGTGTCAAGTAAGGACAGGATACAATTATTAAACACAAAAGAAAACAGAATGTTCAGACCATTCTTCAAAACTTGAAGGTCAGAAGTCCGATGGCCACTTTCAAGCGGGTACTGACGGAAGGTTCTCTCGCTCACAGGGAACCTGAATGCGAAGTTGGACTGATGGATGGATTTGAAGATAGTATGAGCATGCTACTTCCATTTTAACATTTAAGTGGGAATATATAATGTCATAATCTGAAACAACTAAGCAATATGGAGGTGGCAGATACCACAGAGAAATGAAGAGAAGGCAGTCTTGCTTTGAATCACTCAATATGCACCATGAGCTGCTGGAATATAAGGCTTGCCCTGTTGAGGCCCTGCACTGTAGGGCACAGCAGTTAGAGCCACAGGTTGAGCCTTAGGGATGCTGGGAGGCAAGCAAAGTGGGAGAAGGGGCTGGTGGTGGGATTAGAGAGAAGAGAGAAGTCTGGGATATGAGCTTGGTATTGGGGACCGGGGAATGGGGTAGGACTCACTAGGCTGAGGATCCTACCAAACACAGTGAGCAAGTAGGGTGCCTGTTAACAACCCCTCTGTCCACTCATCACCAATATGCAAAAAAGATGCCGAGAAGTATGCTCTGCCAAATGGGCTTTATATTTTTATTTTGCATATTTTTAATATTATCGAAGTATGACATCTTTACAGGCAATTGCACAAATGCATATGAACTTACATGACATGAACACACACATAGCCAGCCCCCAGAACCAGAAGTAAAACACTGCCACCACCCTGTACCCCCAAAACCTCCTCATACCCCAACTACCTCCCCACACCCTGCCCTCCAACACCATACATTAATGTTTCTTATTCTTGAACTTCATGTAATGGAGTCAGACACAAAAATATGCACTCTTTTGTGCCTGGCTTCTTATGTTCAACATTATGCTTGTGAGGTCCATTCATGTTGCTGCAGGTTGTTCATTTTGTTCATTCTCATTGCTGTAGGAAATATAGCGCAAATCGTTCAGCAGTTCTACTGTGGATAGACATTTGTATTATTTCCAGTTTGGGGTTACTATGAATAATGCTGCTAAGACCATTCTAGTGCATGCCTTTTGATGCACAATTGCATGTGTTTCTATTGGGTTTATTTCTAGGAGTGAGATTGCTGGGTCATTGTGTGTGTGTATATATATTTGGCTTTATGAGATGTAACTAACAGTATATCAAAGTGGTCATACTAATCATATTCCCACCAGAGTCCGTGGACTTTTTAGTTTTTAATACACATGTCATGGAGAAAAAAGAGGAAGAGGAGGAGAAGGGAGAAGAGAAAAAGAGAACTAATAGAATTGGCCCCGTGAAAATGACCTCTGTCCCTTTTCTAGGTCATCAGAGGATGCAAGTGAGAGTAACACAAGCTTTGGCCTCTCTTGAGGGCCGTGAGAGAAAAGCACACGCACAGGCTTTTGCTGCAGGGGCCTGCACTCTGAGCAGGGTGTGGTGCGTGGGGTGGTATACTGAAATGTCTGACCCTGCTGGGCAGCGCACCTCCCACTCCAGCAAGCCATACCACCCCTGATGCCCAAGGCAGATGTGCCCCTGCCCTCAGGGTTGCCAACAATTCTCCTGACATGTGCTTCAGGCAGAAGCCCAGATGCACCAGTGATGCGATTTGCAGAAATGATTTTTCCAATGACTGTGCCAATGTAACTGCTGCCAAACCACCCCAGGGACCAACAGGAGCTGGTGATGACTGTGCCATGTTCAGGAGGTCACATGAGGCCAGCAGAGGATGGAAGAGACCAGCAAAGAGTAAGGTTGTACTTTTGATTTCTCCCTCCTGTAAACTTGTCATAGAATGGTTACCCCAGGTAGAGTCAGCAAACAGGGCTGGACCAGCAGCCCAGCTAATGACGACTGGGTGGCCTGGCTGGGCCCAGTGTCTACGGAGCAGGAAAACATTAATGATCATTCTGATCAACGGAACTTAACAGTCAGGGATTCACAGTAGAGTCTCAGTAGCTGCTGCCGCACATAGGGGAGGTAGGAGCCAGAGCCAACGTAAAACATCTCAGTTTGCCGGGTGTGTATACATTCTATTTCCTCCTCAAGATTAAACACGCTCACTCCCTGAGTGCCGCTGCTGGCAGCCTTCTGGGTGTAAATGTATGAGATGTCTGCATTCTATGTCCATTTTAAGTTGAAAAGAGAGCAAAAATAAGATTATATTTTTAGAAGCTGAGAGATACAGGCTGGCTGGGGTTGAGAGGGAAAGCAAATTCCAGCAACCAAGCTAACAGATGCTGTTCTGAAATGTAAATATTTCATCCAGTCACTGGGAAGTTCTATGCTGTTTGGGAATGGACTGGTCTGGCCTCCCTCCCTTTTCTTCATATTCCTGAGCAAATTCAGGAGAGAGAGCAAAAAATCTTTAAATTAACTAAATAATTGAAGGTCAATTAAATAAAAGATGATCTTCCATCTGTTTGGAACGGAACCCTGGCTGGAGTCAAGGAGACAAAGCAGATGAAATCCTCTCAAGGAAATGGCTTTGGTGAGGATGGCGAGATTTCCTGTTTCAAAATACACTTAACCTAAATGACAAGAAGAAAGATATGCATTGGTGAGTACAATTTGGTGAGCATCTTCTTGGCTCTTTGTTTCTAGATTTAAACACTTTAATTTTTTAAAATGTTATTAAATTCTGGCTGAGTGCAGTGGCTCACACCCGTAATTCCAGCACTTTGGGAGGCTGAGGTGGGAGGATCACTTGAGGCCAGGAGTTCAAAACCAGCCTGGGAACAGAGTGAGATCCCATCTCTAAAAAAAGAAAAAATTAAATTAGCCAGGCAGGGTGGCACACACCTGTAGGCCCAGCTACACAGGATGCTGAGGTGGGAGGATCCCTTGAGCCCAGGAGTTCGAGGCTGCAGTGAGCTATGGTTGCACCACTACAGTCCATCCAGCCTAGGCAACAGAATGAGACCTTGTCTACAAAAAAGAAAAGAAAAAAGAAGCCAAAGAAGTATTGAATTCTTTTCATATGCAGATGCTATACTAAAGTGTACAAAAATTCTGCTTAATTGAAGAAACAAAGATCCATAAGAGAGATCCCCTCTCCAAGGAACCTGAAGTCTAGAGGAGAACACAGATGGATAACCCCCAGCCACATGGTCACGAAAGAACTAAGCAGGAAGACCACGGGCTTTAGACCTCCAGTCCTGTCTTGTCCACTTAGCAACTGTGTACCTGGAGGAGCTTTTATTCCTCAACTTTGCTGCAGGAATCAAACAGACTCAGGTACGTAAAGCCCTAGATTGGTAAACACACACAAATGTCAGTCCTTCTGCTGAATCACCTGTTGTCAACGTGACCCCCCCAGGTGTCCCACCTGAGACCTGGAGCCACTTCCTAGCACTTCCTTCTCAGAGAGGTTCCAGGTTTGAACGTGAATCTTATTACCAATGAGTAGCCTGTGGTGGGAAGGCAGGAGGAAAGCTCGTGGGCGGTCATGTTGGCTCATGCAGCAGTTTTGTGAAGCATGTGGTTTAGCAAACCTCACTGGGCACTCCCACTCTGGCAGGCAGGCACAGCAGCTTCTCAGACACCCCCAACAGTTCCAGTCTTTCCAGTTCTGAGTTGCAGGCGACTGTTTCTCCCACCCTTTAACTGCAGCCTTCAGACCATGACTCTCCCAGCCCCTCCCATGTTTGGATAAGCCCCAATCCTATAAGAAACGCTTTATATCTTTAACACATTTAGTGACTCTGTTCTTACCAACCAGGCTGATATATTTTTCATCCCAAGGACATAAATGACGAGAAATAATAAGGTGTATTTAGGGACTGGCTGATAGTTTGACACAGCTGCCAAACACCAACATATTTTGAGAATAAAGTCATAGCCAGGTAATTCTGAGCAGACCTGCTCAGAGAATGGCATGTGCATGTAAGTGTCTCTGTGTGAAGAACTCTTCGTAGGACTTAGGATTGGAGAGAGCAAAGGTCCTTGATGCTGGACTCAATACTGAGCACACTCACAGGTTTATGTGCAAAAGTCTGTCATGTACCATTATTTTGTTGTGATACTACTCCTGGATCTGCAGATCAGCCGTAGCTCTGTTGGATTCAGCTGAGCTTGGATCCACGCTACAGGGCAAGTTTCGTTCTGTTCTGTGTAACTTACATTCTGTAACCTAGGATGACGAAGCTACCTGGGGCATCCTTTGCAGGATAAGTAGGGTTCCGCTGTAATAGTGCTGCATAACGAAGAAAATAATCTACCACAGACTCCTGGGATCCCGTGTACATCCAGCCTTTTTCTATTATAGAAACTGGACTTTATTTTTATCCCCCTTTCACTATTTCTCAGTTCTCAATGCAAAAGTTTTACTGGCATGATTATTCAATAAACAAATAAATAAATAGTAAAGATAAAGAACAGTGATACCTTGTGCCCCTAAACTTATGATCTCTGGAATGAGGTGTCCACATTCCAGGGAATAGGGCAGGTACTTCTTTGGGGGGTACAGAAAGAAAATATTTATCGAATTAAATGTTTAAGCTCATATTTATATTTTTTTTTTAAACAAAGTAACCTTAGCCTTCTGAGAGTTAATGTATGGAAGGACCTGGCATCACCAAAGGATTTGTGTGCTAGTCATGTCCCCAGGGATCCTGAAGGAAGGAAGAGAATTCTATGATGCAAAGGGATTGACAGTGATTTAAAAAATTTTTTTAATATTCCGGCCGGGCGCGGTGGCTCAAGCCTGTAATCCCAGCACTTTGGGAGGCCGAGACGGGCGGATCACGAGGTCAGGAGATCGAGACCATCCTGGCTAACCCGGTGAAACCCCGTCTCTACTAAAAAATACAAAAATCTAGCTGGGCGAGGTGGCGGGCGCCTGTAGTCCCAGCTACTCGGGAGGCTGAGGCAGGAGAATGGCGTGAACCCGGGAGGCGGAGCTTGCAGTGAGCTGAGATCCGGCCACTGCACTCCAGCCTGGGCGACAGAGCGAAACTCCGCCTCAAAAAAAAAAAAAAAAATTTTTTTAATATTCCTTGATATGGTTTGGCTCTGTGTCCCCACCCAAATCTCACCTTGAACTGTAATCCCCATAATCCCCACATGTCAAGAACAGGACCACGTGGAGGTGGAGGTAATTGGATCATGGGGGTGGTTTCCCCCATGCTGTTCTTATGATAATGAGTGAGTCTCAGGAGATCTGATGGTTTTGTAAGTATCTGGCATTTCCCCTGCTTGCACTCACTCCATCCCGCCCTACAACCTTGTGAAGAATGTGCCTGCTACCACTACACCTTCCGCCATGATTGTAAGTTTACTGAGGCCTCCCCAGCCATGTTGAACTGTGAGTCAATCAAACCTATCTTTCCTTTGTAAGTTAGCCCATCTTACGCAGTTCTCTATAGCAGTATGAAAATAGACTAATACAGTAGGTTTCTCAATTGAAATTCCAGGAAATTAAGTCCTAATGACCTAAGACATCCACTGAATGTAAGAGAATAGCTTCACCTTGTGCATCTAGAATAGTACTAGCTGGCCATACATCTTCCTCGGAGAAATACAGAGAAATTAAAATCGCTTTCTGTAGGTCATAATTCAGTTGAGAATGGTTGGATAAAACCATCATGTTCAGCAAGACAATTTTTTGAAAAGCATCAAAAACAAGAAGGCAAACCTTGGCTTTTTTCAGTGATGTTTAACTGAAACTACTTTACTACCTTACAAAACTTCAAAAAAATTATTTATTGTTGCACAAAAAGCCACCTTACCTTTGAAAAAACACTTGTCTTTCTTCAACAATAAAAGATGACTAAAAGAATCCACAGAAAACAATATGGCAACAAATGAAAATATATCCCTTCATCAGCAAACACTGTTGGAATACTCACAGAAAACGCCACTGAGGAAATAAGCATTTGAGCAAGCATTCAGTGCAGAAGACTGTAAACAGATCAAGTACAGATGTTTCTAACAAGTTTTAGCTTATGGAATTTGCCAGTTTGTTTCCAATAATCCACAAAGAAGTATTTTAGGAGATCACTATAGTAAAGACGTGCAAAGAGAGATATAATCTTAACAACTGATTTCCTTAAATAAATGCAGGTTCTTAAAAGATTAAAAAGGCATTTTGGGGTAGGGCTGCTAAGATGGTATGACATGCCACATCACACATCACCTCATGCGTAGGCACACTCTTGTGGCAAATACATTACAGTCAGAAGTACCAAGGACTACAGGGTGTCAATGATGTTGGAAAACTTATACAATTAGGACCTTTAAGATCAGGTAGAATTTCTATAACACTTCATAATAGAAGGGGACTTAAAACTTTTTTGTGACATATTAAGATTTTATGTTATCTCACAGCAAAGTACTTAAAAGATTTGTCAGACTTAAAGATGTGTTATACACTTTTCTTTTACAAAAAGACAAGTGTTTCAAATTTGCCGATCTCTTCTGTGATGACAACTGGTTGTCACTGCTTTGTTATCTAACAAATATTTTCTTTTTAAAAGAAGTGCCTCACTGTCCACTCAAGGTAAATATGACATTTAAACAAAGAGGAGAAAGACGCTGTATTTTCAAAGAAATGTGTATTATGAAGAGAGCATTTTTGAAAGAGATGTTTGGGTATGTGACATGGATTTTTTTTCCCCCAAAATCATGTGTGTTGCCTATAAAAATGCTGCTATTTTCACACTTTAAAAATTTAGGACCTTTTCTATCCTGTTAGACAATCTTCCAAATGAAGGGGTTTTAAAATACTTTGCTCAAAATATGCAAGCACAAAACCTTCTGATTAGTTTGCAAAAACAACTAAAGGTTACCAAGGAAGAATAAAATATGCTGGAAGAATTCTAACAAAAACCTTTGCAGCTGGGCACGGTTGCTCACACCTGTGATCCCAGTACTTTGGGAGGCCGAGGCTGGCAGATCGCTTAAGCTCAGGAGTTCAAGACCAGGCTGGGCAACATGGCAAAACTCTGTCTCTGCAAAAATACAAAAATTAGCCAGGAGTGATAGTGCATGTCTGTGGTCTCAGCTAGTCGGGAAGCTGAGAGGTGAAAGGATCACTTGAGCCTGGGAGGACGAGGCTATAGTGAGCTGTGATGGAGCCATGGCATTACTGTAGCCTGGGTGACAGAGCAAGACCCTATCTCAAAACAAAAACAAAAACAAAAAAAACAACAACAAAAAAAACCCTTTGCAAAGTTGAGGAACAGATTGAGGAATGTGTATCATAATTTGGTATGTATAGCTCACAATGTGTAAAGTTGCTATTATTGAACCAGATCTAACAAAAAAAATTGACAATTTTATACAGTTCAACCTAATCTATATGTTTGTGTGGCGCCTAGTAACCTAGACTCTCACAGCTGCCCTGAGAAAGGGACTTGTATCCCAAGCCTATCCATCTCCAACTCCAATAAAGTAGAAAGTTGGGGTAGTAACTGGAACTCCAGGGAACCAAGAACCTGCCACCTCACTGAAACCCTGAAATGAAAGAGAGAAAGTCTCCACCACTCAGGCAAATGCAAAGAGAAATCAATTCTGTTAAGGACAAGCAGAGAAAGTGGCATTTCTTGCTCACCTGGGGGTGTGGCCTGAGATGGACATTTCTGTGGAGTTTGGTTATCAGGGGAAGTGAAGGCCCATTCTCTCAATGCAGGTGGTCTATCCTCCATCTTGAATGAGAATTCCTTGAAAGTATAGATTAAGAGAAATCTGGGGGCGTTTCCCAACTACACTAAGAGCTTTCACAAGACGCCCTTGGCTTGGAATCTGTAGGAAAAGAAATGCAGTTCTGAATCAGAGGTGGGTGTATGGCTCCTTTTTTGTTCAGATACAACAGCTTTACCGCAAGTGCCTCGAAGTTATCATTTCTCTCCTCTTACCCTAAACCCCTGCCTTCAAAATTCTTCAAAATAAATGCAGCAATTGATTAGAACAGACAGATTCTTGAGAGCTAAAATATCAGGAGATATGGAGCTTCCATGTATCTTCCCATCTTCCCCAGCAATGTTTTCACTGGAGAGAGATGAGCACAAAAGCAGCCGTAATCAGAAGTATTGATTCTAGTGCTGAAAACATCTTTCACCAGTCTCTGAAATTATATTGTCAAGCAAGGAAAGCAAATAGGATGAGCATTCTTGTCAATTGCAATATAAAATTGGATTGCAATATAAAAATGGATGAGGCGTTACGGACCGTGGATTTTCAGGGAACTCACTTCCATCTTCTCAAAATATCTTCCTCTAGGTACCCACCTCTCAGGTTTGTAAACTCAGTGGCGCCACAGGCAAGTATGTCTGCTCTAGTGCAAGGATTTTGCAAGTAATTTCTGGGATATTTCTTAATTTTTAGGAGCTTCCAGGGAGGTTTCTGAAAACAGAAAGTCCTGGTGACTATGCTGGAGAGTAGCCACTTTACCCTTGCAAGTTATAGATTACGAGATACTTCGCAAGACTGAGGTAGGTGATAGCAATACAATGATGATAAACAAGATGAAATCCCTACTTTTACTGATCCTACAGTCTAGCAGAGAATACAAACACAGACACACACCTCAACACCACACAAAGGGGGCTGGCATAGCAAAGAAACACCAAGAATAGTCATGCAGAAAAACGGAAGGCTTCCCAGAGGACATAGCATCTAATCCAAGTCCTAACGATTAAATGAAAATTTCTTGGCAGAGAAAATAGAGTAGACAAAGACTGACAAGCCTAAGAGAGATGTGGGGGGATCTGCAGAGAGTTCAGTATAATGGAGAAGACACGTGATTTTTTTTCCAGAAAGGTTTATTGAGGTATAATTTAAATGTAATACAACCCAGCATTTTTAATGCTCAGTTCTGTGAGTTTTGGCAGAAGCATATAATGATGTAACGAACACCACAATCAAGATACAGAAGAATTCGATCACACCCAATTTTCTCCAGTGCTCCTCTGTAGCCAGTTCTCTCCCCTGACTCTTTGCCCCTGGTCACCACCAATCTGTGTTCTATTCCTCTGGTTTGTCTTTTCCAGAGTGGCATATACATGAATCAAATGGTGTTCAGCCTCATGCATCTGGCTTCTTTCACTTATCATGATGCATTTGAGATTCATCCATGTTGTTGCATGGATTACATGCAATTCCTGATGCACCTAATTGGAGGCTGTGGACATTTTACATTCACACTGATCATCTGATCATACAAATCTAAATGGTAATAAAGTTTTAATTATCAGGGAAAATCTTAGAGGGGATTCTGGAAATTCAGGTGTTTACATGCATAGCTGTTTACCTCCATCTGGAACTAGCAAGGCACAACCAACAATCACCTCTGAAGAGAAAGCTCTTGCCTGCCCCTGCTCTGTTTTGCATGTGGTCCTTAGAAGGCCTGCCTAGTCCACAGACTTTTGTAAAGCTGGATATCTGCTGAATACTGAAGTGCATTGACACCAGGTTCTGTAGATGAGGGAGTGCTGTCACTTGCCCCCCAAAAGACCTAATGACAGAGAAGCTCCTCCCATAATCCAGCAAAGTGAACCTAGTTTTCTGGGTTTTACCCCACCACCTAATGAGAGCAAAAACGTTTGTCCCTTATACCATCTGCCAGTTGCAATACCAAAGCTATAACCTGTAAAAATTCTAAGGGAATATACACCCCTGAGAAGATAAATAAAATGAGGCCCATTTAAGAAAGTAATGCTTATTCTTAGCTGATTCACTGGAATCACCAGGGGAGCTTTAAAAGCTACTGATGCCTTTGTTCCACCATCAGAAAGTCTTTATTAATTGGTTTCACTGTGTCCTGAGCATTGGGACTTTTAAAACCTCCCTAGAGGGATTCTCATGTGTGGCCAGTGTTGAGAACTGCCAGACTAAGGAACTCCAGCAGCCGAGGGAGAACACTAAGTTTAAAACAAGAGCAGATGACAATTGTTTAAATAAAGCTAATGGAAAAGACAGATGAACTTAACAACAACAACAACAACAACAACAACAAAAGAAAACAAATGAGAACTCCCAAAGGGCATTAAATTTAGCACAGAACAAAAGATTTTCTAGAACCAGAATACTTATTTTTGAAATCACAAGTTCAATAGATGGAGAAGACACTTTTCTTTGCTGAGGACCATATGACTGTTTTGGAAGCTCAACTGGAAGAAGTATTTTATAAATGATGTGGAATTCACGAGGAATTAAGAAACTTGGAGGACAGATCCAGGATATCTGAATGTGACTAATAAAAGTTCACTAGAAAGGGAAAAGAGAACAGATGGAGAAGTAATAAATAGCATAATCATAAGAGAAAATATGTCTTAGAAAAAAAAAGGTTTGAGTTTTCAGGTTACAAAAAGCAATTGAGTCCCAAGTAAAGTTAATTATAATTTTTTAAAAACCTAGACTTCCAGTAACATGTCCTGATAAAATTTTTGAATTCCAATTATGGAAAAGAAAATATTACATACTTATAGAAAGAAATGATAGATTACTTACAATGGAAAAAGAATGGGCTACCATCAGACAACTTGTGTGCAACACTAGAGGTAAGACTGGAAAAACATTTAAAAATGATTGAACGGAGACAGTATTCTAAGAATCCTATATATCCAGCCACAATATCAATCATCTGTCATAGCAAAAGATATATTTAGACATGCAGAGACTCCAAAAGTCTATAGAAAAACATAGATAATTCCTATATTAAACTATTTCAGACCGTAGAAAAAGATTAAACACTTTTCAAATCTGTTCAATGAAAATTGTGTAACCATACTGGAAAAACTTTATATAGGATTTATTTTTTTAAAAAAAGAGAAAGCAAAGAACAAACAAATGAAATAAAACCCACTACTCTAGACCAACTTTATTTATGACTATAGATGCAAAATATAAATGAAGCACTGGCAAATTGAATCCATCACTGTATTAAAAGGATGATATACTATGACTAGGGAGAGTTTATTCCGCAAATGTAGATGGCTCAATTCCCAGAAGAATACATTTTTTTTGATAAGTTGATGTCTTATGAAATTTAGGAAGTGTAAATCATAATTCCAACAGAATTTTTCATAGATATAGTCAAGTTGATTCTAAAATATATATACATAGAATGGCAAAGGAATTAGAATAGCCAAGATGACTTTTTAAAAGAAGTGTGAAGTTAGAGAAATCACACTACTTGATGTTAAGACTTATGCTTAATAAAGCTATAGTAATTAAGACAATAGACGAAAATGAGAGTCCAAAAATAGATCCACACAAATATGATCAACTGATTTTGTTTGTTTGTTTGTTTGAGATGGCGTCTCGCCCTGTCGCCCAGGCTGGAGTGCAGCAACGTGATCTCGGCTCACCGCTATCTCCGCTTCCTGGGTTCAAGCTATTCTCCTGCCTCAGCCTCTTGAGTAGCTGGGACTACAGGCGCATGCCACCATGCCCGTCTAATTTTTTGTGTTTTTAGTAGAAACGGGGTTTCACCATGTTAGCCAGGATGGTCTCCATCTCCTGACCTCATAATCCGCCCACCTCAGCCTTTCAAGACCAACTGATTTTTAAGAAAGGTACAAAATAAATTTATTTGATGAAGAGTAGTCTTTTCAAAAAATGACAATTTGGCGTTCATATGCAAAACAATTAATCCATCTAAGCACACACCTTATTAAAAAATAACTCAAAATGGATCAGAATTACAAATGTACATGTAAAAACATGAAACTGTTAGAAAAAAATATTCATGACTTTTGAGTTAAGCGAAGAGTTCATAGACATAGTGCCAAAAAAAAAAAAAAAAAAAAAACTTAAAAAAAAGTAATGAGAGTTCACAAGGATATTCAATTCAACACAATAACTCATGAATTAAATGTATTAAATTATGGTACCTAGATATTATGTCACCATACACAGTTATTTTTTTTTCTTTTTTTAAATTATACTTTAAGTTCTAGGGTACATGTGCACAACTTGCAGGTTTGTTACATATATATACATTTGCCATGTTGGTTTGCTGCACACATTAACTTGTCATTTACATTAGGTATTTCTCCTAATGCTATCCCTCCCCCAGCCCCCCACCCCACAACAGGCCTTGGTGTGTTGTTCCCTGCCCTGTGACGAAGCGTTTTCATTGTTCAGTTCCCACTTATGAGTGAGAACATGCAGTGTTTAGTTTTCTGTCCTTGCAAATAGTTTGCTGAGAATGATGGTTTCCAGCTGCATCCATGTCCCTACAAAGGACATGAACTCATCCTTTTTTATGGCTGCATAGCATTCCATGGTGTATATGTACCACATTTTCTTAATCCAGTCTGTCATTGATGGACATTTGGGTTGGTTCCAAGTCTTTGCTATTGTGAATAGTGCCACAATAAACATATGTGTGCATGTGTCTTTATAGTAGCATGATTTATAATCCTTTGGGTGTACACCCAGTAATGAGATTGCTGGGTCAAATGGTATTTCTAGTTCTAGATCCTTGAGGAATCACCACACTGTCTTCTATAATGGTTGAACTAGTTTACAGTCCCACCATACAGGGGATATGGAGAAGCATTCCTATTTCTCTATATCCCCTCCAGCATCTGTTATTTCCTGACTGTTTAACGATCCACATTCTAACTGGTGTGAGATGGTATCTCATTGTGGTTTTGATTTGCATTTCTCTGATGACCAGTGATGATGAGCATTTTTTCATGTGTCTGTTGGTTGCATAAATGTCTTCTTTTGGGAAGTGTCTGTTCATATCCTTTGCCCACTTTTTGATGGGGTTATTTGGTTTTTTCTTGTAAATTTGTTTGAATTCTTTGTAGATTCTGGATATTAGCCCTTTGTCAGGTGGGTAGATTGCAAAAAGTTTCTCCCATTCTGTAGGTTACTTGTTCACACTGATTGTGGTTTCTTTTGCTGTGCAGAAACTCTTTAGTTTAATTAGTTCCCATTTGTCTATTTTGGCTTTTGATGACTATTTGAATATATTTTTGTAATGGTGTACAAAATAGGTATTTGTTAGTAGTTTGGGGGGAAATGTTTCCTTTCATTTTTTATACCTCCCTATTTCAATTATGATTAGAACTTTCATAAAATTGAATGTGGAATTTTTGTAAAATGCCTTTTTAGCATTTTCTAAGTGTTATTTGCTATAACAGTATTTTTTTCTCCTTTATGTAGTTCACATCATAAATTATGTTAAAGATTCTGTAATAGAAAAGGATTGTATTATATATCACTACTGCTATCACAACATTATTTGGGAAGCATTTTCTGCTGTAAGACAAATCACTCAAGATTAATATTATAGAAGTCAAAGAAAGAGACTATAAAGAAAAAAGACTAACATTAAAGATGAAAGGGCAAAATTAACTTCATTTGAAGATTGTATGCTTGCATACTTAGAAAATCCAAAACACTGCTAAAAACAAGCTACTAAAATGAATGAAGATTGAACAGTGTGGTAATATAAAAGATAAATATATGTTACTGGTAGAGTTGGGTTTTTTGTTTGTTTGGTTTTGTTTTTAGACGGAGTCTCGCTCTGTCGCCCAGGCTGGAGTGTAGTGGCGCGATCTCCACTCACTGCAGGCTCCGCCTCCCGGGTTCACGCCATTCTCCTGCCTCAGCCTCCCAAGTAGCTGGGACTACAGGTGTCTGCCACTGCGCCCGCCACCATGCCCGGCTAATTTTTTGTATTTTTTTTTTTTTTTTTTTGGTAGAGATGGGTTTTCACCGTGTTAGCCAGCACGGTTTCAATCTCCTGACCTCGTGATCTGCCCACCTCGGCCTCCCAAAGTGCTCTGATTACAGGCGTGAGCCACCACGCCCGGCCTGAGTTGGGTTTTTTTTAACATGCTAGGTGGAGTAGAAATATAAAGTGTTTTCATTTTTATATTATGATGGGCTTTAATAAATATTCTGTTAAAGCTTTCTTTCCTGTCCCTTTCATTTGGGTAGCATCCTTTTTGTTTCAGGAACAAAAAGCATCTGGTCTAGCTAAGTGTTAAAATTACACAGCAAGACAAGTGATCCATCATTATATTACAAACATTTTTGTTTGCTCCTACATATATTTAAAATAATTATTTTAAATTGCCATATTGCATAACATAGTATTTATGTACCATGTTTAATGAAATGTTCTCTAGTTTTGTTAGAGATAATCCCTTAATAATGACTTTTTTTTTTTTTTAATGAGACAGCGTCTCACTTTGTCACTCAGGCTGGAGTGCAGTGGCGTGATCTTGGCTCACTGCAGCCTTGACCTCCCAGATTCAAGTGATCCTCCTGCCTCAGTCTCCACAAGTAGCTGGGAAGACAACTGCACACCACCATGTCTAGCCAAGTTGTATATTTTTTGTATTGATGGAGTTTCACCATGTTGTCCAGACAGGTCTCAAACTCCTGAGCTCAAGCAATCTGCCCATCATGGCTTCCCAAAGTGCTAGGACCTATTACAGGTGTGAGCCACCGTGCCCAGACAATAATGACATTTTAATTACATAACTACATTCTTAGAATTATTTCCTTAGCATAAATTCCCAAGTATGTATAAATGATTTAATGTTTCTTGGGTTTTCATTTTCCAAGTTCTTTTCCAAGAAGGCTGTACCAATGTGCACTGTTATTAATTTAGCAAATATTGGTTGACTACTTCTCTCTTACCATTGTGATTGGGCAGAATATTTATTTGTATTTTATCATCATCTTTATCCTGTTCCTAATATCTATATTGTATGTAGATATATCTTTTTAAGATACAAAAACGCCAGGTGATCAACGAGGGCTCCAACTTTAGTATCCTGCCAATTATATAATTCTTGTTCAATACATGTTTGGTTTAGAATCTTGTCTGACAAGTGGTCACAGGGGAAAGGGGCTTGGATCTTTTGTTCCATCCTGAGCAGAGGAGTTTGTATGGCTGACCATTCTTTCCATTGAACTTAACAATAGATTTTGTACTGGAATTTAACAGTTGTTGGAGGATGTTTTAGGACTAGATAAAAGAGCAGTACAGAGGGAAGTGGTCAAGTGTACTTTTCAGTAATGAGGGAGGTATGAGAGTGACCCCAAAAAGGTCTAAAAAGGATCCAGGAGAGGTTCTGGATTGGGGTAAGATGCAGTAAGTACACTCAAGCTTGTTGCTTCCAAATCCCTGTAAAGGATGCACTGAGCAGCCACGTGAAGAGCTGAAAAACAAGGAGTGACAGGCAGATGAGCAAGGAGACTAGAATCCAAGTGCCATTGAACTGGCAGTGGTGCCGTTTTATTTCCCTCCAATACAACAGGTCCTTGAATTACCTTGCTTTGTTCAAAGTCATTTCATATAACCCCAATGAGGAAAAACATTGATTCCCAACTGGGACCACTGTCTGTGTGGAGTTTGCATGTTCTCTGTGTTTCTTTGGGTTGTGGGTTTTTTCTGGGTTCTCTGGTTTCCCAAAGCTGTGCACATTCAGTTAATTGCATGTCTAAATTGTCCCAACATAAGTTAGCATAGTATGAGCATCCCTGTGATGAGAGGGCGTTCTGTCCAGGGTTGGTGCCTGACTTGTTCTGAGTTCCTGGATAGGGAGGCTCTGATCACCTGTGACCCTGCTCTGGAATAAGTGGATAGGAAAATGAATGAAAGAAAGAGAGAGAGAAAAGAAAGGAAAGAGAAAGAAAGAAAAAGAGAGAGAGAGAGAGAGAGAGAGAGAGAAAGAAAGAAAAAGAAAGAAAGAAAGAAAGAAAGAAAGAAAGAAAGAAAGAAAGAGAGAGAGAGAGAGAGAGAGAGAGAAAGAAAGAAAGAAAGAAAGAAAGAAAGAAAGAAAGAAAGAAAGAAAGAAAGAAAGAAAGAAAGAGAGAAAGAAAGGAAAGAAAGGAAAAAGAAAGAAAATTATTGTAAAATATTCATAAACTCTACAATAATCATACCAATGTAGGACAATAAATGCATCATGAAAGTGCTCAGGGAGCCGCCACATTTGTTATTACTTGTTTTTGAATGGTGGGATGGTGAGAGGGGTTTCTTACTATTTTCACTTTGCAAACATTTATTCCTTGATTTAAGCCACCACCGCTATGACTGCCATTACTCACTGATTCACCAAAAATTGGGTAAATAATGATCTTACTTGTTTTTATTAATCTTTCTTAAGTGTATGCATAGCTCACATTTATTTCAATGTTTAATATTTGAGGTGTTTTGGGTCTTTATTTATAAGTTTAGTGATGCTTTTGTGACCAGAAATATTCCTTAGGAACTTCACTCTTGTTGATATCAAGTAACCTGTAGTAAAATTGGTTTCATCATACATTGTTTCATTTAAAGTCATAGTTTCCAAAAACCTATTGATAACATTAGGTGAGAACTTACTGTATTCCCTGGCCTGAACTCAGTGCAGCCCAAAACTTGGATGGATAGAGCCCATTGGCATGGATAGAGACAGCTCCAGGAGCAGCCCTCTAGTCTGACTTGTAGAGTGTGGAAGGGGTCTTCTCATACTCAGAGAGCAAGGTGTAGAAATCTTCACTCCCTTATTTTTGTTTTCCTATTCTCTCACACTCTGGCTTCCAAACAATCTAGTGCCAATGGTGCTACCAGCAAAAACAACAATGAGGGCCCACAGGAGCCTAAAACTCTGATGAAGAAAACTTTTCTCACTAATTGGAGGAGCTGTGATCCCCCCGGGAAGGATAAAATCCTGTTTTTTTTCTCTTTCCTCCTGCTGCTTGACCCTAGACATTGGTACACTTGGAAAGGTGTGTGGCAGATCAGAATAAATATGCTGCCGTGTTTGTGTCTGGAGGACTGAAAAGGGAAGTCTCTAAGGGAATCAGAAAGTACTAAGGAAGTCATGGACAGGATAGGGCTCAGGAAAGCAGCCACATTAAGTTCATTATGAATCTACAGCTCAGCAGCAAGCTGTGCATTCATGGATCTCCCCAGGAGCAGCATGCCATAAACTTCAAGAACGGAACTATGAGACAGATCGCCGTCAAGATACCAGATGGAACTGGGTAAGACACATGGGACAGACACTAATACCACTAAAACCACAAGGATTTGAAAATGTAACTAACATTGAAACCACAACCTAGAAAGACTGGTCAGAACTTGTGGTCTCAAAAGGTCGATTGCCTGGTAAAACAAAAATATCAACATCCTACAGATGATTAAAACAAAATCCAGAGTTTTACAATGCAAGTATTTAAAATGGCCGGTATACAATCCCAAATTACTTGTCCTGTGAATAACCAAGAAAATGACAATTCTTAGTGGAAGAGACAGTCAGCATATCAATACCAAGATGACACAGAAGTTAGAATTATCTGACAAAGACTTTTAACAGCTGTTACAAAAATGCTCCAACAAGTTTGAACGTCCTGGAAAACCATGGAAAGATAGAAAATGTCAGCAAAGAAATGAAAGCCAGAAAGAAGAATAAAATGTAATTTTATAACTAAAAAATATAATAAATAAAATTTTAAAAAAGGATGGCTATATAGGAAAATGGAGATGATGGAGGAAAGAATCAATAACCTTGAAGATGGAGCAATAAAAATTATGAAAGTGAAACATTAAAGATTATGAAATCTATAAAAAGATTGGGGGAAAATGGAAAGAGCTTCAGGGACCTGTGGGACAATACCCCCAACAAAGCCCCCAGAAGAAAGCAGAAAGAGGGCAGTACAGAAAGAATACTTGAAGAAATACTGGCTGAAAACATTGTCAAATTTTATGGGAGACAAGAATCTACACAATCAAAAAACTCAACAAGCCCCAAATAAGTTAAATATGAAAAGATCCACACTGAGACACATTAAAATCAAACTGTGAAAAATCAGAGAAAGAGAGCACCTTGAAAGCAGTAAGAAAGAAGCAACTCATCACATTCTAAACATTCTCGATAAGATTAGCTGCCAATTTCTTATCAAAAACCATGGGCACCATAAGACAGTGAAATGACATATTCAAAGTACTGAACGAAAACTACTGTCAACCGAATATTCCATATCTATCAAAATTATCTTTCAAAGCTGAAGGAGAAATGTTTTAATTTAATTAATAAAATTTAACTTAATTTAATTTAATTAATAAAACATTCCTAGATAAGCAAAATCCGAAAGAGTTTATCTCTCAAAGACCTGCCTAACAAGAAATGCTAAAGGCAGTTCTTCAGGTCGAAATGAAAAGACACTAGATGGTAAATTAAAGCCAAAAGAAATAAAGAGCAGTGGTAAAGTAAACCACATGGGTAAATATAAGTGTCCTACTGTTTTGGGATGCAGTGTTGTATTATGTATTTTTGGAAAATAATAATTATAAATTTACATTAATGGGCAATGTATAAATATGTAATTTGTGACAATAGCAACATATTAAAGGAAGAAAAACACCGTATGAATAGAGGATTTATATACTATTGAAGCTAAATTGGTATTGATTCAAATTAGTTTCTTATAAATTTAAGGTATCAGTTTTAATCCCCATAATAATCAATAAGAAGGTCACTTTTAAAATACACAGAAAAATAAGTGAGAGATAAATCAAAATGGTGTACTATGAAAACTCAGTTGAACCAAAAAGAAGGCAATAATGGAGGAATAGAGGAACAAAGAATAACATATGGAGAGGCAAAATAGCAAAATAGCATGAGTCCTTCCTTACTAATTACTTTAAATGTAAATGAATTTAAATCTCCAATTAAAAGGCAGAGTTTGGAAGAACAGATTTTTTCTTTTTTTCTTTTTTTTATTTTACTTTAAGTTCTGGGCTACACGTGCAGAACATGCAGGTTTGTTACATAAGTATACATGTGCCATGGTGGTTTGCTGCACCTATCAACCTGTCATCTAGGTTTTAAGCCCCGCATGCATTAGGTACTTGTCCTAATGCTCTCCCTCCCATTTCCCTCCACCCCCTGACAGGCCCCAGTGTGTGATGTTCCTGGGATTTCTTGTGTCCACGTGTTCTCATTGTTCAATTCCCACTTATAAGTGAGAACATGCAGTGTCTGGTTTTCTGCTCCTGTGTTAGTTTGCTGAGGATGATGGTTTCCAGCTTCATCCATGTCCCTGCAAAGGACATGAACTCCTGCTTTTTTATGGCTGCATAGTATTTCATGTTGTATATGTGCCATATTTCTTTTAGCCAGTTTATCATTGATGGTCATTTGGGTTGGTTCCAAGTCTTTGCTATTGTGAATAGTGCCACAATAAACATACATGTGCATGTATCTTTATAGCAGCATGATTTATAATCCTTTGGGTATATACCCAGTAATGGGATTGATGGGTCAAATGGTATTTCTGGTTCTAGATCCTTGAGGAATCGCCACACTGTCTTCCACAATTGTTGAACTAATTTACACTCCCACTAACTGTGTAAAAGCGTTCCTATTTCTCCACATCCTTGCCAGCATCTGTTGTTTCCAGACTTTTTAATGATTGCCATTCTAACTTGCGTGAGATGTTATCTCACTGTGGTTTTGATTTGCATTTCTCTAATGACACATTCAGGTCCAAAGTGCAGGGGGCACCAATGTAATTTGTTTTCTTCAACAATACAACCGAATCACTATTTTGTACACCCCACTCCTCCTGATGGGGGTGAGAAGGCTTAATCTATCTCAATGTCAGGATAACCTGAGTCATCTTGGATTTAATCTGAATTTTCCCCTTGCCTTCCTTCTCCCTGATAAAAGCAGTGGCTGGCCGGTTGCAGTGGCTCATGCCTGTAATCCCAGCACTTCAGGAGGCCAAGGCAGGCGGATCACAAGGTCAGGAGATCGAGACCATCCTGGCTAACACGGTGAAACCCCGTCTCTACTAAAAATACAAAAAATTAGCCGGGCATGGTGATGGGCGCCTGTAGTCCCAGGTACTCAGGAGGCTGAGGCAGGAGAATGGTGTGAACCCGGGAGGCGGAGCTTGCAGCAAGCTGAGATTGCGCCACTGCACTCCAGCCTGGGTGACAGAATGAGATCCCATCTCAAAAAAAAAAAAGCGGTGGCTGAGGGAGTGGGGAGGTGGGCACGCATGGGATGCAGGCATCCACAGGAGCTCTCCACATCAGTGTCTGCTGAGCTGCATACCCCCTACCTGGTTCTCAGCATTGCCACACTACCACCAGGCTTGAGTTAATGACCCACATCTTCTGTGTCCTCCCTCATGAGGACGTCGTGAAATCTGAGTGCATCTCAGGGCCCAGGAAAGCTCCAGGAGCCTGGGAGGGTCACATGAGAACCTTCCCAGAGCCTCCTTGCCTGCTCCAGGGTCTTGCAAGTGAGTGGGGGAGCCCCCACCCGGGCTGCCTGTTGGGGTTCTCTTGCCCTAGGATTTTCTAACTCTTCCTGGGCTTCAAAGTTTATTTAGAAACTTAAAACCTGAGTGTTAACCGGCTTATTCTTTCTGCATTTCTGGGTGAATATGTGCCAGGAAGGGATATACCCTGTTGATCTTTCCATGCAAGCAGCCCACCCCAAGGTCCAATACTGCAGGCTCCATCCTCTCTATGTTTGAGGCAGTTCCTCAGCACACTGAGCCCTTGCCCGAGAAAAAAACACTGCTTATTAAGCACTTTGCCAACCACTGAGTTAAATTCTTTGTATAAGATGATTGACTTAGCACTCACAACAAAATATGTGCTAGTCATATTTCCATTCTACAGTGGAGGAAACTGAGTCACAGATGATCATGTAGCTCTCCAAACTCCCACAGGTAGTAAGCACCGAGGGGGATTCAAGCCCAGGTACTTCCTGCCTTGACCTTATCGGCCACGCTGGCTCTGCTGCTTTATTGCGACATGGCTGCTCAGCCCAACCCCACTCTCAGCTGGCCTGGACTGGCCTTGGCTAGTTGGCATGTGACCATAGTGGGTGCCACATACCCTTCCAGACACCCATCGGGCCAGGGGAAGTGTTCCCCTACGTGCCCCTCCCCAGCCCGGTCTACACCCTCAGTAGGGGAAGCCTCCGCCTAGTGGACACAGGAGTGTGAAAGCCTGGTTGCCCTGCTTCCATTCACGGTAGCCCAGGGCCCCGGGGTCACTGTCCAAGGCTTCTGTTGACTGTGTGGCCGCTCAGCTCCCCTCTGACCAACTCCATGCCCCACAGGTGCTGTAACTGTGAGCACACCTCAGAGCCAGTGTCCTAGGTGTAGCCCAGAGACAGTAAGCACGCGAGCAGATGGCCCCTTGTTGGTGCAGAAGCAAGCCATCTGCCCAGGCGTCTGAAAAGACTGGGCCTGTGGAAGCCCTTGGCAAAGATCTGGACCTGGGGAAAGGACCTGTCTACTGCCTACTGCCAGGAGCCTGGGCAGCCCAGGCGATGCTGCTGGGTGCCACATCCCCACGTCTCAAAACACATTTTGCAAACATAGCTCCTGGCATCTTAGGGAGCAGCAGGGGGCCTCCTGTCACCTGGCAGTGTGTATCTCCTCACCTTGAATCTGGAATAAATCCCTGCAGGTGGCAGACTGGTAGCCTGAAAGGGAGGACTGTGGAGAGGCTCAAGAGGCCTCCTCTCAAACACAGTGTGGGGGACAATGAGCCCGATGTACCCAGAGATTTTTATTTGAGACCTGGAGCTCTCCCGCATGAGCTGTGTGAGTTTGGGCCACTGGTTTGCCCTGTCTGGAGGCCACCCTGTCACATGGAATAATGGGCAATGAAGGTTACTTGTTTCCAAGGAGACATTCCTGTCAGGGCGGGGGACACTCAAGGCCATTTCCTCTCTCTCTTCCCCAACCCCTGCACCCCATTAGGCCTCAACTAGGAGGGAAAGAAACAGACAAGAGATCTCTCCCATGGACTCGGGTCCCAGACAGTCCTAGATAAGCTGAGAAACCTGACCCTTGGCAGCCCCGAAGGACTCCAAAGTGAAGTCTGTGCCACATAATGGAAAATATTATTCAGCTGAGCTTTAAATAGCTGATGTGATGTGTCTGGGGCTGGAAGGTGGCCCGTGGAAGCTGCCAGAGCAGCCGGTCCCCACATGTGGGGCTTGAGAAGGACCCTGAGTCACTTCAAGGTTCAGAGCTTTGCAGGGTCCCAGGGGCCTCCCCAGGAGCACCTGGTTTTACTCAGGGTTCCCAGGAAACCACAGCTGTTCCCCACCGCCCACACACCTCAGCGGTGGTCAGGAGATTACAGACAAGCATTATGCACATCAGCGTCCTAAGAAAGCGGTTCTCAAACTCAAGGCGGGGGTCAGAATCATATAGAGCACTTGTGGGCTCACAGGCTGCTGGGCTCCAGCCCCGAGTTCCTGATTTAGGAAGCCTGGGGGCCTGAGAAGCTGCACTTCCAACGAGTTCCCAGATGCCACGCTGCTGCTGGTCTGAGGCACACTTTGAGACTCCCAGCTTGAGGCCAGCTGTACTAGAATCACCTGGGAATCTCTAACAATCCCAATACCCAGATGACACCGCAGATGATTAAATCCGGTTCTATGGGGTTGGGGCCCAGGCATTAGCATTTTGTAAAGCTCCTCAGGTGATTCTAAGGTGAACCCAAGTTTGCAAGCCTTTGCTCCAGGGCGTCAAGATACTACAGGGAGAAAACCAGAAACAGCTCCAGGCAGCATACCATCAGGGACGAATTGGGAAGTGGGATAACAGGTGCCTCTAATGCCTCCAGGAGCCACTGGAATCCCAGCTAGAAGGGGCCCACTGAGCCGCACAAGACTTTTGGGAAGAGCTTGATGCTGCTGGGCTGCTCACATGGACCACATTTGGGATCCTCACTGCTTAAAATGGGCCCGGGGACCAACAGCATCACTAGGATCTTGTGAGCAGTGCAGAATCTCAGGCTCCACTCCAGAAATAGCAAGTCCGAATCTGCACTTGAACAACCTCCCTGGGCAATTATTGTGCACTTTAAAGTCTGAGAAGCACTGATGGGTGAGGTAGGTGAGATCTGCCAGCACCTGAGTAGGGGTGGAGGCAAAGCTCAAGGGTGTCCCCAGGGCTATCTAGTCAGCTCCGCAAATCCAGATAACGCTGAAAAGCTGAGGTGCTCTTGTTTACATGCAAATCTCCTGGAGAGCTGGGTGTGTGTATCTACATCTGCATCTTCAGAACTCCCAAGGAAACTCCCAATTTGCCAAGACTACAATTCTAAGAGGTCCTCTCCCCCTCTAATGATCTGACTGAATTCTTTAACCTGAGACCATGAAACCTGGATGGAGTTATAACCTGTTCTAACCAGAACCTAGCCCAGCTATCTTGAACATGGTCAACACATTAGAATTACCCAGTTTGCTTTAAAATCTCTTCTGGGTCTGACTACATCAGAAGCTGTGGGGGTGGGGCCCAAGTGGGAGGGCTTTGAAACTCCCCGGGTGACTCCCCAATTAGAACCAGGAAGTGCCCTACGGTAATCTTCAATATTCTCTCTGCTGACCTCCCTCCCACAGCCTTCACCTCTGCGTAGAGCGTGCTGTTAACTTGGACACCAGATTCTCCTGATGGAAAGATAACTGTGATCTTCCTTCCAGAGAGGGAATGACATTCTGCACACAAAGCAATTTTGCTTATCTTTGCTGAGCTTGCAAAACTCAAGCTCTTGCAAAACTCAAAAACTGAGAGAGCTACAGTCCTTGGATTGGTTTACTCATGTCTATCTGATTTCTCAGCAAAACATTCATCAGTTCAAGCAGCTGTCATCAGAGCATGCCTGTGGCACGGACAGAGGCTGCTGGACCAGCAACATCCGGGGAACTGAGGCCAGAACGAATTTCCCTTGTGCCATCCGTATTTCAGTGATGACACAAAAGCATGCCCACTTGGCAGTGCAAGCACTCACTTTTGGTTTTTATTTTATTTATCTATTTATTTGAGACAGGGTCTCACTCTGTCACCCAGGCTAGAGTGCAGTGGGGAAAGTATAGCTCACTGCAGTGCCAAACGCCTGGACCCGAGCAACTCTCTGCCTCAGCTTCCCAAGTAGCTGGGACTAGAGCGTGTGCCACCACACCCCATTAATTTTTTTTATTATTTTGTAGAGATGGAATTTTGTTACGTTTACCAGCCTGGTTTCAAACTCCTGACCTCAAGCAATCCTCCTGCCACAGCCTCCCTGAGTGCTGTTGCGTGCTACTGTACTCAGCCAGAACTCACTTTTATGTTACCTTTTGCATTCTTCTAGAAGCCACTAAGGACAAAGATTGAGAGGAAATTGCTCCATTTCCATACAGCATCCTGTTGCACACCTCCTTAGATCTTGTCAACAATTATTGCAATGAGCCAGGCAGAGGTTGTGCTTCCCAACTGTAGTGAGCTAAGTAGTGGGAATGGTGGCCCCAAAGATATGTCCCTCCAGATCCCTGGAACTTGTGGATATTATATGGAAAACAGTGTGATTAAGTGAAGGATCTTGAGAGGAGTTACTTATTCTGGATTATCCTGGTGGATCCTAGAATGTCATCTTTGTAAGAAGAGACAGAGGGAGTTTTGAAACAGATCCACACTGAGAAGGTGACGTGTAGATGGAGGCAAAGATTGGAATGACGCAGGTCCAAGTCAAGGAACACTAGCAGCCATCAAGAGCTGGAAGATGCAAAGAACAGATTCTCCTCTAGAGCCTTTGGCAGGAGTGTGGTCCCTCACAGAGCACCTTTGTTCTGCGAAGCAAATTTTGGGCTTCTAGACTCCAGAACTGAGAAAAGAGGCTTGTTTAAAGCCACCAAGTTTGTGTTCATTTATTGCAGCAGCCTCAGGAAACTAGTACACCAACTTACAGATGTGAAAAATGAAGAAGCAGCATTGAATGCCCCTTCCAAGATCGCATAACTCGTAGGAAAATGGGTTTGTCATCCCTTCCCCAATTTGGAGTTTGCTGGTTTTCTAAGGAATTCAACAGACAGCAGGATATATGGATCGTGTGGAACCAGTCTGAGATTGGGAGGCAGCAGCTGAAAGCAAGCATCCCGCACACTCCTTCCCCATGTTCCCCTTGCTCTGTGTATTGTGAGGAATGAATGTGGGAATATTAAGCATTGCATGGCGCTTCTGATTTGGAAGAGCAGTCACCCCCTTCCTTGACACCTACCCCTAGGAGAAAAGGTGCTTCCTAACTCGGTCCCCGGTTCCCTCACTCCCTGCCATGCCCCTGCTTAGGGTGAAGGTGGCAGCAGGAAAAGTCTACTGGGGGTCCCGGAGAGGCCTCTGGAAACTGAAGCTCACCTACCCAAAGAGCACCCACACCGTGGGGCACAAAGAATGGCAGCTAGCACAGAACATTGTATCTGCACCAGTCAGGACTGAGTCTCCCAAGCCTTTTGTCTCCAAACTCAACATTTGTCCCACCCACAGTCACAGGGTGCCAGCCACAGGTGAGGTTGCTGGGACCCAGGTAAGAATCAGCCAAAATCGGTCGGGTGACATTTTATGGGGTCACGAGGACCCTCCCTGGGGAGATGACATTTGAACTCAGACCCAAATGAGACAAAGAGTCCAGGCATGGAAAGATGAGCACAATAGCAACAGAGGGGGAGGGAATGGGAATGGCCACAGGGAGCCCTGAGCGGGAGGGGCTGGCATGCTGGAGACCTGCGGCCAGCAGGGAAATGAGCCCCTAAGCAGGGGCATGGTGGGGAGTGAGGGAGCCGGGGACCGAGTTAGGAGTCACCTTTTCTCCTAGGGGTAGGTGTCAAGGAAGGGGGTGACTGCTCTTCCAAGGTGCCACAGGTGGTTGGTACCATCCCCAGAGTACCTGTGTCCATGGGTCTGGGCGGGACCTGAGAATGTGCATTTCGAACACACTCCCACATCTGGCTGATGCTCCTGGTCCAAGGACCACACAGTGAAAGCCACTGGAATAACAGAAGCTCAGAGAAGGAAGAGCTGGCCGTGCACTGGACCTGGCTGGAATATTAGGGAACTTTGATTCCTTCCTCGCTGCTGGTAAGTATAAAATCAGGGGCGTGCAGCTGGTGGGGGCTTCCTGGGAGTGGTTCTCTTGCTGAGTCCATGAAAAGCACGTGGTTTCTACCTCAGCGTTCCCTCTCTGTAGTGATGGACCCATTTTATTTTTGTCCCAATCCATTGTGGACTATTCTTCTGTAACATACAGGATCAGCCGGGTGCGATGGCTCACACCTGTAATCCTAACACTTTGGGAAGCTGAGGTGGGTGAATCACCTGAGGTCAGGAGTTCAAGACCAGCCTGGCCAACATGGTGAAACCCCGTCTCTACTAAAAAAAAAAGGAAAAAAAAATACTAAAAATAAGCCAGGCGTGGTGGTGGGCACCTGTAATCCCAGCTACTCAGGAGGTTGAGGAAGGAGAATTGCTTGAACCTGGGAAGCAGAGGTTGCAGTGAGTCAAGATTGCACCATTGCACTCCAGCCTGGGCAATAAGAGCGAAACTGTGTCTCAAAAAAAAAAAAAAAAAAAAAAAAAGATATATATATATATATAGTATCATAGGTGTGGGTGTTCCAGCTCTGTTGAAGCTCCACGAATGTTTCTAAATGCTCATCCTGTCACCAACTGGTAACAAGGAGCTCATGAACCAGTGCCAGGCCATGGGCCACTTTGAGGGACCCCACCATGGAGCCTCCGTGTCCCCTAGACATCTTCACACATGCACCCCGAAAGCAGCCCAGGGTCCAGCATGAGCCAAGCACAGGGAGTGGTTGCTGTTCTCTCTGGGTCTGTGCCCTGAAATGGGGTGTGAGCCCACTGGAAAAGCATGAAGGAAACCGCAGGATGGCGACCACTCGCATGAAGGCAGGCTCACCCCTCCCTACCCAAAGCCCAGCCCCAGGACACCCTTCCTCTGTAGCTAAGGAGAGATGGTTCTGGAGGCCACAGCAGGTGCTGGGAGTTGACAGAGGACCCCTGTGAGGATCCCCTGAGAGGAACTAAAGCAGACATGGCCACACCTCTCTCCAGCTCCAAGGCCCGTACCCCCAAACTGTACCCATGTCCCAAAAAAGGGTCCGGCCTGACTGGCCAGGAGCTGCTGCTCCCAAAGGCCTCTGTGACTGCAAAATCTGGCTGGGGACCCCAGGACACTCCCCTGACCTCTCCTGCCAGCTCCCTTCCTGGGCTGCCTTGAAGTTCCAGGTCCCATCCTGGCATCTTTGGCAATGACAGGTGAGTCACAGAACCACAGGAACCTGAATCACCATAGGGACAGCCATGGGAAGTCAGGCTGTGCCCCCCATTGCCTTGCTAGGAGGGGCCTGAAGCCATTTGCTGCCCGCTGTCCACTGCTTCAAGTATTTGGGCTATGCCTGGAAGCTGGAGCCATGGGGAGAGCAGAAAGCAGACGCGAGAAATGGCAGGCAGGGTCAGCGAGGCCAACACAAATTCAGGTGCTCCATCTTGGTGTAGAGAGGAGCCCTTTCCATTTCGCTTTGGTCTTTGTTGAACATATTTCCGAACAATGACTCTTCACTCCCTGCCTTCCACTGGCCTGGACAGCACTGCGCTTTTCACTTTGGCCTTTACCTAGCATTTAGCATTTATCCAGCCTTCTCTAAATTCCCACTGAAGTGTAGGGTTTGCAAAAGGGCACCAATACAGGTCCCACTCTCAAGGCAGTTAAAGTCCTGTGGGTTGTATCAGCTAGCTGTTGCTGCATAAGAAAACTCCCCAAGCTTCCTGAGTTACAAACAACAACCATTTGGCCTGAACATTACAATTCATGCTGCTGTGAGTCAGGGATTCAGGCAGTGCTGGGCAGGGACAGCTCACCTCTGCTCCACAGAGTGTTGGCTGCGGCAGCTGGCCAGGGGCTGGAGGGCCAAGATGGTCTCACTCATGTGTGCGAGCTCTCAACTGGGGTGCCTCGTGTCTGGGCCTCAGGTCACCTCCCTGTGGCCTCTCTTTCCACACAGCATCTCCTCCTCAGTCCAGCTCAGGTGGCACCTTACCCTTGATGTCCCCTGACACAGGGACTTGGCTGCATGCCCCCTTCTGGCTTCCATAAAATCCCAATGCTTGCCTCTACAACTGCATCATCCAATATGGATGCCACACTTCAAGTGTGGGACAGCTGCACGCTTGAAATGGACTAGTCCTAGTTGAGATGCGCTGAATGTAAAATGCACGAAATTTCAATGTTACATAAAAAAGAATACAAAATAATTCACTAATAATATTAATATTGATTTATACATTTCTGTGATAATATGTTGGATATAATGGGTTAAATAAAATACTTATTGAAATTAATTTCACCTTTTTTCACTGTTTTTAATGTAGCTGCTAGAAAATTCACAATTTCTCATGTGGTTCAATTTATTTCTATTGGACTGTGCTGGTCTCATAGATTATTCTGCCAGAACCCCTCTTGACTTAGCTATAACCTAAAGCAAATTATTTAATTTTTCCAAAACTGTTTCCTTCTCTACAAAATGAGAATAAGGTTTATCTTTTAAGGTAACAGTGAGGAAAAAAGAGCATGCATCAGCGTGTTGGAAAATCTCTGTTAGTATAACGGTTACATTCATTGTATCATATAGAATTAACTGTCACAATGATCTTAGTGGTCTGAAGGGTCGTATTCATTTGAGATACCTAGATTCTCAGACAGTACCTGACACAGAACAAATGTTTTAGGCATAGACTATAAAATGCAAGTGGGGGATGTGAGTAGCAGATGACAGGCTGGCTGATTTGGGAGAGTTCTAGCTCTAGCGGGTCCATTAGGGCAGGCATTCCTCCCTCCCTCCCTCCCTCCCTCCCTCCCCCGCAGCAGACTGTGTCTGAAATCCATCACCATCCCCCTGGTGTCTACCTTCCAGGACAGTGCACCTGCAGCCTTCAGCACCTCCAAGACCTTTTCTCCCAAATTCCCTCTGCAACACTTCTTACTTCTAGTTCCCAACCTTTTATAGACACTCTGACCCTGGCAAATGCTTTTGGAGAGGTGCTGCCCAGGCAGAATCCTGCAGGGAGCAGAGCTGTCTCTCCTCAGGAGCCATGAATCATTCCACTTGCTTCTATTGTTGCAGGAGAGCAAACAAACAGATTATTTTCTCCAGCTATTTCTGGGCCTTTTTCAGAAACATTCTTGTCCCCAAATATGAACTTCTAAACCAACAGCAAATTATTCTGGATAAATGCTGGTCGATGTAAGTCCTGAGAAAGAAAATCCTAGGGTTAGTCTGTAAAAAATTAAAGGCCACATTGTTCTGATGCTCATGTGGGCGTAGCAGAGGTGGATATAAGCCCTGGGAGCCAGTATCAGGGTCTGCTTCATTATCAAAGCCCTGTACCTTTATGGTTATCCTGAATTTGCCCTGGGAACATCGTTAGAATTTGATTTAGTTTGACTTGAGTTTGCAACATGGCATTTATGTTCTAGAAAGACCTTCTCCCACTCCAGCAAAGGTGAGCAGAATTACAGGTGGGGCTATAATGTCCAGGCATGGCCCAGTCCACGTTGAGCTCTCTACGAATAGACCTTCTGGAAAAAGCAGACCCTAAGAAGTAGACTCCCTCTTTGTGGGAGTCTGGGAGTCGGTTTCTTTGGCAGAGAACAAGGATCGGAGGTTGGAAAGGTTTGAAGAGACAAGGACCAGTTTGAAGAGACTACATCCCACCAAGATCAACTGCTGGTCTCACTCAGGGACAGAGTGAGGACTCTGAACCACAGCATCTCAAAGGCATCAGAGGCATGGGAACCATCAACCTAACCACCTACTCTGCACCTGTTTAGCACACGAGAACACTGAGGCCCAGAGATGGGAAGAAGCTTGTCTAATGGTGATCCATGAAGAGCAGGCCCCCACCCCGAGTCTCCTGGCTCCTACACTACACCCCTAACAGGGCTCCTTCCAGCCAGCACATGTCACTCGCAGGACTCACGTAGGAATCATTCTTGGCCCCAGCTCCTGTTTATCAATACACAGATAGGATAGTTGGAGCCCCGAAAGAGCTGTCATGCTGCCTAAAATACCATCATTAAAGACTTCCTGATCTGCGTAAACAGGGTCCTACTTTAGCCTGCAAGTATCTCAGATGGATTCACAGAGTGAATTCTCAGAGACTCATACTTTAGGCAGCCCCTTCCTTGAAGCTGAGACGGAATGGTGATATTCTCAGGCAGTGTGGTGTTGGGGACAGGGAGGAAGAGCCCATTATGAACATAGGATGCTGTCCAAGTGGGAGAAACTTCAGGTGCAGATCGGGAGCCTCTGGGTCGCCAGAGGACCAACAGCTGAGCCTCTAAAAGAGGAGGGGGAAGGGGACTGAGAGTGGAATCCTAAACTTCCTCATCAGCGGTGGATTCAGTCATGGGTTCCAGTGTTTCATTGGAACCCTCCCCGAACCCATGCCCTTAGTCCTGTAACTTTACAGTCCCTCCCGCTAAAGACAGAATGAACTCCTCCTCCTCTACCACCCCACCACCATGCTTTGCTTGGCCAGTGTGATGTGGGAAGAAGTGTCATGTGCCTGCTCCTAGTCACGCGATGTGGAACAGAGGCTGCAGCCAGTCACCCGACGGGGCAAGGCTGTGGGACAGGAGGTGCGGGGCCCACGCTGGTCAGGCAGGGGGCGCCACCCTTTCCGGATGGTTGGTGAGATTTTGGGAGTGGACAGTCCGGTCAGGTGAAAGGAAAACCATGAACAAAGGTATAGAGGAAGGAAAAGAAAAGAAATATTTCTAGAAGAAAGAACAGCTCCAAGCAGGGGGAGCAGCATTGTCCTAAAGAACTTGCTTCGATGACAGAAATGGCCGACGCCTGTGTTGTGCAGTGAGGGAGAAGCCAGCCTTGTGGGCATGAGCACTTGAAATGTGCCACTGCTACCCAGGAACTGAATTTGTCACTTTATTTAATTTTAAGCAATCAACATTTAAAGGGCCGCACATGGCCAGTAGCTCCTGAGTGGACAGTACAGATCTGGAGTGCTGGGTCCTGGGAGTGCTGAAGTAAGGCTAGACTGGAGATCCCTTTTGCACTCAGTAGAATTTCTGAGCTAAAGGGGCCCAGTAATTACGATAACATTTGCCGCCTCCCCTGACCTGTGCACAGCACTTGTCATACATGATCTCATTTAATCTTCCCAGCATCCTTGCAGGGTAGAACAGGTGATTATCGCCATTTTATAGACAGGTGGACTGAGGCATAAGAGGAGCTAAGTGCTGGTGAAAATCACCTGAGAGGCGGAGCTGGGTGCAAATCAGACTCTGACTGCGAGGCCCCTTCCACATCCATAGGGGCCCGAACAGCCACTTACAAAGTCTGCAAAGTCCTTTTCTGGGTGTTTTCCTCTCTTAGGCACTGGCTTAATTTGCCCCATCCCCAATAAAAGGCAGAATCTGAGATAGGACTTGCGTACGAGAAGTAATTTTTGCTACTTTTCAGGCTATGGTTTGGGGAGGCAGTGCTGGTGAGCTCATGGAACAGGATTGACATGGATGAGTGGGAAGAAAGTCAACCCAAAGAGGCTTTCTTGAGCTGGTCATGCCGGGAGCCAGCAGAGCTCCTTCCCGATGGGCTCCTTGGAGAACCTGTGCACACTGCACCTGTGAATCGTCACCTGGGATGGAGAGGAGGGGAGCGCCATTCTCCCCAGCTCTGTCCCCCATTAGTCAAGGACTGTCCCATCTCTCAGAGGGACACAGATACAGCAAGGGTACCTGCAGCCAGATTACCCCTGCCCTGAGATGGCTGTCACACCCACATGAGGAGCAAAAATGTAGCTGACACATATTGTATGATTCCACTTACAGGAAATGCTCAGAATAGGCAGGTCCAAAGAGCCAGCAGGTGGCCAGGGCTGAGGGCCAGGAGGTGTGGAGAGTGAGTGTTAATGAGTACAGCGTTCCTTTATGGAGTAAGGAAAATGTTCTAGGATTAGATGACAGTAATGGTTAATGGTGAATTTTGTTACATGAATTTTGTTCTAATTTTTAAAAAGTGGGCTGGCAGGAACCAGGATGGCAGCAAAGAAATGCAGCCAAGTTCCAGGCTCTGAGCTTAATTGCAGGCCCAGTCCCATAAATCCATAAATGCAGCCTCATCACAGGAAAGGCCTGTCTCTGCACTCAGACCAGCCTCCACCCCTGGAGCTCTGACTCAGTGTTGGGCTAATATGGAGCCCGGGAAGCCAGGATTAGCTGTCCCAGCCCTTTCCAACTCCTCTTCTCAATGCTGCCTCTCTCTGATGGACTCAGACACAACGAGGTCACTGCGTTTGTCCAAGGCTATGATGTGAGCGACTGCCAGGATTGAGCGCAGAGCCCTCACCTGCCCCTCCCCAGCAGAGTCATGTAGGAGGCACACAGGGATCTGCCTCCAGCCCCCAGCCCTGAGGTCGCAGCAGGATATGCAGCTGATGTCTCAGCACTGTCCTTCCCCATCCCCATCGTGCAATCTCGTCACTGTGAAAGGCTTTCTGTTCCTCTGTTGCACCCCACACCAGGCTTCTTCCCTTGCCTGAAGGCAGACAGAGCCTGAAGGGCACCCTGTCCTCTAGTGCCCACAAGTCCCTCGTGGGGACACCTGGGCCTCCTTTCCTCCTGCCGGCCTGATGAGCCTCAGATGCTGCTCCACGAAGGGTCCTAATGGCACTCCATGGAACACAGTTTAGATTCAGCTGAATTAATCTACTCCAATTTACCTGCCAGGGATGCTAGCACAATGGAAACCCCACCCCTCCATTTTGAGGTGGAGTCTACGTCTGGGTGGGCTTGTGACTCACTTATAGCCAGGGGAACGTGGTAC
This sequence comes from Chlorocebus sabaeus, assembly GCF_047675955.1. Lineage (NCBI taxonomy): Eukaryota > Metazoa > Chordata > Mammalia > Primates > Cercopithecidae > Chlorocebus > Chlorocebus sabaeus. Next base: position 56,876,811 of record NC_132905.1, on the reverse strand, counting down.
TGGTGACATCAGCTGACTTCTAAGGTAGGGTCCAAAAAGCCCATGCAGCTTCCATTATCAAGTCTGCAGGGGAGCTTGACTTTGAGGCCCTGAGCTGTCGCCTAAGGAGCCCAATTACCCCAAGACCTTCATATTGTGAGGAAGCCCAGACCTCATGGGGAGGCCACGTGTAGGTGTTCTAGTTGACAGCCTGATATGGCTTGTCTGTGTCCCCAGCCAAATCTCATCTTGAATTGTAGCTCCCCTAATTCCCACGTGTTGTGGGAGGGATCTGGTGGGAGATAATTGAATCGTAGGGGAGATTGCCTCCATACTGTTCTTCTGATAGTGAAAAAGTCTTACAAGATCTGATGATTTTGTAAGAGGCTTCCCCTTTCACTTGGCTCTCATTTTCTCTTGTCTGCCACCATGCAAGATGTGCCTTTGACCTTCCACCATGACTGTGAGGCTTCCCCGGCCACATGGAACTGTAAGTCCATTAAACCTCCTTTTCCTTATGAATTACCCAGTCTTGAGTATGTCTTTATCAGCAGCATGAAAATGGACTAACACACGGCCCTAGCTAAGCTCCCAGCCAACAGCCAGCATCAACAGCCACACGGGTGAGGGAAGACCCTCCAGATAATTCCATTTCCCAGCCACTGAACCTTACCTAGACATGGATTCTTCTTTTCAGCCAAGGCGCTGAATATCACAAAGCAGACACATGCCACTCTTACTAGGCACTGTCTGAATTCCTGAGCTCCAGGATCTGTGAGCATGATAAAACTGTTGTCTTAGACTGCTAAGCTTTATAATGCAGCCATAATCCCTGAAACACCCTTCATTCATAATTATTTACTGCACATATATGATGTGCCTGGCTGTATTCTGGGCATTGGGGATGCAAAGATGAAGAAACACCCAACCCTTTCTTTAAGGACAGAATGGGTTAGTGGTGCTGTGCATGTGCAGCATTCAGTGCAGAATTCTGCAGTGGCTCATTTTAGCAGGGAAATCCAGAGGGACTTCCTAGAAGAGGCTTCCAGAAGTATCAAAGGGTGGGCACAGAAGTGTTTTCTCCATAGATAGCCAGAAACTGCACAACATATTTAAGAAGTTATTGGGTTATAAACTACTGCCCCCTTAAAACCTGACCAAGGTGCCACTCTGCCAGGAGCCCCCACTCTTGCCTATAATATCTGCCTCTCCCTGAAGCCTTGGTTCAATTTCTTAAACATGCCAAACTCTTATCACCATCACAGCCATCTCAAGTGCCTTTTCCTCTGAAAGAACACTGTTCTCCCACCCCTCTTAGTTTTCCCCAGGACAGAAGGCCTCCCCTGAGGCACCCCTCCCATTTCTGTCTCATGCACATCACATGTGCAATTGTACATGTATCTGTCAGCCTGTTTATCCACGGCCTCTGCTACTAGACTTTACCACGAGGTGAAGAGCATGACTGTTTGGCTCATCCCTGTATTCTCAAAGCCAGCACAATGTGGAACACCCTTTACACACTCAGCAAATATTGCTGGGAGAATAAGTCCACGAATGAACTAGTCTTGTTCTGGGACCACAGATCCGTTTTAATCCCTGATCCTATGGTTAGCTTATTCTAGTTCCTAACCTAATTGTGCCTCCAATCATTGGTTTTCTGGATCCCTCCCTCCACCTTAAAATATCTTTCTGCTACCTTCCACGAATTGTCTTTGCTAACCCAGCTATGACACAACCCCACTAAGCCATGGTTTCCATCAGCCACTGGAATCACCCAGCTCTCCTTTGCCAAGCCCATTTGCCCAAAGTTCCAGTATCACCAACTGGAAACACCACTTCAAAGTCAGACCACACAGAAGGCTGCAGCATTGTAGTAAAGAATCCAGTGAGGGAGGAGTATCCCAGAGCTAGAGAGAAGGAGAAACAGATGACAAACTGCAGAGAACTTCTCCAACTACCAGGAATGTTGACCCTCCCTCCTGAAGGAAATCACATGCACCCAAATACTCACATTTAGAGGGAAAAGATCTCAAGGTAATATGAGGTCATTTCACTGAAGTGACTCCAGAGACAATAAAATAAAAGTGTCCAGGGAGGTTAGCTTCTCCTTGGAGATGCTGGGAAGCTTGACATTTGCAATGGGAGAAGAGGGGGCAGGGTGACAGAAAAGGTGTGACTGCAGATGTCAAGTTCTGCCTGCATGGGGTGGCTTCAGAGACAGGTCCCCTGAGTTGTGCCGTCTCCTTAGCAAACATACAGACCACGAATTGCTTCTAAATATAGCCAGGAGGACAGCACATAGAATTATTCAATAGGAATGCAGAAAGCTGATTTGCTGCTGATCCCCATTTGGCCTGGCTTGATTTCACAATCAAACGAAGAACCTTTTTTTACTTCCAAGAGTCCTATATTGTCTCTTGGTGCCATCAGCACTGAGAGAGAAGCAACAAGCTCACCCCCACTCGATCTTCCACAGCAATCCAACAATCTCACATTTGCTTTCTCCCTGCACGTCTTTCTGGGGAAAAAAATAAAAGACAAAGCCAGTGTGTGAGTTAAGTCATAAGTCATTTCAAGGGAGAACCATGGATCCAGGGCCAAGAAGAGGCCACAATCACAGTTTTGTGCTTGTTCTCTCCTCTGCTGAATTTATTATTAGTTTCTGATCTATAAAACTACATCAGAGAGATCTGAGCTCAAATTCTGGCTCTGCCACTCACCAGCTATGTGACTGGGAACAAGTGATTTAACCTCTCTGTACCTCAGTTTCTTATCTGCAAAATGGAGATAATAAGCTTCCTCAAAGGGTAGTGAGAGGACTAAATGAAATTCATTCAACATTGGACAATTATTTGTTGATCACCTACCATGTTCTTTTTTTTTCTTCTTTAACTTTAATTTTAAGTTCAGGGGTACATAAGCAGGATGTGCAGGTTTGTGACATAGGTAACTGTGTGCCATGGTGGTTTGCTGCACAGATCATCCCATCACCCATGTACTAAGCCCAGCATGCATTAGCTATTCTTCCTGATGCTCTACCTCCCCCGACCCCCCGTGACAGGTCCCAGTGTGTGCTGTTTCCCCGTATGTCCATGTGTTCTCCTCACTTAGCTCTCACTTATAAGTGAGAACATGAGGTGTTTCGTTTTCTGTTCCTGCATTAGTTTGCTGAGGATGATAGCTTCTAGCTCCACCTATGTACCTGCAAGGGACATGATCTCATTCCTTTTTATGGCTGCATAGTATTCCATGGTGTATGTGTACCACATTTTCTTTATCCAGTCTGTCATTGACGGGCATTTGGGTTGACTCCATGTCTTCGCTATTGTGAATAGTGCTGCAGTGAACATACACTTGCATGCATCTTTATAATAGAATGATTTATATTCGTTTGGGTATATACCCAGTAATGGGATTGCTGGGTCAAATGGTATTTCTGCTTCTAGATCTTTAAGGAATTGCCACACTGCCAGACGCTATTTCTGGGTGTTTAAGATACAATAGTGAATAATATAGACACTGATCCTTGTCCTCATGTAGCTTATATTCAAATATGGACAGATTAACAATAAGCAGTAAATTTACAGTAAGTTGGGTGATACATGATACAGGAAAGAGTATATAAAGCAGACGAGGTAGAGGATGGTGGCCACATATTATTTCCTCCTCATTTTACTCCTTCTGTTGGGAGGTGGGACCTAATTCCCATCTCCTGATATCAAGGCTTCTTTTGTGACTTGCTTGACCAAGAGAATGTGCCAGAGAAATGTGGAAATTTCAGGACAATGCCAGAGGACTCGTAGTTTTCTTCTGCAGCTCTTGGAACATTCTCTCTGGGAGTCCAGAGCCCCCGAGGAAGAAGTCTGACTTCCCCGAGGCCACCTGTTGGAGAGGCCGCGTGTAGGTTCTCTGGGTGACCATCCAGCTGTGCCCAGCCTTCCAGTCATCCCTGCCAAGGGACCAAGCGTGTGACAAAGCCATGTGGGCCCTCCACAGGAGTCCATCCACCAGCTGAGTGGGACCAAATGACACGGAGTGACGGGTGTTATGCAGAAGAATCACCAGCTGAGCCTGGTCTGAATTTCTGACCCACAAATCATGAGCTATAAGGCAATAATCATTTTTAGCCACTAAGTCTTGGGATGGTTTGTTACACAACAGTAGGTAACACAGCAGTTACACAGTAGGTTACACAGCAGTAGGACGGTAAGGGAGGCTTGGGTATAAGGCATATAAAACCCCTAGGCCAGCCACCAAATGGCATCAGATATTGTTATCCCCATTAATAGTTTTCACTCGCCTTCCCTCCTTTCAGCAGGAAGGATTTCAGAGCCAGGGCTCTCTGCTTGGCACCACTCAAAAGATGTTTGTGCTTTCACGCATGGGGAGCAGATTCTGTTTCTGTGCTTGGAGATAATGTCCCAAGGAAGAAGCAAGTGTAGAGAGGCTCAGACTTCAGAAATCTAAGCATGACTGGGTGAGAAAAGGGCCCCAGACGCCCCTGTGGGCAAACACAGACTTCTGCACTTACACTTTACCCACCCCCCTCACACACATATGTTACACACACACCTTCTCACCCCCAAAACTTGGAAGGCTGTACTTTGAAGGGCAGAGAGGGTTTCCTGGTAATCATAATCTTATATCACACTTTAGAAAATAATTACAATTGTGTCTCATGAACCCACACAAAGCTGTCCTGAGAGCACTGTGAGGAAACCAGTGTCACACTCATTTTGAAGTTCTCTCTCCAGCTCCATTTTGCTCAGTTCCAATATTAAGAAAGGTAAACAGCCTCCCAGTGGAGAATGGCTGTAGCTTTCAGACCAGCAAATTCTGCAGTTTTCTTGGGGGAAAGAAAAAGAAAGACTGCTACTGGATTGATTAATTAAGCATTTATTCCACAGCAAGCAGAATCTTAGTAAATGATTCATGAAACTAAAAGGAGAGGGGAAAGCCTCCCACCCTAAAAGGTAAGTGCACTCAGGTGAGCATTCTAACAAGAAAGTGAGAGTCATTTACTAGGAAGAGCTATTTGGATATGTGAGTAGAATGTAAATGAAGAAAAGGGTGCCGTGATGTCATTTAAAGTAACAAGCAGCGGGCAGAAAAAGACTGGGCAGAGAAATCAGAGAAGATGCAGTTAATTGATGATTAGCTAAATGTTTTACAAGGTAGTTTTGGTAAAGGGTCTTTTTCCTCTGTAGCAGGTCAAGTGGATAGTATTGTATCAGTCCCTATGCCTGATGAGGAGCCAAACGAGTCCAGTGGCATTCCGCAGTACCACACCGTCATCTAACGACAGCTATTCCATTTGCAGGCATAGGATCTGAGAGAACGTATTCCATGTCTAGGGGCATATACCTTGCATATTCAATCCTGTTTGAGAGGCTGTAGTTATCACTGGAAGAATAACTGAAATAGATTATATTTATTGAACAGCTATAATGTGCCCACAAGGATGCTTAGAAACTATGAGGTAATGCTGTCCCCACCCTCAAAAGAGCTTAGCTAAAAAAGCAGTAAATACATAAGGAGAAAAATAATGATAAATATTATGTGTTACAGGAGTTTACAGAAAGGAAATATCCAAAGCAAGCAACAGGATCCATGGTTTACTGTGACAGGAAAGAGGAAGGAATGACCAAGCTGAGTGGAAACTCAAATAGTTCTTGACGTTCAGTCTCGTCTGCTGGGCTCATCTTTCAACTTGGGGGAGGAAGGGAGAAAGGGGAGGGGAACCAATCACTGCTGAGTGCCTAAGAGATGCTGGGGGTATGTGAGCTGTTATTTCATTTATGCTTCACCCCCACCATACAAGGAGGTGCTACTGTCAAAGAACTGAGGATTTCTAGAGGTTAAGGATCCAGCCAGGGTTTCCTGAGCTTAGATCCGAATGCAAGCCTGAAAGGGTCAAAGACTCATGCCCTTTGCTCTCTGGCAGGTCACACTGCTTTATGCACCAAGCTGCTCCCCTGATTCCAAAACTACCATGATTTTTGAGAGAGCTGCATGTAAGTTTGTGCTTTTCCAACCCTAGATCAGTCATCCTTCAAATAACTGCCCTATGCAGGGAAGGACTTTCTCCTTCTCCAAGAGATCATGAGTTAGAGGTGGAACAGAAACTGGACCTGTAAGAAGTGTGCCTGGCAAGAACTTGTGTGTCCTGTCATGGGCAGCTTTCTGTAGAAGCCTGGCTGTGCGTATCAGGAGACATATCAACCTCCAGAGGAACTTCTTTAAATTGACAGTTTCTGACCCCAGTCAGAGAATTTGATTCGGCCGTTTTGCAGTGACAGCCAGGAATTACTTCCTAGGTGAGTTGGATGCAGGCAGGCCATGGTCCACCTATTAAAAGTTCTGTTCCAGGCCTGGCACAGTGGCTCACTCCTATAATCCCAGCACTTTGAGAGGCCGAAGTGGGCGGATCACAAGGTCAGAAGATCAAGACCATCCTAGCTAACATGGTGAAATCCCGTCTCTACTGAAAAATACAAAAAAAAAAAAAAAAAAAAATTTGGCCGGGTGTGGTGGCGGGCACCTGTAGTCCCAGCTATGCAGGAGGCTGAGGCAGGAGAATGGCGTGAACCCAGGAGGTGGAGCTTGCAGTGAGCTGAGATTGTGCCACACCACTCCAGCCTGGATCACAGAGCAAGACTCTGTCTCAAAAAAAAAAAAAAAAAAAAAAAGTTCTGTTCTGGATGCTTCAGATGCAGGAAGTGAACATCTTTTTCCCAGCAACCTTGGTCTCTGCCTCCCTGTCCACCATAGGCACTATCTCACAAGAGATGGAGAAGTGCCGCTTTACAGAGGCCTTTCATTATGTTTCACGTTATATCAGTCAGGATCGCATCAGGAAAACAGAAGTCACCCCAGATATTTCAAACAGAAGGAATTCATGAAAGAGGATTGTTTACACAGGTGATGGAACCACTGAGGAGCCACATAAAGATTAGTGACAGCTGGAGGCCACTCCACCTGCAGGGCTGGAAGGACAAAGAGAGGAAATGGTGTTACTGGTGGTGCAGAAGTTGAAGCCACAGCTGGCATGAGCAGTGGGTCTAGGGCTATGGAGGAAGGAGCTGTCCAGCAGCAAGAGAGCCAGGGAGGAAATGCTGCCCAGAGCAAAGACGGAAAGTCAGATATTTTTCCTGCCCCCACAGCCGGGGGCTAGGGTGCAGTTCTGAAGACCCCAATAATACCAATGCTAAGAGAGTATTCTTTCTCAGTGGTTCCAGAGCCTGGAGGATTTAACCTGAGAAAGCTAATTTTTAAAAAATTTAAAAATAAAGAAAAAATAAAGCCTGGAGGAGCCTCAGAATCTGCTGGATTCCCAGATCAGAGATTCTGACGCAATAAGTCAGAGACAAGGACTGGGCAGGGGGACTTTGAAGGGACTGTGATATGTAGGTATGATTAAGAACTGGTATATCTGAGCATAAGCCCCAAAACAGCAGCAATGCTTCCTCAGTAGTACCACAGTGTCCAGCTCAGCAGGGCTGTGTAGATACTTAATATATAGGTATTCAATGAATGAATGAATAAAAGAATGAATGCAGAACAGTGATGCCCCAGAACCCTTGGTGATCCAGGTAGACCAGAGGGACACCATAGCTGGGAAGGGGAAACATGAAGAGGGTCAAGGTCAGAAGCAAGGCGGTGCTAAAAAAAAGATGAATCTGGACACTAAGGCTAATCCCAAACAAAACATATTTTAACCTGAAATGAACCAAATGCCAAGAGACAGGCAGATTCCCCAAAGGAGATGCAAACTACTGAATCCAAAAGATGAGAGGTTAGCTGCGGATCCACTTTGTCTACAGAGAGTTGCCATCCCCTGTGTTCATCAAGGCAGTGAGTCTGATTCTGGCTTTACCATGGTTTTACTTCAGCCCTTTTCCTGACACGCAGGGTGCCCCACACCTCTCCTCCCATTTTGCCTCCTGACATCTAGGTATTATATGTGGCAGGCAAGGTTCAAAGCAGTTTCCACAACAATCCAGCTCATCAGTGGCACCGTTGGAACTGCATCTACCCCACGGAATGGAGGAAACTATCCCACCTGGATATGAAGTCTTGAGCAAGCCACAGGTGCCCTTTGCCTCTTGCTTTTCTAGCCCTTATGCTACTTCCCTTTCTGTCTTCTCCATTTCTCTCTCCCTCTCATTCTTCCACATCCCTCTTTCTTCTCATCACAGCTCTCTCCTTCCTTTTGCTCTCCCTTCCCAGTTCCCAATACCCTGGGAGCAAAGCCTTCCTCAGTCTACATTTCTACTTTCTTCAGAATAAAATAGGACTAGTGTACTCATGTCCATGATACTAGGCTTTCTAGAAGAAAAGAGAGTGTGTTGCCTTGATTAATCCCCTGACAAACTTGAAAACTTGGGACATTTCAAATTGGCATGAAAGAACTGCAGGCAAGGTCCCTGGCGGCTATTTAATCCAATCTGCACTTTAACCAGCTCTTCTGTCGCCATCTCTGGAAGTTCCTGTCAGAGAACACTGCCCTTTTTCCCTGCATTGCTAGTACAAGTGTTACTGTGTCTCCCAGCCCCGGGAGTTGCAGGGGGCACCACAGCTGGTTGTACCACAGCTTTCAAGATGTCAGAACTGCCCACAGGGGCTCTTGCTGTGAACGACCTACAAACAAGACCAACACACTCTAACATGTGATGATTCCCAAGTCTGGCTGCATGTCAAAATCACCTAAGGAGCATGTAAAAGGCATCCAGATGCCAAGACCTACCCCGGATATACTGAATCAGACTCTGCAGGTACAGAGTCCAGGCAGCCAGCTCAATACCTCCCCACTCATCTCTTAGAACCACCACCCTGGAGGAACTTCAGGCCTAGAAAGGTGATGCTTTCACATAGAGGTCACTGGCCAGGTATTTTCAAATCCATGCACATTGTTTATGTTATGTAATCCCACACCACAAATAGATAACGAAAAGCTTCTGTGGTTGATGCCGGGGTCTTCGTTGTCCACTCTGCTCCCCCATCCTACAGCAACTCTTCAACCCTTGCATGGACATCTGGGCTCCCACAAAACCCATGTGTGTATTTTTAGGCCTACTATGGGCATTTCAAAATAAGCAAAAACAACAACAACAACAACAATCCACCATGGCAAAGTATCAACCCTTTTCTGCCTTATGGGTTCAGACTTTTCCTAAATCCTAATTCAGACAGAATAGTGCATTTGTGTTACTTCTATCCCCCTTCTTTATTACCCCTGATGGGAGTTCTAACCTGGTTTCAGATGAACAAGAATGCTACAGAGAGCATGTGATTCGCTCTTGGCCTCACTCAGCAGGGGTAGCAGGCATGGAGTATGACCACTGTGGGGACCAGAGCCTTCTCTCCAGCTCCATCCCAGGGAATGGGAGAACATCTTGAAGCTAAGGGCCTCAATTTCCCATCCGTGCCCCCAGGATAGTGCATCCCACCTCCTCCTGCCAAGAAAGGCACAAACACAGAACAGACACATGGGAGAAGAGTGTTGCTTACATCCCTTTGTTGAAAAGCATTCACTCCTGTTAGGACATGCATTAGGCCCTAACCCAGTGGCTCTGGGACATTTTTTAGCAGCAAAATCATGTGTTTCATAAAGCTTCTTTCTTAGGAATCCCACACCACAAATAGATAACAAAGAGCTTCTGTGGTTGATGCCAGGGGTCTTCGTTGTCCACTCTCCTCCCCAACCCTACAGCAGCTCTTCAACCCTTGCATGGACCTCTAGGCTCCCACAAAACCCAGTTCAAACTATTGTCCTAATGTGTGGTGCCCTCTTCTCTCAATCAGTACTTTTTGTACTGTTCAGGGATATGTCTGGAGATCTGCTGATGGTCCCACAGAATGGAGGGTCATGGTGGTTTGCCATCCTATGGTCACCCAGAAGAGACCAAGCAAATCATGTCACCCATCTCAGTTTGGGCTCTTCCAAAAGTAAGGACTTTTCAGATAAGGACTTGGGTACAGGTAATTTTTTTTAGGAGAGTGACTGAAAAAAAAAAAAAACTGAGACAGGGAGAAGAGGTGGTCCCCTGAAAGGGTGCATTTCTGAGGTATCTGCTGAGCAACAGGGGTTCAACTCCACTGGGAAGTGTACACAGTACTCCCAGAAGTATCTGCCTGAAGGAAGGCGGGCTGGGTATTTATCACTAGCTCTGGACGTCCTTGAAAAGAGTTGTCCCAGGGCATTAACTCCCCACACATATGTGCACACATACAGACATCTGGATTGCACTTACACTCTTGCTGCTTGGATGGACTGTCCCCCTCGGAGTGGCTGAAGTCAGACATAAGCAATTATGGACCCATCAGTGTCCTTGGGGATGCCATGAGGCGCTCTTTCAAAGGCAGGACATCTTAAAAATCGTATGCTTATTATCAAAAACCACACAGAAAATGGAGGTGTGACTCTTCCAGGACTTTCCTCATGCAGAAACACCCATCCCCTGTGGATGTACTTTGAAATCCAAGGAGGAGTTCCTTATATTCACACCCACGTCTCTGTGCTTCTGCCTGAAGTTTGGCATGGAGGCTGCCCTCCAGCTCCTCCAGGCTCCAAGAACAGGGGTTGTAGCATCCAGGCTGACCCTGCCCACCCAGACTGCAGAAGCACTCCCTTGATGGGCATCTGCCAGCTGCATCTTGGGCCCTGGCTGTCCTTGTGGGTAGCTAAGCTCATCCACAGCAAGGCATTCAGCTGGAGCACATTCCAGCCATCAAGCGGGGCTGTGCCTTGTCCTGAGCTCAGCTGAGTGTCACCAGGATAAAGCAAGTGTAGCTTTTTCAGTTGGAACTGTTGGACCCACTTACCACAAATTCTTCCACTTTGTTCAGAGAAAGCAAAATCCTTTTTTTCCCATTAACACTGACCTCAAGTGAGATTTAGCTTTTTAGAGCTGGTCTGCACCTGGGCTTAGAGAATATTCACCACAGGGAAATATTCCCATGGGTCTGAGAGGTTAAACCAACAGAATACAAAACTGTGTGTGCAGCATGATGCCAATTCTACTAAAGAAAAAAAGGAAAGAGCGAGAAATGCTAGAGGAATAAACCACAAGATGTCATTTGATCAAGGGTTCATGCTTGACTTAGGATCCTGGTTCTCAAAATGTGACCCCTGGCCAATAGCATCAGCACCACCTGGGAACCTATTAGAAATTCAAACTCTCAGTCCTCATCTCTGCCTAGACTTACCAAATCAGAAGTTTTTGGGTGTGGAGCCCAGCAACCCACCAAATTCCAGTGCATGTTAAAATAGGAAGACCACTGACCTAGGCTCATTAATTAGGCACCCCTTACTCCCAGTCCTAGGAGCTGGGAGGAAGCAGAGCTTCTGTCCTTCAGGAGTCCCTGATGTGGGAGAAAGGAGAAAGCAAGTGCTTGCAACAATAAAACACCAGAGAGAATAGCCATATGGGCAATCCAGACAAAAGTAAGGGGTTGTAGGAAGGTGAGCACTAGAAGCATGCACGACAAAGAAAAAATAAGGGAAGGGGGAAACAAAAGTGAAAAAGAAAGGCAACCAAAGAATAAAGTAATCAAAACAAAGCAGGAAAAGGAAGAAAGAAGTTGTGGTTGGGACAGAAGCCCAGCTCCTTAAAGCCCTTAGTGGTTCACTAGCTCATTTATCTGCTAGTCTGGCCAGCTTTCTAACAAGCACCAGGCATGTAGGCGGGTGCTAATTTGCAAGGCTAATTTAGCACGCAAGTACCAGTGGTAGAAAGTTGGAATCTCCTGTGGTCCTTGAAGTCGCCACACAAATAAAAAAAATGAAAACCTTAATATTTCAGTTAAATGTCTGTCAGGAACAGGCAGCAAACAGCTTCTCAACACCTGTGCACCATCAGTAGAGAGAATGCAATGCCTAGGAATGCTAGAATTTTGACTGCTTATAAATAGCAAAGCCTTGAGTCAGATAGGCAGAGATTTCCTAAGCAGGCATCAGTTTAAAAGATTATGAACCACTCATTCACCCCATCCAATGGCACATTTTACTGATGCTCATATATGGTGTATTTTTGTCAGGGTGGGTCATTTTTTTGTTTTTATCCATCACTTCAAGCATTTATATTTGTATTACAAACAATCCAATCATATTCTTTTAGTTATTTTTTAATGTACGATTAAATTATTTTTGACTATAGTTACCCTGTTGTGCTAGCAAATACTAGGTATTATATTCTTTCTATTTTTCCGTAGCCATTAACCATCCCCATTTGGTATAGTTTTTAATCCTCTACCAAGTTCCTCTCTGGGCTCCTCACTTTGCAGTACATTAGTTGCTATGGAAACAATGAAGCCCCAGTGTGATGAGTATAGCTCAATGGCTGCAGAAAGTTATTTTGTACAATGATTGGATATTATATAAATATTCACATGTATCACTTATATATGATATATACATATATGTGCATAGTATATATAGTATATACATATGTATATACACATATATGTATACACGATATATGTTACATATATTATATATAATATATACTTGTATAAGTATATCTAATATATGTATATGTTATATACATATATAGTATATGACACACATAATATATATGTATATACTATACACACACGTGTGTGTGTGTCTGTGTAGGTATACATGTAAAATCCAGGACTTTAGGAAAATTCTGATAAAGAACTTCCCAAAGGTAACAGTACACACATTAAAGTTAAAATGCTATACGTGTGGGACCAGCCCCGCCCACCACCTGGGCTACACATTATAACTTGGCATATAAGAAGGGAATCTTGGGTGAGGAACCAGCAGGCCAGAGCAGGAGAAATTGTGGCATAGCAGATGGGAGAGCTGGATTCCTGCCCTGGGCCCCTTTCTAAGTCTGCACATTATCACCTGGGTGACCCAGGACAAGCTCTTTCATCTGTCCAAGACTGTTTCCTCCTCGATGAGAGAATTGAACAAAGTGCTTCCTAAAGTGCCTTTCTGTGTGCACATTCTAAGAGTCTTACCATGCTTAATCAATGGTCTCCTCTGTTTACTAAGACTACCATCTCGTGGCAAGGATTAATTCATTCATTTATACACTCAATTATTCATCCAACAGCCATTCAATAAGTGTCTGTGTTCAGCCATGCTCTGACACTGATTGAATTCTATAGGAAGTTGAAGAGTTGGGACTTCTGTTGAACAAGATTTTCGGAATGAAGAGGCCTCATAGGATGGAAACATAGTGGGATGTAGTAGAAACGTAACTGTATTTCTCATGGTCAGCTCTCTTATCTCTTAGCCTGGAATGTAAACACAGACCCAACCCAAAAAGACAGTTTCATAATTCCATCAACCAAGCATTGGGCCCCAGAAGATCAATTCCTCATATCTATTTCAAAAAAACCTATTGAGGCAGTGGAATTTATCTTCCAAAACTATATTATTCTCCATCCCCGACTTACATGTCTTTGCTTAAGAGACAATCAACTGGTCCTGCCTGGGTATCCAAAAGTTCAGGATTAAAGAGACTAACTCAGTCTGGAAATGTCTCTAGGTTTCTTTGGTCTCTACTTTATCCTCACTTCAATATGAAAAATGAAAACTAAGGCCAAAATTCAGATTCAAAGTTTATTTCCTGGCAGTAAAATTCATACTGTTTTCCAAGCAGGACATCCCAGGACTTTCCCTCTGAGTGAGTTTATAATTGGGTCTCTGAAACCCGAGGACTTTGAACAAAAGGGTCTATAAAATCCACACTGGTGCAACAAAACGTCAGCTGCCTCACTCTCTCCATTCGCTACCCATAAAGATGAAGAAAGGGCAATAGTAGCCTCCTTATTAAGGGGGCTATTTATTAATTGTCCAGTGATAATTAATATCTACTTGCTCAACAATCCTGCCTGATAGGAATTGTTTTCTTCATATTTCAGGTGGGGAAAGTGGCAATCAAAGAGATTAAGCGGCATGCTCCTTGTAGTATGCTATGAAGCTAGGGTGAAGCAGATCCATTTGATTTCAGAGCACAGGGCAATGTACACAGCAATGTATCAGTTGTAAATGGCCACAATCATGCTCTGTAACAAAACACCCTGAAATTCAGGAGCTGACAGCAGCTATTTCTCATTGCTCCTGAGTTTGTGGATCATCTGGGCCTTCTGCTGGTCTTGGTCAGTCCTCCCCATGCAATTGGTTAGCCGTAGGTTTGGGGCTACTCTCAGTAGGGTGCTCATGTCTGTCAGTTGGTTCGTGACGGCCTTGGCTGGGATCAGGGAAAATGGGACTCTGTTTCATGTGTAACACTCTAACAAGCTAGCTCAAGTATGTTCTTGTGGTTATTACAAGAGCAGCAAGAGAACAAGCCCCAACATAGAAGCATTGTTCACGCTTATATGTCACACATCACATGTGCTAACATCCCATTGCCAAATCAAACCACATGGCTGAGCCAGGAGTCAACTGAGGCCATTGATGTAAGCAAATCTACCCTAGACACATGGATCTCATATGCCCAACGCCCTTTCTTCCTCCATGGCTGCAGGAAACATTGGTGGCAAGACTTTCATTTTTTTTTTAAGGGAAATATGTAACATTATGGTGTCCATTTGCAAACAGCATTGAAAATAAACCCATATTCTAAGGAATATGAAAAATATTTTTGGGGTTAACATGTTAACCCAAAAAGATGAAAGAACTAAATAAGATCTGGCTTTAAAAAAACTAATCTTGAAAACAATTTATTTTCTTTTTTCTTTAAGGTAAATTCAGAATTTCCTTTGGAACAAGTTTGGTTGAAATAAGGAGCCAACATCCCAATCTGAATCCTTATAAAGTCATCTTTTTTTATAATTTATAAGAATCGTAGCCAGCCCCTGCAAATCAAATAATTTCAAAGCAATCTTCTTTTTAACCTTCTGGAGTGAGGATGAAAATTCAAATTTTCCTAAAGAAGAGGGAAAAAAATGAGTTAATCCACAACGCCAGGGTTATTTCTCCTGGGTAACTGGATTAAAGCCAAAGATCCCAATGGCAGGGCCAGTTGACTTTATGACACTCACATGCTTAGATGGCACCTTATTCTCCCAACACCAAATGTCTGAATGTTTTGAGTGTTTTATAGACCAAACATTTGGACGCTTGACCACATTTTTCCATTTTCCATCTGGAAAAGAATGAACACTGTCTGAGATGTGTCTCTTAGACTTCCTAAGAAGATGACCTTGAATGCCTTAGAAGCGGCATCAGTTCAACCCAGCACAAACTGCAGTGACTGTCCTTACAATCAGCTGCCTAAAGGGCATCTGTGTTAGGTAATCCAGAGCATCTGAATGAAAATTAAGGTTGATGGAATTAAGATGGAATTGGGAGTTTATTATGTGTTCACTACCTGCTGGGCCCTTTTCAACATATTAACATTACCTAGGATACCATTGGCCTTCACTTTGCGCTTAAGAAATGAAGTTCCATGTGCTTAAATGATTCACTCAAAGTCACACGGCTGGTCAAGAATCAAGCGCCCTGTCATGCCCTTGAGAAGCCTGCAAGCACAGTGTCTGCCACACAGATGTCTTTCAGGCATCTGTTTAGACACACACACAAATCAAGTTTGAAGAGTTATGAAAAGGAAACCGCTCTCTGCCATGTCTGTGATGTGTGTGCCCACACACGTACACATGCCTGCCTCTCCTCCCAGCCTACTCGGTCCCATCCACCTAACAGTCCTCTAGGTAAGTAGGTGGCACCAGATGCAATCCCTGTCCAGAGCAAGAGAGAGCTGAGTGTTGAGAGAATAAAAAGCCTTTGATCCAAACACCAGCTTTTATCCCTCGCACCGGGGCAGAGACAGCTGCTATTTAGACTTTGAGGTCTGGTTCACAATGAAGATCCCAAGAGCAAAAACTCCTCCATCCAAAAGGAAAAGCAATCAACTTGAGCAAGTTCACTATTCCGTTGCTGCTGGCAAAGCTGGGAAAACACGGAAAGAGGATCAAGTGAAGGGCCTTGAAAGGGAAGAACAAGTGTTTGTGCCCAGCCAGAGGAACTCACTGTATTCCTTCAGCTCAGGAGTTGACTAAAAGTTGCATAAACCCAGGCCAAATAAAGTGCCAGGTCCACACCTTGAGTCAACCAAGGTAAAAAAAACTTGGCCTTTCCCAATCGGTTTTATTTTCAACATAAGCATTTCACTTTCAACCCGATGCAACGAACCTTGACTACTGTGCTTTCTACCCAGGACCTTCTCCTCGTGTTGGTGAGAGAATTCTTAGGAGTTGCCTTCCTTTTTACAGACAGTGTCTGACCTGAGCGATCACAGCTTGTCTGTCTGACCTCAGTGGAGCTTCTTAAACACAGTTGGCCTCTACCTGCCTGGATGTCAGAAAGGCGGCTGTGATGAAAACGGCTTCCACCTTCATCAAGGACATAACAAGCACCAGGCAACCGGCAGTGCCCAAGAGACAGAGGCAGCTCTGTGCTTCATCTCCACTGACTGGTCAAAAGGGCAGCTACATTCAAGGTGGAATCTGCACAGTGACTAAAATTGATGCTGCGCACATTCCTTGAGTCAAACGGACCGCTAACCATTGTGAGATGGCAGAAATGTCGACTTTCCTCTCCAAACCCCAGTTTCCTGAATGGTTAAATGGAAAAGATACACCTAACTTACAGTAGCACAGGGAGAAATAAACTCAAAAACTAACAAAATGTGAGTTATCTGCCATTTCATTATTTTTATTTTATTTATTTTATTAAGAGACGGGAATGGCCTTGCTCTGTCGCCCAGGCTGGAGTGCAGTGGCGCAGTTGTGACTGGTGGTGAATCCCTGCAGGTCTACAGCAGCCTCGATTCTTGCCTCCTCAGAAGGAAGAATTCAAATGAGGGACATAAGGCAGAAGGAGAGAACAGGGCAAGTTTTAGAGCAGGAATGAAAGTTTATTAAACAGTTTTAGGGCGGGAATGAAAAGAAATCAAGTACACTTGAAAGAGAGCCAAGTGGGTGACGTGAGAGATCATGGTTTGACCTTTGGACTTGGGGTTTTATATGTTGGTGTGCTTCCGGCTCTTGCCTTACTTCTCCCCGATTCTTCTCTTGGGGTGGGTTGTCAGCATGCACTGCGGCCTTCCAGCACTTTGGAGGGGCCTCATGTGTAGCGTGTTTACAGAAGTTGTGTGTACGCTCACTTGAGGTGTTCCCTTAACAGTGTTTCTAGAGAAAGGTTATACCAGTTAAGCTCCGCCGTTTTGCCTCTTAGTGTGCATGCGTGAGCCCACTCACCCACCTCCTGAGATCTTATCCAGAAGCTGCTGATCACCAGTTTTATGTTTTTCTATCTATTGGGAGACTGCCTTTCCCTGGTGCTGGCTGTGACCAATTATTACTTTAGAGAGACAATGTAACAACCACCTGATTATCACCTGATGGTCACCTGATATTCCTGGTGGTGATGGGAGCCCTGTCCTGCTGGGCTCATGCCTGACTGGCTACCTACTGTAACACAGTCATGAATCACAGTAGCCTTGATTTCCTGGGTTCAAGAGATCCTCCAACCTCAGCCTCCCAAGCAGCTAGGACTACAGGCATGCAGGACCACATCTGCCAAGTTTTCTATTTTTTCTAGGGATGGGGTCTCCCTGTGTTGCCCAGATTGGTCTCAAACTCCTGGCCTCAAGCGATCTTCCTATGTAGGCCTCCCAAATGCTGGGATTATAGGCATGAGCCACCACACGCAGCCTCATTTTATTCTTGAATGGATGAGACCAGGCAACACTGATGAGTGATAGACTTACTTACAGTAACAGGCACCATTTTTGAGGGGCAACTCTGGGCCAGGCACTGCACTAGTTGCCACCCACCCATTCTCTCCTTCAGTCTTCACAACACAGATTGTTAAAGCAATGTCCAAAAGCTTGCTTGGTCTATTATCTGAAGACAACAAAGATTTACTCAGGTTGGGCCCACGCCAAGAGAAACTTATCAACAGAGGTTATTAGCATGGATACTATAGTAAATATTGGTGGACGATCCTCCCGGAAATATAACCCATTCTTGGGGCAACAGATTTCTTCTGGATTCAGATATTTTCAAGTCAGCTATCCACTTTCTTAGATTAAAAAGTATTGCTGACTTCCAAATGGCAATATAGCTGGACGAAAACCAACTTCCTGAGAGTATTAGCATTAGATACCTACTTTGTGCTTGGCAGTGTATCCGACATCAGAGGGCTTCAGATAAATAGAAACCCTGCCCTTGAGTCCTCTAGTTCCACCCAGCCAGCCACCCAGCACGCCAATCATTCGTTCATTCAAAGGTGTGTATTGAGCTCTCGTTCATGTTATGTAAAGTCAGAGAGAACTGCTGCCTTTCCGGAGCTAACATTCTGGCTGACTTACTCTCAGGATATTGTTACAATGCAAAGGAAAACAGTTTAGAATCAATAGGTGAGGAGCTATACTCACAATGGGAGAAGAGTTACTTAAGTGTTCTGTAAGACAGTCCAGCAATGAGTATTAAAAATTATAATATTTTATAATCCCTTTGGCTCAGTAAATCCACTTTAAGAAATGTATCCAAAGGAAGTCATTCTATACGTAAATCATCACACATGTGCATGAAGATTTTTTATAAGGTTATTCATCATTGGTATATTGCTTAGAATCATACACAAAAAAGGACTGAAGAAAAAAGAAACAAGCCCAATCATCGATGAAAAATGAATTAAATAAATCATAGTACATTATTTTATGCACTGGAATGTTATGTGGTCATTAAAGGTTATGTTCTATACGTGTTGTTAAGTAAAAATGGTAGGTCAGAATACACAGAATAAGATCTTACTTTGATTTTTTAATAATATTAAATTATACAGATGGATATAAATACACCAAATACAACTGGGTCATCTTCAGGCTTTAATACAACTCCAATCATCAAGCCAGAACTGAAGAGTAATGTATGTTAGTAAGTTTTCTGATGGTGTATGATAACAAATATTTATTTATTTGTTTATTTTGAGATGGAGTTTTTTGCTCTTGTGCCCAGACTGGTGTGCAATGGTGCAATCTTGGCTCACTACAATCTCTGCCTTCCGAGTTCAAATGATTCTCCTGCCTCAGCCTCCCGAGTAGCTGGGATTACAGGCATGCGCCACCAGGCTCAGCTAATTTTGCATTTTTAGTAGAGAGGGGGTTTCACCATGTTGGTCAGGCTGGTCTCGAACTCCTGACCCTGTGATCTGCCCTCCTCAGCCTCCCCAAGTGCTGGGATTACAGGCGTGAGCCACCGCGCCTGGCCACAAATATTTCTTTAATAATTATATTTTGCCATATTTTCCTTAAAATTCTACTCAATACTACAGCTATTGGGATATCCTCCTATTCTCTTTTTTATCTCTCCCATCCCCCAAAACTCCCAGCTTTTCTGCCTTTCTTCCTCACTACTCTCTCCTCTTCCTTCTCCTCTTCTCTCTCTCCCTGCACCCCTCCCTCTTCTCTTCCAAATTCCTCCCCTTCTCTATTTTTCCTCCTTCTGGTATCTCCATGCTCTTTCCTATACAGATCAACTTGGTCTCTCTCAGCTTATCCAGATTTATTTTCCACCAGTCTCTCTACCCAGAATAATAAAGACATCCCTTCTCAGAAAAGGAAGAGAGAAATGCAGGCACTTTTGATCTATTATTTTGTGTCTTTTATGTATATATACTATTAATATTGGATATATCTGAGTGTTAAGATGTAAAGGGATTTTGTCTTATTTGCTTACTCAAATTTTTCTTTGATTTTTCAAAAGTCAACATGCATTTTGCTAAATGAGAAAAAAATCTTTTATGAATGATAAAAATATACTGGACACAGTAGCATTTAGAAGTCTCATAATTTTCCCTGAAGGAATTATAAATGTCCTGTGAATGTTGTTAAAAAATCATGCCACGAAATGGTGAGCACCTTCTGGAGAGGTCTGGGAGTGCTACGATGTCCCCAGGATGTCTCTAGGAGACATCTTCCTTATTGAAACACTGAAGCCATATGGCCAATTTTCAGTTAAAAATTCCCAACTCCTCTTCTTCTGCTGAGATTCAAATCCCAGCCACAGAAATGACAGGATTCTCAGCGTAGCAGACATGCCATGGAAGAGTAGTCTTTTTTTTTTTAATCCACAAGGCTGTGTGGTGGGCCACCTGCTTCAGAATGACTCAGGTACTTAGTGCAAATGTCAGTCTCACCCACTCACCCACTCAACTTTTGTCTTTCACTTTTTAGCCACACACACACACAGACATGACTGCCACTGCAATTTACCAAAAATGGCTATGATTGTGACTGTATCTTTAACCTTCTATTACCCTCCCCAAACACCCGTGACTACGAACACGATGAGGACATACTCACATCATATACCTGTGCCAGCTCCGAACCTGCACCTGGCGGGACACAGGTCCTCCCTCATCTCCTCCCACTATTTTGGAATGTTCCCAGGTGGTGTTTTACAAATGTAAAGGCACAGATACTCCCATGTTCTGTTGCAGGCCCTTGTCATGGTCCTTGCCCATCACTTTCAGTGCCCTCCATGAGCACACCCTTGTAAATCCCTCCTCCCAGAGCTGCCCAAACCCTGGTTCCCAAGGTGCTGAAGCAGAGCAGGATTGCTTGCTCCCCCATTCTGGCTGCACATCGTTGCCTGGACCCTGAAGTATGGCTGCTTGCCCTCAGCATCTCAAAAGCACCTTCTGTAAACAAGCTCTATTGCCTTTTGTCTCTGGCTCTCCCACTGGGAATTTCAAGCAGTCTCAGAGGCTAGGCAGGGAATCACCCCTTGCCATCCCTCCCTTCATTTCATCTCTCTTCTTTTACTGCCAAAAGTCTTCCTCTCTCTTCAACAACAGCATAAGCAAGCCATGTGTATAACTCATGCAGACCCTTGGCCTGGGAAATTGCCCAATCCCCTGGCAGAAGGAAGTGGGTCCCAGCTCAAGCCCAGCCATGATCCCCTGCCACATTAGCTTCAGCTAATGCCTCTTTGGGTCTGCGTGGGTATTTTCACCGCGGACTAGATGCCTTGGGCCATGAGGAACATCACACCATCAGACTCCAAAGCAAAGATCCATGTGGCAGATTATATTTACCAAACATGGCCAAATAAGGGTGAAGCTTTATAACTCCTTCCCACAGAATGTGCCAGAACTGATGCTGTTTAATTTCCTAGGCTAAATCATAAAAAGTCACACAGCTTCCACCAGGCTCTCTCTCACTCAGGACATGTAGCTTTGGAGCTCTGAGCTACTGTGTAAGAAGTCTGGCTGCCCTAAAGTCATCACGCTAAAGCGATCCCATGGAGAGACCACTGAGAGCAGAGAGAGATTCTTGTAGCCCCCTGCTGTCCCAGCTCTGGCTGCTCACATCTTCCCAGCACCAGCTCCCAGACACATGGATGAGTGAAGATTTCAGCCCTTGACCTTTGAGGTGCTCCATTTGATGCCATGGGTGCAGAGATGAACTACTGCCAAGCCTCGATCAAATTGCAGATTTACAAGCAAAATAAATGTTGTCATTGTTTTAAGCCACTAGATTTAAGGTGGTTTGCTTCAAGCCACAGTTACCAGGACACTCTGAAAAACCTGGGCTCTGAAACTCCAAGGTCTCATAGGAACTAAGGTTGACTTTCCCTTCCACCTGGGTGATCAAAGCTTAAATCACTAACACCAGCAATGATGGTCCATTGGCATGTGAGAGAGGAACAGAGCAAGACTGCAGGAACATGCAGACACTTGGCCTGGGAAATCGCCCAACCTCCTGGCAGAAGAAAGTAGGTCCCAGTTCAAGCCCAGCCGTGATCCTCTGCTACATCAACTTCAGCCAGCACCTCTTTGGGTCTGCATGGGTATTTTCACTGCAGACTAGATGCTTTGGGTCATGAGGAACACATGTGGAACCACAGCAGGACTGCTTTCTTGGCTTCCAAGATGTATCTGCTTTTACATTTTTGAGACCTACAGTCATTTGCCCATGTAGAAGTCATGAACAATAGCTTCTTTAGGAAAAAGGGACTTTGCACACTGACCTTTGAGTCACAAGGAGATAGGGTCTTGGCTACTTGGTTGTCTCCCTAGATAGCTGTCACACCAGCAGAGGCTTGAAGCTCAAAAGCAGACCCTGAGATGAGTATTTGAAAGCAAGTGATTTATTTGGAAGGTGATCCAAGTAAACACATAGGAAAGTGGGGAAGGGAAGGAAGCCAATAACACACGTGCTATCAGGTCAGTTAACACTATGGGCGGTGGAGATTCTGGTGGGGAACTCTGGGAGACCATGTTAAACGTGCTTCAGAATTGTCCCAACCAATGGACAAGGAAGGAATTGTAATTTCGAAATCCCACCGGGCCTGTGCCATGCAAACCATGAGCACACTATGTAGAGAGTGGCAGGTGCTTCCAGAAGGATGCCATTGACACACATGAGAAAGACGAGCACTGAGGGCTATGGACAGGCATCAGTAGTGTCTATCTGAGCCACCTTAAAGATGGACAAAGTGCCAAGGCATCTACCGTAGTAGGGCTGGTGGAAGCCATCACCTGACTGCCCCGAAATATAATCACCCAATGGGTTCTTCCTGCCTGCTACACAGACAAAATCAATTCACTAAGACCATGGCACTGCCTCAAAAAAAAAAAAAAAGAAAGAAAAAAAAAAGAAAAAAGAGTTTATGTCCTGGTGTGGCAGCTTACACCTGTAATCCCAGCATTTTGGGAGGCCAAGGTGGGGGAGGATTGCTTGAGCTCAAGAGTTCAAGACCCACTGGGCAGCAAAGTGGGACCTCATCTCTACAAAAAAAAAAATTAGCCAGGTGTGGTGGTGCACACCTGTAGTCTCAGCTACTTGGGAGGCTGAGGTGGGAGGATCACTTGAGCCCAGGAGATGGAGGCTGCAGTGAGCCATGATCACAGCACTGCACTCCAACCTAGATGACAAAGTGAGACCCTTTCTCAAAAAAAAAAAAAAAAAAAAAAGTTAATTGGTGAGTAGGAGATGAAGTTCTCAATCAAATTAGTCTGGAAGGCTTGGAGGTTAGGGTTTTTCAAGGATAGTTTGTTGGGCAGGGGACTAGGGAATGGGGAATGTTGATTGGTTGGGGATGAAATCATAGGAGTGTGGGAATTGTTCCTCGTGTATTCCTGGGTAGGGGTCACGGGACTCACTGAGTCATGGGTCATTGGTCTGGGTGGAGTCAGCCAGTTATCAGGAATGCAGAAGTTCAAAAAACATCTCAAGAGACCAATCTTAGGTTCTACAGTAGTGATGTTATCTATAGGAGCAATCTGGGACGTTGCAAGACTTGTGACCACCAAAACAATGGCTGGTTATTTATTTGCTCATCCCCATAGGCCTCTTCTCCCCAGGCTTGCCTCTTGGTAGCTGTCTCTTGGGTGATTGACAGCTCTGAGAGGTGTCTGTGAATCGCCCCTTTATGTCCTTCCACTGATACCATTGGAGAATCAGCGCCCTTTTGGCTTCAGGCACTGGCTGTTGACACTAAAGCCAAGGATGCTGGGGGAGGCGAGTTGAGCAGACACTGTCCTTGTGCAATATGGGCCCCAATGCACAGATCCGGTTACAATCTGGGATGCTCTGGCAGGGGTGGATTAGCCTCCCCTTCTGCTAGGTCCCTGGGAGGGAGGCTGAGGGGAAACCCACTGCCCCACAAATGAAATCCAGAGCATCTCCTGTGAAGGAGTGTTGTGTGGAGCTGAGCCCTTTTGGAGGTGCAGCCCCAGGCCGGTGGGGTGACACCACCAGCCCCGTGTGGACTGGACTAGGGGAGACCTCTGCAGGCCACCCTCCTAAGCATCCGAAAGCAATATGCCTTTTCCAGCGGGTCGTCTGGACATGTTCTGAGGCATACTGGAAAAGGACCCAGATCTGCAACTTCTCTGATACTTGGAACTGCTGAATTTTCATGTTTTATGTGAGATGTTCTCATCCAAGAAGTCCCGAGTTTCCTAATAGGAACATGGTGTGTCTGCCTGAAACATTTGGCCCTTGGAAACGCTCCACATCTCCAGCCAATAAACCGTGATCTAAAACAGCCTGGGCTGCTCACGGCTGCTTCCAGCAAGATGGAAAACAAGCAGTTGGATGACGGTATCTGAGAAATGACGGTACCAAATATGTGCTTTGGAAACATTGCCCCCAAACGCCACAGAGACTGAGTCCTGCCATGCTGCTTTCCTTGTCCTTTATATTGTAAACTGATTTATTAAAAGTCTATCTGGAGGGCTTTGGTTCTCCCTAAACCAATTTGACCCCATGCCTCCTGGCAGTTTTTGTCTTTATAAAATTGTAAAATCCTTTCCTCTTTTGCTAAACGTGTCTTAGGGTCCACGTATATTCTTTGTTTCAGGAGTACTCAAGTTAATCCCAGCACTTTAGGAGGCCAGGGTAGGAGCATTGCTTGAGCCCAGGAGTTCAAGACCAGCCTGGGCAATACAGTAAGATTTGGTCTTTATTTTAAATAATTAATTAATTAATTAATTAATTAAAATTTTAATTTCAAAATAAAAAATAAAATATAATAAAATTGGGTTTGGTAAAGAAACTCCATCGTGCTCACCCTCTTAAGATATATGGGGAAAGGATGGTATAGTGGGACAAGGTGGGAGGTGGGAGGTGGGAGGTAGGAGGTGGGGTCTCACATTGGTTGTGGGGCCCTGGGCAAATTTCTAACATCTCTGCAGCTCTATTTCCTCACTTGTAAGACCTGGGAGTACAAATTCAAATGCCCCATATAAGGGGTCTTGTGATTCCCTGAGTGGCAAGTCCCACATCAGACACTCACACAGCCTCCCCATCTCTGGTTCTCTGGCACAGATTACAGCTACGCACTTTCTAGTCCTAATGGTCTATGTTCTAGACCCGGGATGGGAGGAACACCAGAAGCCAAGGCCTCCAAACACCTTCCAACACTCAGGCCCCGCACCCACTCCCTCCGGCCTCTGCCTCCAGGTAAGGCCTGGCTCTGAGGGAAATGGGAGATTTTATCATCTCTCTGAGACTCCTCAAGAGAAAATTCTTGCAATGCAAATGGACTTGGGGGAAGATGTGCCTTCATGGGAGGAAGCTCCATTCCATCAACACAGCTTCCATCCACAGAGCAAGCACAGGGGACTGTGAGGGAGGTGCAGGCCAGGTTGGCCAGCAAAGAGAAATGACTACAGTGAAAAATGCCAGTTAAAGGGTTTCATTCACGGAAGAACTATTCATAAGGGCCCACTGTGCAGCAGGCCCTGAGGATCCCGAAGTGGACAGAACAGACAGGAGTCCATCCATGGAGCTTACGTTCTTGTGGAAGAGAGCGGGGCAGTGAACAAATACACAGAGAAACTCTACATCAGATGGTGGTAAGGAGAGAAAATAAAGCAGACAAGTGGAGGGGATGACAGAGAGGATTTCAACAGGAGGCTGAACTGGAGTCAAAGATAAAAGGAAGGAGGAACCGCTGAGCGCCTCTCCCTGCTTTGACCCGACAGTTGGGACAGCTGGGAGGAAAATGGGGGTCTGCGTGGGGTGATGTGGACCCTCATTCTGGGACCACTGACCTTTCTTACAGTCTGTAAAAGAGTCACCATAGGGCTGAGCCCACCAGGGATGCCAGCTTACAGCCACATGCCACTCGGACCCAAGACTGGGCCTGGTCAGCATGTGGCAAAGCTGAATTTGAGCTCCTTCCACTGTGGACTGCCTGGGTTTCCCAGGCTGAGCACTCCAGCTCGCCTTGCACCGGACACTTCAGGCACCTACATTACTTCTAAGTTTTTGAGTTCTAACTCATGATGATGTTACAATAAGAAGTGGGAACCCCAGCCAGTCACTGTTTGCAGTGGTCCCCAATTGACTTTCTGTGGTGCAGCTGTGTGAGAATCACCCAGGAAATGGGCTAAAAGTAGAGTCAAAGCATCCCCAGAGCCTGGCTCCATTCTAGCCTGGAGTAGAGATCCAGTGAATGACAGCAGCCATGCTCCAATTTGTCCACACCTCTCCGTATTCATGGCTCTGGGTCCTATCCCACGTGACTCTGGGCTTGTCCAAATGACAGGCTTTGACCTCCTGCAATAAACCCACAGAACTGTGAGCTAAATAAACGGCTGGTGTTTTAAGCTATTAAGTGTTTTCTTCTAGTTGTATATATTTAAGGTATACAACATAATGTTTTGACGTACATCTACATAGTGAAATGATTCCCACAGTCAAGCAAATTAACAGATCCATCTCCTCACATCCTTTTCTTTGGTGGAGGAGGTGGGTGGTAAGAGCATCTAAAATCTACTTTCTTGGCAAATTAAGTCATCCAGTTTTGAAAGAGTTTGTTATGCAGGAAAGGCTAACTGATGTAAGACCAAGGTTTGATCATTTCTCTAAGCACTCCAGGCACACGTGCTGATGCAGTCTGGTCTGGGACCCCATGCTGTGTTTACCTCCATCACCACCACCTCCCACTACCTTTCCTCCAGTGTCACTATGTGAACATGGCTGTGGCCTTGCTGAGGGAGTGCGACGTGGAGAAGGAGGCCTCCAGGGGGGCCTTCCACCCGAGACCCACTCCCTTTCAGTTCCCACAGAGAATGGGGTCTGCCTGGCAATGTTGGACCCCACCCCAGAATCTGATGGAAAAGTTTGGCATTTTCCAGGTTAATTCTAGAGACAGGTGATATTGGGGAACAGTCATGATAAATAACCACAGCCTAGTTCCACGTTGGATGTGGACAAATAGAAGATATAGAAATGGGACACACGGGTTTTCTGTCTCTTGGAAACCTGGGCCTGAGGGAGGATGAGTTGGACAGGACAGAGATACAACATTCTAGGGCCTTGAAGGAGAAGGTTGACCCTGGGCCCTCCCAAGCCAACAGCAGAGAGGAGCACGTGGGAAGGAGAGGGAGGCCTGGCAGAAGAGTGATGGTGACCCAGTGGGAAAAAACATTGCTCTCACTTTTCACAACTGGAAATGAAACTCATCCAAAAATCCCAGGAAGAAACATGCCTTTTCAGCAACAGTCAAAATCATTCTCCTAGACAATGACCTGGTGTTGGAATAAGGATGTGGGGTTTTTGAATCCAGGGAAAGAGACAAAGCGGGCCTCCTAAGGGCATTGCCCAGTCCTGCCCTTAGGCCAGATCCATCTCAGCACCAGGCAGCTGAGGACACTTGAGAAGAGGGCTGCCTCAGTTTCCTTCGGTGTTTTTCCCCAAGGTTCAGCCCTTGCTCTGGTCACAAAGCTCTTCTTACTAGCCACAAGACTCTAGCCAAAAATTGGCCTTTTCTCCTAGACTAAACGTTGCATGACAATCCCATAAGTCATCCACTTACCCACCAAAAAAAAAAAAAAAAAGTTATTCGTCTGAGAAAATACAGCCCAGAAAATGGGCTACCTAAGCCAAATTATTTTAGAAACTGTCTTTGATCTGCAGGAGAGGGAGTGTGGAGGAATAACCACAGCTCTACCCGTGGAGTCCACAGAGGGGGCTGCTAGGCCAAGCTCCGTGACCTTGCAGAAAGCGTTTTCTGGCTGTGAAACGAGGGCCGAGCTCAATGAGAGCTGGAGTCCTGTCCACTTCTGCCCTCACATAGTGCAAGGATCCTGCTCAGAGTTCACCCCAGCATGACCAGCCTGGGTTTGGGAAAGGCTGTGCATTCACAGTACCAGACAAGGAAGAGGTAAGTATCCTACATGCAGCTGGTTTCAGAGAAGAGGTCCAAGAGAAACTGAGTCCTTGGGTGAAAGTTTTCCTCATCTGTACAGTGGGGATACCTCCAGGACCTAGCTAGGAGGGTAATGGAGATGGAATGAGAGACTGTATGTGAGCATTAGAGCACCGTGCCTGGCAGGCAGAAAGCCCTCTGTGGTCAGCTGATGTTAAGATGGCCGCTGCGGCTCTTTACGGGGGCTCACGTGTGGTGGGCATTCCCACCTGGGATACAGGTCACTGATGGTGGCCTCAGGGCCTTCAAGTGAGCAGCTGGTCCCCTCTCCTCTCTGACCCTCCCAAACTGGATTTTAGTTCTGTTCAACCAGTAGTTCCAAAGGATCTTCTACGCAGCAGGCCCGGGGGACAGGGGTATGCAGAGGAGCCAGGTAGGGTCTCTCTGCACAAGTGACTCAGTCCAGGGGGAGTCCCGGCAGCCGCTGCCTGCAGAAGCAGCCACATGCAGAGCCACGAGGTGGAGGTGTGTTAGCAGCCTGCTCACGTGCGCTCATAGCCTCACGACGACGTGTGGCTGCTCCAAACCAGCCTTCAGGTCTGATAATCCAGGGATGAGTGCTTACATTGAAGCTTGTAGCAGCTTAGCCCTCAGGCCTGATGAATCCAGTGCACACTAGCCCAGCCTCCCACTGCCAGCACCCCCATCTCTGTCTGAGGGTCTCCTCTGGTGCTAAAGTCACTTTAGAGGGAGAATAAGTCAATGTCCTTGGAGACCAGCTCTCAAAGAGTGGCTGATGGGACGTGGTGGGTAAATGCCCCAGCTCTCTCACTCCTCAGGTGGGGCAATCCTGATATATTCCACCCCGGCTTCCTGAGCTCCCAGCAGGACAGAGCCCCAGCTACCCACAGTAGTCACTCATCCCATAACGCACCTCAGCGGCCTTTCCCTTTCGGCCTTGCCTCAGAGGCAGTGGTCACTGCCTCACTCTCCCACCATTTCCTTCACCTCCCAAATAAGCCACTTGACCTGCAGTCCTTGTCACAGTGTCTGCTTCATGGAAAACCCAGCCTAATAAAAGCTTTTGCTTTTTTCCTCACTGGCTCCACTTGGACCCTGGAACCCTTCTATTGGTATCATCTCCCACCTCCAGGGCCTGGCTCCTGCACTCCACATCCCCAAGCCCCAGATAAATCCTGCTATGAATTAAACTCGCCTGGTATGCAGCATCTCACCTGCCTGACTGTTGGAGCTTCCGTTTCCGAGCCACTCCCGGGTTTGCCACACTCTCTGGGCCAGTGCTGTGGAGGCCAGACACACCTTAAGGTGGGCTTCTAGAACCAGCTTAGGACCCTTCGTGCCCAGTGTTAAGCCTTTGGCCCATCCCAGCACCATGAAACCCCTGCCTGCCCCTCCTGATCCTCAGCCAGCAGCCCCGGAGTGAGTCCTGGGCACCCTGGCACAGTTCACTGCTGCCATCTGGAACTCCAGCCACCAGGAATTTTACTCCAAGGCCTGGTCCCCACCCCCGCAGCTCCTGCCTGCCTGCCTCTCCTCACTGCACCTTCACTGTGCCACTGGCTTGAAGAGGACTCTTGCTTTTCTGACCCTTGAACTCCGGGAATCTGCTCTTTGAGTCTTGTGTCTTTGGCCATTTCAGAGCCAGCTCAGCTCTGTTCGTCCTGGTCCAGGTTGTGAGGACAGCAACGCAGCAGCTATTTCTGATCTCGTGGAGGACTTAGATAAGTGCATGGGCAATTACAACCCACTCTGATCAGTTCTCTGATGAGGACAGTGCAGGGTGCTGCAGGAGCATGGGAGGGGCAGTTAGAGAGTGACGTCAAATCCCTGACTAAGGTCAGCCAGGAAGAGTGGGAGGGAGAAGCCAGCTCCTGACTCAGGGAGCAGTGCGCACAAAGGCCAGAGGGGGATAAAACACTCTCCGATGAAGCCCATGTTACTGCTATGGGAATAAACACAGGAGCCTGACAATATTTAATGACACATTCTCCTCTCCACTGAAGCTATAATTTAAATACTTAAACTTGGGGATGGTTAGTTCACTGGTGAGCTTTGTTTACTCATGGAATCCTACCTTTGATTTCTTCCCTCTGTGTCACCCCATCTCTACAGGGGATAAACACCATTATCCACAGAACCATTTAGAAGATGTCAGCCAAGGTGCACACAGCTTAATGTAGCCCTCCATGTGTGGGTTGCAGCAAACCCGAGCTCCGGGGGATCATGGGATTTCATTGCTGAGTTGTTTGCTCTAGGTAAAAGGCAGAGTGCTTGAGTCAACAGATGACAAAACCAGCAGTGGGAAACCTCCATCTGATTGCCAGCCCTGCCAGCTAACCACCTCCTCGCCTGTGTAGTCATCACTGCAAAGACGGAAGGCATGTGTAGAGAGATTCGAAAAAGAAGGCCAGGGGCCTCACCGGGTCCACCATCTCTGACAGTTCCAGCTCATCTTTTCATGGGACTGCCTCACAGAGCCGTGGCATAAGCCCCATTCCGCAGGTGCGGGGCCTGGAACGGACTCAGGTGCATCCTGGGTCTTGAAGAATTTCAGTCAGTTGTGTCTCTTCTTTGTTGTCATGTCTTCTCTGATCTCTGTTGAATGAATGGGGCTGGGATAGGAGTAGGGAGTGTCTTTGTCGGGGGGAAATACAAAGAGGGCTGTCCTAATCTGGAGAGGTGGGCAACAAGAAGCAAGCAGGGTGGTGGGAGAGGACAGTGGTAGCGCTGGACTCATCCACATTGGGTGGAATTGACAGAATTTAAGTGGGCACTGAGATTTGCAAGAGTATTTTCTTTTGTTTCCTTTTGTTTGTTTGTTTTTTTGAGACAGAGTCTTGAACTGTTGCCAGGCTGGAGTGCAGTGGCATGATCTCGGCTCACTGCAATCTCCACCCTCCGGGGTCAAGCGATTCTCCTTCCTTAGCCTCCCAAGTAGCTGGGATTACAAGTGCGTGCCACCACACCCAGCTAATTTTTGTATTTTTAGTAGAGATGGGGTTTCACCATGTTGGCAAGGATGGTCTAGATCTCCTGACCTCGTGATCCACCTGCCTCGGCCTCCCAAAGTGCTGGGATTACAGGCATGAGCCACGGGGCCCGGCTTTGCAACAGTATTTTCTATGCAAGTTTGACATTTGTGAAAAGGGAAAGTTTCTGTATTCCCTCCAACACACACACACACACACACACACACACACACAGGTGATTCACTCTTTGCCTCTTCCTGTAATCCCTCCCACTCCCTGCAAACTCCCTTCCTTATACCAGAGGAACTTACAGAGTCCCCAGGGCAGGCACCTCCTAAAGGGTACCTTCAAAGTTGTTGGAGAAAGAGATTGTAGAGATGCCTTATGCAGAAATGGTAAAAAGTAGACTGGATGTCAGTGGTCACGGTGAATCTGAATGCAGTGCTATTGGAAGGACAGGAAATGGCCTAGGGCAAGGGTTTTACAAACAACTGTTTTTACCTGAGCCTTTTTAAAACTGTCATTTATTCCATTAACCCTACTTCCTCTAGTTATCTCAGGGAACAAGCTGGGTCGGGTATTTCCACCCTATCAGCCTTGCCTACATCCCATTCCGACCCCATCTTTGGAAAAAGGCTGAACCCTTTGACAGTCCCTGATTTCACATTTTCAAAAAGGCCTGTTTTTGTGGCTCTGCCTTCCACTGTGCCTCCAAATGCCTCACAGCGTTTTGTCCTTGAGCCCACTGGAGGGACCCCGCCCAACACATACTTCACACTCCTTGTAAGAGAGTGTCATAGGGTGCTGAGGAAGATGGGCCTTTGGGTTTAGCACCTGCAAACACCCACTGGAGACAGAGCATCAATGCTGTGTGTCCACTCACCAAGGAAGGGGCACCACACCTGCGCAGAGGGCAGAGAGGCAAGGGGCACCTTGGGATGAGAAGTGAGGCCAGTCTCAGGCCTTGCTGCCTCTGACAGCAAAGGGCAACAGCAGCCTTCTAGGAAATGGGACACTGTTTTCCCCGGGCTGGCCACAGCCAGTGTGTGTGCCAACAACCTAACTTCTCACACTGCTCAAAAACCCTGTGTGTGTATCAACACATGCACTGACCTATCTGTTAATAAGTAAGTTCATATTAGAGCTAGAAGACCATGGAGGACACGGGCCAGTAAACTACAGTGCATTAGCCAAATCCATCCAGTTGCTGCTTTTTCGCAGCCAGCAAACTAAGGATGATTTTCACATTTTTATTTTATTTTAGTTTTTATAATTTTTTTTTTCTTTTAATGAGATGGGCATCTCACTATGTCACCCAGGCTGGTCTCGTACTCCTGGGTTCAAGCGATCCTCCCACCTCAGCCTCCTAAAGTGCTGGGATTACAGGCATAAGCCACCACACCCAGCTTATCTTCACATTTCACATTTTTTAATAGTTACATTTTAAATATTCTCTATACATAATTTCCTCCATTTTAACTCTTGTCCAGCGAGGCCTGGGATATTTACTTTTTGACTCTTTAAGAAAACATTTATCAACCCACAGTTACAATCCGTATTCACCATCCACGGCCCACATTCACAAGACAACATTCACAGTCCATAGCTGGGACTCTCAACTGAGCTAAAGTAACCGAAGGAGAAGATGTGAATATCACAATCTTCGGCCGAGAATTGGGATGTACTTGCGTAGTTGGGAAAGCGTATTCTAGTTCCCTAAAACAGGGATTTCAGTTGTAAGTTTCACCTAGAGAAATGCTGCTGCATGTGCAGGGAAGGTCATAGCCACGGGGTACTAACAACAACAACAACAAAAAAGGGAAATTGAAAACTAGGTTGTGATATATCAGTAGGATGGAAATCTACACAACAGTAAAAGGTTAAAAAAATTACCAAGACCTAGACATATACCATGATGAGTAGATCTCAAAAATGTTGATTAGAAAAAAGCAAATTGCAGAATGAGCTGTATACTCTGAGACTGATTGCATAAATTTACCAACAAAAGTTCAAAATAAGACTTTGTTTTTAGGAGTGTTTGTGTCTGTGTGTGTGTGCACGTGTGTGTGTGTGAAAAAATGTCAACAAATAGACTGGAAGAATGAATGTACAGGATACTTTTATATTGTTCCCTCCACAGGGAGAAAGGAGAGAGAAGCAAAGAAAGAGGGAAGAAAAAGGAGGGAGGACAAAATGAGACAGAGACAGAAATGAAATGGTGGTAGCCAAAGAGAACTTCAAATGTATCAATAATACTTTATCCTTACACAGAAACACACACACACACACACAAATGAAAGTTTAAAAAGTACAAATACGGGGAGGGGAACATGACACACCAGGGTCTGTCAGGGGTGACAGGGGTTGCAGGGCAAGGGGAGGGAGAGCATTAGGACAAATACCTAATGCATGCAAAGCTTAAAACCTAGATTCCGGGTTGATGGGCACAGCAAACCACTATGGCACGCGTATACCTATGTAACAAACCTGCACGTTCTGCACATGTATCCCAGAACTTAAAGTAAAATTTAAAAAATAAAAAATAAAAAAACAAAGTAAATAAACTAAAAGTTGCACAAAGATTCTACAGAGGAACCCTTGAAAGTTCAGACAACCAGGTCCCCTGTGTTGTTTTAAGTGTGGGGTAGTACAGTAGAAATTAAAAGTAAAGATTCTGTATGTATCTGAGTTCAAATCCCAGTGTACCTACTTACCAACTGTGTGACTCTAGGCAAACTGCATGACCTCTGTGGAACTCAGTTTCTTATCTGCCAAGTGGAGATTATAATAATAGTCTCTCTATTACCAGCATAAGATCAACTGAATTCATTTCTATGAACTGTTTAAAACTCAGAGTAGGCATCAATAAATGTTTATGATTAATATGATTATATAGTTATCAAAAAAGTTTTAGTTATCAAAGTTATCTGAAACTTCCCAGATTAGCACCTCCCAGAGTGCTGAAAACATCCTTCATACTAAAAAAAAAAAAAAAGTGCAAATACAAATTCTGAATATTTCAAAACTGGGTACCTGCTTTATTATTCTTGTCTCCAAATCAACAGAGCATATTCTAAAATTCCCATCGTTTTGATTTAATATTTCCCACTACAATTAATTCATTTCAAAATTCTCAGTAACTAAAAAAAGTGAGGTTTTTAGTCTAATCTAAAGGAGCATGGATATTTAAAAGTTTGAGAAACACTGGTCCGAAACAGTGGCTTTCAATTCTCAAACCAACTTAAGTATGATTTACATAAAACACACTTAACCCATCTTAACATATAGTTCAACGAGTTTTGACAAAAATTCATACTCCTGTAACAACCACCATATTCAAGATGCAGAATACCCTCGCCCCCAAAAAATCTCTCACCTCTTTGAAACCCGTGCTCCTATTCCCTTCTCCCAGGCAACCACTGACCTAATTTCTGAGTGGATTTTTTTTCACAAAACCTTTTCTTCAAACAGACATTTGAGGGGAACCCAAGAAATAAGCTATGTGAAGTCTGCGCTTGTCCTGGATGAAATGGGGCAGATCTAGAAACCCTGTTTGAAAACCACAGAAGCTCAGCAGGTATTTCCTTCTTCCCAAACCTGAGTACACAGAACATTTCTCCTAACCCCACATAACAGCAGTTCCCTTTTATTGCCTCTTGAGTGAGAAAATGCATATGTGCAGCTAGAATCCACAACTCCAGGAACTACTGGCACACCATGGTCTGAGGGCCATCCATTCCAGGAGAATTTAGTCCAACCTCTAATTCTACGGACAAGAAAACTGCGAGCCAGGGTTCAGGAGACTTGCTTAAACTGGAGAAGAGGAATCTGCCACAAGCTGAAAGGTACATTCGACCTGGTTCA
This sequence comes from Chlorocebus sabaeus, assembly GCF_047675955.1. NCBI lineage: Eukaryota > Metazoa > Chordata > Mammalia > Primates > Cercopithecidae > Chlorocebus > Chlorocebus sabaeus. The sequence continues at coordinate 56,842,324 of NC_132905.1, read as the reverse complement.
TGCCCTCGTGGAGCTGGTGGTTCTGACAACATAACTGATCTCCCCCTCTACCACACTGCCCTTAGATGGCAAATTAGATGTGTCCACTGTCTCTCCCAGGCAAGTGTTGCTGGGTTAGGGTGGGGGGTGGCAGTATCCCAGAATGTCAGGCACAGAAGTGGAGTCGTACCTTGTTTTCCCCAAGACTGTGGTGCTTACAGTTGAGGGATAAATCCAGGTGGTGGCTTCTCCACAAATCAGAAAGGTGGCCAAAGAGTTGTCCAAATGATGGGGATTAGTCAAAAGGGACAAGTTATGGTGCAAACTCAACCACCAGGACCTGTCCCAGTTTCCTGCATTTCATAGACATTCAGATAAGACTTCCCCCACTTCTGCTTAGGATGTGGAAAAACCACAGGAGAATACTCCCCACGACACCAGTGAGGAAAAACCAGGAAATCTACAAAATCCAACTGTTTTGAGCCCATCAGTGTTGAGGTCACAAGGCAACCAAATGAACTAAATTCTAAAGGGTGAAAAGCCCTTCTGAGGAGAGATGGGGCACACCACGTGTTTCACCTTTGTCAGAGCACAGGAAGAAGAAGCACCCACCACAGAAGTAGACAAGAAGATATCATTTAAAATATTAACGAAACGTCATGTCTGGGCCAGCATATCAGTTTGCACTTATGGGATCCCTGGACACCAGGAGGGTTCACAGTCACTCACACATTCTTTGCCACGGGCCCTCACCAGGAACTCATGAGAAAAGAGACTGCAACATCATCCCCAGAGTGGTGCAGGGGTGCAGGTGGTGCCACTGAAATACAGGTACACATCCTGCCCTCTTCCCAGACCCTATGCGTTCAGATGAAGCAACAGCTTTAAGTTGCTAGATTAGGAGAAGAAAATGCTCTTGAGCTCAGAATCCTGCACCCAGCACCGAGACAAAGCAGAGGTTTGCTACTGCTGGGTAAGGGGCAGGAAATTCTTTCCCAACCAAGACACAACACAGAGACAAAACAGAGTTTGGTTTCCGTGGCGGGAGCAAGGATACGCTGATAAAACTCTATCCTCAAGACTCAGGTACAGAATCCCTACCTAAGCCTGAGGCTAGACAAGGAAAGGTGAGATGCTTTCTACCCCCAGTCTCCATCATGAATACCAAGTAAAAAGCATCAGAGACTATTAATGGGGAGGGTCAAAACCTTGGAGAAATTGGTCACATAGGTACTGTTGTTAAGAGCTGTGTGTAAATTAGGAAACCTGAAACAACCCCTCCAGCACTCCAATCTCCACACTAACAAAAGTCCACTGATAGAGGTATATGAAGACTGTGATGTACTGAAGGAAGTGATAGCAAAAACAAAATCAAAATCCAGCCTAATTGCTGACCAGATTGATTGAACCATCCATGCTGACAGCCTGACAGAAGAGGCATGCTCATTTCTTGTGTAAATACTATTTATTTCAGTCTCTACTGTTTTTCTACAATCAATGTCCGGCATGCAATTAAAAATTTTAAAACACAAAAAAGCAAGAAAGAACAACACATTGTAGAAAGATATAACAGTCAAAAGAACCAGACTTAGAGATAACCTACACATTATAACTATCAGACATAGACTTAAAATAACTATGATTAAGATGTTAAAAATCTAATGGAAAAAGTTAACAACATGCACTAGCAGACAGATAGGGAATTTCAGCAGAGTCAAAACAAGAGTCAGATGTAAATGCAAGACACAATTTCAGAGATAAATTCCTTCTATGGTCTTATTAGCAGACTAGACCCAACTAAGCAAGGATCCAGTGAATCTGAAGATAGGTCAATAAAAACCATAATACTGAAACACAAAAGGAAAAAAAGAATGTATGCAAAATCTGTGGGACAATATCAAGTTGTCTTACATACATGTAATTTAAGTCTTAAGAGGAGAAAAGAGAGAGAATTAGAAGAAATACATTGAAGAGATCATAGCCAATAATTTTCTAAAACTAATGAAAGACTATAAACTACAGATGTGAGAGGCTCTGTATACCCCAATCAGGATGAAGTTAGACAGACATAGACACACAAGCACACACACACACACACAAACACACACACACACACACAAGCACAGCATAGTCAAACTGCTGAAATCCAAAGATAAAAATCTGAAGGCAGCTAGATAAAAAATAAACATTACATAAAGAAGAATAATGAGAATAATTATGGCAGAGTATTCATCGAAAGCCAGGTGAGCAGAAAGACAGTGGAGCGATGTCTTTAAAATACTAAATGAAAATAACTGTCAAATCAGATTGAAGGCAAGATGAAGACTTTTTCAAATACATGAAATTTGAAATAATTTACTGTAATTAGACTTTCACTGCAAGAAATGTTAAAGAAAGTTCCTCAGGCAGAGGAAATATGTTACCAGGTGGAAATGTGAATCTAGTTTTAAAAATAGAGAGTTAAAAATGGTAAAAATGGGGAGAAATATAAAGCACATTGTTATTTTCAGTAACTTTAAAGATCATTGGCTATGTAAATCCAAAATAGTAACAATATATTTGAGGTTTGTAAAATATGTATTAGTAAAATATATGGCAACAATACACAGAGGATGAGAGAGAACACGGAAATATACTGTTTTAACATTCTTATACTGTATTTGTAGTGCTCTAATATTTTTTTTTAATTTATTTATTATTATTAAACTTCAAGTTGTAGGGTACATGTGCACAATGTGCAGGTTTGCTACATATGTATACTTGTGCCATGTTGGTGTGCTGCACCCATCAACTTGTCATTTACATCAGGTATAACTCCCAATGCAATCCCTCCCCCCTCCCCCCTCCCCATGATAGGCCCCGGTGTGTGATGTTCCCCTTCCCGAGTCCAAGTGATCTCATTGTTCAGTTCCCACCTATGAGTGAGAACATGCGGTGTTTGGTTTTCTGTTCTTGTGATAGTTTGCTGAGAATGATGGTTTCCAGCTGCATCCATGTCCCTACAAAGGACACAAACTCATCCTTTTTTATGGCTGCATAGTATTCCATGGTGTATATGTGCCACATTTTCTTAATCCGATCTGTCACTGATGGACATTTGGGTTGATTCCAAGTCTTTGCTATTGTGAATAGTGCTGCAATAAACATACGTGTGCATGTGTCTTTATAGCAGCATAATTTATAATCCTTTGGGTATATACCCAGTAATGGGATGGCTGGGTCATATGGTACATCTAGTTCTAGATCCTTGAGGAATCGCCATACTGTTTTCCATAATGGTTGAACTAGTTTACACTCCCACCAACAGTGTAAAAGTGTTCCTATTTCTCCACATCCTCTCCAGCACCTGTTGTTTCCTGACTTTTGAATGATCGCCATTCTAACTGGTGTGAGATGGTATCTCATTGTGGTTTTGATTTGCAGTTCTCTGATGGCCAGTGATGATGAGCATTTTTTCATGTGTCTGTTGGCTGTATGAATGTCTTCTTTTGAGAAATGTCTGTTCATATCCTTTGCCCACTTTTTGATGGGGTTGTTTGTTTTTTTCTTGTAAATTTGTTTGAGTTCTTTGTAGGTTCTGGATATTAGCCCTTTGTCAGATGAGTAGATTGCAAAAATTTTCTCCCATTCTGTAGGTTGCCTGTTCACTCTGATGGTAGTTTCTTTTGCTGTGCAGAAGCTCTTTAGTTTAATGAGATCCCATTTGTCAATTTTGGCTTTTGCTGCCGTTGCTTTTGGTGTTTTAGACATGAAGTCTTTGCCCATGCCTATGTCCTGAATGGTACTACCTAGGTTTTCCTCTAGGATTTTTATGGTATTAGGTCTAACATTTAAGTCTCTAATCCATCTTGAATTAATTTTCGTATAAGGAGTAAGGAAAGGATCCAGTTTCAGCTTTCTACTTATGGCTAGCCAATTTTCCCAGCACCATTTATTAAATAGGGAATCCTTTCCCCATTTCTTGTTTCTCTCAGGTTTGTCAAAGATCAGATGGCTGTAGATGTGTAGTATTATTTCTGAGGACTCGGTTCTGTTCCATTGGTCTATATCTCTGTTTTGGTACCAGTACCATGCTGTTTTGGTTACTGTAGCCTTGTAGTATAGTTTGAAGTCAGGTAGCGTGATGCCTCCAGCTTTGTTCTTTTGACTTAGGATTGTCTTGGAGATGCGGGCTCTTTTTTGGTTCCATATGAACTTTAAAGCAGTTTTTTCCAATTCTGTGAAGAAGCTCATTGGTAGCTTGATGGGGATGGCATTGAATCTATAAATTACCTTGGGCAGTATGGCCATTTTCACGATATTGATTCTTCCTATCCATGAGCATGGTATGTTCTTCCATTTGTTTGTGTCCTCTTTTATTTCACTGAGCAGTGGTTTGTAGTTCTCCTTGAAGAGGTCCTTTACATCCCTTGTAAGTTGGATTCCTAGGTATTTTATTCTCTTTGAAGCAATTGTGAATGGAAGTTCATTCCTGATTTGGCTCTCTGTTTGACTGTCACTGGTGTATAAGAATGCTTGTGATTTTTGCACATTAATTTTGTATCCTGAGACTTTGCTGAAGTTGCTTATCAGCTTAAGGAGATTTTGGGCTGAGACAATGGGGTTTTCTAAATATACAATCATGTCGTCTGCAAACAGGGACAATTTGACTTCTTCTTTTCCTAACTGAATCCCCTTGATTTCTTTCTCTTGCCTGATTGCCCTAGCCAGAACTTCCAACACTATGTTGAATAGGAGTGGTGAGAGAGGGCATCCCTGTCTTGTGCCAGTTTTCAAAGGGAATTTTTCCAGTTTTTGCCCATTCAGTATGATATTGGCTGTGGGTTTGTCATAAATAGCTCTTATTATTTTGAGGCACGTTCCATCAATACCGAATTTATTGAGCGTTTTTAGCATGAAGGGCTGTTGAATTTTGTCAAAAGCCTTTTCTGCATCTATTGAGATAATCATGTGGTTCTTGTCTTTGGTTCTGTTTATATGCTGGATTATGTTTATTGATTTGCGAATGTTGAACCAGCCTTGCATCCCAGGGATGAAGCCCACTTGATCATGGTGGATAAGCTTTTTGATGTGCTGCTGAATCCGGTTTGCCAGTATTTTATTGAGGATTTTTGCATCGATGTTCATCAGGGATATTGGTCTAAAATTCTCTTTTTTTGTTGTGTCTCTGCCAGGCTTTGGTATCAGGATGATGTTGGTCTCATAAAATGAGTTAGGGAGGATTCCCTCTTTTTCTATTGATTGGAATAGTTTCAGAAGGAATGGTACCAGCTCCTCCTTGTACCTCTGGTAGAATTCAGCTGTGAATCCATCTGGTCCTGGACTTTTTTTGGTTGGTAGGCTATTAATTATTGCCTCAATTTCAGAGCCTACTATTGGTCTATTCAGGGATTCAACTTCTTCCTGGTTTAGTCTTGGAAGAGTGTAAGTGTCCAGGAAATTATCCATTTCTTCTAGATTTTCCAGTTTATTTGCGTAGAGGTGTTTATAGTATTCTCTGATGGTAGTTTGTATTTCTGTGGGGTCGGTGGTGATATCCCCTTTATCATTTTTAATTGCGTCGATTTGATTCTTCTCTCTTTTCTTCTTTATTAGTCTTGCTAGTGGTCTGTCAATTTTGTTGATCTTTTCAAAAAACCAACTCCTGGATTCATTGATTTTTTGGAGGGTTTTTTGTGTCTCTATCTCCTTCAGTTCTGCTCTGATCTTAGTTATTTCCTGCCTTCTGCTAGCTTTCGAATGTGTTTGCTCTTGCTTCTCTAGTTCTTTTAATTGCAATGTTAGAGTGTCAATTTTAGATCTTTCCTGCTTTCTCTTGTGGGCATTTAGTGCTATAAATTTCCCTCTACACACTGCTTTAAATGTGTCCCAGAGATTCTGGTATGTTGTATCTTTGTTCTCATTGGTTTCAAAGAACATCTTTATTTCTGCCTTCATTTCGTTATGTACCCAGTAGTCATTCAGGAGCAGGTTGTTCAGTTTCCATGTAGTTGAGCGGTTTTGATTGAGTTTCTTAGTCCTGAGTTCTAATTTGATTGCACTGTGGTCTGAGAGACAGTTTGTTATAATTTCTGTTCTTGTACATTTGCTGAGGAGTGCTTTACTTCCAATTACGTGGTCAATTTTGGAGTAAGTACGATGTGGTGCTGAGAAGAATGTATATTCTGTTGATTTGGGGTGGAGAGTTCTATAGATGTCTATTAGGTCTGCTTGCTGCAGAGATGAGTTCAATTCCTGGATATCCTTGTTAACTTTCTGTCTCGTTGATCTGTCTAATGTTGACAGTGGAGTGTTGAAGTCTCCCATTATTATTGTATGGGAGTCTAAGTCTCTTTGTAAGTCTCTAAAGACTTGCTTTATGAATCTGGGTGCTCCTGTATTGGGTGCATATATATTTAGGATAGTTAGCTCTTCCTGTTGAATTGATCCCTTTACCATTATGTAATGCCCTTCTTTGTCTCTTTTGATCTTTGATGGTTTAAAGTCTGTTTTATCAGAGACTAGTATTGCAACCCCCGCTTTTTTTTGTTCTCCATTTACTTGGTAAATCTTCCTCCATCCCTTTATTTTGAGCCTATGTATGTCTCTGCGTGTGAGATGGGTCTCCTGAATACAGCAGACTGATGGGTCTTGACTCTTTATCCAGTTTGCCAGTCTGTGTCTTTTAATTGGAGCATTTAGTCCATTTACATTTAAGGTTAAGATTGTTATGTGTGAACTTGATCCTGCCATTATGATATTAACTGGTTATTTTGCTCGTTAGTTGATGCAGTTTCTTCCTAGCCTTGATGGTCTTTACATATTGGCATGTTTTTGCAATGGCTGGTACCAGTTGTTCCTTTCCATGTTTAGTGCTTCCTTCAGGGTCTCTTGTAAGGCAGGCCTAGTGGTGACAAAATCTCTAAGCATTTGCTTATCTGTAAAGGATTTTATTTCTCCTTCACTTATGAAACTTAGTTTAGCTGGATATAAAATTCTGGGTTTAAAATTCTTTTCTTTAAGAATGTTGAATATTGGCCCCCACTCTCTTCTGGCTTGAAGAGTTTCTGCCGAGAGATCTGCTGTTAGTCTGATGGGCTTCCCTTTGTGGGTAACCCGACCTTTCTCTCTGGCTGCCCTTAAGATTTTTTCCTTCATTTCAACTTTGGTGAATCTGGCAATTATGTGTCTTGGAGTTGCTCTTCTCGAGGAGTATCTTTGTGGCATTCTCTGTATTTCCTGGATTTGAATGTTGGCCTGCCCTACTAGGTTGGGGAAGTTCTCCTGGATGATATCCTGAAGAGTGTTTTCCAACTTGGTTCCATTTTCCCCCTCACTTTCAGGTACCCCAATCAGACGTAGATTTGGTCTTTTTACATAATCCCATACTTCTTGCAGGCTTTGTTCATTTCTTTTTCTTCTTTTTTCTTTTGGTTTCTCTTCTCGCTTCATTTCATTCATTTGATCCTCAATCGCTGACATTCTTTCTTCCAGTTGATCGAGTTGGTTACTGAAGCTTGTGCATTTGTCACGTATTTCTCGTGCCATGGTTTTCGTCTCTTTCATTTCGTTTGTGAGCTTCTCTGCATTAATTACTCTAGCCATCAATTCTTCCACTTTTTTTTCAAGATTTTTAGTTTCTTTGCGCTGGGTACGTAATTCCTCCTTTAGCTCTGAGAAATTTGATGGACTGAAGCCTTCTTCTCTCATCTCGTCGAAGTCATTCTCTGTCCAGCTTTGATCCGTTGCTGGCGATGAGTTGCACTCCTTTGCCGGGGGAGATGCGCTCTTATTTTTTGAATTTCCAGCTTTTCTGCCCTGCTTTTTCCCCATCTTTGTGGTTTTATCTGCCTCTGGTCTTTGATGATGGTGATGTACTGATGGGGTTTTGGTGTAGGTGTCCTTCCTGTTTGATAGCTTTCCTTCTAACAGTCAGGATCCTCAGCTGTAGGTTGTAGCTGTAGGAGATTGCTTGAGGTCCACTCCAGACCCTGTTTGCCTGGGTATCAGCAGCAGAGGCTGCAGAGGATAGTATATTTCTGAACAGCGAGTGTACCTGTCTGATTCTTGCTTTGGAGGCTTCCTCTCAGGGGTGTACTCCACCCTGTGAGGTGTGGGGTGTCAGACTGCCCCTAGTGGGGGATGTCTCCCAGTTAGGCTACTCAGGGGTCAGGGACCCACTTGAGCAGGGAGTCTGTCCCTTCTCAGATCTCAACCTCCGTGTTGGGAGATCCACTGCTCTCTTCAAAGCTGTCAGACAGAGTCGTTTGCGTCTGCAGAGCTGCTGCGTTTGTTATTGTTTACTGTGCCCTGTCCCCAGAGGTGGAGTCTACAGAGACAGGCAGGTTTCCTTGAGCTGCTGTGAGCTCCACCCAGTTCGAGCTTCCCAGCAGCTTTGTTTACCTACTTAAGCCTCAGCAATGGCGGGCGCCCCTCCCCCAGCCTCGCTGCTGCCTTGCCGGTAGATCACAGACTGCTGTGCTAGCAATGAGGGAGGCTCCGTGGGTGTGGGACACTCCCGGCCAGGTGTGGGATATGATCTCCTGGTGTGCCGGTTTGCTTAAAGCGCAGTATTGGGGTGGGAGTTACCCAATTTTCCAGGTGTTGTGTGTCTCAGTTCCCCTGGCTAGGAAAAGGGATTCCCTTCCCCCTTGCGCTTTCCAGGTGAGGCAATGCCTCGCCCTGCTTCAGCTCTCGCTGGTCGGGCTGCAGCAGCTGACCAGCACCGATCGTCTGGCACTCCCCAGTGAGATGAACCCAGTACCTCAGTTGAAAATGCAGAAATCACCGGTCTTCTGTGTCGCTCGCGCTGGGAGTTGGAGACTGGAGCTGTTCCTATTCGGCCATCTTGCTCCGCCCCCCAGAAGTCTTAAAGATAGTTATATTGCCTGAGATCAATTATTATTCCTACCAGTGATTCTCAAAATGTGCTCCCAGACCAGCGACACAGCCAGGTGGGAAGGGTTTCCTGGCGGAACTCTCGCTATAATATTTTTTGAAGGTAGACTGTGATGAAATAAAGATGTGCATTGTAAAAACTAGAGCAACCACTGTATAAAAATAGATACGCAAAATAAGCCAATACTGGAGATACACTAGCATCATGAAAAATATCCAACACATCCAAAAGAAGGCAAGAAAATGAAAAAAATATCAAAACAAAACAAAGAACAAATAAGACAGATAGAAAATAACTAGAAAGGTGATAGATTTAAGTCAACTATACCAATAATTACATTAAATTTGCTTAATTGTTTAAAACATCCCAAGTGAAATACAGAGATCATCAAATTGGCATGCTTTCAACAGGAAATCCACATTAATATAAAGACAAAATAGATCACCAATAAAAGCATGGGAAAAATGTACACCATACAAACACTAATCAAAAGAAAGCTAGAATGTTGTATCAGCATCAGACAAGGAATAAGACCTCCTAGACTTCAGAACAAGGACAATTGCCAGGGATAAAGAGTATCCCTACATAATTATACAGAGAACAATTCACCAAGAAGATATAACAAAACTAAGTGTGTAGGTGCCTAACAACGTAATTTCAAAATGTATCAAACAGAAGTTGGTAAAAGGGAATGGAGAATAGACAAATCCACAATTATAGTTTCGGAGAAACTATCTCTCCTCTCTCAGTAGTCAACACAGCGAGTAAACAGAAAAGCAGTTAGGGGTATGGGAGATATGTACAATACTTTGAGCCAAGTTAACCTTATTTAACTTTAAAGAACCTCCACTATCCAGATCGAGACCATCCTGGCTAACATGGTGAAACCCCGTCTCTACTAAAAATACAAAAAAATTAGCCGGGCATTGTGGGGGGCACCTGTAGTCCCAGCTACTTGGGAGGCTGAGGCAGGAGAATGGCTTGAACATGGGAGGCGGAGCTTGCAGTGAGCCAAGATCGCACCACTGCACTCCAGCCTGGGCGACAGAACGAGACTCCGTCTCAAAAAAAAAAAAGAACCTCCACTATCCAACAACAGCAGAATACACATTATTTTCAAGTACAAATGAAACAGTCACCAAAAATAACCATATTCTGGGACATAAACAAATCACAGCAAATTTAAAATCATTCAATTCATATAAAATATGTACTCTACATACAAAATATAACCTCTATCCAATGGAATTAAACTCAAAATTTATAACAAAGAAATCTTGAAAATCTTTAAGTATTTGAAAATTAAAGAATAACTGTTGAAATACAGGGAGAAAAAGAGGGAGAGGGAGGAAGGAAGAAGAGGGAAATTGAAGAAATGGAAGGACAGAGGGAGGACAAATGGAAGAGAAAGAGAAAGATAAGAGAGCAAACAAGTGTGTGTATGAAAGAAGGAAGTAGAGAGGGAGGGAAAAAAAAGAGTAGGCATGACCTGGAATATTTTTTAAGCCAAAGAAGGGGCCATGGGTGGCTTTTTGGTCTCAGATGAGAAACTGCCTTAAGTTGGTCAAAGAAGAGCCAGGAGGAAACAATAGTGATGGATCTTCTGTGTGGTAACAATTCTGTCCTAAACATTGCAGAATTAATCAAGCCCAGCGCCTAACCCATTGTTCCTGTTCCCTTTCATAGAGTAGGTCCTAGGGACCCATGCCTCCTTATGGTTGAAGACATCATCAGAGGTTTTCCCCACTTGAAAGTAAAAGATGCTCTACATCCTGTCTGCTCAGCCCACCTCTGACTCCAGCCAGAGTGGTGGACATTTCCTTAGGAGCTCAGACTCACCCAGCACTGATAGCTTCTCTCCTCAAGCACATGCACATGCCCCCTGTTCTTCTGCTCTCTCTCCCCAGGGTCTGCTTCTACAGTGCACCAGACCCTTTCAGGTCCAGCAGCAGAGCAGCCAGATGAGAGGGAGGCCAGCATCCAGGGGGCTACCACAACCGGCTGGGGAGCCAGGCCCATGGATAAGTGTCCCAGCCTCTCATCCTGCTTCTCAGAGGTCTGAGCAAAATCAAGTCCAGCTGCTCAAAGCAACACATTCTCAACTTGATTCTTTTTTTCTTCTCTGTCTCATTCTGTCTGCTCTTCCCACCTGACTCCTGGGTTCACTTCCCAGAAAACTCCTGGGTTCACCTCAACTTTCTATTCTCAGGTTCTACTTTTGGAGGGAAACTCAAACTAAGACAGATTCCATTACTGAAGGCTCAGGATCTCAGAATTGTCTGGCTTTGTTGACCCAGAAAGAGTCATTCCGATTGCTCCTGAGCCCCCATCATGGAACTACACACTGAGAAGAATCATTCAAGTCTGTCACTCTTAAAAGATGAACCAACCAGCTAGGCATGGTGGCCCACGCCTGTAATCACAACACTTTGAGAGGCCAAGGCAGACAGATCACTTGAGACCAGGAGTTTGAGACCAGCTTGGCCAACATGGCAAAACCGTCTGTACTGAAAATACAAAAATTAGCTGGGCATGGTAGTGCACGCCTGTAGACCCAGCTACTCAGGAGGCTGAGGTGGGAGAATACCTTGAATCCAGGAGGCCGAGGTTGTGGTGAGCTGTGATCACACCACTGCACTCCAGCCTGGGTGATAGAGTGAGACTCTGTCTCCAAAAAAAAAAAAAAAAAGAAGAGATGAACCAACCACTCACTCCAGGGAGAGGAAAGAGGCAGAGTGAAGACTGCCCTTACAGCGACCAGTTATTGCTTTTGCATTTTCTCCAGTAACATTAATTCCAGAGGAGCCAAGAACATGTGGTCAGACAGCCAACTGTCCCTGAGTTATCTAATTCCCAGGCCTTCATCAAGCACCTATAAATATACATACACAGTGCAGGGCCTAAAAAGGGAAAGCAAATCATGACAAATTTATGACATTTTGGACTTGGATTGTCCTCAGCCAATCTTTCTATGCTTCTACGAGGAGACAGTCAGAGCCATGTGCCACAGAGCCTAATGACCCCGATGACTAAAAGCAGGCAAGGAGTACGACAAGCCCAGACTTGGAGCAGTTCCCCAAGAAGCATGGCCAGCCAAGGCCTCCTTGCCTCCCTGTCCACCCTGACCTCTGCAGTGAGTAACCTCTTCTCCCTCCAGCTCAGCCACCAATCCATCAAAAGAGAAAAGACATCCCTCTCCCTTTTAGGAGTAAAACATCCTCAAAGCAGTGAAGTTAGAGCCGTTCAGAGGCTCCTGGAGGGATTCCCAAGGAAACTGTCAGTGGGACAGTGTGGAGCTCTTTAACTCCTTCGACCCAGGTCTAAACTTTATGGAGAGCCTCTTGTGTGCAAATAAGACACCAAGCAGGACACAGAGATGGGGTAAACCCCTTGCCCACCTGCAACAAGATTGTGGAGGGAAACGCAAACTAAGAGAGATTCAGGTAGAATGGCAACAAACAGCCCAGGAAGATGAGACTCTTGGACTTTCACAAAAAGTGCTTCCTGTTAGCAGCTCCTTTTACAGTTTGTGATACAGCAGAGGATAGAAATGTGACAAGTGCTCCAGTTTGTGTCTGTACACCCAATTTCCAAGTGGAAAACTGAGTTAACAAGATGCTGAGGGATTTATAGCCCAGTGAGAAATTTAACAAAGTTCCGAATAGGGAAAGGATGTCCCCGGAGCTCTGCCTACTAAGGAAGTAGCCCCTATAAGGCCAGGCCAGGACTGCATCTGTGTCTTCTGTTGTAGGCACTTACGTTGGCCTAGGGGCACCCAAGGAGAAACTCACTCAGCATACATTTGTTTGCTAAGGCTGTGTGTGCACACCTAACCCTAGTCATGACATCACCCTTAGAAGCCACAGAATTCTTCTTTTAATAGCATCTGAAGCTGAACTTCAGAGAGATGCTCTGATTCAAGATGGGATAAGACATAGAGCCTCTCCACCAGCCTTGATGATAGACCTCAAAGCACCCCAAAATATTTAGAGCTATTCATCTGGCCTTTTTTTAGTCTTAATTTATTTCCAAATTCCAAGATTCTTAGCACATTTCCATGCTGAGGCAAGAAAAGATGGCTGCAAATTCTTCAACATTCTCCCATCAGGAGGGGGAGTCTGAGTCCCCACCCTTAAATCTGGGCTGGCCTTAATGACTTGCTTGTCCAAAACAATGTGGCAAAATTGTTCTGAGATTTCTGAGGCTAGGTCATCAGAAATCTTGCAAGAAGTGTCAACCCGGCTTCTGCCTGGGTCACTGGGAACCCTCAGCCTTAGGACACTCCCACTCAGAACACAGCCATCTCATTGCGAGAGGCCCAAGCCACACACAGAGGCCACACACCAGTGCTCTGGTGACAGCCCCAGCCAACAGCCCTTATTACTGCCAGCTGTGTAGATGAGATACCAGGTACTCAGCCCAGTCAGGCTCCCAAATAACTCCAGCCCTACAGCTGCATAGAAGACCCTGAGTGAAACCTACCCGGATAAGCCCATACAACCTACAAAAGCATGAGAAATAATAAAAAAAAATTACTGTCTTAAGCCATTAAGTTTGGGTGTCATTTCTGCCCAGCAAATAGATAACAAGAGCAATTGTATGGGAGAGGTTGGTGAAAGCCAAGTCCCCTGCCCACAGTAAGGGGCAGGTTCCCCTAATCGCATTGTGAGAGGCCCTTTCCTTATGGCTCTTCACTTCTCCTGTTCCAAACTCCTACAAAATGCAACAACTGGACATCAGAGTCAACAGGAGCTGGGCTGACTCTCAAATCTACATGCTTCATCGTGTAAAGAATGTGAAGCTCAAAGAGATAAGGGTAAGTTGGGGACAGTGCCAGGGCTGCAGGCTGGCTCTCAACTTTCAGTCCCATGCTCTCACTGTGGCACTATGCCACTCACCATCTGCCCTGGAGCAGGGCAGGTAAGTCTTCAACACACCTAACTCGTTTCCTGGCAGTTACTCTGAGAACCACAGCAACACAGCTTGAATGTGAACTCTGAATAATCTGCTCTCCACAAGCTCACTGCATTGCCTAGAAGGGCAGACTGCCAAATGATGCCCCTTAAAATACTCATTTACCTGTTTTGAGCATCTGTTGTGTGCCAAGACATGAGCTGGCCATAGATGTAAGGAACACACGCATGAATAATGTAGAATCACTTCCCTGAAGCTATTGGGCTAGGCCAGGTCATAGACACAATCTGCTACAGTGCATTGAAATGAGTACTCTAACAGCATTATTATGGGGACAGCAAGGGGCTGCTTTTGGGAGAGCAAAGTAAGGCTTCAGAGTGGTGGCATTTGAGCAGGCTTTGAAGAATGAGCAGGAACTGATGAGGCAGGAAGCAGATACGAGATAAGAGTCCAGGTGGAGAGAAAGAGAAGGCAAAGGTTTAGAGTGGTCAAAGACCAAAGCCTGCTTCAGTCCTTCAAGTATTCTGAATGTCAAATGAGTCAGAGTCATGACAGAATGAGACAGGAACGATAGACTGAGGTTGAGCAAGGTGGGCTTACATGTAGGGCAAGGTAAACATTTGGGAGTTAATCCTGTGGAATAAATTGGACATCGTATACCAGTAACAGGATAGATCTGTTTCACAATGGTGACTTTGGCAGTGGAGAAAGTAAATTAGGACTGTTTATTAGTCAGCTTTTGCTAAGTAACAAACACGTTAAAAACAATGATAAGCATTTATTTTTCATTCTTGCACCTGCATTTGGGCTAAGTTTGGCTGACCTGGGCTGATATTGGGTGGGCTTGGCTCTGGACAACAAGTGGGGTGCAGGTCTGCTTCACACATCTCTCATGCTTCTTGCACCAAAAACTGTCTAGGGCATTTTCCTGCTTGCAGCTGTGTAAGAGGACAAGCCCAACTATGCAAGCACACTTCAAGCCTCTGCTCAGATCACACTTGTGAACATTTCAATCTGACAAGTCAAGTCACATTACCAAGCCCCAGGCCAAGGACCATCCATGATAAGGTCATGGCAACAGGATGGATGAACAATTCTCTTACGGAGGGGTGAAGAATTGGGACCAATAATCCAAACTACCAGCCAGGAAATACAGAAAGAAGACTCATGAGGAAGACCCTTGCACAGGTCCAGACAGGAGGTGATGAGCATCAGAACAGAGCAGTGGCAGGAGGAAAGATAACAGGAATGAGAATCTACAGGAGTAGGAGAGAAAGCAGGCAGAACCATCCCTGTGACTTCTGGCTCAGCAACCAGGCAGTACGGTAATCAGGTGGGTGAGGTTAGGAAGCCAGGAAAAGCTCAGCTTGGAATGTGGTTAATAAGGAGTTCTAGATGGAACCTAGTTGGTCATTGGAGTCGGCAAGTAAGTTCAAGAATTAGCTGAAAATTCACGTGGGGGCTTAACTGGGCTGGAGGCAGATCTCACAAGGCAACTAGACTTACCGTGTAAAATGTGGTAATTTGAATCTGCATTTTAAAAAGGTTCTCAGGTGATTCGTGTGCACAATAAAGTTGATTTGAGAATAGGCATTGACTCCAGACTGCCTGGGTTCAAAGCCTGGCTCTGTGACTTGCTAGTTACAACCACAAGGAAATGAGTTACAGTAAGAACCAATGAGCTTGGAAGAAGATCCCCAGCCTTAGGAGAGAAGGCAGTCCCAATCACCTTGATTTCAGCCTGAAAGACCCAGAGCAGAAAACCTGGATTACCTATACCCAGACTCCTGAACCACAGAGACTGTGACACAATGAATGTATGTTGTCCTAAACTGCTAAATGTGTAGTGATTTGTCACACAGCAATGAAGAACTATTACAGATCCTGATCCCAGAGGTTGGCAGTGTACAGCAGGTATAAAGTTGTGGTATACAGTTGTGGTATAAAGCCACTGAGAACATAGGTTCCTTAGCTCTCTCTCTGTTCCTCCTTTCTTATCATATGACTTCCCTCTTCATACAGCTTACCCAAATGGGCCAAGATGGCTGCTGAATCTCCAGCCATTCTAGCTACATTCCAGGCACAGGAAAGATGAAGAAGGGAAAGGTCAGAGAGGCATACCCTGTCAATCTTTCTCTCAATTTAAGAAAATATTCTAGAAGTCCTATTTCACAGTTACTGCTTATATCTTATTAGCCAGAACTTATTCACATGGTCATACCCAGCTGATAGGAGACTAGAAAAAGTAGCTGGGTACAACTGCTGCTCTTAAAAAGAAGCAACATACTTGGAAGACTGAGGCAGGAGGATCACTGGAGCTCAGCAGGTCAAGGCTGCAGTGAGCCGTTATAACACCACTGCACTCTAGACTGAATGATAGAGCAAGACTCAGTTTCATTATTCCGAGATACGTTCCATCAATACCTAGTTTATTGAGAGTTTTTAGCATGAAATGATGTTGAATTTTGTCAAAGGCCTTTTCTGCATCTATTGAGATAATCATGTGGTTTTTGTCATTGATTCTGTTTATGTGATGGATTACGTTTGTTACTTTGCATATGTTGAACCAGCCTTGCAACCCAGAGATGAAGTGGACTTGATGGTGGTGGATAAGTTTTTTGATGAGCTGCTGGATTCCGTTTGCCAATATTTTATTAAGGGTTCATCAATGTTCATCGGGGATATCAGGGATATTGGCCTGCAGTTTTCTTTTTTTGTTGTGTCTCTGCCAGGTTTTGGTATCAGGATGATGCTAGCCTCATAAAAGGAGTTAGGGAGGAGTCCCTCCTTTTCAATTGTTTGCAATGGTTTCAATTGTTTGGAACTATTCCAAAGTTCCTTCTGGTAGAATTCAGCTGTGAATCTGTCTGATCCTAAGCTTATTTTTGGTTGGTAGGCTATTAATTACTGCCTCAGTTTCAGAATTTGATGTTAGTCTATTCAGGGATTCGACTTCTTCCTGTTTTAGTCTTAGGAGGGTGTATGTGTCCAGGAATTTATCCATTTTTTCTAGATTTTCTAATTTATTTGCAAACAGGTGTTTATGGTATTCTCTGATGGTAGTTTGTATTTCTGTGGGATCAGTGGTGATATCCCCTTTATCATTTTCTATTGTGTCTATTTGATGCTTCTCTCTTTTCTTCTTTATTAGTCTAGCTAGTGGTCTATTTTATTAATTTTTTCAAAAAACCAGCTCCTGGATTTATTGCTTTTGAAGGGTTTTTCATGTCTCTATCTCCTTCAGATCTGCTCTGATCTTAGTTATTTCTTGTCTTCTGCTAGTTTTTGGATTTGTTTGCTCTTGCTTCTCTGGTTCTTTTAATTCTCATATCCAGGTGTCAATCTGAGATCTTTTTAGCTTTCTGATGTGGGCATTTAGTGCTATAAATTTTCTTCTTAATACTGCTTTAGCTGTGTCCCAGAGATTCTGCAATCCTTCCAGAGGCTTTACAGCAAATCCATTTTCTTGCCTTTTAGCTTCTAAAGGCTGTCTTCATTCCTTGGATGATAGCCCCTTCCTCACATCACTCCAATATCTTGCTTCCATTACATCTCTAAATCCTAACTCTGTCTCTGTCTTGTAATTACATTGGGTCCACTCAGATAATCAAGGATAGTCTCTCCAACTCAAAATCCTTCACTTATCTGAAAAGTGAAATCCATCACATCTGAAAATGTCCTTTTCCCATGTAAAGTAATATATTCATAGGTCCCATGTAAAGTAATACATTTATAGGTTCATAGTAACATATTCGTTAGGACATGCACATTTTTGGAGGAGTCATTCAGCCAACGAAAATATTGTAATGGTGAATATATGGCACTGTGCATTTGCCAAAACCCATAGAAATTTATGGCACAATGAATGACCCTTAATGTACGCAATGTAAAAAAAAAAAAAAATCATTTAGGATGTCAGGAGATCCCAGGATGGAATGCAAAATGTGATAAAACAATCTAACTGTATTAAAAATGTATGCAATAACCTGAATGAAGAAGTTGGAGAAAACAGGTGTTTACCTAAGTAGCTTTAGAAATAAAGAGGAAACCAAGGAACCTTGGAAAAAAGACTGGGATATGAAAGATACGAAAGGAACCTAACCTGGAGTATCCTGTACCACCAGAAATAAGAAGTGCTCAAAAAACCTCCACAACGGTAGGCTTATGTCAAAGAGACACAAGAGCCAGCTGAAAGAGTTCCAAATGACCAAAGCTGGAACAGTTTGAACAACAAAATAAACTAGCACTGAATTATAACTAAAAGTAGAAAATAGGCGAGGCACCACCAGTGGCTCATGCCTGTAATCCCAGCACTTTGGGATGCCAAAGTGGGAAGATCACTTGAGTCCAGGAATTGAAGACCGGCCTGGGCAACATAGGGAGACCATATCTCTATAAAAAATCAAAAAAATAGCTGGGTGTGTTAGTGTGTGCCTGTATTTCCAGCTACTTGGGAGGCTGAAGTGGGAGAATTGCCGGAGCCCCGGAGGTCAAGGCTGCAGTGAGCTATGATCACACCACTGCACCCCAATCTGGGAGACAGATCAAAACTCTGTCAAAAACAATACAAAGTATAAAATAAATATCTATGAGTCCATAATAACCACATAAATATTTGAATAACTCAAAATAAGGATAGAAGAGACAAAGCTTCATGCAGAAGAATTCCAAATGATTTGTGTAGATACTCCACCCTCAAGGAGATGGAGCAAAACTTGCCACTCCTTTAGTGGGTGCTGATGATGATAAGTTCCTTTCTAAGAGGAAAGAGGAATAACCTCACAGTGGAGAGAACCAACAAAGACTACTTCAGCCAGGTGATGAAGGTTGATGTCAGCAGTGATAGGTAATTTTGATAGTATGAACCCTTGATTTGAGGGTGAGGAAAATGTCACTTGACCTCTGTGGTCTTCCTCCAAAAAACACACCACTGCAGTCTAATCATGAGGGGCAAGAAATCGGACAAATCTCATTAGAGGGGCATTCTACAAAATACTGACTAATACTCCTCAACACTGCCAAGGTTGTCGAAAACAAGAAACGTCTGGGAAACTATCTCAGCTGACAGAAGCTGATATGCCTGCTAAATTCAATGTAGTATCCTGGTGGGATCCTGGAACAGAACAAGGACTTTAGGTTAAAACTAAGAAAATCTTAACAATGCATAGACTTCAGGTAACAACAATGCATAAGTATGGGTCCATTATCATAACAAACGTCTTATACTATATTAAATATTATTAAAGGGAAAACTGGGTTTGGAGTATATGGAAACCCTCTCCTACCTTTGCACTTTCCCTGTAAATTTAAAACTATTATAAAATAAAAAGTTCATTTCAAAGAATACTAATAGGGAGATATTAAAGTGTTTAGCCTGGGGAAGACTGTGACAGTCCTAGGGTTTGTGAAGACAGTGCTGTTGGGTTGAAAGAGGAAATGGCTGGAGTCCAAGATGGGGATGGCTTAGACAACGGTCTGTGAGAACAATCAGGAGATTCTACATCCCTGGGTTTTACCAGTTTACCTCATTTAAAAAACCACATTACCCGTGGTGGCAGGTGCCTATAATCCCAGCTACTCGGGAGGCTGAGGCAGGAGAATTGTTTGAACCTGAGAAGCAGAGGTTGCAGTGAGCCAAGATTGCACCACTGCATTCCAGCCTGGGCAACAGTGTGAGACTCCAACTCAAACAAACAAACAAACAAACAAAAACACATTACTCCAACACTATCAAGTGTTGTTACAAAGCCCATGGGGCCATACCTCACTTTGGATACCAGTATCCTAAGTTAGATGAATTAAACAGGTATGAGATTCAAGCTAAAAACAAATGGCAAGGTGAACAGAAAGTCAAAAAACAAGATCTAATTGTTCAAAGGTACGTGGTTTTACGAATTTAGAAACTTGATCTTGGCCAGGTATGGTGGCACACACCTATAATCCCAGTTACTTGGGAGGCTGAGGCAGGAGAATCGCTTGAACCCGGGAGGTGGAGGTTGCAGTGAGCCGAGATCACACCATTGCACTCCAGCCTGAGTGACAGAGTGAGACTCTGTCTCAAAAAGAAAAAGAAAAGAAAAGAAAAGAAACCTGGTCTCAACAGGTGCTCTTCAAAGAAGACCAGGAGGTGAATAGCTAATAGCTTAGGACAAATAACCTGAGATTTCATCCAACTGTAAAACCCTCTTTACTGTGACTCTAGCTTGTACCATTCTTCCTAAATAATGCTCTTCATCCCTCTTATAAAGCATGTCCGAGGCTTCTCCGAAGAAACTGAAGGAATTCAGCAAAGCAAGTTTTGGTCAAATTCATTTGGCTTTAGTGTTCGGCTCCCCAGCAGAAAACCAGGTCAGTCAATCAGAGTGCAATTTGCTGAAAGCCTGCTTTTTGGACATGAGCATTAAGCCAACACCAGGAGAGAGGAAAAAATATGAGGCATGATAGCGGAGCCTTGCATTCGCAGAAGGGAGCAGCCATGCACTTGGCTAAGATGGGGTATTTTGAAGCAAACACCTGAAATTGAGCAGTTTCCTCGTTTCTGTCAACTGAAGATTGGGAGGCAGAAGTTAAATGCAGGCATTTTTCCTCTCCACAAATGAAATGCAGCGTTCAGAAAGCTCTTTGTAAAGTGTTTCCTGGATGGCTGTGATTTGTAGACAGTGTCCCTGAACCTAGAAAACAGAGAGCTCTTTTGGACACATTAATAGGGCATGAAGCTCTAATAATCTCCAGCTCAAGAAATCCACAAGTGGTCACCCCTCTGCCCCCAAAAACCTTCCACGTAAGAGAAATCAGTAACAAAATTAGCTGCTTACATTGCAAGGGGAGGAGGGAAGGAATGGGGGGGATGGTGGTTTTTTTTTTTTTTTCTGTTTTCTTGGTTTTTGATTTTGGTTGGTTGGTTGGAGGGGTAGGTGGTTATGCTGTCTGGTTTTGCTTTTGTCTTGTTTGTTGTTGTTGTTGTCTGGTTTTGGTTTTGTCTTGTTTTTTGTTGTTCTTGTTGTTGTTGTTTCAGGCATCACTCTTGTTTATCTAACCAAACTGTAAGCTCCCTGAAGGATGGTGCCATGGATGTTACGCATCTCAAGCCCAGCCCAAGAACAGGGTCTTACTTACAATGAGATGCACCATAGACTATGTCAGTAATGGGAGTAAAGGTTCATGGACAGTTTATATGACACAGGCTTAGGCAACAGCCTTCACTGCAGGACAGATGGAGTGCTTGTCCCTTGGGTCTAAGTGAAAAACAAAGAAAAAAAGAGAGTCTTTAGACCATAAATTTCTCTTCAAGTCAAACCCACCAGCCCAAGACAGCCCTGCTTTTTTCCACATTTGGGAAAAGCATGCCTGGACCTGGCACAGATGGTCTCATTCTATTCAGTCCACGTCTGTTGTATTTGTAGCTCATGGAACCAATTACCACAGAAATACAGAGGAAGAGGCTGAAGCAGTTTCAGTTTGATGTGACACAGACAATCTTTGACCTTTCTCTTTAAAAAAGAAAAATTACCTGCATATGTGTATAAGTAGATACAAAATAATTATATATTTCCCCCAAAGAAAGGACAAAACAGCAGGTAAACTGCAGACACTTTCTTGGTTCATCTCTCTTCTGTTTTGGTTCAAAAGGCAGCCCTGAACCTTCCCACCTACACTTTTGGTATCTGGCGTGTCAGCAGAAACTGGTCTGTGTGCCGCCTGCAATTTTACTGTTGCAGGATGAACTGCTGCGGAAGATAAGCATGTCCGTCACAGCACACTAGAAACAGCCCTCTGATTGCCAGGATCCAGGGACTGGAAGAAGGACACCATTTATTTTTTAATGTAAATGACTGCATCAAATGCTTCTTGTCACAAATTCCGGAGCAAGGGAGCCATTACACATCACAGCGAAGTAGCAAGACCTCTAGAAGATTCTATGATGTAGCCTTTCCAAGAGCCAGGTCCATCTTAACACACAAACGGGCTCTAGGAGAACGTTCAACACAGTACAGCTGTGCCTGTTTGCCCCAGAGCTCCCCATCAGCATCCACCTATTTATGATCAGTTGCAGCATGGCCCCCATGGTGGGGACTGGTGACCCAGGTCTCACTGACACTATTTTACATACTAGGGAGACCCTGGTCTACTGCAGTCAAATTTCCTCCTTTGGCTTCTGCTTGGATAACCCAGAAGGCATCTCACCTTTCTCATTCTGACTCCTTTTCATTCTTTTGGCCTCCCAGATGTTAAGGATGCTTTTTATGGGTGAGGAGAAAATACTAAGTTTTTGTATCGATAAGTAATACAGATGTGGGGGGGAGTCACATTCAGTGCACTTGACTCAGATGAAAAAAAAACAGAGATATAGCTTCTGGAGACTCTGAGACTTCTATGTCCAGTAAACGCAGGCCAGAAAACTAACTGAACAACAACTAGGCAAAACCTCTCTCATGGAAGAACCATCTTCTTAAAAGCACCAGTTTTCTAACAAGAAATGGTGCTGTGGTAGGTGACCCTGGCTTGCTTGGACTTTGCCCCTGGGTGCCATTACTAGGTGTTAATGACGTAAAACACTCTAAGGGGGGCCTAGTTCTCCAAAGAGAAAACAAGGGAATGAGGAATTTGCACAATAGTCTGATTCACAGAGCTTGAAGTCCCTGTGTCACTGCATTATAGCATGAAGTGGTAATTGACAATCATAATGATGAACAGGAGGCTTCAAGGAAAGTTTAAACCATGCAGATTCTCTGCTTCAGGGTCTCGCTTGCTATAGAAAGCCTTCTCTCCCAACTGCTCAAAATGTTTCATGACATAAAATTTGCCTTGACATTTAAAGGCATACGTGAAAAATGCATTTACATGGAATGTTGTATTCTCAAAGAATACTGGATAAATGTTAGTGTGTTCATATTTTCTTTGAAGTCACTGAATAAAAATCATATGTTGAATAATTCACAAAATATGGACCACAGTAACAACCTCAGCATCGGACTGGAAATCCCTGTGAGTCTCCCTGTGGCAGCTCCTATTCTGTATGCATCAGAAGACGTATCAGTTATCCACAGGCTAAGCCACCTGCAGGCCAGAGTCCTTGGAAGGTTATTCTCCAAGCCCACTCCTGGCAAATGCACACACCAAGCCTGGGGAGATGGCATGGGAAAGGTGAATGTTTCCTGACCCATGCCACAGGTTTCATCACCCAATTCAAGCAGTGAGAATCCCACAGACACACACCAGTAATTGCTACTCACATCCACACACAGGAATGAGGAGGTAATGGGGCGATCTCCATTCTTACTCATGCTTGGCCCTTATCTTCCTAAGTTCATGGGGCTGCAGTCAGAGGACTATACTTCATCTTCTTAGACTGTCTTGAGTATTACCTTCAGCCACCCATCCAATTAAGGGGCCACCACTTATCTAGTACATCCTATATACATAATTCTGAAACAGGCAGATGAACCAGTGTGGTAAGGCATGAGCAGACATAAATATAAAGGATTCTAGTCTACTTTGCTTAAAAATGGAGAGTTAATGGTCTATTTTGTTCTTAGAATTTGCCATACTCTCTCAACCAAGACAATCTGCTATTCCTCCACACTACCTCCCAAATCTGGCCACTTCCATTCCAAACCATGTTATCTAGTACCTGGGACTCTTTGAACATTTTCCCAGTGCATTTTCCTGCTTCCAGTCTTGCTTGTTAAGCCCATTCTCTATACAGCAGTGAGTGATCTTTTTAAAGCAGAAATTAGACCAGTCACTCCCTGCTTTAAGCCTCCAAAGGATTCCCATCACTCAGAATGAA
Organism: Chlorocebus sabaeus; assembly: GCF_047675955.1. NCBI lineage: Eukaryota > Metazoa > Chordata > Mammalia > Primates > Cercopithecidae > Chlorocebus > Chlorocebus sabaeus. The sequence goes on along the minus strand of NC_132905.1, from coordinate 56,818,763 downwards.
ATCCAAAATGTTTGCTTAGCCTAAAACTTGATCTGGCCCCTGCCTGTCTGCCTTTCAACACATATTCTCTCACTCTGCCTCATTCACATTGCTCCAGCCACATCAGCCCTCTTACCAGGCAGGCCTTCGACACCTCAAATCTGTTCCCAACTCAATATCTTTGCAATTGTTGTCCCCTTTGCCGAGGTAGTTACATGGCTGGATTCACCATCCACCTTATTGATACCTCCTCAATGAGGCCCTCTCTAATCCCCCAGTCAGAAAGCAGTCCCTTCCTACCCAACACCCTCCACCCAAATAATTTCCTTCTCAAAGAATTATCTTGCTTACCTAAGGCACTAACTTGGGTTTTTCTATTTCTTCCTCCTAAAACATTGAGATCAGGGTCCTTATCTACCTTGTTCGATGCTGCACAACCAAAACCCAGCGTAGTGCTTGGCACATCGTAGGTACTTAGTAAGTATTTATTGAATGAAGTAACCAGTTTTTTTAGACTTCAGAAGATATGTCATTTGAGCAGTTGCATTGGCTGCAATTTTGTTTCAAGAGAAAAAACTGAGCCATAATTTAGTCCTAATTTATTTGAATGTCTATGAACAGTTAACCAAAGCAGGCCAAATCCAGAAGAAAAAAAAAATCAAAGATCTAAAATTAAAACCTTTTCTCATTCCTCTGTTCTCCTTTAGATACACTTCCTTCTTTCCCCACTGTCTTCAGTGTGAACTTGCTTAAACATTTGAGTATAGCATTTGGTTGGCCAGACATAGAGCATGTAGTACCAGTTAAGTGTAACTACATGCATTCCTTGTCCTCACCATCTGCTTAAGAGTGGTTCATAAAATTTCGCATCATCAGAATCACGTGGAAGGCTTGTTAAAACACAGATTTGTGGGCCCCATTCATACCAGCTCATGAGGGCCATTGTTAAATTTTCAGGAACTCTGCAAGCCAATTGTGAAACACAAGCCATCATTAAAAAAATAAATTATAAAAATGTGTAGATAAATAAATTATGTGAAAAACAAATTGCATTAGAGGCAACTTCCTAATTATTGTACTACATATTTCCATTATCCATGGAGGATATTTACATCTACTGTGTCTGTACAATGGACATAGTACGTAATGATGTGGGGCCACACATCTCTTTCTAACCCCTTGTTCAGTAGTGTCATGTTGTAGCTTGAAATTGGCCATGACAGAAATATTTACACCACAGGAATGAGCAAGTGGGCTTGATTTATTATTTTGTTGATTGTCTAGACTTAAGAAAGTAATGGAAAAAATTGTAAAAATGCAGATTAAGCTTCAAAATATGTTAGCCTGTAGCTATTACATTGTGAATAGAAAAAAAAGTTGAGAAAATAGTCATCCAACATTTAATTCAGCAAAGAAATTGTTCACATCACTGATAAAGAGGTGACATTGTGACATATGTCTTCATTTTGTTTCACTTTCATCTTACTCCCTAATATAAGCAAAAATATCAACATTCATGTTGGAACTACACTCATTCATCAGTTGCAACTCTAGGTTATCTCTGATACAAGAGTTTGACCAAAAAAACAATGAATGAAAGCATTCTGCGAAAGTCAATTGGCTACATAACATTTATAGTAAAGAATATTGAATATTTTATTATTTGTAAATTATGTGCTACACATTCAAAGTATCAGCAAAATTTACATACATAAAGATCTGTATTTTTTTTCAAAGAGCCACTTGTTAAACATTTGCCAGCACACCACTGGTGGGGTTGGACCTCGCCCCCATCTCTTTGGATTCAGTCAAACGGAGGCAAGGCCCAGGAATTTGCATTTCTAAAAATTTCCCAAAGGATGTTAGTCCTACTGTTCTGGAAACTACTCTCTGAGAGTCTCTGCCTTAAACAAAAAGGAGGCCTCCATGCTAGGTCCTGTTGATGGGTAGATTAGCCACCTCGCCACACTTAGTCACCAGTTGTCATCAAACAAATACTGACTTCTGTTGCAAGAAGCATTACAATTTCATTTAAGAAGTCAATATTTGCTTAATAGATGATAAATCTTGAGGCAAAACAGAAAAGGGCACTAACTCCATCTAGTCAGCAGCCAGATCACCAGCATGATACTAAAAGAGCTCAAAGACTCACGCAGTCAATAGATGGTCTCCCATCAGTCTGCCACGTCACCCAAACTCCACACTATTAGAGTCAACCCAGTAAGGCCTTGCTAAAGTGTAAGTATTTTGCCTGGGAGGGTAGAGATGGTAACCAACCGACACATTAGTCTAAACAAAACCACCAGCTTTCCTCCCAGACCAAGGCCACACATCCTCCTTTCCTGCATGCTCTACCTGCTTCTTGTAGAAACCAGTTCCTTCAGGTAACTTGTTCCTCTTTTTTAATGAACCTTGGATTCACAGAAGTACCTCATTCACAACATTTGTGGTTAAGAGAGCAGAACTCTGGAGACACGCAGCCTGGGTTAGAATTCCCACTCAGCTGTGTGGTATTGGGCTAGTTACTTGATCTCTCTGTGCCTCCGTTTCCCCATGGAAACAGAAATAATAATTATCCCACCTTATAGGACTGTTTTGAGGATTCAATAAGTCAATGGTATATGTAAAGTGCTTAGAACACTACCTGGCATATGAATAAGTGCTAACTAGATCAATAACTCATTTTTGTAATTGGCCTGAACAATTTCATTTCTATTACTAGAATTTATATTATTTTAATAATCTAATACAACAAATATCTATGAATATATTATGAACACAAAACCCAAAATACTAGGAATAATTTATATCTACACACACACTTCTCTTCCACACTCTCCTCCACCTCTTCAAAACTAACTTAACCAAAGGTTTAACTTTTTTTTTTCTTTTTTTCCTCTCTTTCTTCTTCTTCTTCTTTTTTTTTTTTTTTTTTTTTTTTTTTTTTTTTTTTTGACAGGCTCTTGCTGTTTTGCCCAGGCTAGCACCAAACTCCTGGGCTCAAGTAATCCTCCTACCTCAGCCTCCCAAGTAGTTGGGACTATAGGCCACGCCACCACACCTGGATTAACATTTTCTTTTTCATTTTGCATATAGTCTTAACACATATTTTTCTAAAAATATGTTGTTTCATTTTAGTTGCTTTTAATTGTATTAAAAGTGTTTCATAGGGTATATCATTTTCTAAGACATTTTAAAACTCAGTGTTTCATCGAGTTGTGTGTAACTGTAATTTAAATGAACTGTTTAGTACTTTTATGTAAATTACATATGCTTGACCCAATGAAGTGGGCGCCATCACTCTAAACTGATGCTCTAAAAATTCTAAAGTTTTAAAACGTGTCCAAATCAGGAAGACTCAGCTGGAAAATACAATCAAGATCCTGGTGCTCCCACCTTCCCCTTACAGAGAAGAGCTTCTGATACAGACGCCATGGTCTGAGTGGGGCAGCCCCCTGCACCCTCACTTCAGTTGTCCTTTATGTCTTACTCTTCCACTTAGATCAGAAATGATGTCCACTTCAGGGGTGGTCGCCCTGGGAGAGTCGCTGGACAAAAGCAGCCTCGACCCAGACCATGGCAGGCCTCATTCTCCCCATCCTCACATTGGCTCCCCCATCTGCTGTTCCTGGCTCAATGTCCTTGCACTGAGGCTGAGGTACCAGGGGTCGATGCCAGTCAGGGGCAGAGGACGGACAGGGCATGGCAGGGGCATGCTTAGGGAGGACAGGGGGAGTGGTCACACTGGTCCTCAAGTCATACCGGTCGACAGCGTGGAAGTCCCGGATGCTGGAGAAGAACTGGGTGTAGGACACAAGGTTGAGATTCTGCAAAGACACCCAGCTGCAATCACAGCTTTGCTTCCCAGTCATCCTGCGGTGGAGTCAGGGGGAAGGCAGGGGTTAGATTTATCCAACAACATCCCAAAATGTATTTGGAAATGTCTTTCATAACACCTCTAGAATCACAAACTGCCTAAAATTACTATATATTCTCTCAAGCAAAGATGGTGTGGAAAATTCACAGAGAATAAAAATTGGTCCTCAATAAGGGTCTTCAATAGAGAAGAAATCAATCAATAGAGAAGAAACAATTCCTGGGACTCCATGGGCTGGAAAAACAGCCCTGAATCTTGGATGCCTCCTTGGAAGGTAATTGATATGTCCTCCTCAATATGACAGTCTCTCAGGAAATTGACCACAGAGAGCACAGTGACTCACCTGGTTCTGGACTTCAAGACAAAACAGGCACCCCCTCCTTCTTGTATTAAATTGGGTTTCGGAAGCACTGATCTGTTAATATTTTGAATGTCCTCTGAGCCTAGCATCAGAAGGAGGCCCCCAAAAGGCAAACATTAGCATCACTGTTACTCAGAGAACAGAGGTTTTAAGTGCCAAGGTGGGAAGTGAAAGTATAGAGAAGCAGAGAAGGGCAGGACAGAAGCGTGGCGCTAGGCTAGAGTAAAGGAAGAATAGCTGAATCTTCCAGTAGAGGAGCCTCCTCCCAGGACCACTCCCTCATTTCTTTGCTAAACATCTTCACTGGATTACACCCAAACTCAAGAAGGGAGGAGACGAGACCTGCCAGCAGTAGTGGGACCTTAGGCTGCTTGATGAAGCACTGACCTCACTTTCCTCATCAACAAAATGAGCAATGGGACCACACAGTCTGCAGTATTCCTATCGGTTCTTTAGCCAGATTCATTACCTACCGACGTGCACACGTGCGTGAGCACACAGACACACACACACGCAATCACATCTGTTTCTAGTCCTAGTATCAACAGGATTCACAATTTCTATGTTATTTTCACTATCTCCCTATTAATCTCAGTATCAGTGGCATCAAATGGATTCTAATAACAAAAACAATGATAATAATTCCTTTTATAGTAATCATATATACAGAATCTACACTAGCAGTACCTGCAATCATATAGTATTTGATATATAATACATATTACTAAATATATTATACATAATATACACTGTATTATATATCATATATTATTTTAAATCATGTGTCACATATTATTTATATCATAAATATTACAAACATCTGCTAATATACTAATATATATTAGTAGTATTTACTATAATAATAGCATACGTAACATATATAATAGAAGCAGATAGCACTTATTGTATGTTGTTATAGACTGAACGTTTATATCTCCTCCAAAATTCATAATGTTGGAAACCTAACCCCCAATGTGGTTGTATTAGGAGGTGGGACGTCTGGGGGTAATTATGTCATGAAGGTGGAGCCCTCATGATGGGATAAGATGAAGAGACAAAAG